>NC_092334.1:671501875-672746250 GCF_046630445.1 Rutidosis leptorrhynchoides
TATTGTTATCACTCTTGTTAAATATTATTATTAGTATTACTATTAAATTATTTAATCATTAATTATTAATGATATTATTATCATTATTATTAATTTTAATATTAAACTTATTATTAGTATCAATATTATGTATTAATACAAGTTATATTCAAATACATACATATACATATATACTGAAAACAATATGTATATATTCAATTACATATTACATATATAGATTATAAAAACAGTAAAAATATATATAAAATATAGATAAATACGTTTTCTTTTCAAGAGAATTAAATTAAGTTACAATCATTTTCATACTTTATGCAAATTGATTTTGCTGTCTCTGATCGTACCAATTAGTGAATTCAAACACAGAACACAACAAAATCTGTTATAGGTCGATATCCACTTTTATTTATAATTTTTTATTTATTTATTTATGTCCTTAATGTATGATTAATTCGACTTCCATATGATTATATAAACAATCTAATTGTGTGTTTAGGAATTCGTTCACTTTCTTCTATCAAATACAAGATATACAATCAATTAATTCAATCCAGCTTAATAGAAATTTAAAGATACAGCTCGTTGTCCCCTGTTCTTACACCTTTTAACCAAACCTTCGAATTTGAAACAATCTCCAAAATGTAATAATGTAGTTCAGTTAGGAATGGTCCTTTCAAACTATCTGCAAAGTGTCGAGCATCAATTTACAGAATTAAGTATAAATTTCTCAAGTCAAAGTTTTGAGTCAAAAGGTCAAACAGTTTGATCATAGTAAAATTCGAAATTGTTTTAAGGTTTCAATTTAAATTAATGATTCAGATAGATTATATGAGTGATTTAAAAACCTTTTCAAGTTGAAAACATTGTCTAAAACTTGCTCAAAAATCAAAATCGATTTTATGTTTATTTTTGAAACCGTCGAGGAATAACACAGGCTTCCTGTCTGTTATTTTTTTTTTTTTAAAACAATTAATCACCTATACTTGATTCTATGTTAGATATTTAATACAACACTTAGTGTAATTAAATGTTAATAGAAAGTCTTGATCCTTGGATCGTATGGTATTTGAGGAAGGAGGAAGAAGATAGACATATAGTATATACGGGCTAAATGCAAATATTTTCTGAATTATTTTGGATTAAGGGCTACAGCCCAGCTGGTACGAGGGAATTCGGGTGTTTGAGAGGTCGCGGGTTCGAGTCCCGGCTTGGGCTGTTTGTTATTTTTTTGAGACTTTAAAGGTAGTTCCATTATTAATTTATTATTATTATTATTATTATTATTATTATTATTATTATTATTAGTTTTATTATTATTATTATGATTGTAATTATAATTATTATTGTTAATGAATGCATTATTATTTTTAACATGACTAGGATTATTATTAGTATTATTTATTAGTTATTATGATTATTATTATTAGTAATCTAAGTATCATTATCATTAAAAATTAATATATTAGGAGTACCCTTTAACATTAATTTTAGTTTTATTAATTATGAACACTAAATTTTTTTAATTAAAACGATAATTATTATTAAACTTACCATTACTATTGAAACTGCTATTTTTAATAAAACTATTATTTTTACTTTATCATAGAATTACCATTTTTACTAAAATTACTACTGTCAGTATTATTATTATTATCCTTAAACTAGTATTACTACAATTGAAAAGTTTACAAAACAAACGATATATATATATATATATATATATATATATATATATATATATATATATATATATATAAATACAAATATATTTACTAAATAAAGTATACTAATACTACATAAAATTTCGTTTTAACTAGTAACATAAATTAAATATCAAATAAGTATCATAATGTAAAGTAAGTATTAATAAAATTATATATAAGAACATTAATCTTAATACATAAAATAATAGATATACACTTGTTTGATTACGATTATTTGTTTTAATATAAATACAAATGATATAGGTTCGTGAATCCGAGGTCAACCTTACACTTGTTAAATGACGTCATATGTATTTTTACTACAAAATACAGTATGGTGAGTTTCATTTGCTCCCTTTTTAATTGCTTTTGCAATATATATTTTTGGGCTGAGAATACATGCGCTGCTTTTATAAATGCTTTACGAAATAGATACAAGTGATAAAAATGATAATTCTACGTATTGATGTGCTAGGTAATTTAGTTACATGTTATAAGAGCATGTGAGCGCGAATCCTAAAGATAGATCTATCTGGCTTAACACTCCCATCCTGTAGGCTGCAATCGACATAAGAGCTAGTGGGTGGATGTTTAGTACTTCGAGGATTATTTATACACTTGCGAGTGTACATATCCATCTTTGCGAAGATGACTTATTATATTATTGTTAAGGTTGGTTACTGAGGCCTCAACATAAGCAGAACGGTTTTATATGTAGTGACCCAAACTTTTCCATGTTTATATATATTAAATGAAATTGATATTTACATGATTAAGTGTTTCCAATATGTTAAGCAATCAAACTTGTTAAGACTTGATTAATTGAAATAGGTTTCATATAGACAATTGACCACCCAAGTTGATCGGTGATTCACGAACGTTAAAACTTGTAAAAACTATATGATGACATATATATGATTATATATATAGTTAACATGATATTATGATAAGTAAGTATCTCATTAGGTATTTTAACAATGAGTTATATACATAAAATTGTGTTTATTGAATTAAGAAACTCGAAACGATATATATAACGATTATCGTTATAACAACGTCTTACTAATTACATATGAATCATATTAAGATATTGTTACACTATGTTTAATCATGATAAATGATAAGTAAACATGTCATTATGTATATTAACAATGAACTACATATGTAAAAACAAGACTACTAACTTAAGGATTTCGAAACGAGACATAAATGTAACGATTATCGTTGTAACGACATTTGAATGTATATATATCATATTACGATATATTAATATATCATAATATAATGATAATATAATAATTTAACATCTCATTAGATATAATAAACATTGGGTTAACAACATTTAACAAGATCGTTAACTTAAAGGTTTCAAATCAACATTTACATGTAACGACTAACGATGACTTAACGACTCAGTTAAAATGTATATACATGTAGTGTTTTAATATGTATTCATACACTTTTGAAAGACTTCAAGACACTTATCAAAATACTTCTACTTAACAAAAATGCTTACAATTACATCCTCGTTCAGTTTCATCAACACTTCTACTCGTATGCACCCGTATTCGTACTCGTACAATACACAGCTTCTAAATGTATGTACTATTGGTATATACACTCCAATGATCAGATCTTAGCAGCCCATTTGAGTCAACTAACACATGTGGGAACCATCATTTGGCAACTAGCATGAAATATCTCATAAAATTATAAAAATATGAGTAATCATTCATGACTTATTTACATGAAAACAAAATTACACATCCTTTATATCTAATCCATATACCAACGACCAAAAACACCTACAAACACTTTCATTCTTCAATTTTCTTCATCTAAGTGATCTCTCTCAAGTTCTATCTTCAAGTTCTTAGTGTTCTTCATAAATTCTATAAGTTCTAGTTTCATAAAATCAAGAATACTTCCAAGTTTGCTAGCTTACTTCCAATCTTGTAAAGTGATCATCCAACTTCAAGAAATCTTTTTTATTTACAGTAAGATATCTTTCTAATACAAGGTAATACTCATATTCAAACTTTGATTCAATTTCTATAACTATAACAATCTTATTTCGAGTGGAAATCTTACTTGAACTTGTTTTCGTGTCATGATTCTGCTTCAAGAACTTTCAAGCCATCCAAGGATCCTTTGAAGCTAGATCTATTTTTTTTCATTTCCAGTAGGTTTATCCACAAAACCTGAGGTAGTAATGATGTTCATAACATCATTCGATTCATATATATAAAACTACCTTATTCGAAGGTTTAAACATGAAATCACTAGAACATAGTTTAGTTAATTCTAAACTTGTTCGCAAACAAAAGTTAATCCTTCTAACTTGACTTTTAAAATAAACTAAACACATGTTCTATATCTATATGATATGCTAACTTAATGATTTAAAACCGGAAAACACGAAAAACATCGTAAAACCGAATATACGCCGTTGTAGTAACACCGCGGGCTGTTTTGGGTTAGTTAATTAAAAACTATGATAAATTTTGATTTAAAAGTTGTTCTTCTGGGAAAATGATTTTTCTTATGAACATGAAACTATATCCAATAATCATGGTTAAACTCAAAGTGGAAGTATGCTTTCCAAAATGGTCATCTAGACGTCGTTCTTTCGACTGAAATGACTACCTTTACAAAAATGACTTGTAACCTGTAATTTCGACTATAAACTTATACTTTTTATGTATAGATTCATAAACTTAAGTTCAATATGAAACTATAGCAATTGAATTCACTCAAAACGGATTTAAAACGAAGAAGTTATGGGTAAAACAAGATTGGTTATTTTTGCTTGTTGTAGCTACGTGAAAATTGGTAACAAATCTATATTAATCATATCCTAGCTAACTTATATTGTATTATACATGTATTCTAATATATTATGTAATCTTGGGATACCATAGACACGTATGCAAATGTTTTGACATATCATATCGACCCATCTATATATATTATTTGGAACAACCATAGACACTCTATATGCAGTAATGTTTGAGTTAGCTATACAGGGTTGAGGTTGATTCCAAAAATATATATAGTTTGAGTTGTGATCTAGCCTGAGACGCATATACACTGGGTCGTGGATTGATTCAAGATAATATATATCGATTTATTTCTGTACATCTAATTATGGACAACTAGTTGTAGGTTACTAACAAGGACAGCTGACTTAATAAACTTAAAACAGTAAAACGTATGAAAAATGTTGTAAATATATTTTGAACATACTTTGATATATATATGTACATGTTTGTTATAGGTTCGTGAATCGACTAGTGGCCAAGTCTTACTTCCTGACGAAGTAAAAATCTGTGAAAGTGAGTTATAGTCCCACTTTTAAAATCTAATATTTTGGGATGAGAATACATGCAGTTTTATAAATGTTTTACGAAATAGACACAAGTAAATGAAACTACATTATATTGGTGAATGATCGAAGCCGAATATGCCCCTTTTGCTTGGTAGCCTAAGAATTAGTAAACTGATCTACTAATTGATGCGAATCCTAAAGATAGATCTATTGGGCCTAACGAACCCCATCCAAAGTACCGGATGCTTTAGTACTTCGAATTCGTTTATATCATGTCCGAAGGATTTCCCGGAATGATAGGGGATATTCTTATATGTATCTTGTTAATGTCGGTTACCAGGTGTTCACCATATGAATGAATTTTATCTCTATGTATGGGATGTATATTGAAATATGAAATCTTGTGGTCTATTATTATGATTTGATAATATATAGGTTAAACCTATAACTCACCAACATTTTTGTTGACGTTTTAAGCATGTTTATTCTCAGGAGATTATTAAGAGCTTCCGCTGTTGCATACTAAAATAAGGACAAGATTTGGAGTCCATGCTTGTATGATATTATGTAAAAACTGCATTCAAGAAACTTATTTTTGATGTAATATATTCTTATTGTAAACCATTATGTAATGGTCGTGTGTAAACGGTATATTTTAGATTATCATTATTTGATAATCTACGTAAAGCTTTTTAAACCATTATCGATAAAATAAAGGTTATGGTTGTTTTAAAAATGAATGCAGTCTTTGAAAAACGTCTCATATAGAGGTCAAAACCTCACGACGAAATCAATTAATATGGAACGTTTATAATCAATATGAACGGGACATTTCATTATACACTTGCGAGTGTACATATATTTATAAACGGAAATCTTGTGGTCTATTAATATATTGAAATGATTGTTATGATGAACCTATGAACTCACTAACCTTTTGGTTGACACTTTTAAGCATGTTTATTCTCAGGTATGAAAGAAATCATCCGCTATGCATTTGCTCATTTTAAAGATATTACTTGGAGTCATTCATGGCATATTTAGGTCAGTACCTCGCAATGGGACCAGATGTTGAAGACTTCGTCCAGGTGGATTAGGACGGGTTATCACAAAGAATCACCCATGTCCTGATATATTGTAAGATAAAGAAAGTGGGGTTTAATAAATCATACCACTTTAATGTTTCGTAACGTGGCTAACAGGTAATAATTTATGAGACAGTGTTGGAACATACAAACAACTAGATAATTTCATATTCGGAGTAATTTCAATTATCCCACCCCTTTTACTTGAACAACCCCTCCATTAGTAGTTTGAATTTTATTTATCTAAGATTTTGATTCAAAAAAATGTCATATTTTTCATAAGTCACGGTGTTGGTAGCACCACAGTAAAAAAATCCACTCGTTATTTTTTGTTTTATTTGTGACTATGTTGACTTTTCCCTAAGTGGAATTAGTGTTTTTTTTTTTATTTTGAATATAACACGATTTTACTTTTAGAAGTCTGGTTTGCAAGAGAAGAAGTGTCAGATTGTATATTAGAGGTCTAAGAGGTGTTATTTGTAAGTTTTAAAGACTCGGGGGATAATTAGCAAACTGCAAAAGATAAAAGGGGTTTCTTTTTGCAATGTTTGGTAAATTGAGGGGCTAAGGTTACAATTCTGGTTAACCAAGGTCTCATTAAAAATGCACTTAGGGTTATATACTGTAGATCACTTTCTTCAGTTGCTAGGATCGATTTGATCATAAACGAGCATTGATTAACATTTTAGATCAAAAGTAAGTGATAAAAAAGATGAACATGAAGAACAAAGCATAAAACCCACTTTAGATCAAACATTAACAACAGATTCATAGTCACAATTACAAGTAATAATTAAGATAAGAAATAAAATAACGATTACAAGAATTAGGACTATCGAACTTGGATTTGCATGGTGAATGGAGTATCATTTCACCATATATCCTCTCCACCATCAAGGTGAATAGGTGAAATGCTCAACACATTCTTAAAATGTTTAACTCTAAGTGCTCAAGGTGCTCAACTCTACAAATGAACTATAAAACTCTATTTATATGCCTCGGTCAGCTCACATGCACAGTGGACATCTCAACTGTACGGGTGATAGTTTCACACACACGAGTGACTCTGTCACTCATGTGTCATACATATGTTGACGTTTTGTCACATATGCTCCTAGGACGCGAGTTTTCTTGTGTTCGCAACAATTCTAGGTGTACAACATAAACGTTAAAGTACACAGTCCATTTGATAGCGAAGGACACCCGAAAAATGCACTAACAGACTCCCCCTTGGACGTTGCTAGCGAATCTGTTGTTGTTGAACTTGTTGTTGTAAACACCTCTTGCAATCTTTAGTGAGTCTCTGCAGTGGTACCATACTCTTCTGAATCTCAATCACTGTGAAAAGTCTTGTAGAATACGTGACAATTCTAACTCCGACATCAATTATTCAGCCATCGAAGTCGAAATGCTATTGACGTCCTGTAGTTTCTTCATCTTTGCTTGAACGTGTTTCCCGTTGTACCATTAGCAGCAAACTCCCCCTAAGACTGAGCGATACCAATATCTCTAACAAAATCTTCAGTCAACCAGATTCTCTCAAAGAACGTCAAATTGGTATCATGTGATTGCATAACATCAATATCATCAAAACAGATTCCCTCTACAAAGCGAAATCATCGAATTGAGGAACTAAAATGCCGTTGGCCCATGAATAATCAGATGACTGATTACCCCACAATAACACATTTTTAACATTTGTGTCTTTCACACTTACTTGCACAACAAGTCATAAACCGATGCGAAAGTATAAACGTTGTTGGCCCATAACTGTCAGATGATCATGCTCCTGGCCACCCCACTAAACTTCTCAAAACATGAATGTTCTCAATATTCTCTTATAAATAAGTTCAATGGATAAAGTAGGTTGTTCACTAAACTTTATACATCAATACTTCAGTGAATACTAATGATTCTCTTCTAAGGATCCAAGGTACATTCGCATGAATCACATCTTCATTTGTACGAATTAGATAAACTCATACAACTGACTATATGATACGTGTGACACCAAAACTGCATATACATCATGGTTACACGGGATAATGATATCTCGTCTGCATCCTCTGACGTACAGATCAGGTCAGATCAGAAGATCGTATCATAATAATGAACTAAAACCTTAAATGCGTAAGTTTACATGATGATATCACGTGCACAAATCACCTCTCATACATCTCAAGATAATCAAATCTCGGATCGTCGAAAGTGACTATGTTTATTGACATACGTTATGTACATGGGTTAATTGAGTTGAAGAATCAAATTGGAAAAGTTGAAACATTAACTTTCTGAAGTTTCTAGGCTAGAATGTTGAATAATAAACATTTAGGACCATTAGTTAAAAAATTACGAAAGTTGAGGACCAAATGTGTAACACTTCAGAAGATCAAGGACCAAAACTGTAAACGAGCGTTAGAGATTTAAAGAGGAAAGTTAATGTTTATTAAATTTGATGAGTGATGAACTTGGGTCAAGATTCATAGGGATGAGCAAAATTACCGAAATACCAAAATGGAACCGATACCATACCAGTACCGAAAACCGTACCGATAGGTATTCGCTATCAGTTTTGGTTTCTTGAATTTGGCTTTTTTGGTTTCGGGAGAAACCGGTACGGTACCAGTATATTATTCGAGAAACCGGTATTTGGTACCAAATTTATTGATTTGTATGTAATAACTTATATGTGTTTCTAGCAACCGGTACTATAAAGATAATATCGAAAATTACATGTATGGAAACTTGTATGTTCTCTCAATCATGACTCATAAATGCTTACATACATACATACACATACCGTAATATAATAACGTGCATGTATATTTGTGTTTCTGACTTTGAATCAATAGGTTAGTGACTTAAACTACATTTGTGAATTTATTCTTTACAATTTGTGCATATATATATATATATATATATATATATATATATATATATATATATATATATATATATATATATATATATATATATATATATATATATTGATGTGTCAAAAGTGTGTGCAGTAGTGCTTAATTTTTTTTCAACTTTTAATTTTATAAAACCTTTATTTTACTTTTAACACCCTAACGAGCAACAAAACTCATCAGATGTAGTATTTTAGGTTATCATTCCAAGAGAGTGTAGATGTATTTAAAGTTGGTTTATTGGATAGTTTAGCTCTTATTAAAGAACTAAAGATAGATTTTTATGTATTTTAAAATTATAGATTCTTATCTCTTAGGAAAGAGATGATTTAAAGTAAACAAAATAACAAAATAGTAAAGTAAGAAAGTAAAGATTCAAATTAAACAATTATAAATAAAAGCAGTTACATGAACTAATAACTCATACGAGAATCATATTAGGCAAGTTTCATAACTTATATTAACACAAATCAAGATAACAATCCTAGACCAATAATTATCCCTAAACAGGTTATGACAAGTGTTGCATATCATTTAATAGGCAAGACTTAAAGCATATGCTAGACACATGATGTGCATGACTGACATATCAATTCTTAACATTCAATTCAATTACATGATACATATTAACCTTATGGTGCGAATCAACATGCAAATAGACTGACAAATTAAATAAGCTATTAAACATCAAGCAGATCAACTCAAGTTACTAGCTGAAAGTCAATTATTACTTGGTTCTCATGCAATCATTAATCAAACACATTCAAACAGAGGATCATTTATTAAGCCTAACAATATTAAACTTTATTATATAAGTGTAACTCAAATTCAACAGATTTATCACTAACTATGTTGTTTAACTTAGTTGCCTGCAATCCAATTTAACAAGTTTGATTTACTAGATCTAAACTAGTAGCATGATACGAATAATAGATTGTTAGATCAAGTGCTAATTAATCCTAAAATCATGTTATTTAAACATTAAACATGACAAACACGCATATTAAAACATAATAGATTCAAAACAGTTTAATTATCATTATAGAAACTCAAGTTATACAGATCTGGAAAAACCCAGAAACTGTACGGATTTAAGCACTAAATCGGTGGCTTTATTTCAGTCAAGCCGACGGCTTGGACTGGTGAAGCCGACGGCTTCATCTGATTCCCAGACAAAGTAGTTTTCATCCACGTAACCACTTTGAACATTTATTTCATAGTGGTAGACGAACAGAAACATTAAAAGTAAATAAAATGCGATAATCAAGAGTATAAAGATAAAGTCATGTACCTTAAAAAGGTATATGAAAAGAAAACTTTATTGATAACTTTGATAATCTTGATTACAACTTGAAGTAAACCCTAATCTAAGAGTTTTCGTGTTTTGGTGAAAACCCTAGAGAAAAAACGAAAAGTACATTAAAAACTGAACCAGAAGGCCTCAATTTATAGTTTTCAGATTCTGTGGCCAAGCCAGCGGCTTCACATGTCAGTGACGCCTTTTGCAAGTTTAACGTAGCTTGCAAGTAGAAAACGCGTAACCGTCTTAAACCAAGCTAGTGGCTTCAGTGCCAAGCCCGCGGCTTCAAAAATCCGGCAATCTTTTTTATTTCTTTTCAATTTTTAGCTTTTTCTTGGGCTTTAAGTACACGAAACAGTTTTAGGCCGGCGACTTTAATCACAAGCCGACTGCTTTAAATGATTCTGGCATTTTCTACAGAGTTCTGGAACTTTCTGGAATTTTATCTCCAAGCCGGCGGCTTCAGGGTGCCAGGTCTGCGACTTCATCTTGTTTTCTGCAATTTTTACTTGTTTTTGATCCTGTTTGATACATAACTTCAATAAAATCATTAAAATTACATTTTTTCCCATTTTACCCATTTTAGTGTGTTTTAGGATTAAAATGACTTTAAAATACTAAGATAACTCCATAAAATGTTATCAAAATTCTATATAATTTAGGAGTTATCAAATTCCCCACACTTAAGCCTTTACTTGTCCTCAAATAAACTTTATAAATCATATTCATTTAAATGGGTATAAAGTTGAAGTAAAATGCAAAGTCAAAAATATGTTTAATTAAAAGTTAGTTTTTTATTATTATTAGAACTAGTCTAAACCAGACCAAAGATTACAAGTGGTCCTAATGTTTATTATTTTAGATTTATACAAATTGGTCATCATTGGGCTCTTTTTTTTATAACTAGAAAAACTTAAAAGTGTGTGGTTCTCATTGGAACTCTTTTCTCTCGCTTTCATCACTTTTATTGGCCTTCATTGGGCTCTTTTTATTTTTCCAGTTCATTTGGAAATTTTTTTCTAAGTTAGCCCACATTGGGACTCTTTTGCTGCCTCAGTGGTCCATGCTTATTATGTCATATGGTAGTGTCTATAAATTTGCAATCGTTTCACAATTTTTGGCGTTTACTTCTTATCTTAAACAAGTAACCCGATCTCGAAATTGAGAGTAGTTCTATTATTATTTTAAGATTAAGTTAGTAAAGAGACATAAGTTTGATTAAGAATTTATACTTCTTAAAAAATTTTAAGTTGTACCCATTTTTGCAATTTTGGAAAAAATTATATCTTTTTAAGCTTTTAAGTGATTAATCACTTCCCTCCCCACACTTAGATTATGCAATGTCCTCATTGCATTATATTTCAAAAATAGTAATAAATGAAACACATAAATAAAAAATAAGGAAAAGAGTGATGTTACTTGACTGTAGGATCGTAGAATAATTGTGGAACACTTGCGAATTTCTTTGGATTTAATATAAACAACTTGACAGAATTTGTTAAACAATGCAAAATATAACACAAACATAATATTTTATTAATAACTTTCATTACTTTATCACTTTAACACTTAGGAGATATATTGCTCTTACATTCATAATTAAATAGTTAACAAATAATGAAACATTTAGAGAACATAATCTTAATAAATATATAGGGATATGTAGTTTTGATTATAGAGTCGGTTGCGCTACTCTTTCTTCCATCGGGATTAATCCTTAGGCTTATTTTCCCCACACTTATTCTTCTCAATCGCGTTTAATATTTTAATTTGTTCTAAGAAATTCAATGTGGTGTCAAGACCCCTACGAAATGACATTTCAAATTTGATATGTAAATCATGAATTTCCCTCCTCACTTTTGCACTTATCTTATATTGTTCTTTTAAGAATTCTACACTATTTTATCAACAGTAAGTTCATCATCATCCTCTTTATAAATCTTAACCATTTTCACATTTGTTCGCGGAACTCTAGATCTTGGGACTAATGGAATGGATTCAATAAGGGCACCATAATGAATGATCAAAGTATTATTTACATAATTAATGGTTGCACGAGTGGTAGCTAGAAATGGAGATCCCAAAAGTAAAGGAGTGATAGGATCTTCTTCCATGTCCATGACCACAAAAGTAACTTTATAAAAAGCATAACCAACGATGATTTCAACTTCTTTAACAATCCCCAACGACTTTTGTAAATGGCTATCACCAAAACAAACAATCCCTTAGATAGGTTCCAAAGATGGCAATCCTAAGCGATTGTAGACAGAAAATGGCATAACATTAATGCTAGAACCAGTATCGGCTAACACCATGATAGGAATGGGACCACGAATTAAGCAAGGAACTTGAAACTCCCCTGGATCGGTACAAATAACAGGAAACTCGGGTGTTTCAGAAGGTTCTAATGGGTCAGTTGTGAATGAATAAAGTGGGCGGAAACCTTCCTTCTTTCTTTCTTCTAATTGCTTTATAGTTTCAACTAACCAATCTTCATTAGTAAGACACTCAGATTTTTCAAATTTTTCAGATACAATTTCATCATTTTTACTAACTTCCTCATTAACCTCTTTTTCTTCATCAAATAACTCATGCATAAAAATAACCTCATCACGATCAAGACCTTGAACTTTAACATCTTTTTGACTTATCTTCTTCATCAGTAGTTAATTTCTTAATCTCTTGATCATATTCCTCATCCCCCATTTCATACTCCCACGGATACCTTAAACCAGGCTCATAAACATCAACCCTATTCAGCTCTCTAACCACATTAACTTTTTCAAAACGAACCTCCTCAGAATTTTGAGATTCAGCTGGAGCTTTTCCTTCGACAAGTTGGAACAACTTAGTAACATTGCGTTCTAAGTTTTGAATGGACGCTTGATGATTATTTTGTACTTGGGAAAGTTGATCTTTTATGTTATCATTAGCTTCATTTTGATTCTTGATGAAATTTAGGATGCTTTCTTCAAGATTGGATTTGTTTTTGAATTGAGCAATAGGAGACGAATTTGGAATGAAGGGTGCTCTAACAGGATAGAAACCAGGTGGGTTTTCATTATTAGTAGGATAAGGTGTATTATGATTATTACGGTAGTTCGGATTTCCTTGATATTGATTCACGTAAGAGACGTTTTCAACCTGTTCCATAGTAAGACTAGCAACACAATCTTTCGTAGCATGAGGACCTTGACATTTTTCACAACCTACCTTAATCATATGCATTTCTTTGGTAAGCTTTTCAATTTGCCTTCCTAAATTACCCAACTGCACATTCATAGCTTTAACCACATCTTCAGAAACATAACTAATGGATTTAGGAGAACAAGAAATGTATAAGTCTTGATGCTATTCGTGGGAATGAGCAGCTAACTTATTAATTAATGATTCAGCTTCCTCGGCAATTTTACTCATGATATTACCTCCAGCAGACGTATCAATCTATATTCTCGTAGCTATGTCATAACCTTTATAGAAAGTAGTTACCTTATTAAATGTACTTAAACCATGTTGTGAACAACCCCTAAGCAATTGATCAAATCTAACCCACGCAAAGTAAAGTGTCTCATTAGATTTCTGAAGAAAATTAGCAATTTCAGTTTGAAAGGTGACAGTTTTGGATGCGGGAAAGAAACGAGCTAAAAAATTTTCAACCATAGTATCCCAACTAGTGATATCTCCTTCGGGCAACGAATGTAACCACTCTTTAGCTTCATCTTTTAATGACCATGGAAACCAACGAAGGTAAATCTTATTACTTTCAACATTAGTGATATTAAACAGATTGCAAATATCCTTGAAGTTTCGAATGTGAGCATTAGCATCTTCTTTTTCAGTACCCCTAAATTGGTTATCCTTAAGCAAGTGAAAGGTAGGACCCTTAATGTCAAAATTTTCAGTTATAGTTGGCTGAGTAATGGCGTGACCTAATCCTTCCCGACCTGATTTCATTAACGCTTCCATTGAATTTTTGGTAGTCATCAATGATTTATCTTTATTTTGAGAAGTAGTTCCTTCATTTAAGTTTAATTTTCTAACAATTTTTGGCTCTTTATAAATAATATATCGGGATTGGGTAACATGTCTTCTAAGAGGGGATTCTTGGATCGGGTATTCATGTGATCTAAAATCATAAAAAGAAATATTTTAGGAAAAAACCTTTTAGATTCTATGATATGTAGACATTTTAATTTTAATTTTAGGGTAATCCCTTTTCTTATTATGGATTCTATGTTTATGAGGATGTTTCGAAAATATATTAATATATTAATTGAATTTAATTTGATAAATATAATAATAAATATTAATAACATAATTATAAATATAAATATTAAATACCAACTTTTATCGCATAACAACGAATAATTAAACATAAATCAGCTTATTGAATCTTTAAATACTTAAGTGACCGTCAGCGTCTAGGTTCAAGCAGGAACCTTTAAATTGGAACCCCAACAACCCTCCCCTAAAGGAAGACTGTCATCACTTGTTTTCAAGAAATATCAATAACCAAAATATATTCAATTTTCGTATTTACCGCGCTCCCCGGCAACGGCGCCAAAAAGTTGATGTGTCAAAAGTGTGTGAAGTAGTGCTTAATTTTTCTTTCAACTCGTTAAATCTATAAAACCTTTATTTTACTTTTAACACCCTAACGAGCAACAAAACCCCATCAGATGTAGTATTTTAGGTTATCATCCCAAGAGAGTGTAGATGTGTTTTAAGTTGGTTTATTGGATAGTTTAGCTCTTATTAAAGAACTAAAGATAGATTTTTATGTTTTTTAAGATTATAGATTCTTATCTCTTAGAAAAGAGATGATTTAAAGTAAACAAAATAACAAAATAGTAAAGTAAGAAAGTAAAGATTCAAATTAAACAATTATAAATAAAAACACTTACATGAACGAATAACTCATACGGGAATCATATTAGGCAAGTTTCATAACTTATATTAACACAAATCAAGATAACAATCATAGACCAATCATTATCCCTAAACAGGTTATGACAAGTGTTGCATATCATTTAATAGGCAGGACTTAAAGCATATGCTAGACACGTGATGTGCATGACTAACATCTCAATTCTTAACATTCAATTCAATTACATGATACATATTAACCTTATGGTGCGGATCAACATGTAAATAGACTGACAAATTAAATAAGCTATTAAACATCAAGCAGATCAACTCAAGTTACTAGTTGAAAGTCAATTATTACTTGGTTCTCATGCAATCATTAATCAAACACATTCAAACAGAGGATCCTTGATTAAGACTAAAAATATTAGACTTTATTATATAAGTGTAACTCAAATCAACATATTTATCACTAATTATGTTGTTTAACTTAGTTGCATGCAATTCAATTTAATAAGTTTGATTTACTAGATCTAAACAAGTAGCATGAATCGAATAATAGATTGTTGGATCAAGTGCTAATCAATCTTAAAATCATGTTATTTAAACATTAAGCATGACAAACAAGCATATTAAAACATAATAGATTCAAAACAGTTTAAATATCATTACAGAAACTCAAGTTATACAGATCTGGAAAAACTCAGACACTGTACGGATTTAAGCACGAAGCTGGCGGCTTTGTTCCAGTCAAGCTGGCGGCTTGGACTGGTTAAGCCGGCGGCTTCATCTGATTCCCAGACAAAGTAGTTTTTGTCCACGTAACCACTATGAACGTTTAGTTCATAGTGA
This sequence comes from Rutidosis leptorrhynchoides, assembly GCF_046630445.1. Taxonomy (NCBI): domain Eukaryota; kingdom Viridiplantae; phylum Streptophyta; class Magnoliopsida; order Asterales; family Asteraceae; genus Rutidosis; species Rutidosis leptorrhynchoides. The sequence goes on from NC_092334.1 coordinate 671,517,919, forward strand.
TAGACGAACAGAAACAGAAAAAGTAAATAAAATGCGATAAACAAGAGTATAAAGATAAAGTCATGTACCTTAAAAAGGTATATGAAAAGTAAACTTTATTGATAACTTCGATAATCTTGATTACAACTTGAAATAAACCATAATCTAAGAGTTTTCGTGTTTTGGTGAAAACCCTAGAGAAAAAACGAAAAGTACATTAAAAACTGAACCAGAAGGCCTCAATTTATAGTTTTTAGATTCGGTGGCCAAGCCGGCGGCTTCAGTGGAAGTCGGCGGCTTCACATGTCGGTGAATCCTTTTGCAAGTTTAACGTAGCCTGATGTGCGTAGAGGTGTATACGAAATAGTTATATTTGTACTACAAAATACTATTAAATACGATACAATTTTACATAAGTTATTTATTTTTTTATGGAATGGATATACCTAAACCTTGCTACAACACTTATAGGAAGTGTACCTGATCGTACAGTAGTGTAGTTTTTAGTAAGTCTGGTTCGTTCCACAGGGAGCTATCCAAGTTTAACGCTATATTTTTAAAACTATATTTGTAAATATATAAATATATATATAAGTAGTATTATTATTATAAAAGGGGGTTTTTACCGTTTAATGACCGGTTTGTCGATTTTAAAACTTTAGTCGCAGTTAAAACCTAATATAAAATATAAAAATATAAAAGACTTAATTTAAAGCGTAAACTAAATGACAATAATTAAAGTGCAATAAATTAAAGTGTGATAAATAAAATGACAATAAATAAAATTGCGATAATTAAAAAGTACAATAATTAAAGTGCGATAAATTAAAGTGCGATAATTAAAAGTGCAATTAAATATGAAATAAAGGAATTATGCTTATTTAAACTTCCGTAATCATGATGTTTGACGTGTTGATTTTAGTTTATTACCATGGGTTAATTGTCCTTTGTCCTGGATTATTCGATATGTCCATCTGGTTTTTGTCCATAACAGTCCATCAGTCATAAATATAAAGTGCGAGTGTCCTCGTCAAATTATTCTTATATCCAAAGTTAAATATTCTAACTAATTGGGGACTTAAACTATAATTACAACAATTTTCCTTGTATATAATTCACCCCTATTTTAATAAGTCCATTGACTATTAATCCATTTCCGTGTCCGGTTAAATGAACGATTATTAGTACTTATAAATATCCCGCCCATCGTGTCCGATCGAGTGTATGTGGTTATTTATAGGTACGTTCAATTGTAAATCTTTATATTAAATTAACAAACTATCATTTAATTAAACAAATATAAAGCCCATTAATATCCCATAGTCTAATTTCCACAAGTGTCGTTCTTTTGTCCAAACCCCAATTATGGTACAAAGCCCAATTACCCCGTCTTAATATTTTAGCCCAACATCACGATTACTTCAATTTAAATAAGCATAATAATAACTTAGCTATGAGACATTAATTTAAAAAGGTTGAACATAACTTACAATGATTAATAATAGCGTAGCGTTACACGGACATAATTTCGACTTACACCCTTACAACATTCGCTAACATACCCTTATTATTAAAAATAAAATTAAAATTAAAATTAAAATTAAAATTAAAATTAAAATTAAAATTAAAATTATAATATATATATATATATATATATATATATATATATATATATATATATATATATATATATATATAATACGTGAGATAGAGAGATAGATAAAAGATGTTTAGTTCGACCAAAAACTGCGAAATTTATAGATGTGGCCTGACATTTTGGGTCATGCGACTGCATGAAATTCCTTCTTCCTGGCCATGCGATCGCATGGCCAGCTGGGACAGCTCACATTTGGTTGTTTTCTTCTTGCCGACGATTTTATTAAATATATATAATATATAAATAATTTTAAGAATTATTTATATATTATATTATATTTATGTGCATAGTTGACTTGTAATTTTCGCTCCGTTACGTCGCGCGTTGAAAGTTGACTCTGGTCCCGGGTGTTTCGCGTGTTGTACTCTTGTAATTTTGAGACGTTTTTCATCAATAATTTGAACCACTTTGATTGTACTTTGTACTTTTTAGCTTTTTGGTCGTTTGCGTCTTCAAATCGTCGAATCTGTCTTTTTTCTTCACCTTTTATTATTTAAACGAATATCACTCGTAAATAGAACAATTGCAGCTAAAAGCTTGTCTTTCTTGAGGGATAATGCTATGAAATATATGTTCGTTTTTAGCATCATCAAATATTCCCACACTTGAGCGTTGCTTGTCCTCAAGCAATATAGTCTTGAAATAAAAATACTAGAATCACTTCTTTATTCTTCACACTTTGTACATCAGTGATTTCTATATGCCGGTATGAACAATGATAGTAACGTTGTGGTTTACAGTCCCACATGACTATAAAAATTTAGATCCTTAAGGAAATTGGATCTTTATGAAAACATTTGATCTTTTTGAAAATTCAATCTAGCTTTTACCCTAGATAAGTTTTCCGGAATAACCCTTCACCTGTGTTTGCAGATTGTTTTTGTGGGTTTGGTGGGTTTCATATTTGAAAATTTTAGCTCAAAACTTGCGGTTTTGTGTCACCCACTTGCTAACCTTGTATTGGGAAAGCAACACGTCCAGTATACTTGCTCCGTATATTACCTTTCGGTAAACTACCGTCCGGTTGTAAAGGAAAGCGTTGAACAAGTAACTGTTAAGGCAATGTCCCATGACATGCTTTCAATTATGGTCTATAACGTGTCGAATGCAATTACTATCCTTTGTAGGAGCAATAGTAAAGATCACCCTATAGTTTTTCTGTCTGGCACAAGGTCCTGTCTTTGACCATGCTATGTAACCACCGTTCTTACGGTTGACACCCGATTTGGTTCAGGTGACCTAATGAATTCTGATGAATTCTCAGGATTTTACGTTCAATGGTAATGAACGCATTGAAAATGGGTTTTCAGAAAACAAATCGGTTTGTAATTTTGATCAAAATATTTTCTCGTTCAAGCTCGAGTTTAGATATCATCGAATTCCATGAGTTTGAATTCTCAATCTTTAAGGTCAATCTCAAGGATTGAATAATATCAGGCTTAAAAGCTGATTTTTGATCTTTAAGGAGATTATCCTTTCTGGGGATCTGATTAGTCTTATCAAGCTAATTTGCACGGCGACCTCCCCATTTTACGAGACAGATCCTCTCATGGTTAGGATAAGTCTGACCACATGGCGACCCTGTTTGATGCTGAGGTCCGTAGATTTCCAGCTGATTTTTGAAAAAACTTTTCAAGATTTTTCGTAGACTCTACAATTGGTCTGGACGACAACTTCCTGACCTAAATCAAGAAGCGCGTGTCTTTTTCGGAAGACTTTACTTTCTTTTAATGATGGAATTGATTCATCGTGTAGATCCATCTTTCTGTCAAATATATTACAATTTATCGGGTAAAACGGTTAATTTTGTCCAAAACAAAAGTATCTTCAATTATTTGTACAAAAATATGTGATATATGTTTTAAATAACTTGGTAAATTTTTCCCACACTTGGCTTTTATTTTTCTTTCTTTGCCTTTTTATTGTCCTCTATTCCATTTTAAATGAATTCTAACATTTTGGGTTGTTTCTCAATTTATATCCTTTCCGAAGTAACAATAATTTCGGTGTTTAACACCTAGTTTTATCGTTCATAAATATGTATAAACATGATTTTGAATTCATTTATTTGAAAATTTTGAAAAATTTTACTAGAATTGAGTAGTCAGTATATAAGACTAGGGCTGTTCTTTATTATCAGAGAGCACTAGATTCTAATACAACTACTGCGTTACTAGTATTTTTAATGGTAACCAAGTGTATAAGTCAAAAATTTTTAAAAATCCGAAAGAATTTAACTCCTTCCCACACTTAAGATCTTGCAATGCCCTCGTTTTCAAAAATCAGCAACAATTTAAATTATTGAGGGTGATTAGCGTAGAAAAATGATTAAATTTTACCAAAGTTTCCAAACATATTGACGTTTGTGTGATAACCCAGAAATTTTCGACCAAATTTAAACTTAATTTCATATGATCTCGACACGATAAGCAAAGTCTGTAATGTTGAAGTTTTAAAAACTTTGAACTATGTTTGATATATTCATTTAACCTATGACTATTCTCGACGATTCACGGACAATTGTGTGTAAATTGACAAGTAAATACATATATATATATATATATATATATATATATATATATATATATATATATATATATATATATATATATATATATATATATATATATATATATAAAGATCAATATAGTATTGAAAATACTTTAATGTAACTAAATCATTATAATTAAATTAGTAATATATTATACAAGGTAATAATGTGATTATTAAAAATAAAACTATATATAAGTGTATGTGACTTCTATAAATAGTTATTTGGATATGTATATAAAAGATTTAACTATTATATGTTATATATATGAATAATTGTTAAAATATATACGATTAATAATGTATAATATTAATATATTAAATTTAATTGCAAATTAAAATAATAAAAGTTGTTAGTAAAATCAATAATAGTATTATACATAATATATAAGTATGAAATTTGATAGGTAAAAATTGTTATTTTTAACATTAATAATATTATTATAATTAGCAGTATCATTGATAGTACTATTATTATCATTCTTATTATGTTTATCAGTTTTATTTATAATTATTAAACCTATCTTTTTATTTAAAGTTTCCATGATCTTTAGTATTAACATTATCATATCAATATTTTCTATTACCCTGCATTATTTGGTATTATTATTATTATTAAGGATTACTAGTACTTTATTTTTTTTATTTACACACATGATCATTATGATTATTAGAAAATAAAATATTTATAAAATTAATATTATTATCATTTGATTAGTATTTATTTTTAACACATATAATTATTATTATTATTTGTATTAGTAATGTTATTATCATTATTCTCATTATTATTAGCTTTAGAATATTTATATATTTATTATAATTATATTTATTAATATTGATTTATATATATATAATAACAGATATATGAGTAATGGAATGGGTATACCTCACTATCATCTTCACTTTTATTTATTTTCTCTGCTTACCCGTTACCCTCTTCTACTCGACACATGGACCCTACAAACAAAAATTGATCGACTTTTATTCTTGCCTTTATAATTCGATTTCCACTGGTATTACCAATCATTCACTGATTTTATCTATTGCTATTTGATAAAATTAAAACAGAAAAATTAGAAAAAGCCCATCACCTCTGTCGCCTTAGCTTTTAATCAAAAGCTCAAAATTTGAAACAATTATCAAAAAGTAAAAATGCAGAAAGGTTAGAAATCTTTCTTTGAATCTATCTTCAAAATCTTAACTCTCAATTCTTAATATCGAGCTTTAATTTTCGAGTCAAATTTTTGTTTCAAAAAGTCAAACGAATCGTTCATCGAAAATTTGAATTCGTTTGGTTGTTTCCAGTCCAATTGACGATGCCAATAGTTTCTATATACGATTTACAAACTATTTCATGTTGAGAGTTTGGTCTAAAACGATTGCGAAATTAAACTTAATTTTTTTTTCTCTTTACTACCGTCACACAGCAAGAAAGCACTCTGTGCAATTTTTTTATTTCTTTTATTTTGTTGAATTAAGTCGACTAGAGGATCATTCTGTTTAATTGGCTAATCCTAAAATTATATAAGAAACTAGTTATGAGTTAGATTTGATCCATGGTTGATTTGTAAATTGATGAAGAAGATGAGTACGAGTAAAACAGGTTATAAGAATTTTAGTCAGGATTAAAACAGATAAAAAGTAGATGGTTCATTGGTTTAGGGTGTTTGCGGGTTAGCAAGGGATCTTGAGTTCAATCCTAGGCTGGAACATTTTTTTTACAAAGCCCTGTAAGGTAGTCTTTTTTATTTGTTTTAATATTATCATTATTATTATTATTATAATTATTATTGTTAATGTTGTTAATATTAATTATTATTATTATTAGTGTTCTTGATATGATAAGTATCATTATTATTAACATTATTATTAGGAATGTTATTATTATTATTATTATTACTATTAAAATTATTATCATTAGTATTAAAATGATAAATAAAAGTATTGTTTTTATTACTAACAATAGTATTGAAACTAACAGTTTTATTTTCCTTAATACTAGTATTACTATCATTGTTATAGTTATTAAGATTGTTATGATTATTATTAACAAATGTATCATTATTAACAATATCATTATTTTTATTAATATTATCAATTTTAATAAAGTTATTATTATTATTATTCGTAAATCATTAATAACTATCGTAAACAGTAAAATTAATAATTTTACAAGTATTATTATTAATATCATTGTTATTATCACTAATAAGGTTATTATTAACATATGTATATTATTAATGTTATTATCATTATTTTTACTAATATTAACTTGGTATAATAGAAATACTATTTTGATAAACAAATGAAATACAAACATAAATATATATATTTAATGAAATGTCCCGTTCTTATTGATTAAAAACGTTCCATATTAATTGATTTCGTTGCGAGGTTTTGACCTCTATATGAGACGTTTTTCAAAGACTGCATTCATTTTTAAAACAAACCATAACCTTTATTTCATAAATAAAGGTTTAAAAAGCTTTACGTAGATTATCAAATAATGATAATCTAAAATATCCTGTTTACACACGACCATTACATAATGGTTTACAATACAAATATGTTACATCGAAATCAGTTTCTTGAATGCAGTTTTTACACAATATCATACAAACATGGACTCCAAATCTTGTCCTTATTTTAGTATGCAACAGCGGAAGCTCTTAATATTCACCTGAGAATAAACATGCTTTAAACGTCAACAAAAATGTTGGTGAGTTATAGGTTTAACCTATATATATCAAATCGTAACAATAGACCACAAGATTTCATATTTCAATACACATCCCATACATAGAGATAAAAATCATTCATATGGTGAACACCTGGTAACCGACATTAACAAGATGCATATATAAGAATATCCCCATCATTCCGGGACACCCTTCGGATATGATATAAATTTCGAAGTACTAAAGCATCCGGTACTTTGGATGGGGTTTGTTAGGCCCAATAGATCTATCTTTAGGATTCGCGTCAATTAGGGTGTCTGTTCCCTAATTCTTAGATTACCAGACTTAATAAAAAGGGGCATACTCGATTTCGATAATTCAACCATAGAATGTAGTTTCACGTACTTGTGTCTATTTTGTAAATCATTTATAAAACCTACATGTATTCTCATCCCAAAAATATTAGATTTTAAAAGTGGGACTATAACTCACTTTAACAGATTTTTACTTCGTCGGGAAGTAAGACTTGGCCACTGGTTGATTCACGAACCTATAACAATATATACATATATATCAAAGTATGTTCAAAATATATTTGCAACACTTTTAATATATTTTGATGTTTTAAGTTTATTAAGTCAGTTGTCCTCGTTAGTAACCTATAACTAGTTGTCCACAGTTAGATGTACAGAAATAAATCGATAAATATTATCTTGAATCAATCCACGACCCAGTGTATACGTATCTCAGTATTGATCACAACTCAAACTATATATATTTTGGAATCAACCTCAACCCTGTATAGCTAACTCCAACATTCACATATAGAGTGTCTATGGTTGTTCCGAAATATATATAGATGTGTCGACATGATAGGTCGAAACATTGTATACGTGTCTATGGTATCTCAAGATTACATAATATACAATACAAGTTGATTAAGTTATGGTTGGAATAGATTTGTTACCAATTTTCACGTAGCTAAAATGAGAAAAATTATCCAATCTTGTTTTACCCATAACTTCTTTATTTTAAATCCGTTTTGAGTGAATCAAATTGCTATGGTTTCATATTGAACTCTATTTTATGAATCTAAACATAAAAAGTATAGGTTTATAGTCGGAAAAATAAGTTACAAGTCGTTTTTGTAAAGGTAGTCATTTCAGTCGAAAGAACGACGTCTAGATGACCATTTTAGAAAACATACTTCCACTTTGAGTTTAACCATAATTTTTGGATATAGTTTCATGTTCATAATAAAAATCATTTTCTCAGAATAACAACTTTTAAATCAAAGTTTATCATAGTTTTTAATTAACTAACCCAAAACAGCCCGTTGTGTTACTACGACGGCGTAAATCCGGTTTTACGGTGTTTTTCGTGTTTCCAGGTTTTAAATCATTAAGTTAGCATATCATATAGATATAGAACATGTGTTTAGTTGATTTTAAAAGTCAAGTTAGAAGGATTAACTTTTGTTTGCGAACAAGTTTAGAATTAACTAAACTATGTTCTAGTGATTACAAGTTTAAACCTTCGAATAAGATAGCTTTATATGTATGAATCGAATGATGTTATGAAAATCATTACTACCTTAATTTCCTTGGATAAACCTACTGGAAAAGAGAAAAATGGATCTAGCTTCAATGGATCCTTGGATGGCTCGAAGTTCTTGAAGCAGAATCATGACACGAAAACAAGTTCAAGTAAGATCATCACTTGAAATAAGATTGTTATAGTTATAGAAATTGAACCAAAGTTTGAATATGATTATTACCTTGTATTAGAATGATAACCTACTGTAAGAAACAAAGATTTCTTGAGGTTGGATGATCACCTTACAAGATTGGAAGTGAGCTAACAAACTTGAAAGTATTCTTGATTTTATGAAACTAGAACTTTTGGAATTTATGAAGAACACTTAGAACTTGAAGATAGAACTTGAGAGAGATCAATTAGATGAAGAAAATTGAAGAATGAAAGTGTTTGTAGGTGTTTTTGGTCGTTGGTGTATGGATTAGATATAAAGGATATGTTATTTTGTTTTCATGTAAATAAGTCATGAATGATTACTCATATTTTTGTAATTTTATGAGATACTTCATGCTAGTTGCCAAATGATGGTTCCCACATGTGTTATGTGACTCACATGGGCTGCTAAGAGCTGATCATTGGAGTGTATATACCAATAGTACATACATCTAAAAGCTGTGTATTGTACGAGTACGAATACGGGTGCATACGAGTAGAATTGTTGATGAAACTGAACGAGGATGTAATTGTAAGCATTTTTGTTAAGTAGAAGTATTTTGATAAGTGTATTGAAGTCTTTCAAAAGTGTATAAATACATATTAAAACACTACATGTATATACATTTTAACTGAGTCGTTAAGTCATCGTTAGTCGTTACATGTAAGTGTTGTTTTGAAACCTTTAGGTTAACGATCTTGTTAAATGTTGTTAACCCAATGTTTATAATATCAAATGAGATTTTAAATTATTATATTATCATGATATTATCATGTATGAATATCTCTTAATATGATATATATACATTAAATGTCTTTACAACGATAATCGTTACATATATGTCTCGTTTAAAAATCATTAAGTTAGTAGTCTTGTTTTTACATATGTAGTTCATTGTTAATATACTTAATGATATGTTTACTTATCATAGTATCATGTTAACTATATATATATCCATATATATGTCATCATATAGTTTTTACAAGTTTTAACGTTCGTGAATCACCGGTCAACTTGGGTGGTCAATTGTCTATATGAAACATATTTCAATTAATCAAGTCTTAACAAGTTTGATTGCTTAACATGTTGGAAACATTTAATCATGTAAATATCAATCTCAATTAATATATATAAACATGGAAAAGTTCGGGTCACTACAGTACCTACCCGTTAAATAAATTTCGTCCCGAAATTTTAAGCTGTTGAAGGTGTTGACGAATCTTCTGGAAATAGATGCGGGTATTTCTTCTTCATCTGATCTTCACGCTCCCAGGTGAACTCGGGTCCTCTACGAGCATTCCATCGAACCTTAATAATTGGTATCTTGTTTTGCTTAAGTCTTTTAACCTCACGATCCATTATTTCGACGGGTTCTTCGATGAATTGAAGTTTTTCGTTGATTTGGATTTCATCTAACGGAATAGTGAGATCTTCTTTAGCAAAACATTTCTTTAAATTCGAGACGTGGAAAGTGTTATGTACAGCCGCGAGTTGTTGAGGTAACTCTAGTCGGTAAGCTACTGGTCCGACACGATCAATAATCTTGAATGGTCCAATATACCTTGGATTTAATTTCCCTCGTTTACCAAATCGAACAACGCCTTTCCAAGGTGCAACTTTAAGCATGACCATCTCTCCAATTTCAAATTCTATATCTTTTCTTTTAATGTCAGCGTAGCTCTTTTGTCGACTTTGGGCGGTTTTCAACCGTTGTTGAATTTGGATGATCTTCTCGGTAGTTTCTTGTATAATCTCCGGACCCGTAATCTGTCTATCCCCCACTTCACTCCAACATATCGGAGACCTGCACTTTCTACCATAAAGTGCTTCAAACGGCGCCATCTCAATGCTTGAATGGTAGCTGTTGTTGTAGGAAAATTCTTCTAACGGTAGATGTCGATCCCAACTGTTTCCGAAATCAATAACACATGCTCGTAGCATGTCTTCAAGCGTTTGTATCGTCCTTTCGCTCTGCCCATTAGTTTGTGGATGATAGGCAGTACTCATGTCTAGACGAGTTCCTAATGCTTGCTGTAATGTCTGCCAGAATCTTGAAATAAATCTGCCATCCCTATCAGAGATAATAGAGATTGGTATTCCATGTCTGGAGATGACTTCCTTCAAATACAGTCGTGCTAACTTCTCCATCTTGTCATCTTCTCTTATTGGCAAGAAGTGTGCTGATTTGGTGAGACGGTCAACTATTACCCAAATAGTATCAAAACCACTTGCAGTCCTTGGCAATTTAGTGATGAAATCCATGGTAATGTTTTCCCATTTCCATTCCGGGATTTCGGGTTGTTGAAGTAGACCTGATGGTTTCTGATGCTCAGCTTTGACCTTAGAACACGTCAAACATTCTCCTACGTATTTAGCAACATCGGCTTTCATACCCGGCCACCAAAAATGTTTCTTGAGATCCTTGTACATCTTCCCCGTTCCAGGATGTATTGAGTATCTGGTTTTATGAGCTTCTCTAAGTACCATTTCTCTCATATCTCCAAATTTTGGTACCCAAATCCTTTCAGCCCTATACCGGGTTCCGTCTTCCCGAATATTAAGATGCTTCTCCAATCCTTTGGGTATTTCATCCTTTAAATTTCCCTCTTTTAAAACTCCTTGTTGCGCCTCCTTTATTTGAGTAGTAATGTTATTATGAATCATTATATTCATAGATTTTACTCGAATGGGTTCTCTGTCCTTCCTGCTCAAGGCATCGGCTACCACATTTGCCTTCCCCGGGTGGTAACGAATCTCAAAGTCGTAATCATTCAATAATTCAATCCACCTACGCTGCCTCATATTCAGTTGTTTCTGATTAAATATGTGTTGAAGACTTTTGTGGTCGGTATATATAATACTTTTGACCCCATATAAGTAGTGCCTCCAAGTCTTTAATGCAAAAACAACCGCGCCTAATTCCAAATCATGCGTCGTATAATTTTGTTCGTGAATCTTCAATTGCCTAGACGCATAAGCAATCACCTTCGTTCGTTGCATTAATACACAACCGAGACCTTGCTTTGATGCATCACAATAAATCACAAAATCATCATTCCCTTCAGGCAATGACAATATAGGTGCCGTAGTTAGCTTTTTCTTCAATAACTGAAACGCTTTCTCTTGTTCATCATTCCATTCAAATTTCTTCCCTTTATGCGTTAATGCAGTCAAGGGTTTTGCTATTCTGGAAAAGTCTTGGATGAACCTTCTGTAGTAACCAGCTAGTCCTAAAAACTGGCGTATGTATTTCGGAGTTTTCGGGGTTTCCCACTTTTCAACAGTTTCTATCTTTGCCGAATCCACCTTAATACCTTCTTTGTTCACTATGTGACCGAGGAATTGAACTTCTTCCAACCAAAATGCACACTTTGAAAACTTAGCGTACAATTCCTCCTTCCTCAATACTTCTAACACCTTTCTCAAATGTTCACCATGTTCTTGGTCATTCTTTGAGTAAATAAGTATGTCATCAATGAAAACAATGACAAACTTGTCAAGGTATGGTCCACACACTCGGTTCATAAGGTCCATGAACACAGCTGGTGCATTAGTTAAACCAAATGGCATGACCATAAACTCGTAATGACCGTAACGTGTTCTGAAAGCAGTCTTTGGAATATCATCTTCTTTCACCCGCATTTGATGATACCCGGAACGTAAGTCAATCTTTGAATAAACAGACGAGCCTTGTAGTTGATCAAATAAGTCGTCGATTCTCGGTAGTGGGTAGCGGTTCTTGATGGTAAGTTTGTTCAACTCTCGATAGTCGATACACAACCTGAATGTACCATCTTTCTTCTTGACAAACAAAACAGGAGCTCCCCACGGTGATGTGCTTGGTCGAATGAAACCACGCTCTAAAAGTTCTTGTAATTGGCTTTGCAGTTCTTTCATCTCGCTGGGTGCGAGTCTGTAAGGAGCACGAGCTATTGGTGCAGCTCCTGGTACAAGATCTATTTGAAATTCAACGGATCGATGTGGGGGTAATCCCGGTAATTCTTTCAGAAATACATCGGGAAATTCTTTTGCAATGGGAACATCATTGATGCTCTTTTCTTCAGTTTGTACTTTCTCGATGTGTGCTAGAACAGCATAGCAACCTTTTCTTATTAGTTTTTGTGCCTTCAAATTACTAATAAGATGTAGCTTCGTGTTGCCCTTTTCTCCGTACACCATTAAGGGTTTTCCTTTTTCTCGTATAATGCGAATTGCATTTTTGTAACAAACGATCTCTGCTTTCACTTCTTTCAACCAGTCCATACCGATTATCACATCAAAACTCCCTAACTCTACTGGTATCAAATCAATCTTAAATGTTTCGCTAACCAGTTTAATTTCTCGATTCCGACATATATTATCTGCTGAAATTAATTTACCATTTGCTAATTCGAGTAAAAATTTACTATCCAAAGGCGTCAATGGACAACTTAATTTAGCACAAAAATCTCTACTCATATAGCTTCTATCCGCACCCGAATCAAATAAAACGTAAGCAGATTTATTGTCAATAAGAAACGTACCCGTAACAAGCTCCGGGTCTTCCTGTGCCTCTGCCGCATTAATATTGAAAACTCTTTCGCGGCCTTGTCCATTCGTGTTCTCCTGGTTCGGGCAATTTCTAATAATGTGGCCCGGTTTTCCACATTTATAACAAACTACATTGGCATAACTTGCTCCGACACTACTTGCTCCGCCATTACTCGTTCCGACACCATTTGTTCCTTTCATTCTATTAACCCCTGGTCCGTAGACCTCACACTTCGCCGCGCTATGACCATTTCTTTTACACTTGTTGCAAAATTTGGTGCAGAACCCCGAGTGATTCTTTTCACACCTTTGGCATAGCTGCTTCTGATTGTTGTTGTTGTTGCGGTTATTATTGTTGTTGGGATGATTGTTGTAGTTGCTGTTGTTGTTGTTGTTGGGCCGTTTGTTGTAGTTGCGATTGATGTTGCGATTGTTGGGATAATTGTTGCGATTATTGTTGTAATTGCTGTTGTTGTTGTATTGGTGATTCTTATCACCGTTTTCCTCCCACTTTCTTTTGACTTGCTTCACATTGGCCTCTTCAGCAGTCTGTTCTTTAATTCTTTCTTCAATTTGGTTCACGAGTTTGTGAGCCATTCTACATGCCTGTTGTATGGAGGCGGGCTCGTGTGAACTTATATCTTCTTGGATTCTTTCCGGTAATCCTTTCACAAACGCGTCGATCTTCTCTTCCTCATATTCGAATGCTCCCGGACATAATAGGCACAATTCTGTGAATCGTCTTTCGTACGTGGTAATATCAAATCCTTGGGTTCGTAACCCTCTAAGTTCTGTCTTGAGCTTATTGACCTCGGTTCTGGGACGGTACTTCTCGTTCATCAAGTGCTTGAATGCTGACCACGGTAGTGCGTACGCATCGTCTTGTCCCACTTGCTCTAGATAGGTATTCCACCATGTTAACGCAGAACCTGTGAAGGTATGCGTAGCGTACTTTACTTTGTCCTCTTCAGTACACTTACTTATGGCAAACACCGATTCGACCTTCTCGGTCCACCGTTTCAATCCGATCGGTCCTTCGGTTCCATCAAATTCCAAAGGTTTGCAGGCAGTGAATTCTTTGTAGGTGCATCCTACACGATTTCCTGTACTGCTAGATCCAAGGTTATTGTTGGTATGCAGCGCAGCCTGTACTGCGGCTATGTTTGAAGCTAGAAAAGTACGGAATTCCTCTTCATTCATATTCACGGTGTGTCGAGTAGTCGGTGCCATTTCCTTCAAAATAGTTAAATGGAACAAGTTAATCATACAGAATATTAAGAGTAGTTAATAGTATTTGGTAGCATAATATGAACTCATTTATAAAAGCTTTTTCTTCATATTAGCGTTTTATAAGTTTAAATTCGGGTAGTACCTACCCGTTAAGTTCATACTTAGTAGCTAATATACAATTCAACTACTACAATTCTATATGAAAAACTGATTATAATAATATTTCGCGTTCAAACTTTTATACAATATTTTACAAACTTACAATACCGCTTATTTTACATAAAGCATGAAATATAGCACACAATAACTTTGATACAAGATAGTTGTGAAGACAATTCTAGCTAGTACACAAGTCGTTCAGCAAAGGCAATAAAGACACGTAATTCATACGTCCAGAAACAAGTCATGCATTCTGGTTTTACTAGGACTACTTCCCATCCTTGGTCTTGTGCAACATAACCGTTATGGCCGTTGATAAGACAGCGTGTTGTAACGTCGTCAAAGGGACGAGGGTTACGTAATGTCCAACAGTCCCGTAATAATCTAAAAACCTCATTTCTTACCCCAATTACCGACTCCGTCACTTGTGGAAACGTTTTGTTTAATAGTTGTAGCCCGATGTTCTTGTTCTCACTTTGGTGAGAAGCGAACATTACTAATCCGTAAGCATAACATGCTTCTTTATGTTGCATGTTAGCCGCTTTTTCTAAATCACGAAGTCCAATATTCGGATATATTGAGTCAAAATAATTTCTTAACCCGTTGCGTAAAATAGCATTTGGGTTCCCCGCAATATATGCGTCAAAGTAAACACATCGTAACTTATGGGTTTCCCAATGTGATATCCCCCATCTTTCAAACGAAAGTCTCTTATAAACCAAGACATTCTTGGAACGTTCTTCGAATGTCTTACAAACTGATCTCGCCTTAAATAGTTGTGCCGAGGAATTCTGGCCGACTCTAGACAAGATTTCATCAATCATGTCTCCGGGTAGGTCTCTTAAAATATTGGGTTGTCTATCCATTTTATGTTTTTAAACTGTAAAATAGACAAGAGTTAGATTCATAAAAAAAATACTTATTAATACAAGCAATTTTTACATATATCATAAAGCATAAGAACACTATATTACATATATTACACCACACGAATACAACTATCTTATTCCGACTCGCTTGTTTCTTCTTCTTCGGTTTTGGTTCGTTTTGCCAAGTTTCTAGGGATATATGATGTTCCCCTAATACGAGCCGTCGTTGTCCACATTGGTTTAGAAAAACCTGGTGGTTTAGAGGTTCCCGGGTCATTGTTACAACTTAAGGACTTCGGGCGTTGACGATACATATAAAGTTCATCGGGGTTGGAATTAGATTTCTCTATTTTTATGCCCTTTCCCTTATTATTTTCTTTTGCCTTTTTAAATTCAGTTGGGGTAATTTCTATAACATCATCGGAATTCTCGTCGGAATCCGATTCATCGGAGAATTGGTAATCCTCCCAATATTTTGCTTCCTTGGCGGAAACACCATTGACCATAATTAACCTTGGTCGGTTGGTTGAGGATTTTCTTTTACTTAATCGTTTTATTATTTCCCCCACCGGTTCTATTTCTTCATCCGGTTCCGATTCTTCTTCCGGTTCCGATTCTTCTTCCGGTTCCGACTCTTCTTCCGGTTCCTCTTCGGGAACTTGTGAATCAGTCCACGAATCATTCCAATTTACATTTGACTCTTCATTATTATTAGGTGAGTCAATGGGACTTGTTCTAGAGGTAGACATCTATCACATAATATCAAACGCGTTAAGAGATTAATATATCACATAATATTCACATGTTAAAAATATATAGTTTCCAACAAAATTTGTTAAGCAATCATTTTTCAAGTAAACACGGTCGAAGTCCAGACTCACTAATGCATCCTAACAAACTCGATAAGACACACTAATGAAAAATTCTGGTTCTCTAAGACCAACGCTCGGATACCAACTGAAATGTCCCGTTCTTATTGATTAAAAACGTTCCATATTAATTGATTTCGTTGCGAGGTTTTGACCTCTATATGAGACGTTTTTCAAAGACTGCATTCATTTTTAAAACAAACCATAACCTTTATTTCATAAATAAAGGTTTAAAAAGCTTTACGTAGATTATCAAATAATGATAATCTAAAATATCATGTTTACACACGACCATTACATAATGGTTTACAATACAAATATGTTACATCGAAATCAGTTTCTTGAATGCAGTTTTTACACAATATCATACAAACATGGACTCCAAATCTTGTCCTTATTTTAGTATGCAACAGCGGAAGCTCTTAATATTCACCTGAGAATAAACATGCTTTAAACGTCAACAAAAATGTTGGTGAGTTATAGGTTTAACCTATATATATCAAATCGTAACAATAGACCACAAGATTTCATATTTCAATACACATCCCATACATAGAGATAAAAATCATTCATATGGTGAACACCTGGTAACCAACATTAACAAGATGCATATATAAGAATATCCCCATCATTCCGGGACACCCTTCGGATATGATATAAATTTCGAAGTACTAAAGCATCCGGTACTTTGGATGGGGTTTGTTAGGCCCAATAGATCTATCTTTAGGATTCGCGTCAATTAGGGTGTCTGTTCCCTAATTCTTAGATTACCAGACTTAATAAAAAGGGGCATACTCGATTTCGATAATTCAACCATAGAATGTAGTTTCACGTACTTGTGTCTATTTTGTAAATCATTTATAAAACCTGCATGTATTCTCATCCCAAAAATATTAGATTTTAAAAGTGGGACTATAACTCACTTTAACAGATTTTTACTTCGTCGGGAAGTAAGACTTGGCCACTGGTTGATTCACGAACCTATAACAATATATACATATATATCAAAGTATGTTCAAAATATATTTACAACACTTTTAATATATTTTGATGTTTTAAGTTTATTAAGTCAGCTGTCCTCGTTAGTAACCTATAACTAGTTGTCCACAGTTAGATGTACAGAAATAAATCGATAAATATTATCTTGAATCAATCCACGACCCAGTGTATACGTATCTCAGTATTGATCACAACTCAAACTATATATATTTTGGAATCAACCTCAACCCTGTATAGCTAACTCCAACATTCACATATAGAGTGTCTATGGTTGTTCCGAAATATATATAGATGTGTCGACATGATAGGTCGAAACATTGTATACGTGTCTATGGTATCTCAATATTACATAATATACAATACAAGTTGATTAAGTTATGGTTGGAATAGATTTGTTACCAATTTTCACGTAGCTAAAATGAGAAAAATTATCCAATCTTGTTTTACCCATAACTTCTTCATTTTAAATCCGTTTTGAGTGAATCAAATTGCTATGGTTTCATATTGAACTCTATTTTATGAATCTAAACAGAAAAAGTATAGGTTTATAGTCGGAAAAATAAGTTACAAGTCGTTTTTGTAAAGGTAGTCATTTCAGTCGAAAGAACGACGTCTAGATGACCATTTTAGAAAACATACTTCCACTTTGAGTTTAACCATAATTTTTGGATATAGTTTCATATTCATAATAAAAATCATTTTCTCAGAATAACAACTTTTAAATCAAAGTTTATCATAGTTTTTAATTAACTAACCCAAAACAGCCGTTGTGTTACTACGACGGCGTAAATCCGGTTTTACGGTGTTTTTCGTGTTTCCAGGTTTTAAATCATTAAGTTAGCATATCATATAGATATAGAACATGTGTTTAGTTGATTTTAAAAGTCAAGTTAGAAGGATTAACTTTTGTTTGCGAACAAGTTTAGAATTAACTAAACTATGTTCTAGTGATTACAAGTTTAAACCTTCGAATAAGATAGCTTTATATGTATGAATCGAATGATGTTATGAACATCATTACTACCTTAATTTCCTTGGATAAACCTACTGGAAAAGAGAAAAATGGATCTAGCTTCAATGGATCCTTGGATGGCTCGAAGTTCTTGAAGCAGAATCATGACACGAAAACAAGTTCAAGTAAGATCATCACTTGAAATAAGATTGTTATAGTTATAGAAATTGAACCAAAGTTTGAATATGATTATTACCTTGTATTAGAATGATAACCTACTGTAAGAAACAAAGATTTCTTGAGGTTGGATGATCACCTTACAAGATTGGAAGTGAGCTAACAAACTTGAAAGTATTCTTGATTTTATGAAACTAGAACTTTTGGAATTTATGAAGAACACTTAGAACTTGAAGATAGAACTTGAGAGAGATCAATTAGATGAAGAAAATTGAAGAATGAAAGTGTTTGTAGGTGTTTTTGGTCGTTGGTGTATGGATTAGATATAAAGGATATGTTATTTTGTTTTCATGTAAATAAGTCATGAATGATTACTCATATTTTTGTAATTTTATGAGATATTTCATGCTAGTTGCCAAATGATGGTTCCCACATGTGTTAGGTGACTCACATGGGCTGCTAAGAGCTGATCATTGGAGTGTATATACCAATAGTACATACATCTAAAAGCTGTGTATTGTACGAGTACGAATACGGGTGCATACGAGTAGAATTGTTGATGAAACTGAACGAGGATGTAATTGTAAGCATTTTTGTTAAGTAGAAGTATTTTGATAAGTGTATTGAAGTCTTTCAAAAGTGTATAAATACATATTAAAACACTACATGTATATACATTTTAACTGAGTCGTTAAGTCATCGTTAGTCGTTACATGTAAGTGTTGTTTTGAAACCTTTAGGTTAACGATCTTGTTAAATGTTGTTAACCCAATGTTTATAATATCAAATGAGATTTTAAATTATTATATTATCATGATATTATCATGTATGAATATCTCTTAATATGATATATATACATTAAATGTCTTTACAACGATAATCGTTACATATATGTCTCGTTTAAAAATCATTAAGTTAGTAGTCTTGTTTTTACATATGTAGTTCATTGTTAATATACTTAATGATATGTTTACTTATCATAGTATCATGTTAACTATATATATATATCCATATATATGTCATCATATAGTTTTTACAAGTTTTAACGTTCGTGAATCACCGGTCAACTTGGGTGGTCAATTGTCTATATGAAACATATTTCAATTAATCAAGTCTTAACAAGTTTGATTGCTTAACATGTTGGAAACATTTAATCATGTAAATATCAATCTCAATTAATATATATAAACATGGAAAAGTTCGGGTCACTACATTTAACACATATAACATAACAAAATTTAATATTTTATATACAAAGGAACATATAAAACATATATATATTATGAACATAAAAATGATATAACTAATACATTTATGTATATATGTGTTCAATTATAACCATGAATATTAATAAATATACAAATGATATAGGTTCGTGAATCCGAGGTCAATCCTGCATTGTTCAATATAGTCATATGTATTTTTACTACAAAATACAGTATGGTGAGTTTCATTTGCTCCCTTTTTCTCTTTACATTTTTGGGACTGAGAATACATGCGCTGCTTTTATAAATGTTTTACAAAATAAGCACAAGTTCATGAAACTACATTCTACGATTGTTTTGTTATACCGGATAGCTGTACTTATTATTATTATGCTTGGTAACCTAAGAATTAGTGAAAAACACTAATTGACGCGAATCCTAAAGGTAGATCTACAGGCACCAACCACCCCCATTTTCGAATAGTGGAAATGCTTTAGTACTTTAAAGGGTTCTTGTCATACATTTAAATAGTGGAATGTATGATGCCAGATATCTTAAGCGCTCTATGTTAAGGTCGGTTACCAGGTGACTCAACGTATGAATGATTTTTGCAGTTGTAATGATCCTGCGCATTTAATTAAATGAAATCTTGTGGCTTATTAAATATTATAATTACTATATAGAACTTAAACCTATGAACTCACCAACCTTTTGGTTGACACTTTAAAGGATGTTTATTCTCAGGTATTAAAGAAATCTTTCGCTGTGCATTTGTCATTTTAGAGATATTACTTGGAGTCATTCATGACATATTTCAAAAGACGTTGCATTTGAGTCATTGAGTTCACCAAGATTATTATTAAGTCAATTATAGTTGGATATATTATGAAATGGTATGCATGCCGTCAACTTTCAATGTAAAGAAAGTTTGTCTTTAAAAAACGAATGCAATATTTGTAAAATGTATCATATAGAGGTCAAGTACCTCGCGATGTAACCAAATGTAATGTATTCGTCTAGATGGATTAGGACGGGTCGTTAAAGTTGGTATCAGAGCAGTGGTCTTAGTGAACCAGGTCTTGCATTAGTGTGTCTAGCTGATAGTTGTTTAGATGCATTAGTGGGTCTGGACTTCGACCGTGTCTGCATGTCAAAAGTTTTGCTTATTATTTAGTGTCGAAAATTATTTGCTTATCATCCTTAAAGTCTAGACACGTCTTACTGCCTCTATTGCATAGACAGTGTATAGATAAATTCATATCTTAGCGTATCTGTTATTGTTACCTTTGCCTGACAACTACCGTAGATTCCTCCGTAACTTATGGGATTTTAGTATTATATATGCATATGTAAATTATGTATTGCAGGGTACTAATCTACATCCTATAATCTATTTCTTATCGAAAATCCTTCATCTGATCGTACGAGATGAATCCCTCAACCAGTTCGAATTCCTTGGATTCCGACAGCTATTCCGATATGGAGTTTCACCTAAGCTCCGAAAGCAGTGTCACCAGAATGAATCAACCAATCATCCATCCCCAATTCATTTGATGGGTTCGTAGTCGACTTAATCAATGGAGACGCGCAGAAGGCGATCCCTTCCACTAACCGAATTCACCTCTTGATGAAGAACCTGAAGCACTTACCGGCGAACCTGTTCGTAACACCATTTTCACCCTTATTTCCCGAATATCTCGCCACGACTATATCATAACTCAGATTCTAAACTTTATTCATTCTCCCGTTCTTACAGACAATCATCCCGGAGTAATAAGTCAACGAACTACGCGCCCGAGTTGTAGCCTTGAAAAATATGGTGCAAAACCTACTAGCTTCAACAACATCACCAGTGCCAACAGTACCATCAACATCAACACCAGTACCACTAACAACCCAAGTTTCAACATCACACGCCTCAATATCACCATATGTACTTCGAGTATGATCTTCGTTCTACGTATCGTTCTACCTTATTTATCTTTATTAGAGATTATATATATTCTCGTTCTAACGGTAAATCAAATGAGTTTAATATCATATTGACTCATTAAATCCATGATTACATCTGAAGAAAATATATATGTATATATGTTTTCATAAAGATGGTAATTAAAAATTCTTTTGTACAAACTGTTAATGGTGAAAATATTTTAACGGGTAGGTAATACCCGAGGAATATTTAGATTTCACATTAATAAGTTACACTGTACATTCTTTCAAATCTGATTCAACAGTCATTTACTATCCTACCTACATCCACAGATATACGAATCCGTTCACCGTAGAATAACTATTTTCATCCAATTTCATATTTGGATTTTGATTTATCAGAATCCAACAAGTGGCATAATGAAGAAAACATTGGACAAAATAAAATTTGCTAGAAACAAACAAATTAACTATGAGAAATTTTGTTAAGAATCCACGCTAACTGTTCCTAGCTAACTGTTCCTAGCTAACTGTTAATTCCGTATTACCTTTTATTTATTGCAATTTATTTATCGCAATTTTAATTCTCGCAATTTTATTTATCGTCATTTAATTTTTGTTATTTATTTTACGCACTTTAAATATCGGGACACGTATACAAGGTTTTGACATATCATATCGACGCATCTATATACATTATTTGGAATAACCATAGACACTCTATATGCAGTAATGCTGGAGTTAGCTATACAGGGTTGAGGTTGATTCTACAATAATATATATAGTTTGAGTTGTGATCGAGTCTGAGACATGTACACGGGCCACGATACGTATTAATTAATTCGAATATTATATATTAAATTATATATGAATTATTGGACTGTTAACTGTGGACTATCGACTGTGGACTAATGACATTGGACAATTAAAATGAATTAAAATATTGATTATAACATATGAAACTAAACATTTCTTCAAGTTTGCCACTTGATATCATCTTAAGCCTCATTTGTATTTTCACAATTCCAATCTACGTTCAAACTTTTCATGATTCTTGAAAACACCTCAATTGAGAGGATGAACCAACCGCACTTCATCTACGAAAGAAAAGATTGATGCATATAGTTGCGCAACTGAAAACACTCGAAACCTGAGTAAACATTTAACACGTATCTGTGCTAGCTCCTTTGGCATTGTTATTACTGAAAATAACTTTGCAATCCCTTTCCAAATTAGCCAATTTTGTCGCAGCTCCAGCAAATCAACTTCGACTTTCATTCGGATTAGCCTGATTATACCCTTGAGGTATAAGTTTGTCTTTCGTCATCGTTACCGGAGAACCGTTTACATTCCACCACATTAACGATAAACTTACCAACAACTGTGTTGATCTTTGATTTTCAGAAAAATCATTATATTCGTTGCAACCCTATCATATACTCATTCGCACCTTGTAATGAGAATTTCCATACCAATTACCGAGAATCAGCAATCAGTACTTTGAAAACTCGCAGCATGTCTACATCAATAGATATACATATAACATTCATCTCTTAGAATTATAATCTTCCATCCTGAAATTATGAGAAGCACCCGGTCTACGAAAATCTATACTCTAAATTCTGAAAAAGCTGAATACAACAGCAAAAACTGTAAACAACCTTAACAATCAAAAGTTTGATGATAAAGAATAGTATGTTGGCAAAGCTCAGAAAAGTTGGAACTAGAAAACGGATTGAGCAAACTATGAAGGAGGCCGTGGAAAAATCACAAGGTCTAAACTTGTACATAAAGAATCCAGATGATTATGTATCCGATGAAATCTTTAGAAAATATCTTGCTCCGTACTCATGTTAAATCTTGTGGAAACATTTTTCTTCATCAACCTTCGAACTTAGAAATTTCAAAATATTATCATAAATATCTTCGATATTTCTGAGGATATTTTCATAAATATTCTTGTCCGATATTAATTATCTCTCCGCTCTATTTGTATTATATCATAAAAGAAACTGTTTTAGTTTCTAAAATTCTGAAAAATTCGAATTTAAATTATGAATGATTTTGTAGTAGTGTTGGAAACTGAAGCATAAGTTAGTATAATATAATGACACTTGATCAACGTGATTATATTACAGTTAGTTATGCTGAGTTTCTAAATGAAACGTGATGATTCACAGATCATAACATCATCATGTGCCATGTTACACGACTCTTATGTTCTGTCTAATCTATAAACATATCAAGAACATATTTTTCTTGATAGTCCTATCTTTCCTTGAATTCTAGTAATTTGATAAGTCAAATTGTGCTATTACCGTTTCTTTATTAGAACATTAACAATGTTCAGTCTGAAAATTAAATCTATGAATTCTGGACCATTACAAGAGATACCCAATCGCAAGAAGAAGAAACGAAGGGATAAAGCTCCGAAATAGAAATTGAAGTATAAATCGCAGCAAATAGGGGGAAGTATTAACTGGGGATGACAAAGATTATAGAAAACAGAAGCAAGGACTTCGAAGTATAAGGGAAGATATAAAGTCCGATAACAACACATAAATTACAAACCGTGTATATCAATGTTTATAGCAACATAAAGACACGGGAGGATTAAAAGCACTATAACCCCAAGGGCAAAGTAGAAGTAAGCAGATTCCTCTGGTGGAAGTTGGAAAAGGAGAATGATGGTTGTGATAGTAAGGATAAGGACAAGGATCAGAACTGGATTTAGCATTTTCATAAACTTTTGAATTTGAGAATTGGGTATAGGAATGGTAAAAGTAACGGAATGGAAGAAGTTAATTTATAGTGAAATATCCGATTAAAAAAATCAAGGCAGATCTCCGTATTTAATTAGAGAATCTTAATTTTCCGTATTCACCGAAGAATCAAATCTTTCGGATTTCAAAGATTTTCTTTAAATCCCTTGAATTTCGGAATTCAACCAAGACAACGTCAAAAGGTTAAGACACACCTTATTTTCTAAATTCAACCATGACTACGTCAAAAGTTATGACGAAACTTATTTTCCTCATTTCACTATTTTGAGATAGCTTCGCATAAACGAATTGTTTTATCCATATTACTCCATGGTAATAAAACTCTAATTATCAACTAATATTCGTCATGAAAACATTTTTATTGTTAGCCATAATCATCTCACTCAAATTTTGGGACGAAATTTCTTTAACGGGTAGGTACTGTGACAACCCGAAAATTTCTGGCCAAATTTAAACTTAATTTCATATGATCTTGACACGATAAGCAAAGTCTGTAATGTTGAAGTCTTAAAAACTTTGAACTATGTTTGATACATTCATTTAACCTATGACTATTCCCGACGATTAACGAACAATTGTGTATAAATAGACAAGTAAATACATACATACATATATATATATATATATATATATATATATATATATATATATATATATATATATATATATATATATATATATATATATATATATATATATATATATATATATATATATATATATATATAAAGATCAATATAGTATTGAAAATACTATAATGTAACTAAATCATTATAATTAAATTAGTAATATATTATACAGGGTAATAATGTGATTATTAAAAATAAAACTATATATAAGTGTATGTGACTTCTATAAATAGTTATTTGGATATGTATATAAAAGATTTAACTATTATATGTTATATATATGAATAATTGTTAAAATATATACGATTAATAATGTATAATATTAATATATTAAATTTAACTGCAAATTAAAATACTATTAATATTATTACTTTTATTAAAATAAAAGTTGTTAGTAAAATCAATAATAGTATTATACATAATATATAGGTATGAAATTTGATAGGTAAAAATTGTTATTTTTAACATTAATAATATTATTATAATTAGCAGTATCATTGATAGTACTATTATTATCATTCTTATTATGTTTATCAGTTTTATTTATAATTATTAAACCTATCTTTTTATTTAAAGTTTCCATGATCTTTAGTATTAACATTATCATATCAATATTTTCTATTACCCTGCATTATTTGGTAGTATTATTATTATTAAGGATTACTAGTACTTTATTTTTTTTATTTACACACATGATCATTATGATTATTAGAAAATAAAATATTTATAAAATTAATATTATTATCATTTGATTAGTATTTATTTTTAACACATATAATTATTATTATTATTTGTATTAGTAATGTTATTATCATTATTCTCATTATTATTAGCTTTAGAATATTTATATATTTATTATAATTATAATTATTAATATTGATTTATATATATAATAACAGATATATGAGTAATGGAATGGGTATACCTCACTATCATCTTCACTTTTATTTATTTTCTCTGCTTACCCGTGACCCTCTTCTACTCGACACATGAACCCTACAAACAAAAATTGATCGACTTTTATTCTTGCCTTTATAATTCGATTTCCACTGGTATTACCAATCATTCACTGATTTTATCTATTGCTATTTGATAAAATTAAAACAGAAAAATTAGAAAAAGCTCATCACCTCTGTCGCCTTAGCTTTTAATCAAAAGCTCAAAATTTGAAACAATTATCAAAAAGTAAAAATGCAGAAAGGTTAGAAATCTTTCTTTGAATCTATCTTCAAAATCTTAACTCTCAATTCTTAATATCGAGCTTTAATTTTCGAGTCAAATTTTTGTTTCAAAAAGTCAAACGAATCGTTCATCGCAAAATTTGAATTCGTTTGGTTGTTTGTAGTCCAATTGACGATGCCAATAGTTTCTTTATACGATTTACAAACTATTTCATGTTGAGAGTTTGGTCTAAAACGATTGCGAAATTAAACTTAATTTTTTTTTCTCTTTACTACCGTCGCACAGCAAGAAAGCACTCTGTGCAATTTTTTTTATTTCTTTTATTTTGTTGAATTAAGTCGACTAGAGGATCATTCTGTTTAATTAGCTAATCCTAAAATTATATAAGAAACTAGTTATGAGTTAGATTTGATCCATGGTTGATTTGTAAATTGATGAAGAAGCTGAGTACGAGTAAAACAGGTTATAAGAATTTTAGTCAGGATTAAAACAGATAAAAAGCAGATGGTTCGTTGGTTTAGGGTGTTTGCGGGTTAGCAAAGGATCTTGAGATCAATCCTAGGCTGGAACATTTTTTTTACAAAGCCCTGTAAGGTAGTCTTTTTTATTTGTTTTAATATTATCATTATTATTATTGTTGTTGTTATTATTATTATTATTATTATTATTATTATTATTATTATTATTATTATTATTATTATTATTATTATTATTATTATTATTATTATTATTATTATTATTATTATTATTATTATTATTATTGTTGTTGTTGTTGTTGTTAATGTTGTTAATATTAATTATTATTATTATTAGTGTTCTTGATATGATAAGTATCATTATTATTAACATTATTATTAGGAATGTTATTATTATTATTATTACTATTAAAATTATTATCATTAGTATTAAAATGATAAATAAAAGTATTTTTTTTATTACTAACAATAGTATTGAAACTAACAGTTTTATTTTCCTTAATACTAGTATTACTATCATTGTTATAGTTATTAAGATTGTTATGATTATTATTAACAAATGTATCATTATTAACAATATCATTATTTTTATTAATATTATCAATTTTAATAAAGTTATTATTATTATTATTCGTAAATCATTAATAACTATCGTAAACAGTAAAATTAATAATTTTACAAGTATTATTATTAATATCATTGTTATTATCACTAATAAGGTTATTATTAACATATGTATATTATTAATGTTATTATCATTATTTTTACTAATATTAACTTGGTATAATAGAACTACTATTTTGATAAACAAATGAAATACAAACATAAATATATATATATATATATATATATATATATTTAACACATATAACATAACAAAATTTAATATTTTATATACAAAGGAACATATAAAACATATATATATATATATTATGAACATAAAAATGATATAACTAATACATTTATGTATATATGTGTTCAATTATAACCATGAATATTAATAAATATACAAATGATATAGGTTCGTGAATCCGAGGTCAACCCTGCATTGTTCAATATAGTCATATGTATTTTTACTACAAAATACAGTATGGTGAGTTTCATTTGCTCCCTTTTTCTCTTTACATTTTTGGGACTGAGAATACATGCGCTGCTTTTATAAATGTTTTACAAAATAAGCACAAGTTCATGAAACTACATTCTACGATTATTTTGTTATATCGGATATCTGTACTTATTATTATTATGCTTGGTAACCTAAGAATTAGTGAAAAACACTAATTGACGCGAATCCTAAAGGTAGATCTACGGGCACCAACCACCCCCATTTTCGAATAGTGGAAATGCTTTAGTACTTCCAAGGGTTCTTGTCATACATTTGAATAGCGGAATGTATGATGCCAGATATCTTAAGCGCTCTATGTTAAGGTCGGTTACCAGGCGACTCAACGTATGAATGATTTTTGCAGTTGTAATGATCCTGCGCATTTAATTAAATGAAATCTTGTGGCTTATTAAATATTATGATTACTATATAGAACTTAAACCTATGAACTCACCAACCTTTTGGTTGACACTTTAAAGCATGTTTATTCTCAGGTATTAAAGAAATCTTCCGCTATGCATTTGCTCATTTTAGAGATATTACTTGGAGTCATTCATGACATATTTCAAAAGACATTGCATTCGAGTCGTTGAGTTCATCAAGATTATTATTAAGTCAATTATAGTTGGATATATTATGAAATGGTATGCATGCCGTCAACTTTCAATGTAAAGAAAGTTTGTCTTTTAAAAACGAATGCAATGTTTGTAAAATGTATCATATAGAGGTCAAGTACCTCACGATGTAACCAAATGTAATGTATTCATCCAGATGAATTAGGACGGGTCGTTAAAGTTTGTTTGCTGAATGATAAATGGTGCACATCATTTGTTCATTCCGTCTTGTTGTTACATCACGTTTGTTTTTCATTTTGTCGTCAAAATTAGTAGCTTTTGCTGAACTTAATGTCAATCTTTGAAAATGCGTTGTTTTACCCTGTTGTGTACAATTGACAATATACATACATACAAATAATAAAATGCATGGTAATTTAAAATGGGACTTAAAATCCCACTTTCAAATCAAATATGAAATATTAGTACAACATTATAAAAATGTTAAAACTTACATAAAAGTATCACAATATAATATGTTTTTAACATAAGTAAATAAAAATGATAAAAAGATAAAAAATCATAAAAAAATAACCAACTGAACTATATCAATCTGGATAGGGGTTCCAGTTCATGTCGTCAGGCGGGTTCCATGGTTTGTTATAGGTGTACTGATAGGCCTGGTTAGGGTCGTAGAGAGTAAATGGTGGTCGCATATCGGGCTGGTGTGGAGGATAGTAAGCAGGTCGGGTCGGTACTTATTGATCCTGAGGTGATAGCTGGCTCATGATCTGATGCTGATGATAGTGCCATCTATTATGCTGTCGTTGCCTAGAATGCTCGTACACATCTTGGGCGTGCCACTGCTCGTATCGACTATGTCTATCCTGGTTTGTCATTTCTACCTCATCTATACACTGGTAGACATCAGTCATAGCCTCCCTAATGACATCCCTAATGTCATCTGCTTCCTCCATTTCCTCATCTGAACCTCTCTCTACTTGAGGATGATTACCATCATATGGTATCGCCTGATTGCGTCTGCTCTTTAATACCTTAGCACCCTGATAGATCTTCAATCCTAAAGTATCATCCTGTTCCCTACATACCAAAAGTGGACCCCCTTGATCCCTATCTACACCCAAATACTCTCCAATGAGAGTAACAAAAATACCTCCTCATATTATTCCCCCGTCCTGTATTCCTGCTACCACTTTGGATAGATAAAAACCAACGCAGTAGGGGATATTAACAAAGCTTCTAGTGTTTCGAATACACTTAAGGTAAAATAAGTCGTGTAAGGTCATCTTCTCCTTGTTTTTACCTCTTTGTGTAATCGAATTAGCTAAAAATCTATGTATAATATGTAGCTCTGCTTTGTTAATATCTAAATAGGAGTGTCTTCCTCCCAGTGAAAAAACATTGTAATCTGACATATGCCTCCAGACGGCGTTCGCGTCAAAATTCCTATCTACCCGCTCCCCATGATAAATCAAATTTGTACAATCGGGTAGTAGTAATTCACCAGGAGTGTAAATCTGTAAAGCCCTGGCCATGTCTAGCATGGACATCCTGTACATCCTACGGCCAAGTATAAATCTATGAAAACTTCTATCATCTAACCTAACTACATCCGCATTAAGTGAAAAAGTACTCATAAGCTCTACACACCATTCCTTATATACAGGCCTACGAATGGAGAATAAACGTTCCCAATCGGGAAAATAAGAGTTGCCATACCTTTGGATCAGATGCAGTCTAACTGAGTTAACTAGGTGGACCCTTTCCAAAGGCTCCTAATCGATTACCCTCGGTACTTCTACATTTTTCGTTACCAGCTTGAATTTGTTACTTTGATACGTCGGGTAATCTCTCCAACTTCGATCAAATCTCAAATTGGGATGCAACTGTTCTTCATAAATCGTCGGGTGTGCTACTATCGGATGAATCGGAAAAATTACATAGGCATTAATATATTCTTGATGCGGATCATAATATGGTACGTGTTGATCAGGTTGTTGTTGTTGTTGTTCCTGTTGTTGCTCCGGTTCATATTGCATTTCTGGTTCAGGTTCTGGAGCAGGTTGCCTAGATGATGATGATGCACCATTAGTATCAGTAAATCTCTGCAAAATACATTAAACACAAAATTTGTGCATCCAAATATGCATTAGTGTTAGCAAAATAACAAATTAACACAATTACAATAACATGTTTAATCAAAATTAAACTTATACACATTTTCACAATTTTAACAATTCTACACTTTTTCAAATAAGCATTTATGAAAATGTTTACAAAGTTCATAAGCATTTAACTCAAATAACATGTTAAAATAACCATTACTAGCAATTAAACAAGTTTCAAATGGCATTTACATCAATTTAATCAAGTTCATGAATTTTAGACCTAAAAAGTCCACTTTAATTCTCAAAAATCATGTTTAGGATCAAAGTTTGGATCATTTAGCTACCTAAACATGTTACACTACTTAATTTAGCAATAATTCATGACAAAAATCGGCCATAACCTGTTTATATCAAAAAGCCCCAAATTGCTCAAGAACACAAACCCTACATTCCTAAAAATTTAGAAGTTTTTGACTTCAAATCATGTTAAATAGCATCAATCTAGGTTATACATGCATAATATACTAACAATTTAACTCTAATTACACTAGAAATTAACAAAATTAAATTAGGTAAATTATAGCTCAAGAACACTAAAAATCAAATCTAAAGAGGTTTAGGGGTGTAATCTTTACCTTCTTTGAAAAGCTTCTGAACAATTTCATGATTAGAGCAAGAAATTTGATGAATTGTGTTGAAGACAGAACTCGTCTGTCTATTTGTTTCTGTCCAGATTTCTCTCTCCATGCGATCGCATAGATTTGAAGGGGAAACCCCATGCGATCGCATGGGGTCTGCTATTTAAAAAAAAACCTTTACTAATAAAACATATAATTAATTAAAAATTAAAATTTTGTTTCTTTTTAGGATGAGGGCGTTTCGGATCGTTGTCCTAGTCCGTCCCTCGACAAAATTTTAAAAATTTGTCACGTTTTAAGCGTTGTTTTAAAAGCAAAGATTTTTGAGTTTTTTAATGTTTTTGGCATACTTTAATTCAATAAGATTAAAAATAATGATAATAAAATTTCTCGTCCCGCCCTCGGGTAAAGCAATTTCGGTTCAACGACCTAGTTTTCAACTCACGACGAATTTTTAGAAATCACATTTTTTAACTTAGTGAAATAGAGTAAATTTTTGTTTTTAAATTCACACCAAACTTAAATTTAAAATGTATAAAATTAAAAATTCATATTATTAGAATTAAAAATTCACACCAAACTTATATTATATTTTTATTTTTATACATACAAACTTATATTAAAAATATTAATTTTTCAAATATTTACAAACTTAAATATATTGATTTTAAAAAGTTTACAATATTAATTTAATATTTATATATTAATTTTAAAAACATGGTAAAAAAATAAAATTAAAAATCTGTTTGGTCTTTTATCCCACTTTAATCAATCAAATATTATCAAAAATATACGCCCCTCTTTTCGGTAAAGTAATTTCGGCTATATTACCTAGTTTTACTCCTGACGAATTTCTGAAATATTTTGGGTTGATTGATTAAAGATATTTATACCTTAAGAATAAACGGTAAATTTCGCAGTGATGTAATTAATTTTTGTATGATATCAATAATTTCGGTTACGCATACCTAATTTTATTTGAATACCAATTTAATACTTTATAGCGAACGATTCAGCGTTTATTATCAAAAGGTTAAAAGCAATAAAAATAAAAATAAAAACTGTACATACTTACCTGTGAGATAGAATTCTCAGAGACCTGCTTTAGCCGACTCATAGGAGAGTCGTGTGATTTGATTTTCCATAGCTACGTAAGCATAACCTTGATTCTTCAATATCTTTTCTTCTAAACATATGAACGGTCCTTCTCTGCATAGAGTAACAAATTCGGTATTTGAATATATTTGATTATTTGAACATTTACCTTCGTGTGACCATTTTCCGCATTTATAACATCTTTCAAGGTGATGTGCTCTTCTTTTTGTTGCAGATTTTGATTTCCCTTTACCAAAATGTATCTTATGATGATCTTTTCTGAGTTCTTTTCTTACTCCGTCCATTTTGCCTCTTATGAATGATACCAATTTACTCGGAAGGGTGTCATTATTACGTTTAGTAATCATAGCGTGTAGCATTAGACCATGGTTCAGATCAAAGGAATTCTTCATCTCGTAAAACCTAAAAAAATAAAAATTCAGAATGGGGGGAGAAGACTAGTTCTTTAGGGTCTGCTAGGGAAAGACCATTCGGATTCCATTCTCGAGAACTACACGAAAACAGAATATCTAACTCTAACAGAAATACATATTACCCTAAAAAGATTCAAATCTTCCCACACTTAGTTAGCTGTGGTGTCGAAATTGTGATTAACTTCATCTTCAACTTCCATTAGATTATCTATGTAATGTTTAACTCTGTGACCATTAACTTTAAATTCAATCCCATTTGAATTTATTAATTCTACTGTTCCGTATGGGAAAACTCTTTTGACTATGAATGGTCCTGACCTTCTTGATATCAATTTTCCAGGAAATACCTTGAATCGTGAATTGAAAGAAGAACTCTGTCTCCTTCTTTAAATTCTTTTGAACTTCTGATTCTTTTATCATGCCATTTCTTCATTCTTTCTTTATAGATTAACGAATTTTCGTATGCTTCATGTCTTAATTCTTCTAATTCGTTTAGCTAACTTAATCGTAGACGTCCGGCTTCATGCAAATCAAGATTACATGTCTTCAAAGCCCAAAATGCTTTGTGTTCAATTTCTACTGGAAGGTGACATGCTTTTCCGTAAATGAGTCTGAAAGGTGTGGTTCCAATTGGAGTTTTGTAGGCTATTCTAAAAGCCCAGAGTGCATCCTCTAATTTCATGGACCATTGCTTCGGATTTGATCCTACGGTTTTCTCTAGAATACGTTTTAAAGCTCGGTTGGTATTTTCAACTTGTCCACTTGTTTGTGGATGATAAGCGGTTGAGATTTTATGAGTTACTCCATATATTTTGAGAACTTTCTCAAGTTGATTGTTACAAAAATGAGTACCCTAATCACTTATTAAAGCTTTCGGTGTTCCAAACCTTGCAAAAAGACGTTTTAAAAAGTTGACTACAACTCGTGCATCGTTAGTTGGGAGAGCTTGTGCTTCCGCCCATTTAGATACATATTCAATGGCAACGAGAATGTAGAGATTATTATGAGATTTTGGAAATGGACCCATAAAGTCAATACCCCAAACGTCAAATACCTCACATACTTGAATGACATTTTGTGGCATTTCATCTCGTTGACTTATTTTTCCGGTCCTTTGACAAGCATCACAGGATTTGCAAAAAAGGTGTGTGTCTTTGAAAATTGTAGGCCAATAGAATCTAGCATCGTAAACTTTTCTTGATGTAAGTTGAGGCCCATAATGCCCTCCTATTGGTCCTGTGTGACAATGGTTTAAGATTTGACTAGCTTCATCTCTGAATACGCATCGGCGTATTATTCCATCGGGACAACTTTTAAACAAATGTGGATCTTCCCAAAAATAGTGTTTTATACTAGAGAATTTCTTTCGTTTTTGGTACGACAACCCTTTTTCAAGGAATCCACATACTAAGTAGTTTGCATAGTCTGCAAACCATGGAATTTCACTATAATCTATCTTCAATAGATATTCATCAGGAAAGTTGTCTTGTATAGACGATTCATTGAGAACTTCTAATTCAGGATTTTCAAGACGAGAAAGATGATCAGCTGCGAGATTTTTTGCTCCCTTTTTATCTCGGATTTTTATATCGAATTCTTGTAAGAGTAAGATCCAACGAATTAATCGTGGTTTGGCATCTTGTTT
Source organism: Rutidosis leptorrhynchoides (assembly GCF_046630445.1). NCBI lineage: Eukaryota > Viridiplantae > Streptophyta > Magnoliopsida > Asterales > Asteraceae > Rutidosis > Rutidosis leptorrhynchoides. The sequence continues at coordinate 671,552,128 of NC_092334.1, forward strand.
CGAAAATAGGTATCTAAGAGCAGAATGGTCGGTATAGACCACCGTTTTAGCTAGAACGAGATATGAACGAAATTTGTCAAAAGCAAAGACAATAGCAAGGAGTTCTTTTTCAGTAGTTGTGTAATTTGTTTGTGCTCCTTGTAACATCTTACTAGCATAATAAATAGGTTGAAATCATTTTTCAATCCTTTGTCCTAAAACGGCTCCCATTGCAAAATCACTTGCATCGCACATTAGTTCAAATGGTAGATTCCAATTTGGCGTTATCATGATCGGCGCATTAGTGATTTTTTCTTTAAGAATATTAAAAGATTTGATGCATTCATCTGAAAAGATGAATGGAGCATCCTTTTCTAGGAGTTTATTCATAAGAGTGGCAATTTTAGAAAAATCTTTTATGAAACGTCGGTAAAAACCGGCATACCCTAGAAAACTCCTAACTCTTCTAACATTGGTGGGATGTGGAAGTTTAGCAATTACATCTACTTTAGCTCTATCCACTTCAATTCCTTCCTTTAAAATTTTATGACCAAGAACGATGCCTTCTTTAACCATGAAATGGCATTTCTCCCAATTAAGAACTAGATTTGATTGCTCGCATCTAATAAGCATTCGTTCAAGATTAACTAGACATGATTCAAAAGTATCACCGAAGACTGAAAAGTCATCCATGAAAACTTCCATGCGTTCTTCTATCATGTGGTGAAAAATCGCCATCATGCACCTTTGAAAGGTTGCAGGGGCGTTGCAAAGTCCAAATGGCATGCATTTGTAAGCAAAAGTACCATAAGGGCACGTGAATGTGGTTTTTTCTTGGTCCTCGGGTGCTATTGGAATTTGAAAATATCCGAAAAAACCATCAAGAAAACAATAGTAACTATTTCCGGCTAATCTTTCCAACATTTGATCAATGAAAGGTAAGTGAAAGTGATCTTTTCTGGTGGCGTCATTTAATTTTCTATAATCAATACAAACACGCCATCTTGTTACAGTCCTAGTAGGAATAAGCTCATTTTTTTCATTTGTGATGACAGTCATGCCACCCTTCTTAGGTACGCATTGAACTGGGCTTACCCATGGACTATCAGAGATTGTATAAATTAAACCTGCATCTAGCAGTTTAATAATTTCTTTCTTAACAACATCTTGCATATTAGGATTTAGTCTTCGTTGGCGTTGCACATACGTTTTATGACCTTCTTCCATAAAAATTTTATGTGTGCAATACGAAGGACTTATTCCTTTAATATCATGAATTTTTCATGCAATAGCTGGTTTATGAGCTTTTAATACAGAAATGAGTTGAGATTTTTCATTTTTAGTAAGAGAAGACGATATTATTACAGGTAATTCAGATTTACCATGTAAATAAGCGTATTCCAAATGGTTTGGAAGTGGCTTTAACTCTAATGTCGGTGGTTCTTCTATCGATGATTTATATCGATATCTGTCTTCTTCTTTTAGCATTTGAATTTCTTCTGTTGTTGGTTTATATCCATTAACCATGAGTGTAGCTAACATTTCAGCTTCATCAATTGGTTCAGTTCATTCTCCTAAAGAACATTCTCCTGTTCCTTGTAATTCTAGAAATTCTTCTTACAATTCTGCATGTGAATCTATAGTTTGAATATAATAACATGTATCATCTGCAGATTGCGGTTGTTGCATGGCTCTATCAACAGAAAAGGTAACACTCTCGTCCTCTATACTTAGGGTCAGTTTCTTACCGAACACGTCTATTATTGCTTTAGCCGTGTTTAAGAATGGTCTTCCTAATATGAGAAGAACTCGAGAATCTTCTTCCATATCCAGAATAACAAAATCTACTGGAAATACTAAAGTAGCAACTTTAACTAGCATGTTTTTCATTATCCCTCTAGGATGTTTTACTGATCGATCGACTAGTTGTATACTTATTCGTGTTGGTTTCAATTCTCCAAGGTCTAGTTTAGCGTATAGTGAATACGACATTAAATTTATACTAGCACCTAAGTCTGCCAATGCTTCTATTGAACTAAGACTACCCAGAAAATATGGAATTGTGAAACTTCCTGGATCTGAAAGTTTTTCTGGTATCTTATTCAACAGCACTGCAGAACAATTAGCATTCATAGTAACAGCCGAGAGTTCTTCCATTTTCTTTCTATTTGTGATTAGATCTTTCAAGAATTTGGCATATCTTGGCATTCCTAAAATTACATCAATGAAAGGAAGATTGACATTTATCTGTTTAAACATATCCAAGAATTTGGATTGCTCGGCTTCAAGTTTCTCTTTTCTCATTTTACTCGGGTAAGGAAGTGGTGGTTGGTATGGTTTAACATAAGGTTTTGCCTTAACTGTGTTATCTTCATTAACCTTTTCAACTACCGGTTCTGTTTCCTTATCTTGCTCAGATTGTGGTTCTTGTGGAGTAGGAATAGAGTCATCAGAAATTACAGGCATTTCAGGTGGTTTAAGTGTAATACCACTTCTTGTGGTAATAGCTTTAGCTGTTTCATTCCGGGGGTTAGCATTTGTATCGCTAGGTAGACTTCCCGATTTTCTTTCACCTATTAACCTTGCTAGGTTGCTTACTTCTTGTTCCAGATTTTGAATAGAAGCTTGTTGATTTCTAAATGCTTGAGCATTTTGTTCATTGGTTTGTTTCTGAGATGTGAAAAACTTCGTTTGAGATTCAACTAGCTTTGACATCATGTCTTCTAAATTTGGCTTTTTATCATCGGTTTGTGGTGGTTTATTTTGAAAAATATGTCTTTGCTGATTGTAAGTATTGTTGGATACTTGTTGATTGCTAGGACCTTGTTGGTTTTTGTATGGAACATTTCGGTTATAATTTTGATTTTGATTGTAGATTGGTCTTGGCGGTTGATAATTATTCTGATAATTATTTCCAGGCCTTTGGTTCATGTATGAAACATTCTCTCTTTGTTCCATTGTTTGTTTAATACTGAGACAATCTTTTGTCAAATGTGGTCCTCCACACTGCTCACAACTAATTCTTATTGAGTGAATATCCTTAGTCATCTTTTCCATTCGTCTTTCGACAACATCTATCTTTACAGAAATTAAATCAAAGTCATGGCTAGAATCGACTCTAGCTGCTTTAGATGATCTAACGATATCTTTTTCTTGGTGCCACTCATATGAGTGGGAAGCAGTGTTATCAATAATTTTGTAAGCTTCAGTTGTGGTTTTCTTCATAATGGAACCACCAGCTGCTATATCGATGTCTTTCCTTGTAGTGATGTCGCATCCTTGGTAGAATATTTGTACTATTTGATAAGTGTCTAAACCATGATGCGGACATCCTCTTAACAAGTTTCCAAATCTTGTCCACGCTTCATATAAAGTTTCATTTGGCTTTTGTGTGAATGTAACAATTTTTCCTTGAAGTCTCACGGCTTTAGATGCCGGAAAGAATTGTTTAAGAAAATTTTCAACTAAAACATCCCATGTATCAATCGCCCCTTCAGGTAACGATTCTAACCAATCTTTGGCATCTCCCATTAAAGTCCAGGGAAATAACATGAGATAGATTTGCTCATCCTCAACTTCTCTTATTTTAAATAGAGTACGGATCCTATTAAAGGTTCGAAGATGTTCATTTGGATCTTCCTTCGACGCACCACTAAATTGGCATTGATTTGTTACCATGTGTATGATTTGTCCTTTTATTTCATAATCTGGCGCATTAATGTCTGGTTGAGTAATTGCGTGACCTTGGTCAGTGTGTTTAGCTCTCATTCGGTCTTCCATACTTAGAGGTTCCAGATTTTTCATGATTGAATTTGTTGAATCTGAATCACTAGAGGATTCTGATTTAATGGTTTGTTTCTCGACAATCTCTGTTTGAATGATTGGTAGTTCCGGAGGAAAGATTAGTGGTTCAGGATCTCTGAATTGTCCCTGAATATCCTCCGGATTCTCAATTGTGAGGTCGGGTTCAAAAAATGGATTATCGGAAATTTGAATTGGAGTACTTGGTCGACTAGATGACGATTCTAAAGAAAAATCAATGGCGACAATATTAGCTAGATGTCTTGATTAAGTTACAGGTGGTGAACGTATAAAAGGTGGAAAACGTCGAAAAATAAAAGGTCGAAAAATAATAAAAAGAACGTAGTGCGTCGAAACTTAAAAGTCTAAAAACTAATAATTAAAAGTTACGTCTAAAGGTATTAAAGCTTAAAAGGAATTCTATATCCGAAACGGCAATTACTTAAAAAGGTACTAAAATTTATAAAACGGCGTCGCAAAATTCTAAAGCACCTAAATCTTAGTCTAAAGAAAAATCACATAAGGGATTTTACGGCAAATCCTAAAAATCTAGAAATAAAAAGAACTACGGCAAATACTAAATTAAAAACTAGTTACGAGCGATAAAAATACAAATTACGTACTAAATAATAAAAATATACAATTTATAAAAAGAGACAAAAATGATAAAATTACTAATTTTTATAAAAATATTATTTTTATATTATTTAGTTTATAAAAGTATTAAGTTTATATATTTAATAAAACTAAATAAAACTTAAAATATAAATTAAAACTAAAAACTAAAATAATTAATATTATAATTAACCCTAATTATGGTTTTTAATAATAATAATAATTATAATTACTCCGTAATTAATGTAGTACTAGGATCAGATGTGGCGTGTCAGAGCACTTCATGCGGTCGCATGAGTTTTGGTCTACGGATCCATGCGGTCGCATGAATTAAAAAATCGGGCCAGATTATTTGGGCTGCTACAGTTGTTTTCATTTTTGTAATTTTATTTCATTTACAATTTATCACCAGTAACCTAATTTTCATTTTTGCTCTCATCTCCTCTCCTCCCTCCCTTGTAGCCATCGCCTACCACCACCATTAACATCACCATCTTCTTCATTCAAGCAATCAAATCAAAGGGCTTTTCACATATTCAGATTCTACACAACAATCTCTACGCGCCTATACTCTTTGATTCTTGATTTGGGTATAAACCCTAACCCTAACTTTTTGATTTTTCTTTAATTTTACTGTTCTTGATGTTTATTATGATTGTATAGTACTTGTATGTTGTTGGATTGTTGATTGTGTGCATAGAAACACTTGTTATAGCATGATTTCGGTTTGATTGATTTAGGACAGCAGCATTTTTGACCACTTCTGTAAACTTAACTGACGTAAATGTAAAATTAAAGTGTTTAGATGTGTTCCTCTCTTTAAGACATTGAATTTAGACTCCCGATTCATGTTATTTCGATTCCCGGAGCTCTAGTTATGATTAAAATGGTGTTTTATTGAAATTAAATATAAAAAAACGAATTGTTTCAGGTTTGGTCCGACTTTGTGACCATTTTTGGAGTATTTAGAGTGTACTAGTGTGTTATGATTAATGATTGGATGAACATTCGTGTTCGGGTCATCGAAATCCGAGCCACGGATCACCCGTTATGACTAAAACATGTTTTTGAACGGATTAAAGCTCCAAGTTGAATTAGGGCTGATGGTCACGACTTGGTGGCTGTTCTTGGGGTGTTCTTGAGTGCAATAATGTGTCAGGTGGTTTGGTTAGCGGAGATATATATAAGACTCGCCGAAAACCGACACCCGGGGCTCAAGTTATGACCCGATGAACTTTTAATTAAAACTTATGGTTATTAAATAAGACTTATGATATAAATAATGATTTTAATTATTAATAAATTACTTATGATATAAAAAGTAATTATTTTAATTTAAGGCTTATGATATACATATTTATTATATCATTTATTAATTACATGTTGATTAATTAAACATTTAATTAAACTTATAATTAATAATACTTTTATTATTAATGAAAAATACTTATGATAAGTATTAAACTTATGTTATGAGATAATTATAATAAGACTTATAATAAGGATTAATTAATTATTTAATTATAATAAGGCTTAGTTATTATTTAATTATAATTTAATTATTAAATACTTATGATCTAATGATTATAATTAGAAACTTATGATATGATTAATAATTCATTATTAGTTAATAATACTTATGATATGATTAAAATTTATTATTAATTAATAATACTTATATTATGATTAATATTTAATTACTTAATTAAATACTTATGTTATATTAATTATATCATTTAAACTTATGTTAACTTAATAATTCAATTTAATTTAATTAAACTTATGATATGACATAATTATACATATAAGACTTTAAATAACATTATAACTTATATTATTAATATAACTTATACTTTAAAATTTAATGTTGACTATGTTTGACCAAGGTTGACTTATGAGTTGACTTTTGGTTGACTTTGACTTTAGTTGACTTTTGTTGACTTTCTAATTTAGGAAACTTTCCTAACTTATAAACTTTTCAAAAATAGCAACTTTCTAAATATGCAAACTTTCCAAAAATGGAAACTTTCCAAAAATAGAAACTTTCCTAAATTAGAAACTTTCCTAAAATAGAAACTTTCAAAAAATGGAAACCTGCTAAAAATAGAAACTTTCTAAAAATAGAAAGTACGTGTCCTTATGATGTTCTGATCAAACCGAAGCATACTGAGTGTTGTTCTATGATTACTTGCAACAAGTACTATAGCTATCATACTAAGACTTGACCTAAGTTAGTTATTTATATAGACCTGCTTTATTTATAGGTCAACGTTGTGATCATTCTTGATCACTTTACTTCGTGCAGTTCACGTTTTCTGTGATATTACTTCATTTTCGTTAAGGTGAGGATTTTTATATTTTATATCTTTTGGGATGAGAATACATGCATTTTACTTTATTTTTTATTGGACACAAGTGGAAGTTGGTTTAAGTTATTCATTATGAGTTGAACGAAAATATTCCCTAGTCTGGTAACTGTAATCACTGGTTTCTACTGGTGAACGCGAATCCTATGGATAGATCTATCGGGTTTGACAACCCCATTTCGTGCTAGTCGCTCTAGCAATTTTTGAAGACGGAATGTATTAGTACTTCGTAATTATTTGAAGATACACCTGTTCAATGTATATTGTGTTTGGTAAGGGTGGAATTGGTTAAGTGGTTACCAGGTGGCTCACAGGTTAATGAAATAATGTTTTATATGTTTTCGAGCATATAATTTTTGTGGTCCAAAATAAGGCTTTATGTTTTCAAACATAAATTTTTACGGTTCAAATTAAATATTGTTTGCAATATTAAACTTGTAACTCACTCAACATTTTGTTGACAGTTACTCGCATGTTTTATTCTCAGGTTCATGGTTGATTGCTTCCGCTATGCTTAGAGAGTCTGCATATATATATATATATATATATATATATATATATATATATATATATATATATATATATATATATATATATATATATATATATATATATATATATATATATATATATATATATATATATATATATATATATATATATATATTATTTTTTTTTGTTAAACATTAACTTGCATTCTATTTTGATACATTAAATTGTGGGTGTTTGTTGACTTTGATTTGGTCAACTTTTGGTTAAGAATTTATGTATGATTTTTCTAAACTTACATATTTTGGTAGGTTTCCTTTATAGGAAATCATTTTTAAATAAAGAATGCAATGTTATTTATCAAATTCATATAGAGTTATGATCAAGCTGTAGGACCAAGATAACGATGGTCGTCAAGTGTACTTTGACGGGTCGTTAAATTTGGTATCAGAGTCTTGGTTGTAGGAAATTAGGCTGTATTGATGTCGTTACCCGAGTCAATAGGGTACATTAGTGAGTCTAGTCTACAGCCCGGCCTATAATATATTATTATATGTGATTATTTGTATCGTATTGGTATGTATATTGTTATCATACATGCATCTCTGTTATGTTCTGAATCCGGGAGGAACTCCCATTCCGATTTAAGCATATTCTCCGACTCATGCGAGTTTATCTTTTATAAGAACACCTCGGTTAGTGAAACTGAGGGATGTCATTCTTGACTTCTGAAATTCTCGACATTTCTATGTCATCTATTATGGTTATGTATATAACGTTTGAGTTATATTACGTGAGATGTCATTCTTGACTTTTAAAGGCTCGACATTTCAATGTCAGCTATTATGTTTAGGTATATAACATTCTTGTTATATTACGTGCCTTTGTGTCAGTGTGCCTTTGTGCTTTGGGTTGCGAATCGGAAACGTCATTCTTGACATTTTAAAATTCTTGATACTTCAAAGACATTTTTATGTCATCGTTACTCGTATTCATTACTTTTGATGTTTTTGTCTCTTGTGATGTCCTTAGCACATTGTTTAAGAAATCGTTTTAGAGAAATTGTGTAGAAATTCGAGGTTGATCGCGTGTCCTGACCTCATGTAGTGCTATTGGAATGGAACTATGAATTAGTAAAATATAATGGCGTCAGGCCAATGTGATTATATTACGTTAATTCATAAAGAAGTCCCAATATTGTGACATGAGGAATAGAAAGCGAGTCAAGGAAAATTTTTACACTACTCATTCAGAAATTCCGATGTATTACATGGGTAGGGAAAATATTCATTACCTTATTTGTTGATATACGAGAAACTCGTTTTAACCAGATTATCTATCTCATGCTCTATCCTTCATAACTCGCTTATTAGCAACAGCTTCGCTCTAGAACAGTTTTGGCCCAAGGACTTATGTCCTGATAATAGCCAAAACGACATTTAATTCATTGATTTTCATGACCTCGTAACATTTGTTGGTCAATGTCGCACGACGATCCAAGTCCTCCACTCGATCTTCTACAATCTTACTCGATTCGTAACCTCTGAAATATGAATACTCTGTTTATCGAAAATTTTTACACATTGGTAATTTGTGCGGTCCTCACGAGATTTGTGGACGAATGAAAGTAATAAAATTTTATGTTACTTATGAAATTTATAAAATCATGTATGTACGTATAAAATCAAATGAATAAATTTATTTTTTCCTATTTTGGGTAGTACATGCTAAATTATACCTTCAAAAATTATTTTAAAACCACTCCTTTATTGAGTCGTTTAATTAAGTCAAATTATTTTATGTAAAATGGTACGTGTTGTACATACTTCTAAATTTACTAAGAACTTCGTTCCGTTTATGGGGCCACATCAGATGTTTAAAGCTTTTTCAAAACTTCTTTGATTGATTATATTTAAAATTTTCGCATTACTCTTCAGTGTGTTTGGATCACAGATCTTCTCATCCTCCGTTTAAGGATGAAACTTACCTTAAGTTCGTTGATAAAAACTCTTGCGCCACTTTGGATGGTGGTTTTATAAAATTGTCGGGAAGTCTCTGCGCTCATAAATTTTTTTCCCTCGTATGGTTGGACATGACCGAAACGCGAACCGATAAATCAGTTTTTTGAGGTACGTTCAGTGGTTACCCTGTTCTCAGGAAAAGCACTAAGTGGGTTTCTACCCCAACTGTCGTTATAGTTGGTATCACCGATAGATATTACACTAGACCGTTCGAGAAGTTTCTACTCTCGATATTCATGGCTTACCGCAACACCCTAGTAAACATCAATCCTATGATTAAATACTTTGAGGTGCACGAAATCATTTTTGGATATTCATCTCACCTGGAGACAACTATTCTTTATAACCCATGATACACGTTCCTTTTCATCCGCACATAAATTGAAGAATAAGGATGAACCCTAGATTGACTCGCTCATTGTGTGAGGAGTTCACTCTCGATGAAATATCACACCTTTCGTATGTCTTCCTTTCAAAAATGTAATGAAAATTTACTTTGAAGTCCATGATCCTCGTTATCCCCTTTGAAAGAATTGCCTTAAACTTCTATACCACTGATATGGCTACTCTTTATATTCTTCATTCGTTGGTTGCAACTATATCTCATTCATCCTAGTTCGTCCCCTTGGGGAGCTCCTGTTCTATTTGTTAAAAAGAAGGATGGTTCCTTCCGTTTGTGTATTTATTATCGCGAGTTAAACAAGCTTACAGTTAAAAACCGTTACCCTCTTCCAAGAATTGATGATCTGTTCGATCAGCTTCAACGTTTGTCTGTTTATTCTAAGATCAATCTTCGTTCCGGTTATCATCAACTGCGTGTTAAAGAATCTGATGTTTCGAAAACCGTATTCCGTACCCGTTATGGTCACTACGAATTCCTTGTTATGCCGTTCGGATTGACAAACACACCTGCTGTGTTCATGGACCTCATGAACCATGTGTGTAGACCCTATATGGACAAATTCGTTATTGTTTTCATTGACGACATCCTTATTTATTCCAAGAGTGATGAAGAACACGAAGAACATTTGAAGTTGGTGCTTGATCTGTTGAGGAAAGAAGAATTGTACGCTAAGTTCTCTAAGTGTGCTTTCTGGTTAAGAGAAGTTCAATTCCTTGGACATATTGTTAGTAAACAAGGAATACATGTTGATCCTGCCAAGATTGAGGCAATTGAGAAGTGAAAAATTCCAAAGACACCTACTCAGATTCGTCAGTTTCTAGGGTTGGCAGGTTACTATAGAAGGTTTATTCAAGATTTCTCTCGTATAGCGAAAACTCTGACTACTTTAACGCACAAGGGGAAGAAGTATGAGTGGAAGGGTGAACAATAGACTGCTTTTCAAACTTTGAAGAACAAGTTGACTACCGCTCCGATATTATCACTACCTGAGGGTAATGATGATTTTGTCGTTTATTGTGATGCTTCGTGTCAGGGCTTTGGTTGCGTTTTGATGCAATGAAAGAAAGTCATCGCTTACGCGTCACGTCAGTTGAAGATCCATGAACAGAATTATACAACCCATGATTTAGAGTTGGGAGCTGTTGTGTTTGCACTTAAGATTTGGAGACATTATCTATATGGGGTCAAAAGTACACAAAAGTCTTCAACATATACCTGATCAGAAATAGTTGAATATGAGACAACGAAGATGGGTTGAGACGTTGAATGATTAAGATTGTGAACTTTTATATCATCCGGGAAAGGCAAATGTTGTGACCGATGCGTTAAGTCGTAAAGAAAGGGCTGAACCTCGCAGGTTTAGAGCCTTGAATATGACAATTCGAACAAACCTCGCAAGGCAGATTCTTGAGGCACAACAAGAAGTCTTGAAGGAGGAGAATTTTGTAAACGAGAAAGTCATAGGCATGGCCAAGAAGTTTGAGGTACGAACCGATGGTACTAGGTACTTTGCAGGACGTCTTTGGGTTCCGAAATTTGGTAATCTACGACAACTTGTTTTAGATGAGGCTCATAAGTCTAGGTACTCTATTCATCCTGATTTAGGAAAAATATATCATGATCTTAAGGAACTATATTGGTGGCCTAATTTGAAAGCTGATGTGGCTACATATGTGGCTAAGTGTTTGACCTGTGCTAAGGTTAAGACCGAACATCAGAAACCGTCTGGACTTTTGGTGCAACCTGAGATTCCCGAGTGGAAGTGGGAAGGTATTACGATGGATTTTATTACGAAGTTGCCGAGAGTTGCTATGGTACCATTTGGGTGATTATAGATCGACTCACAAAGTCGGCTCACCTTTTTACCGATTAAAGAAACAGATTCAATAGAGAAACTCACTCGTTTGTATTTGAAGGAGATTGTTTCAAGACATGGCGTTCCTGTATCTATTATTTCAGACTGAGACAGTCGAATTATATCGAGGTTTTGGCAATCTTTACAGGAAGCTTTGGGAATTAAGTTAGATATGAGCACCGTTAATCATCCGCAGACGGATGGTCAGAGTGAAAGGACCATTCAAATGTTAGAAGACATGTTACGAGCGTGTGTTATTGATTTTGGTAATGGGTGGGATAGATATTTGCCACTAGCTGAATTTTCTTATAATAACAGCTATCATGCAAGTATTAAAGCCGCACCATTTGAAGCTCTATATGGTAGAAAGTGTAGGTCTCCTGTCTGCTGGAATGAGGTTGGGGATGCTCAACTCACAGGTCCATAAATTATTCATGAGACTACCGAGAAGATCATACAGATTAAGGAAAGATTGAGAACCGCCAGAAGTCGGCAAAAGAGCTATGCCAATAAGAGAAGGAAAGATATAGAATTTCAAGTTGGTGACCGTGTTATGTTGAAGGTATCACCTTAGAAAGGTGTGGTACGTTTTGGAAAAAGAGGAAAGTTAAATCCTCATTTTGTTGGACCGTTTGAGATTACTGAGAGAGTTGGACCCATGGCTTATCGTTTGAAATTTCCACAAGAACTCAGTGCTGTTCATGATGTTTTTCATGTATCGAATTTGAAGAAGTGTTTGGCCGAGGCCGATGAAACTATTCCTCTGGAAGAGCTTCATGTTGATAAACAACTTCATTTTATTGAGGAACCTGTTGAAATTATGGATCGAGAGGTTAAGACTCTCAAGCATAGTAGAATTCCTATCGTCCGAGTTAGATGGAACGCCAGACGTGGTCCCGAGTTCACTTGGGGGCGTGAAGATCAGATGAGGCAGAAGTACCCGCATTTGTTCCCAGATGCTGAGTCAACCCCTGCACCTACTTAAATTTCGGGACAAAATTTTCATAACGGGAAGGTACTGTCACGACCCTACTTTTTCTGTTATCTTTTACCGTTAATTATTTAACATCCATTAATTATTATTCATGCCACGTCATTTCTATGATCTATATTATTATTTTAGTAATAATATATTAATTATTATGTGTTATGTGAATATTTGTATTCATTTTTTAAGTTATACGTTTCTACGTGTCGTGGATTTCTATTCGACGAATCCTTTCGATTTTCAAACCAACAGTCAAGCTTTTGAGATTTTTAAATCCAAAATATTTTAAATATGATATTTTGATGTCATATGATTATATATAGTGTTTATATATTTTATTCGTCGCGTATTTATTAACTATCCAAAAAATCAATCGCGTAGTAGTGTTTTCGCGTTTCGGGTTTCGATCGGGCGTTCGGGCTAGAAGAAAATTATCAAAACATCAAAATGGCCCATTAAGGGGCCCACTCCTCACCAAATTCGGCCGACCCCTTAGAGGGGGGGGAAGCCTTGCTTTTGTTTTCATTTTTGCAATTTTATTTCATTTACAATTTATCACTAGTAACCTAATTTTCATTTTTGCTCTCATCTTCTCTCCTCCCTCCCTTGTAGTCATCGCCTACCACCACTATTAACATCACCATCTTCTTCATTCAAGCAATCAAATCAAAGGGCTTTTCATATATTCGGATTCTACACAACAATCTCTACACGCCTATACTCTTTGATTCTTGATTTGGGTATAAACCCTAACCCTAACTTTTTGATTTTTCTGTAATTTTACTGTTTTTGATGTTTATTATGATTGTATAGTACTTGTATGTTGTTGGATTGTTGATTGTGTGCATAGAAACACTTGTTATAGCATGATTTCGGTTTGATTGATTTAGGACAGAAGCATTTTCGACCATTTCTGTAAACTTAACTGATGTAAATGTAAAATTAAAGTGTTTAGATGTGTTCCTCTCATCAAGACATTGAATTTAGACTCCGGATTCATGTTATTTCGATTCCCGGGGCTCTAGTTATGATTAAAATGGTGTTTTATTGAAATCAAATATAAAAAAACGAATTGTTTCAGGTTTAGTCCAACTTTGTGACCATTTTCGGAGTCTCTAGAGTGTACTAGTGTGTTAGGATTGATGAGTGGATGAACATTCGTGTTCGGGTCATCGAAATCCGAGCCACAGATCACCCGTTATGACTAAAACATGTTTTTGAACGGATTAAAGCTCTAAGTTGAATTAGGGCTGATGGTCACGACTTGGTGGCTGTTCTTGGGGTGTTCTTGAGTGCACTAATGTGTCGGGTGGTTTGGTTAGCGGAGATATATATAAGACTCGCCGAAAACCGACACTCGGGGCTCAAGTTATGACCCGATGAACTTTTAATTAAAACTTATGGTTATTAAATAAGACTTATGATATAAATAATGATTTTCATTATTAATAAATTACTTATGATATAAAAAGTAATTATTTTAATTTAAGACTTATGATATACATATTTATTATATCATTTATTAATTACATGTTGATTAATTAAACATTTAATTAAACTTATAATTAATAATACTTTTATTATTAATGAAAAATACTTATGATAAGTATTAAACTTATATTATTATATTATTATAATAAGACTTATAATAAGGATTAATTAATTATTTAATTATAATAAGGCTTAGTTATTATTTAATTATAATTTAATTATTAAATACTTATGATCTAATGATTATAATTAGAAACTTATGATATGATTAATAATTCATTATTAATTAATAATACTTATGATATGATTAAAATTTATAATTAATTAATAATACTTATATTATGATTAATATTTAATTACTTAATTAAATACTTATGTTATATTAATTATATCATTTAAACTTATGTTAACTTTAATAATTCAATTTAATTTAATTAAACTTATGATATGACATAATTATATATATAAGACTTTAAATAACATTATAACTTATATTATTAATATAACTTATACTTTAAAATTTAATGGTGACTATGTTTGACCAAGGTTGACTTATGAGTTGACTTTTAGTTGACTTTGACTTTAGTTGACTTTTGTTGACTTTCTAATTAAGGAAACTTTCCTACCTTATAAACTTTTCAAAAATAGCAAATTTCTAAATATGGAAACTTTCCAAAAATAGAAGCTTTCCTAAAATAGAAACTTTCCTAAAATAGAAACTTTTCAAAAATGGAAACCTGCTAAAAATAGAAACTTTCTAAAAATAGAAAGTACGTATCCTTACGCTGTTCTGATCAAACCGAAACATACTGAGTATTGTTCTATGATTACTTGCAACAAGTATTATAGCTATCATACTAAGACTTGACCTAAGTTAGTTATTTATATCGACCTGCTTTATTTATAGGTCGGCGTTGTGATCATTCTTGATCACTTTACTTCGTGCAGTTCACGTTTTCTGTGATATTACTTAATTTTCATTAAGGTGAGTTATAGTCTCATTTTTCTATTTTATATCTTTTGGGATGAGAATACATGCATTTTATTTTATTTTTTATTAGACACAAGTGGAAGTTGGTTTAAGTTATTTATTGTGAGTTGAACAAAAATATTCCCTAGTCTGGTAACTATAATCACTGGGTTCTACTGGTGAACGCAAATCCTATGGATAGATCTATTGGGTTTGACAACCCCATTTCGTGCTAGTCGCGCTAGCAATTTTTGAAGACGAAATGTATTAGTACTTCGTAATTATTTGAAGATACACCTGTTCAGTGTATATTGTGTTTGGTAAGGGTGGAATTGGTTAAGTGGTTACCAGGTGGCTTACGGGTTAATGGAATAATGTTTTATATATTTTCGAGCATATAATTTTTGTGGTCCAAAATAAGGCTTTATGTTTTCAAACATAAATGTTTACGGTTCAAATTAAATATTGTTTGCAATATTAAACCTATAACTCACTTAACATTTTTGTTGACAGTTACTCGCATGTTTTATTTTCAGGTTCATGATTGATTGCTTCCGCTGTTCTTAGAGAGTCTGCATATATATATGATGGCAGCTTTTGTTAAACATTAACTTGCATTCTATTTTGATACATTAAATTGTGGGTGTTTGTTAACTTTGATTTGGTCAACTTTTGGTTAAGAATTTATGTATGATTTTTCTAAACTTACATATTTTGGTAGGTTTCCTTTATAGGAAATCATTTTTAAATAAAGAATGCAATGTTATTTATCAAATTCATATAGAGTTATGATCAAGCTGTGGGACCAAGATAACGATGGTCGTCAAGTGTACTTTGACGGGTCGTTAAATATACTAATACACATTTGAAAGACTAAATGACATATATCAAAATACTTATACTTAACAAAGAAAACTATAATTGTATTTCCATTCGTTTTCATCAAGAATTCTACTCGTATTCGTTCGGTATTTGTACCCGTATAATACACAGCTTCTAGATGTATTTACTATTGGTATATACCAATAAAAATCTGCTCCTTAGCAGCCCTAAATGATTAAGGAACATGTGGAACCAATCATTTGTCAATTAGCATGAATTATTTAGCAATAAAACAAACTTAAGAATCTTTTCTTTCTTTATAACAAGTAAAAACGTTTTCATGCATGCACACCATTTTTCCATTCCGTTTTCTCATACTTACACTCAAATTCTCTCTAAAAATACTCTTAACTTCATACTTGATCATCCCTAAGCATTTTCCTCATCTTTTAGCATCAATTACAAGCTTTAATCATCATAAAAACAACTATTCAAGAACACTTCAAGAAATCTTTCAAGTTTGCAAGATTAATTCCAAGCTTTCAAATCCATTCCAAGTAATCATCCAAAATCAAGAAACCTTTGTTAATTACAGTAGGTTTTCATTCTAAATCAAAGGTAAGAATCATATTCAAGCTTTGGTTCAATATCTATAAACATAAATATCTTATAATAAGTAGTAATATTCTTGAACGTCGTTTCATTCCATGATTCTATTTCAAAGTTTCCAAGCTTTCAAGAACATCTTCAAGCTCAAGATTATATCCTTATTTTTCCAGCAAACATATCCATTTGAGTTGAGGTAGTAACCTTGTTCATAATCTTGTTCGATTCATATATATATAACTATCTTATTCGAAGTAAATAGCTTATAATCACTAAAACAAGTTTAGTTAATTCTAAATTTGTTTGCAAACAAAGTTAATCTGTGATAACCCGGAAAATTTACGATTTAATTTAAACTAAACTTCAACTGTTTCCGACAATTTATGAATAACCGGTTATAAAAAGATATGTAAATATGTGAATATATGTACATCACTTACAATCATTACTATTATCAGTATTATAATTATTATTGTTAATAATTATCATTATCATGAATATAAGTTACTAATATATTATTAATATTATTAGTATTATCACTTTTACTAAAAGTGATAAGATTATTATAAATATCATTACTATACAACTTATTATTAATAATTAATAATAATATTAGTAACATGTTATAATCATTATTATTATTATTATTATTATTATTATTATTATTATTATTATTATTATTATTATTATTATTATTATTATTATTGTTGTTGTTGTTGTTGTTGTTGTTGTTGTTGTTGTTGTTGTTGTTGTTGTTGTTGTTGTTGTTATTATTATTACTAATATAAAAAAAACATAATTATTATTATCACTAATATAACTAATATTATTATTATTATCATTATTACTAGTATTATACCATTAGAATTATTATCACAAACTTTATAAGTATTATTATTATTATTATTATTGTCATTTTTATTATTATTATCATTCTTATTAATTATTAATATATTTCTAAATTCTATTATTAAAAGTATTATTACTTTATTAATATTAAATATAAAATATTAATATAAAATAGATAAATTAGGTATATATTCCTTTTTAATTTTTATAAATCGTGATCTGTCCTTTTAATTTTTATAAAAACGTAATCTGTTTTTTTTTATTTTAAAAATATAAACGTGATCCAGCCTCTGCTTCTATATATTTTTTTCTTTTTCTATATATTTTTATAAAAAGCAGAATTAGGATCAAGCTGTATATTTCATTTTTTTCTGTTATCTGATCCTAAATATATACTTTAATTCCTACTGGTCACAAATTTGTTGTTTTTCAATCAATAATCAATATACAACAAAGTTTGATTAGTTACAAATACTGCATTAACAGCAATTTACAAATTAAAAATAGAAATAATTTTTTTTAAAGTCGATATCTCTGTTATATATGCATTTTATCAAAACCTCGATTTGGTATCAATCTTCAAAATCTAAAATTACAGAGTTGTTAGGAATCCTTTATGCAAACTAACTGCAAATTATCATTTCTCAATTCTTTCTATCGAATCGTAATTTTGAAGTCAAAGTTTTAGTTTTTAAAAGTCAACTCATTGTTCTTGCTAAAATTCGAGTTCCTTTTGACGTTTTAGATTCAATTGATGATTGAGAAACTTCCTAATAGTGATTTGAGATCCAATTCGTGTTGGGACTTTTGTCTAAAACGTTCCCAAAATCAAATTTCAGTTTTGAGTTCATTTATTTTTTTTACGAACAGATAAATACTACTGCCTTTTAATTTTAATTTTTTTCTTCTTTCACTCGTTTGCTGTTAATCACAAGCACCCATTTAAATCGTTTACATTTTGTCTAAGTTCAAAATCCAATTCATAAATTGTTACCTTTGGTCGATTTAAAAAAAATGAGGAAGAAGAAGAAAGAACAACAATACGGAGTTAATATATATAAATCCCTGTTATATATCACGTACCTATATGCCTTATGCCTTTATGCATCGGTTTACGAACCGGAAAATGTCATTGGTTTATCACAGTATACGAATTGAAAGTCTTTAATAGAAGGATTATTAGATTACATACTTGTAATTTTATGATCTCGACACGTCATACCGCCATTATTGGAGTATAGACAAATCATATCTTATCATATCTATCTCAATAGACTCTGTCTAACACTTTTCCTAAATTTCCTCTGTAAATTACGAAAATCTTTTTGCTACATATACATATTCAAGGAGATGAATATATCATCTAGTATTCAACACTAATCTCATATCAAACCCTAATTCAAATCACATAATATGGATTTCTCAACTGATTCCTCGAGCTCCAATGGCAGCGTAACCGGAACAAACGAACCAATCAACCGTCATCTATTTTGGATGAATTGGGGATGGGTTCATAGTAAACTTAATCAATGGAGACAAGAAGAAAGTAATCCATTCCACCAACCGAATTCACCTCTTGGTGAAGAACCTGAAGCACTTACCAGCGAACCCGTTCGGAACACTATTTTCACCCTCATTTCCAGAATATCCAGTCACGAATATATAATATCAAAAATTCTAGATCTTATTCATCCACTTGTCCGAACCGCCAAACATCCTGGAATAATAGAAGAAGTCAACGAGCTTCGCGCTCGAGTGGTGGCTCTGGAGAATATGGTGCGAAACCTACGAACACCAGCAGCAGCACCAGCAGTGTAACCAGTACCACCAGTACCATCAGCATCACTACCAACAGCATCGGCTTCACTAACAACAACATCCGCATCCCACGTCTCAACATCATAATCGGTACCTCAAACATCAACATCATACGCCCCTAAATACCAAGGAATATTAGTAATAATGAGTTAAGATGTATTGACTCATTCTTCCTGAAGAATTATATATGTATACTTTATATATATGGATTGGAACAATAATAAATCTTTTCGTACTAAGCTATTACGTGTGAATCTTAACTAGTATGTACTACTTGGTTAATTCATATCACTAATATGCTATGATGTACATCCTTTGTTAATGACTTAACAGTCGTTAACTACTGCTTCAACACAATAAACTCCATTTCATAATAAACTAAGTGTATTATTCAAATACATGTTTGATTTTACACTTCTATTTTCGATGTACTTGAAACTTTCTAGAAAACATTATTCGTATCTTGTGAATTTCACAAAAATTTCAAGAGCTCCAACATCATACACCGAGGTATATCTATAACAATGAACGATGAACTATTGAATCATAACTTTATTAGCGAAATATTTCGCGACAATTATGAAATCTCTAAGGTTTTGGAGATTATTTATTCTCGTTTCAACCGCAAATCAAATGAGTTTAATATTATATTAACTCATTAAATCTATATTATATCTGAACAATACATATATGAACGTATATCTTCTCTTTTGTACAAACTGTTAATTGTGAAAATATTTTAACGGGTAGGTAAAACCCGAGAGATATTCATATCTCATATAAATATGTTACATTGTACATTCTTCCATTCTGATTCAGCAGTTGTTAACTATACTACTTACATTCACATGATATATGTATACGTTCCTAAGGAACAACCACTTTTATACAAATTTAATTACATATTCTGATTTTGACATATCGGAATTTAAGTAAAGTTTTAGCAAGTGTTATCTTCCTAAAGATCACTACATTCGTATTCTATGATGAATTATCACATCAAACCACCGAACTTACCATTCCTTACTTTTGAAAATCACAACATTTCTTCGTCAACTGTTAGATCCATTGATGATGCATCTTACGCTTAAACACTTCAAATTCAAAATTTTTGAAAACATCCTTTGAATCATGACGATCTCAATCAACGTTTAATCATCTAAAAATGAAATTTCTTGAAACCATCTCGGATTGATAATCGATGATTCAAATATGGCTGCATTAAATGCAGAGAAAACAGAAAAATTGTAGATGGCCTTAAGGGCCAACAGTTTGATAATAAAGAATGGTACGTTGGAAAAGCTCAAAAGAAAATTTGGAACTGAAAAACAGATTGAGCTAACCATGAAGGAGACCAAGGACAAATACAAGGACCAAACCCTATATTCAAAGAATCCAGGTAATTCTGGATCCGATGAAATCTTTAGAGAATATCTTGCTCCGAAGTCATGTTAAAAGCTTGCAGAAAATTTTTCTTCATCAACTTTCGAACTTAGAAATTCCAAAATATCATCATAAATATCCTCTATATTTCTGAAGATATCTTCATAACGATTCTTGTCCGCAATTAATTATCTCTTTGCGATATCTTTATTACATCATAAAGGAAACTGTATTAGTTTCTATATTCTGTAAAATTCAAATTTAAATTATAAATATTTTGAAGAAGTGTTGAGAATTGAAGCATGAGTTAGTATCATATAATGACGTCAAGCCAACGTGATTATATTACAGTAAGTCATGCTAAGTTTTTAATGGAAGATGATGATTCATAGATTTTATAATCATCATTTGCCATGTTACATGACTTTTACATTCTATTTAACCTCTAAACATATCAAAAAAATATTTTTCTTGATGATTAGGTCTTTTCCGGATATTCTGGTAATTTGACAAATCAAATCATGATATTATATTCATTTCTACATAGAACATTATTATCATTCGAAACTTCATACCTACAAATTCTGGACTATTACTAGCTATATTTAGAGTCGAGAGGAGAATAAAAAGGCAAAGAGCTCCTACATATAAGGGAAAATATAAAGCCCGATAACAACACGAAAATTACAAACCGTGTATATCAATGCGTATAGCAACATAAAGACACGGAAGAACTAAAAACACTATAACCCCAAGAGCATAGTAGAAGTAAACAGATTCCTCCGGTGGTAAAAGAAAAAGAAGAATGACTGCATATATGGTCAATATAATAATAAGTATCAATACGGGATTGAGCATATTAACAAATCTTTTGGAAGTATGAATTGAGGAAAGAAAGAATAGAAGTGGTGAAGATAATGAAATGGAAGAAGCTAATTTATAGCAAAATTCCAAACACAGCAATCGAGGCAATTCACCGCATTTAATCAAAGAAATCCCAAAATTCAATAAATACCGGAGAATCAAATCTTATAGATTACAAAGATTTCCTATAATCCCTTGAATTCCGGAAATTTATCGTGACTACGTCAAAAGTTAAGGCGAACATTTAATTTTCTCATTCCCTCTTTTACGATAGCTTCGTTTATACGCTTCCTATAATCGAATCGTTTTATCCATATTATTCAATAGTGATAAAACTTTATTTTTCAACTTATATTCATCATTACAATATTCTTGTTGTAAACAATGATAATATCTATCAAATTTCATAACTATAATTTTCATAAACTACTCTCTGTTTTGTCTGCCCTAATATTGTGGCATAAACGCTCAAAGTTTTAAATAAGCTCAACACTATTCATAACACATTTCATGTATCCAGTTTACTGAAATGACTTGTACAACATCATCATTTTGAATGATCTTCGCATTAATAATAAAATGCACTTCATCGAAGAACCTGTAAAAATTATGGTTCGTATAACTTAAACGCTTGAAACAGAACAATATTATATCCGTTGGAATTCACGAAAGGCCCCGAGTATACCTGGGAACGTGAAGACCAAATAAAACGTAAATATCCTCATCTATGTACGAACAACGCCGATTGATGGCAACAACTAAATTTCGGGACGAAATTTCTTTTAACGGGTAGGTACTGTGATAACTCGGAAAATTTCCGATTTAATTTAAACTAAACTTCAACTGTTTCCGACGACTCACGAATAACCGGTTATAAAAAGATATGTAAATATGTGAATATATGTACATCACTTACAATCATTACTATTATCAGTATTATAATTATTATTGTTAATAATTATCATTATCATGAATATAAGTTACTGATATATTATTAATATTATTAGTATTATCACTTTTACTAAAAGTGATAAGTTTATTATAAATATCATTATTATACAACTTATTATTAATAATTAATAATAATATCAGTAACATGTTATAATCATTATTATTATTATTATTATTATTATTATTATTATTATTATTATTATTATTATTATTATTATTATTATTATTATTATTATTATTATTATTATTATTATTATTATTATTATTATTATTATTATTGTTATTATTATTACTAATATAAAAAAAAAACATAATCATTATTATCACTAATATAACTAATATTATTATTATTATCATTATTACTAGTATTATAACATTATAATTATTATCACAAACTTTATAAGTATTATTATTATTATTATTATTATTATCATTTTTATTATTATTATTATCATTCTTATTAATTATTAATATGATTCTAAATTCTATTATTAAAAGTATTATTACTTTATTAATATTAAATATTAATATAAAATAGATAAATTAGGTATATATTCCTTTTTAATTTTTATAAATCGTGATCTGTCCTTTTAATTTTTATAAAAACATAATCTGTTTTTTTTATTTTAAAAATATAAACGTGATCCAGCCTCTGCTTCTTTATGTTTTTTTATTTTTCTATATATTTTTATAAAAAGCATAATTAGGATCGAGCTGTATATTTCATTTTTTTTCTGTTATCTGATCTTAAATATATACTTTAATTCCTACTGGTCACAAATTTGTTATTTTTCAATCAATAATCAATATACAACAAAGTTTGATTAGTTACAAATACTGCATTAACAGCAATTTACAAATTAAAAATAGAAATATATTTTTTTAAAGTCGATATCTCTGTTATATATGCATTTTATCAAAACCTCGATTTGGTATCAATCTTCAAAATCTAAAATTGCAGAGTTGTTATGCAAACTAACTGCAAAATATCATTTCTCAATTCTTACAATCGAATCGTAATTTTGAAGTAAAGTTTTAGTTTTTAAAAGTCAACTCATTGTTCTTGCTAAAATTCGAGTTCCTTTTGACGTTTTAGATTCAATTGATGATTGAGAAACTTTCTAATAGTGATTTGAGATCCAATTCGTGTTGGGACTTTTGTCTAAAACGTTCCCAAAATCAAATTTCAGTTTTGAGTTCATTTATTTTTTTACGAACAGATAAATACTACTGCTTTTTAATTTTAATTTTTTTTCTTCTTTCACTCGTTTGCTGTTAATCACAAGCACCCATTTAAATCGTTTACATTTTGTCTAAGTTCAAAATCTAATTCATAAATTGTTACCTTTGGTCGATTTAAAAAAAAATGAGGAAGAAGAAGAAAGAACAACAATACGGAGTTAATATATTTAAGATACCAAAATAATCAGAAAAGTAGAACAGATCAAATGGTAGAGAGGGTTTAAGGGTTAGCGAGAGGTCTCGGGTTCAAGTCCCGTCTCGGGCAATCTTTTTGGAAAAAGCTTTCTAAGGTAGTTATTTATTTATTTATTCATTTATTATCATTATCATTATTATTGTTATTATTATTATTATTATTGATTATTAGTTATTGTTAATATTACAAAGTATTATAATTATTATTATTGAAAAAGTA
The DNA here is from genome assembly GCF_046630445.1 of Rutidosis leptorrhynchoides. Classification (NCBI taxonomy): domain Eukaryota; kingdom Viridiplantae; phylum Streptophyta; class Magnoliopsida; order Asterales; family Asteraceae; genus Rutidosis; species Rutidosis leptorrhynchoides. The sequence continues at coordinate 671,576,056 of NC_092334.1, forward strand.
TTAGTTATCATTTATCATAATTACAAGTAATATTATTATTATTATTATTATTATTTTTTATTACTAAATATTATTATCATGCTAATACTAAACTTAATATTATAATTATCATTATCCTTAATTTGATTATTATTATCATTACCATTGGTATTACTGTTATTAATACTAATAATATTGTTAGTATTGTCATTAATGTTATTAGTTTCATCATTACTAATAAAATTATCATTTTTATTACTAAAAGTATCATTTTCATTATTATTATCATTATTACTATCATTTTTACTAGTATTAATTATTATTACTATCAATAATATTATTATCATCCTAAAATTTATTATTATCATTGCTATTATGAAAATTAATATAATATTACCATTATTATTATTATAATTAACATTAGTATTGTTTTTATCGTTATTATTATTTATACAAAAATTAACATTTTTACTATCATCAAAACTATATTATTATTATTTTTAAAACCTTATTATGATTATTATCATTTTTACTACAAGTATTATTATTGTTATTACAAAATAATACAACTATTTATTTATTATCATTATTAATATTATTTCATCAAACAAATACTTATATATGGAATATATATATATATATAAGTATATATATACAGAAATATATAACAATTGAAATAATATATATAAACTTATTCGATTACAAGTATATGTGTTAATATATATACTTGATATAGGTTCGTGAAATACGAAATACAGTATCGTGAGTTTTCATAGCTCCCTTTTTATATATATTTTTGGGCTGAGAATACATGCGCAACTTTTATAACTGTTTTACATTTAGACACAAGTACTCAAACTTTTATGCTATATACATGATTTGTCATGCTAAATCCCCACCGTAATATTGTTAATTGCTGAGGTATAAGTGATAATGCTAAAAACGAACATATATTTCATAGCATTATTCCTTAAGAAAGACAAGCTTTTAGTTGCAATTATTCTATTTACAAGTGATATTCGTTTAAATAATAAAAGGTGAAGACAAAAGACAGATTCGACGAATTGAAGACGCAAACGACCAAAAAGCTCAAAAGTACAAAAGACAATCAAAGAGGTTCCAATTATTGATAAGAAACGTCTCGAAATTACAAGAGTACAAGATTCAAAACGCAAAGTACAAGATATTAAATTGTACGCAAGGACGTTCGAAAATCCGGAACCGGGACCGGAGTCAACTCTCAACGCTCGACGCAACGGACTAAAAATTACAAGTCAACTATGCACATAAATATAATATAATATTTAAATAATTCTTATAATTATTTAATATATTATATTATTTATAAAACCGTCAGCAGAAGAAAACAACCAAAAATGAGCCTCCCCAGCTGGCCATGCGATCGCATGGCCTGGAAGGCAAAAATCCATGCGATCGCATGAGCCCCAGTTCCAGCCCACATGCCTATAAAAATCGAGCTTTGGTGCACCAAAAACATATCCATCTTTCTCTTTTCTCTCATATATACGTAAAACATATATATATATTTATAATTTATATTTTAATTTTAATTATAATTCTAATAATAAGGGTATGTTAGCGAATATTATAAGGGTGTAAGTCGAAATTCTGTCCGTGTAACGCTACGCTATTTTTAATCATTGTAAGTTATGTTCAACCTTTTTATATTAATGTCTCGTAGCTAAGTTATTATTATGCTTATTTAAAACGAAGTAATCATGATGTTGGGCTAATTACTAAAATTGGGTAATTGGGCTTTGTACCATAATTGGGGTGTGGACAAAAGAACGACACTTGTGGAAATTAGACTATGGGCTATTAATGGGCTTTATATTTGTTTAACTAAATGATAGTTTGTTAATGTTAATATAAAGATTTACAATTGGGCGTCCCTATAAATTACCATATACACTCAATCGGACACGATGGGCGGGGTATTTATATGTACGAATAATCGTTCATCTAACCGGACACGGGAATGGATTAATAGCCACTAGAATAATTAAAACAGAGGTGAAATTATGTACAAGGACACTTGGTATAATTGATAACAAAATATTAAAACTTTGGGTTACACTCAGTCGACATCCTGGTGTAATTACTAAACAAAGTATTAAAATCTTGTTACAGTTTAAGTCCCCAATTAGTTGGAATATTTAACTTCGGATATAAGAATAATTTGACGAGGACACTCGTACTTTATATTTATGACTGATGGACTGTTATGGACAAAAACCAAACGGACATATTAAATAATTCAGGACAAAGGACAATTAACCCATGGTCATAAAATTAAAATCAACACGTCAAACATCATGATTACGGAAGTTTAAATAAGCATAATTCTTTTATTTCATATTTAATTTCCTTTATTTTATATTTAATTGCACTTCTAATTATCATTTTTATTGTTATTGTATTTAATTGCACTTTTAATTATCGTACTTTTTAATTATCGCAAGTTTATTTTATCGCACTTTTATTATTCGCAATTTCATTATCGTTATTTACTTTATGCTTTAATTTAAGTCTTGTATTTATTTTTAATATTTTACATTTGGTTTTAACTGCGACTAAAGTTTTAAAATCGACAAACCGGTCATTAAACGGTAAAAACCCCCCTTTATAATAATAATACTACTAGTACATATATATTTTTTTGTATTTTTTACAAATATTGTGTGTAAAAATATAGTGTTATACTTCACGAGCTCCCTGTGGAACGAACCGGACTTACTAAAAACTATAATATAATACGATTAGGTACACTGCCTATAAGTGTTGTAGCAAGGTTTAAGTATATCCATTCTATAAATAAATAAATATCTTGTGTAAAATTGTATCGTATTTAATAGTATTTCCTTGTAAAAATATAAGCTATTTCGTATACCACGCTGCAGACATCAAGTATTTTTGGCGCCGCTGCCGGGGATCGTCTTAAAAACCGGAAGCGCAACGCTAAAAAGAAAAAAAAATAAAGATTTTTAGTTTACTTTTATTAAAATTCGTTTTTATAAAAATCGTTTTAAATATTCAAAAATATAAAAAGAAAAACAAAAATATAAATATTTTTAGGAGTTTGATAAATATTTAAATTTTATAAAGTTTCTTTATTTCCATTTTTTTTAGTTTGTAAAAATATAAGTTTTAATTAATTAATAAATATATTTTATATTTTACAGCAAAAAAAAATAATAATAATAATAATTAATTCGGCCTGTACTGTAGCAGCCCACTCTATGGCCCGAAAACCTAGCCCATGCGATCGCATGGCTGGGCAACTGAGGACTCATGCGATCGCATGAGCCCATCTGACACGCCAGATTTGACTTCCTGCTGCAATAATTACGAAATTATTATTATTATTATATAATTAAAACCCTAATTAGGGTATTATTTTTTTATTATTAGTTTAGTTTTTATTATTATTAATTTGTTATATTTAGTTTTATTTTAGTTTTCATTAAATTGTAAAATTAATAGTTTTATAAAATAAATAATATAAAAATAATATTTTTATAAAAATTGTACTTTTTACAACTTTTTATATATTTTTATATTTTGTCCCTTTTTAATCGTTTTAGCGTAATATTTGTATTTTTCGCTCATATTTAGTTTTAATTCATAGTTTTTGCCATAGTTATTTTTACTTCTAGATTTTTAGGCTTTGCCGTAGAATTCCTTAAGTGCTTTTTCTTTAGACTAAGATTTAAGTGCTTTAGAATTTTGCGACGCCTTTTTAAGTTTTAGTTTCTTTTTAAGTTAATTCCATTTGGGATTTAGTTTTTCTTGTAAGCTTTAATATTTTTAGACGACTTTTACCTATGTATCAATTATCATTCCAATTAGTAATTTCAATTTGCGATTATAATTTTAAGTTAGTTGTAGTAATAAGGTTAGGTTAGTCAAGTATTTTTAAGTTTTATAAGTTTCTTTTATTTTTCCGTCACCTTTTATTTTTTCAACCATTTTTCTTTTTCTACCTTTTTCGACGAACTCTTTTTCTTTCTTATTTCTCGCTATTCTAGTTTTAGGACATAGATTTTTATTCTACTACTTATCTAAATTTTTTAAAATTACGAAAATTTATTTTGAGTGGTTAAATTGATAGACATCAAAATTTTCTGGTTCGTAGTAATAGTTGGATTTGTACGTGGACCGGGTTATTGGAGCCAAACAGTCCTCAATTATATTGAGACCAAAGGAATCCTGCTCCTCTGCTGCATCTTTTGGCTATTCGAAACGTGGGCAAAATCAGAAAAGTCTATTGATTGGATAACTTATTATAATTTTTCTTTCCTTTTTAAAACTAATAGGATATTCAGTGAATGCACCGAGCAAGACGTTCACCACCTTTTGTACGTTCACCACCTGTAACTAGATCAAGACATTTAGCAAATATAACCGCCGTTGATTTTTCTTTAGAATCGTCATCCAGTCAACCAAGTACTTCAGTTCAAATTTCCGATAATCCATTTTTTGAACCCGACCTCACAATTGAGAATTCGGAGAATATTCAGGAACGGTTCGTAGATCCTGAACCACTAAATTTTCCTCCGGAACCACCAATCATTCAAACAGAGATTGTTGAGGAACGAACCATTAAATCAGAATCCTCTAGTGATTCCGATTCAACAAATTCAATTATGGAGAACCTGGAACCTTTAAGTATGGAAGACCGAATGAGAGCTAAACGCACTGGCCAAGGTCACGCAATTACTCATCCAGACATTAATGCGCCAGATTATGAAATCAAAGGACAAATTCTACACATGGTGACTAATCAATGCCAATTTAGTGGTGCGCCGAAGGAAGATCCAAATGAACATCTACGTACCTTTAATAGGATCTGCACACTATTTAAAATCCGAGAAGTGGAGGATGAACAGATATATCTCATGTTATTTCCCTGGACTTTAAAGGGAGAAGCCAAAGATTGGTTGGAATCATTACCTGAAGGGGCGATTGATACATGGGATGTTTTAGTTGACAAATTTCTTAAACAATTCTTTCCTGCATCTAAAGCCGTAAGACTTCAAGCAGAAATTGTTACGTTTACACATAAACCAAATGAAACTCTATATGAGGCGTGGACTAGATATGGAAAGTTATTAAGAGGATGTCCGCAACATGGTTTAGACACCTGTCAAATAGTACAAATATTCTACTAAGGATGCGACATCACTACAAGAAAAGACATAGATATAGCAGCTGGTGGTTCTATTATGAAGAAAACCGAAACTGATGCTTACAAAATTATTGATAATACTGCTTCCCACTCACATGAGTGGCACCAAGAAAAAGATATCATTAGATCATCTAAAGCAGCTAGAGCCGATTCTAGCCATGACTTAGATTCCATTTCCGCAAAGATAGATGCTGTGGAGAGACGAATGGAAAAGATGACTAAGGATATTCACTCAATACGAATTAGTTGTGAGCAGTGTGGAGGACCACATTTGACAAAAGATTGTCTCAGTATTGAATTAACAATGGAACAAAGAGAGAATATTTCATACATAAACCAAAGGCCTGGAAATAATTATCAGAATAATTATCAACCGCCAAGACCGATTTACAATCAAAACCAGAATTATAACAGAAATATACCATACAACAACCAACAAGGTCCTAGCAATCAACAAGTATCCAATAATACTTACAATCAGCAAAGACCAAATTTTCAAAACAAACCACCACAACAAACCGATGATAAAAAGCCGAATTTAGAAGATATGATGACGAAGCTAGTTGAAACCCAAACGCAGTTTTTCACATCTCAAAAACAAATCAATGAACAAAATGCTCAAGCATTTAGAAATCAACAAGCTTCTATTCAAAATCTGGAACAAGAAGTAAGTAACCTAGCAAGGTTAATAGGTGAAAGAAAACCGGGAAGTCTACCTAGTGATACAAATGCTAACCCCCGGAATGAAACAGCTAAAGCCATTACCACAAGAAGTGGTACAACACTTAAACCACCTGAAATACCTGTAACTTCTGATGAAGCTATTCCTACTCCACAAGAACCACAACCTGATCAAGATAAGGAAAAAGAACCGGTAGTTGAGAAGGTTAATGAAGATAACAAAGTTAAGGATAAACCTTATGTTAAACCATACCAACCACCACTTCCTTACCCGAGTAAAATGAAGAAAGAGAAACTTGAAGCCGAGCAATCCAAATTCTTGGATATGTTTAAACAGATAAATGTAAATCTTCCTTTCATTGATGTGATTTCAGGAATGCCTAGATATGCTAAATTCTTGAAAGATCTAATTTCAAATAGAAAGAAATGGAAGAACTCTCGGCTGTTACTATGAATGCTAATTGTTCAGCAGTGCTGTTGAATAAGATACCAGAAAAACTATCTGATCCAGGAAGTTTCATAATTCCATGTTTTCTGGGTAGTCTTAGTTCAATAGAAGCATTGGCAGACTTAGGTGCTAGTATAAATTTAATGCCGTATACACTATACGCTAAACTAGACCTTGGAGAATTGAAACCAACCAGAATAAGCATACAATTAGCCGATAGATCAATAAAATATCCTAGAGGGATAATGGAGAACATGCTAGTTAAAGTTGGTACTTTAGTATTTCCAGTAGATTTTGTTGTTTTGGACATGGAAGAAGATTCTCAAGTTCCTCTCATATTAGGAAGACCATTCTTAAACACGGCTAAAGCAATGATAGACGTGTTCGGTAAGAAATTGACCCTAAGTATAGAGGATGAGAGTGTTACCTTTTCAGTTGATAGAGCAATGCAACAACCACAATCTGCAGATGATACATGTTATTATATTCAAACTATAGATGCACATGCAGAATTATTAGAAGAATTTCCAGAATTACAAGGAACAGGAGAATGTTCTTTAGGAGAAGGTAATGAACCAATTGATGAAGCTGAAATGTTAGCTACACTTATAGCTAATAGATATGAACCAACAACAGAAGAAATTCAAATGCTAAAAGAAGAAGACAGATATCGATATAAATCATCGATAGAAGAACCACCGAAATTAGAATTAAAGCCACTTCCAAACCATTTGGAATACGCTTATTTACATGGTGAATCTGAATTAACTGTAATAATATCGTCTTCTCTTACTAAAAATGTGAAATCACAACTCATTTCTGTGTTGAAAGCTCATAAACCAGCCATTGCATGGAAGATTCATGATATTAAAGGAATAAGTCCTTCGTATTGCACACATAAAATCCTTATGGAAGAAGGTCATAAAACGTATGTGCAACGTCAACGAAGACTAAATCCTAATATGCAAGATGTAGTTAAGAAAGAGATTATTAAACTGCTAGATGCATGTCTAATTTATCCAATCTCTGATAGTCCATGGGTAAGCCCAGTTCAATGCGTGCCTAAGAAGGGTGGCATGACTGTCATTACAAATGAGAAAAATGAGCTTATTCCTACTAGGACTGTAACAGGATGGCGTGTATGTATTGATTATAGAAAATTAAATGACGCCACCAGAAAAGATCACTTTCCCTTACCTTTCATAGATCAAATGTTGGAAAGATTAGCCTGAAATAGTTACTATTGTTTTCTAGATGGATTTTCCGGATATTTTCAAATTCCAATAGCACCCGAGGACCAAGAGAAAACCACATTCACGTGCCCTTATGGTACTTTTACTTACAAACGCATGCCATTTGGACTTTGTAACGCCCCTGCAACCTTTCAAAGGTGTATGATGGCGATTTTTCACGACATGATAGAAGAATGCATGGAAGTTTTCATAGATGACTTTTCAGTCTTCGGTGATACATTTGAATCATGTCTAGTTAATCTGGAAAGAATGCTTCTTAGATGCGAACAATCAAATCTAGTACTTAATTGGGAAAAATGCCATTTCATGGTTAAAGAAGGCATCGTTCTTGGACATAAAATTTCAAAAGAAGGAATTGAAGTGGATAGAGCTAAAGTAGATGTAATTGCTAAACTTCCACATCCCACCAATGTTAGAGGAGTTAGGAGTTTTCTAGGGCATGCCGGTTTTTACCGACGTTTCATAAAAGATTTTTCTAAAATTGCCACTCCTATGAATAAACTCCTAGAAAAGGATGCTCCATTCATCTTTTCAGATGAGTGTATCAAATCTTTTAATATTCTTAAAGAGAAACTTACTAATGCGCCGATCATGATAACACCGAATTGGAATCTACCATTTGAACTAATGTGCGATGCAAGTGATTTTGCAATGGGAGCCGTTTTAGGACAAAGGATTGAAAAACGATTTCAACCTATATATTATGCTAGTAAGACGTTACAAGGAACACAAACGAACTATACAACTACTGAAAAAGAACTCCTTGCTATTGTCTTTGCTTTTGACAAATTTTGATCATATCTCGTTCTAGCAAAAACAGTGGTCTATACCGACCATTCTGCTCTTAGATACCTATTTTCAAAACAAGATGCTAAACCAAGATTAATCCGTTGGATCTTACTCTTACAAGAGTTTGATATTGAAATCCGAAATAAAAGAGGAGCAGAAAATCTCGCCGCTGATCATCTTTCTCGTCTTGAAAATCCCGAATTAGAAGTTCTAAATGAATCAGCCATACAAGACAACTTTCCTGATGAATATCTATTGAAGATAGATTATAAAGAAATCCCATGGTTTGCAGACTATGCAAATTATTTAGTATGTGGATTCCTTGAAAAAGGATTATCGTACCAAAGACGAAAGAAATTCTTCAGTGATATAAAACACTATTTCTGGGAAGATCCACATCTGTTTAAAAGTTGTCCCGATGGAATAATACGCCGATGTGTATTTGGAGATGAAGCTAGTAAAATATTAAACCATTGTCACACATGACCAACTGGAGGGCATTATGGGCCTCAACTAACAGCAAGAAAAGTTTATGATGCTGGATTCTATTGGCCTACAATTTACAAAGACGCACACCTTCTTTGCAAATCCTGTGATGCATGTCAAAGGGCCGGAAAAATAAGTCAACGTGATGAAATGCCACAAAATGTCATCCAAGTATGTGAAGTATTTGACATTTGGGGTATTGACTTTATGGGTCCATTTCCAAAATCTCATAATAATCTATATATACTCGTAGCCATTGATTATGTATCTAAATGGGCGGAAGCACAAGCTCTCCCAACTAACGATGCACAAGTTGTAGTCAATTTTTTAAAATGTCTTTTTGCAAGGTTTGGAACACCGAAAGCTTTAATAAGTGATCGGGGTACTCATTTCTGTAATAATCAACTTGAGAAAGTTCTTAAAAGATATGGAGTAACTCATAAAATCTCCACCGCATATCATCCACAAACAAGTGGACAAGTTGAAAATACCAACCGAGCTTTAAAACGTATTCTAGAGAAAACCGTAGGATCAAATCCGAAGGAATGGTCCATTAAATTGGAGGATGCACTCTGGGCTTTTAGAACAGCCTATAAAACTCCAATTGGAACCACACCTTTTAGACTTGTTTATGGAAAAGCATGTCATCTTCCAGTAGAAATTGAACACAAAGCATTTTGGGCTTTGAAAACATGTAATCTTGATTTACATGAAGCTGGACGTCTACGATTAAGTCAACTAAACGAATTAGAAGAATTAAAACATGAAGCATATGAAAATTCGTTAATCTATAAAGAAAGAACGAAGAAATGGCATGATAAAAGAATCAGAAGTTCAAAAGAAATTAAAGAAGGAGACATAGTTCTTCTTTTCAATTCACGATTCAAGCTATTTCCTAGAAAATTGAAATCAAGATGGTCTGGACCATTCATAGTCAAAAGAGTTTTCCCATACGGAACGATAGAATTAATAAATTCAAATGGGATGGAATTTAAAGTTAATGGTCACAGAGTTAAACATTACATACATGGTCCGATGGAAGTCGACAACGAAGTTAATCATAATTTCGACACCACAGCTAACTAAGTGTGGGGAGAATCAAGTCTTTAAAGGATAATATGTATTTCTGTTAGAGTTAGATTGTCTGTTTTCGTGTAAATCTCGAAAATGGAACCCGAATGGTCTTTCCCTAGCAGACCCTAAAGAACTAGTCTTCTCCCCCCATTCTGAATTTTTATTTTTTTTAGGTTTTTACAAAATGAAGACTGCCTGTGAACTAAACCATGGTCTAATGCTACACGATTTGATCACTAAACGTAATAATGACATACTACCGAGTGAATTAGTATCAGTAATCATAGAAAGAATGGACGGAGTTAGAAAAGAATCCAGATGCGAAGATAATAAATTACAATTTGGTAAAGGAAAATCAAAATCCGCAGCGAAAAGAAGAGCACGACACCTAGAAAGATGTCACAAATGCGGAAAATGGTCACATGGAGGTAAATGTTCAAATAATCAAACCTATTCAAATACCGAATTTGTTACTTTATGCAGAGACGGACCGTTCATATGTTTAGAAGAAAAGACACTGAATGCTCGAGGTTACGCCTATGTAGCCATGGAAAACCAATTAAACCGACTATCTTATGAATGGGATAGATCATATAACTAAGAAATCTATTTCACAGGTATGTCTGTACAGTTTTTATTTTTATTTTTATTTTTAACCTTTTGATAATAAACGCTAATTTGTTCGCTAAAAAGTATTAAATTGGTATTGAATAAAATTAGGTTTGGCGACCGAAATTATTGATATCATTCAAAAATTTATTACATCACTGCGAAATTTAACGTTTATTCTTAAGGTATAAATATCTTTAATCAATCAACCCAAAATATTTCAAAAATTCGTCATGAGTTAAATTAGGTCTTGGAACCGAAATTACTTTACCGAAAAGAGGGGCGCATATTTTTGATAATATTTGATTGATTAAAGTGGGATAAAAAGCCAAAAAGATTTTTAATTTTATTTTTACCATGTTTTTAAAATTAATATTTAAATCTTAAATTAATATTGTAAACTTTGTAAAAACAATATTTTTTAAAAAAATGTAAATATTTGAAAAATTAATATAAGTTTGGTGTGAATTTATAATGTGAATTTTTAAAATTAAGTTTGGTGTGAATTTTTAATTTTTAAAATATGAATTTTTAATTTTATGCATTTCAAATTTTAAGTTTGGTGTGAATTTTTAATTTTATATTTAAGTTGTATGAATTTAAAAACAAAAATTTACTTTGTCTCATTAAGTTAAAAATATGATTTTTAAAATTCGTCGTAAGTTGAAGACTAGGTCTTTGAACCGAAATTGCTTTACCCGAGGGAGGGACGAGAACTTTTATTATCATTATTTTTAATCTTATTAAATTAAAGTATGCCAAAAACATTAAAAAAAACCCAAAAATCTTTACTTTTAAAAATAGCGCTTTGATTTGACAAATTTTAAAATTTTGTCGAGGGACAGACTAGGACAACGATCCGAAACGCCCTCGCTCCTAAAGGAAACCAAATTTTTAAAATTTAAATAATTATAAGTTTTATAAAGTATAAGTTTAAAAAAAAAAAAAAAAAAAAAAAAAAAAAAACCTGAAAACACTGTACCCGGACCCCCATGCGATCGCATGGGTTTTACACTTCAACTCCATGCGATCGCATGGAGCTGAAGTCCAGACCTGATACATACAGCAGCCTGTTCTGCCTTCCTCACCACAACACACACACATTCACGAAACTCACCCAAAAATTCACCAATTTTCGCCATTTTTCCACCGTAATTCGTCATTTTTCTTGCTCTAATCATGCCTAGATTCTCATTCCTCAGCAAATTGGTAAAAATTACACCCCTAAACTCTATAAATTCCTAGTTTTTGTGATAATTACCAATTTTTTACCTAATGCAATTTTGTTAATTTCTAGTATAATTAGTGATAAATTGTTAGTATTTTATGCATGTATAACCTAGATTGATGCTATTTAACATGATTTGAAGCCAAAAACTTCAAAATTTTTAGAAATCTAGGGTTTGTGTTCTTGAGCAATTTGGGGCTTTTTGATATAAACAGGTTATGGCCGATTTTTGTCATGAATTATTGCTAAATTGAGTAGTGTAACATGTTTAGATAGTTAAATGATCCAAACAATGATCCTAAACATGATTTTTGGAGATTAAAGTGGACTTTTTAAGTCCAAAATTCATGAACTTGATTAATTTGATATATTTGCCATTTGAGACTTGTTTAATTATTAATAATGAATATTTTGACATGTTATTTGAGTTAAATGCTTATGAATTTTGTATACATTTTCATATGTGCTTATTTGAAAAGTGTAGAATTGTGAAAAATTGTGAAAATGTGGATAAGTTTAATTTTGATTTAACATGTTATAGTGATTGTTTTAAGTTGTTATTTTGCTAACACTAATGCATATTTGGATGCACAATTTTTGTGTTTAATGTGTTTTACAGAGAGCCGATACTGGAGGTTCAGGAGCATCATCATCTAGACGACCAGCACAAGAACCACAGCCAGAAATGCAACACGAACAAGAACCACAACAGGAACAACAACAGCCTGATCAGCACATACCTTATTATGATCCGGTACAGTTTGTTGATGAATTCATAGTATTCCCAATGAGGCCGCCAGTAGAATTCCCAACGATTCCTGAGCACACTCTACATCCTAATCTAAGATTTGATAGAAGATGGAGAGATTACGAGACATATCAAAGGAACAAATTCAAATTGGTAACAAAAAATGTAGAGGTGCCAAGGGTAATTGATTGGGCCCCTTTGGAAACGGTCCATCTAGCTGACCGTGTTAGACAGCTTTTAGTTCAAAGGTATGGCAGTTCTTCTTTTACAGATTGGGAACGTCTTTTCACCATTCGTAGACCTGTATATAAGGAATGGTGTGTTGAGTTGATGAGTACTGTATCACTTGATACAAATATAGTTAGAATAGATGATAGAAGATTTCTTAGGTTTATCCTTGGCGGTAGGATGTACAGAATGTCCATGCTGGACATGGCCAGGGCCTTACAGATATATCCTCCTGGTGAGTTGCTATTACCCGATTGTACAAACTTGATTCATTATAGTGAACGGGTAGATAGTAACTTTGACGCTGACGCCATTTGGAGGCGTATGTCACATTTTGATGTTTTTACACGAGCAGGAGGACACTCCTATACACATATTGACAGAGCCGAGCTTCGTATTATTCATAGATTTTTGGCCAACTCGATTACACAAAGAGGTCATAATAAAGAAAAAATTACCTTATATGATTTATTCTACCTAAAGTGTATTCGGGATCCTAGAAGCTTTGTCAATATCCCTTACTGTGTTGCTTTTTATTTATCTAAAATGGTAGAGGGAATGCAGGACGGGAGTATAATAGGAGGAGGTATTTTTGTTACTCTCATTGGAGAGTATTTAGGTGTTGATAGGAACCAAGGGGGTCCATTACAGATTTGTAGAGAACAGGTTGAGCCCTTAGGATTGAAAGTTTATGTGGGTGCTAAGGTATTGAAAAGTAGACGTAACCAGGCAGTACCCTATGAGGGATCTCATCCTCAGGTAGAGAGAGGCTCAGACGAGGAAATGGAGGAGGCGGAAGACATTAGGGATGTCTTTCGAGATGCTATTCTTGACGTCCACGTTCGTATAGATGAGGAAGCAATGACGAACGCGGCAAGACATAGTATGTATAAGCAGTGGAACTCCGAGCGAGTATACGAGGATTATAGGCGACGCCAACACGATAGCTGGTTAGTTCATCAGCACCAAATCATGAGCCAGCTATCATATTAGGTACCAAATAACTATGTACCTACTCGACCTGCTCATTTTCCGCCACATAGCCCCGATATCCGACCACCCTTTAACCGGTATGACTATGAACAAGCCTATCAGAACACCTATAACCAACAATGGAACCCACCCGATGAGATGAACTGGAACCCCTATCCAGACTGATTTAGTTCCAATTGGTTATTTTTATGATTTTTATGTTTTTATCTTTTGACTTTTTCATGTTTAAACTTATGTTATTGGATAAATTTGTGTAATTTTTATTATTTTATTATTATTGTGTACTAATATTTCATATTTAGAATTTGAAAGTGGGATATTAAGTCCCATTTCAAATTGCCATGCTTGATTATACTTGTATATATGTATATTGTCGATTGTTCAAAACAGGGTAAAACAGCGCATTTTCAAAGACTGGCATTAAGTTCAGCAAAAGCTACTAATTTTGACGACAAGATGATAAATAAATGTGATGTAACAACAGACGAAATGAACAAATGCTATGCACCATTTATCATTCAGCAAACAAACGCCAATATATTTGGAAACTTTGGTAAAATTTAATCATTTTCACACAAATCACCCTCAATAATTTAAATTATTACTGATTTCTTGCAAATGAGGGCATTGCAGGATCTTAAGTGTGGGAAGGGGTTAAATTCTTTCGGATTTTTAAATTTTTATCTTTATACACTTGGTTACCATTAAAAATACTAGTAACGTAGTAGTTGTATTAGAATCTAGTGCTCTCTGATAATAAAGAACAGCCCTAGTCTTATATACTGACTACCCAATTCTAGTAAAATTTTTCAAAATTTTCAATTAAATGAACTCAAAATCATGTTTATACATATTTATGAACGATAAAACTAGGTGTTAACACCAAAATTATTGTTACCTCGGAAAGGACATAAATTGAGAAACAAACCAAAATATTGAAATTCATTTAAAATGGAATAGAGGACGATAAAGAGGAAAATAAAAGCCAAGTGTGGGAAAATTTACCAAGTTATCTTAAACATATGTCACATATATCTGTAACAAATAACTGAAAATACTTTTGCTTTGGACTAAACTAAACCATTTTACCCGATGAAAGAAAAGAAGAGATGGATCTACACGATGAATCAATTCCATCATTAAAAGGAAGTAAAGTCTTCTGAAAAAGACACGCGCTTCTTGATTTAGGTCAAGAAGTTGTCGTCCAGACCAGCTGTAGGTTGACGAAAAATCTAGAAAAGTCATCACTAAAATCAGCAGGAAATCCACGGACCTCAGCATTAAACAGGGTCGCCAAGTGGTCAGATTTATCCTAACCATGAGAAGGATTTATCTCGTACAATGGGGGGCACCATGCAAATTAGCTTGATAAGACTAATGAATCAGATCCCCAGAAAGGATAATCTCCTTAAAGATTAAAAATCAGCTTTTAAGCCTGATATTACTCAATCCTAGAGATTGACTTTAAAGATTGAGAATTACAAACTCATGGAATTCGATGATATCTAAACTCGAGCTTGAACGAGAAAATATTTTGATCAAATTAAAACCGATTTGTTTTCTGAAAACCCATTTTCAATGCGTTCATTACCATTGAACGTAAAATCCTAGGAATTCACCTGGAATTCATTAGGTCACCTGAACCAAATCGGGTGTCAACCGTAAGAACGGTGGTTGCATAGTGGTCAAAGACAGGACCTTGTGCCAGACTGAAAAATCATAAGGGTGAGCTTTACTATTGCTCCTACCAAGGATAGTAATTGCATCCGACACGTTATAGACCATAATTAAAAGCATGTCAGGGGACATTACCTTAACAGTTGCTTGTTCAACGCTTTCCTTTACAACCGGACGGTAGTTTATCGAAAGGTAATATACGGGACAAGTAAACTGGACATGTTGCTTTCCAAATACAAGGTTAGCAAGTGGGTGACACAAAACCGCAAGTTTTGAGCTAAAATTTTCAAATCTGAAACCCACCAAACCCACAAAAATATTTTGCAAACACCGGTGAAGGGTTATTCCGGAAAACTTATCTAGGGTAAAAGCTAGATTGAATTTTCAAAAGATCAAATATTTTCATAAAGATCCAATTTCCTTAAGGATCAACATTTTCATAGTCATGTGGGACTGTAAACCGCCTTTCAAATGTGCACTTTGCTTTGGAAACCGAAAGTAAATCGGCTATTTGATTGCAAGTGTCGTTGACCTAAACCCGAGGCAACTGTGGATGACACACCCACCTTTAACCATGGTTCTATCGTTACTGTCATTGTTTATACCGCCGTATAGAAATCACTGATGTACAAAGTGTGAAGAATAAAGAAGTGATTCTAGTATTTCAAGACGATATTGCTTCAGGACAAGCAACGCTCAAGTGTGGGAATATTTGATAATGCTAAAAACGAACATATATTTCATAGCATTATTCCTTAAGAAAGACAAGCTTTTAGTTGCAATTATTCTATTTACAAGTGATATTCGTTTAAATAATAAAAGGTGAAGATAAAAGACAGATTCGACGAATTGAAGACGCAAACGACCAAAAAGCTCAAAAGTACAAAAGACAATCAAAGAGGTTCCAATTATTGATAAGAAACTTCTCGAAATTACAAGAGTACAAGATTCAAAACGCAAAGTACAAGATATTAAATTGTACGCAAGGACGTTCGAAAATCCGGAACCGGGACCGGAGTCAACTCTCAACGCTCGACGCAACGGACTAAAAATTACAAGTTAACTATGCACATAAATAAAATATAATATTTAAATAATTCTTATAATTATTTAATATATTATATTATTTATAAAACCGTCGGCAGAAGAAAACAACCAAAAATGAGCCTCCCCAGCTGGCCATGCGATCGCATGGCCTGGAAGGCAAAAATCCATGCGATCGCATGAGCCCCAGTTCCAGCCCACATGCCTATAAAAATCGAGCTTTGGTGCACCAAAAACATATCCATCTTTCTCTTTTCTCTCATATATACGTAAAACATATATATATATATATATTTATAATTTATATTTTAATTTTAATTATAATTCTAATAATAAGGGTATGTTAGCGAATATTATAAGGGTGTAAGTCGAAATTCTGTCCGTGTAACGCTACGCTATTTTTAATCATTGTAAGTTATGTTCAACCTTTTTATATTAATGTCTCGTAGCTAAGTTATTATTATGCTTATTTAAAACGAAGTAATCATGATGTTGGGCTAATTACTAAAATTGGGTAATTGAGCTTTGTACCATAATTGGGGTGTGGACAAAAGAACGACACTTGTGGAAATTAGACTATGGGCTATTAATGGGCTTTATATTTGTTTAACTAAATGATAGTTTGTTAATGTTAATATAAAGATTTACAATTGGGCGTCCCTATAAATTACCATATACACTCAATCGGACACGATGGGCGGGGTATTTATATGTACGAATAATCGTTCATCTAACCGGACACGGGAATGGATTAATAGCCACTAGAATAATTAAAACAGGGGTGAAATTATGTACAAGGACACTTGGTATAATTGATAACAAAATATTAAAACTTTGGGTTACACTCAGTCGACATCCTGGTGTAATTACTAAACAAAGTATTAAAATCTTGTTACAGTTTAAGTCCCCAATTAGTTGGAATATTTAACTTCGGGTATAAGAATAATTTGACGAGGACACTCGCACTTTATATTTATGACTGATGGACTGTTATGGACAAAAACCAAACGGACATATTAAATAATTCAGGACAAAGGACAATTAACCCATGGTCATAAAATTAAAATCAACACGTCAAACATCATGATTACGGAAGTTTAAATAAGCATAATTCTTTTATTTCATATTTAATTTCCTTTATTTTATATTTAATTGCACTTCTAATTATCATTTTTATTGTTATTGTATTTAATTGCACTTTTAATTATCGTACTTTTTAATTATCGCAAGTTTATTTTATCGCACTTTTATTATTCGTAATTTCATTATCGTTATTTACTTTATGCTTTAATTTAAGTCTTGTATTTATTTTTAATATTTTACATTTGGTTTTAACTGCGACTAAAGTTTTAAAATCGACAAACCGGTCATTAAACGGTAAAAACCCCCCTTTATAATAATAATACTACTAGTACATATATATTTTTTTGTATTTTTTACAAATATTGTGTGTAAAAATATAGTGTTATACTTCACGAGCTCCCTGTGGAACGAACCGGACTTACTAAAAACTATAATATAATACGATTAGGTACACTACCTATAAGTGTTGTAGCAAGGTTTAAGTATATCCATTCTATAAATAAATAAATATCTTGTGTAAAATTGTATCGTATTTAATAGTATTTCCTTGTAAAAATATAAGCTATTTTATATACCACTCTGCTACCACATCAATAAGATGCAAACTTAGTTATTGTGAGTAGCGCTACTGAGAGTGACGTCTCTAGTCAGTTGACCGTTGATCTTTGACTACATAATAATGATTTAATGACACGAATAACAAGTGTCACGGGGTAACTTTTGTTTAGTCGCGATATTACAAACTCAGCATTACTTTTAGATTGATATTTCTATATCAATCAACACTTTATATTGATATTTCTATATCAACTTTATTAAATCTTGTGGTCTAACACTATTATTGAACTCATTATTTATGATAAACCTATGAACTCACCAACCTTTTGGTTGACACTATTTAGCATGTTTATTCTCAGGTCTTACATAATGCTTCCGCTGTGTATTTGCTAATTGAAAGCAACATTTCAACGAGTCATTCATGGATAATTTGAAGGACTTGCATTTGCTAATTTGATGATGATTGCTTGCTATGCTTGGAGTCTTCATTACATATCATATCAGTTAAAGACATTTAATGCGTTGTTTATTAAATACAATGTAATCTATTTATCTTTCGCTGCAAAAATCAATAAAACATCTCATATAGAGTCGTTCTCGTTTATACAACTGTGATTTGATATAATTAGTCAAATACCCCAGGCCCTATTTGGGGGTGTGACATAATCCTTCTAACTTGACTTTTAAAAACAACCTCACACATGTATTATAACTATATGATATGCTAACTTAAGGATTTAAAACTTGAAAACACGAAGAACACCTTAAAACTGAACATACGCCGTCGTAGTGAAACCGGGGGCTGTTTTGGGTTGGATATTTAAAAACTATCTTAAGCTTTGAATTTAAAGTTTGTTTTCTGAGAAGATGTTATTTCATATGAACATGATAAAATATCCAAAAATCATGGTTACACTCAAAGTAGAAGTATGTTTTTCAAAATGGTCATCAAGATGTCATTCTTTCGACAGAAATGATCACCTCTTTCAAAGATGATTTGTAATTTGTAACTCCGACTATAAATCACCACTTTTTCTGTTTAGTTTTAGAAAATATAGCTCATTACAAAACCATAGCAATTTGATTCACTCAAAACCGATTTGTAACGAAGAAGTTATGGGCAAAACAATATTGGTTAAAAATGGCTAAAATGGCTACGGGATTATTTTGATAAAATCTATACTAACCATATTCTAGATAACTTTTCTTGTATTATACATGTATTTAAACATTTCATGAGTATTTTCTTGTAAAATACTGGTCTTGGTTAAGTCCGAGACAATATAATATAATCTTTATTAGTTAAGACAATAGTTACACAATACGTCGGATAAATTGAAAGACACCATGTACACAATATGTCTAGATTAATTCTAAGACAATAGATGTACCTTGGGTCATGATTGAGTCTTGTACAATACGTGTACAATACGTCTTGATTATTTCAGGGTGATATATTGAACTATGTATGTACTACTAACATTGGACTACTAACTGTGGACTACTAACTTAACAACTTAAATCGTCAATACGTAAATAAAAATATGATGTGAATGTATTTCTATCATACTTTGATATATATGTATATTTGTTATTGGTTCGTGAATCGATCCGTGGCCAAGTCTGATTTTCGACGAATTGAAAATCCGTGAAAGTGAGTTATAGTCTCATTTTTACTATCTAATACTTTGGGATGAGAATATATGCAGTTTTACAAATGTTTTACAAAATAGGCACAAGTAATGAAACTACATTCTATGATGGATTTGTTATACTGGATATCCCTATTTTTCTTTTGCTTGGTAACTTAATAATTAGTGTACGCACTAATTGGCGCGAATCCTAAAGATAGATCTATGGGCACTAACAACCCCCATTCTGGAAAATGGAATGCTTTAGTACTTCGAATTATTAGTATACAGAGTGCGGCCTGTATACTGGGGATATTACTTTAACGTCTTGTTAATGTTGGTTACCAGACAATTAATTATATGAATGATTTTTACAGATGGAATTCCTGTATGTTTATAAAATGAAATCTTGTGGCCTATTATTACGATTTATGGTATAGGTTAAACCTATGACTCACCAATATTTTTGTTGACGTTTTAAGCATGTTTATTCTCAGGTGATTATTAAAAGACTTCCGTTGTTGCATGCTAAATAAAGATAAGATTTGGAGTCAGCATGCGTGTATGATATTGTTTAAAAACTGCATTCGAAAACATCTTTTATTGTAACATATTATTAACCATTATGTAATGGTCGTGTGTAAACCTTGTAGTTTTAGATTATCATTGATTGATA
Organism: Rutidosis leptorrhynchoides; assembly: GCF_046630445.1. NCBI lineage: Eukaryota > Viridiplantae > Streptophyta > Magnoliopsida > Asterales > Asteraceae > Rutidosis > Rutidosis leptorrhynchoides. The sequence continues at coordinate 671,596,450 of NC_092334.1, forward strand.
ATCTATATTATGTCAATTAAACCTTTATCATATAAATAAAGGTTATGGTTTGTTTTAAAAACGAATGCAGTCTTTGAAAAACATCTCATATAGAGGTCAAAACCTCGCAATGAAACCGATTATTATGAAACGTTTATAATCGATATGAACGGGGCATTTCAGTTGGTATCAGAGCGTTAGTCTTAGAGAACCAGAAAATTTGCATTAGTGTGTCTAACCAAGTTTGTTAGAATGCATTAGTGAGTCTGGACTTCGACCGTGTCTGTTTTAAAAACGAGTGCTTAACACTTTTGTTGGAAACTATATATTCTTAACATGTAAATATTATGTGATATATTAATCTCTTAACGTGCTTGCTATTATGTGTTAGATGACTTCATCAGATCATGGCAGGGTATCAAACGACTTCGATTATAGTAATCACTCAAGCGACTTAGATATTGAGTCAAAATCTTCAACCCATGTACCAAAGTTAAAAATGGTCGATGGTGTATCCGCTGAGGAAGAAAAATGCTGGGAAGATTCCCAATTTCCTGAGGAACCAGAAGGAATCCCGATGAGGATTCCGATGAAGTGATAGAAATTACACCGGCTTAGTTTAAAGAAAAGAAAAACAATAAGGGAAAATCTCCATCTATCAAGATAGAGAAACCCAATCTCAGGCCCGATGGACCATTAATTATCAGGAATAACCCTGCCCATTCATACCGTAAACACCCGTATCACTTAAACTTTAATAATTGACCTGGAACATCTCAGAGACTAGGTCCTTCTAAAAAGGGTGTGAAAATGACTGCTCGTACTAGGACTGGCGGATTTATCCTCAAGAAATTAGCAGAACGAACTAAGTCAGAAGAGGAAGAAACAAGTGAGTCTGATTGAAGAGTTCGTAGTTAATAAGTTTTACCATGTCTTGTAATATATGTATGATAACGTGCTTGTGCTTTTATTCTAAATGTAAAAATTTGCTTGAAATGTCTTATTATTTCCATTATCTTCTACAGACTTAAGTATAATTTCGTCTCTTTTATAGTATAAAACGAAATACAAATGGATGTTAGGGATAGACAACCGAACATTTTTAAAGATCTGCCATAGGAAATACTTGATGAAATCTTGTCTAGAGTTGGTTAGGATTCATCGGCTCAATTGTTTATGGCGAAATACGTTTGCAAGGCATTTGATAAGCATTCCGAGCATGCCTTGGTTTATAAAAGGCTTTCCTTTGATAGATGGTGTATCTCACCTTGGGGAAACCGTAACTTGGCCCGTATTTTCTTTATGGCTATACATTATGGAAACCCTAATGCGATTTTTCGCCATGGTTTGCGAACTTATTTTGATTCTATATATCCCGGTATATGACTTCATTATTTAGAAAAAGCTGCAAATATGCAACTAAAAGAAGCATGTTATGTATTTGGGTTGGTTATGTTTTCCTCTCACCAAACAGAGGAAAAAGACATGGGATTACAAATCCCTAATCAAACATTTCCGCTGGTATCGGATTTGGTGGTTGAGGTGAGAACCAAGGTTCTTGATTTATTACGACGATGTTGGGTATTACGTAACTCCCATTCTTTTGACGACGCCACAACATGCTGCACTATTAAGGGCCACAAAGATTATTTTCCACTTAACCTAGGATGGGAAATAGTATTGGTAAAACCGGAGTGCATGTGTTGTTTTTGGTCCTATGAGTTGCGTGTTTTTACTGAATGACTTAAGTCTATCTAGATTCGTCACAACAGCTACCATTACTTCACACTTTGTATATAGTTATCGTGTGCAATGTTGTATGTAATATAGCGGTATTGTATGATTGTAAGATATTGTACCAGAAGTTTAAGCGTGAAGTATTAATGCATTAAGTTTTTCATGGTAGAATATTATCTATATAATAGTAGTTAATTTTTGTACTAGCTATTAAGTATGAAATGTAACGGGTAGGTACTACCCGAATTACAATTATAAAATGCTAATATGAAGAAAAAGCTTTTATAATAAGTTCATATTATGCTACAAAATACTACTCCTAATATTCTATATGATTAACTTAACTATTTTGGCTATTTTTGAAGGAAATGGCTCTAACGACCAGACAAACTCTGAACATGAGCGAGGAAGATTTCCGTACTTTCCTTGCTGCGAACATAGCCGCAGTACATGCTGCAATGCAAAATAACAACAACAATTCAGGGTCTAGCCGTAGAACTAATTCCACAGAAAATCGTGTCGGATGTTCCTACAAGGCTTTCACTGCCTGTAAACCCCTTGAGTTTGATGGAACCGAAGGACTAGTCGAACTAAAACAATGGACCAAGAAGGTCGAATTGGTGTTTGCTATAAGCAAATGTGCTGAAGAAGATAGGGTAAAGTACGCCATGCATACTTTCACAGGTACTGCGTTAACATGGTGGAATACCTATCTCGAACAGGTGGGACAAGATACTGCTTACGCACTACCGTGGTCAGTATTCAAACACATGATGAATGAGCAGTACCGTCCCAAGAACGAGGTCAATAAGCTCAAGACAGAGCTTAGATAAACGCAAGGATTCGATATTACCACATACGAGCGACAATTCACAGAATTGTCTTTATTGTGTCCAGGAGTGTTCGAAGATGATGAAGAACAGATTGACGTGTTTGTGAAAGGGTTACCAGAGAGAATTCAGGAGGATGTGAGTTCTTACACGCCCACCTCAATGCAAAAGGCAAGTCGAATGGCTCACAAACTCATAGGCAAGATTGAGGGAAGACTAAAGAAACAGGCGGCCGAGGAGGCCAAAATGAAGCAAGTCAAGAGAAAGTGGGAGGAAAACAGTGACAAGGGTCAGCAATACAACAACAACAACAAGAACAATCACAACCACAATCGCAACAACAACAACCACAAAAACAACAACATTAACCGCAACAACAATCGTAATCCTAACAACCACTGTAATAATAACCGCAACAACAACAATCCCAACAATAACAACAAGAGGCGGAAAACTCCCTGCCCAAGGTGCGAAGGATATCATCCGGATAGTTTCTGTAGGGTGATATGTAACAGGTGCAATAAATCGGGTCATAGTATAACAAAGTGTGAGGTTTTCGGACCAATGGCCAACAAAAATTCGGGAAAGAATAATGGAGCCGTTGTTTGTTATGGATGTGGAAAACCTGGACACATTAAGAGTAAGTGCCCGAATCAAGGGAATACTAATGGGAAAATCTGTGGAAGAGTTTTCAACATCAATGCGGCAAAAGCGCAGGAAGACCCGGAGCTTGTTACGGGTACGTTTCTTATTGACGATAAACCTGCTTATGTTTAATTTGATTCGGGTGTAGATAGAAGCTATATGAGTAGTGTTTTTTTACCAAATTAAGTTGTCCTTTAACGCCTTTGGATAATAAGCTTTTACTCGAATTAGCAAACGGTGAACTAATTAAAGCCGATAAAATATGCCGGAATCGAAAAATTAAACTGGTTGGCGAAACATTTAAAATAAATTTGATACCAGTAGAGTTAGGGAGTTTTGATGTGATAATTGGCATGGACTGGTTGAAAACGGAGAGAGCAGAGGTCGTTTGTTACAAGAATGCGATTCACATTCTGCGCAAAAACGGAAAACCTTTAATGGTGTACGGAGAAAAGAGCAACGCGAAGCTAAATCTTATTAGTAGCTTGAAGGCGAAAAATCTAATAAGAAAAGGTTGCTATGCCTTTCTATCACATATCGAGACAGTCAAACTCGAAGAAAAGAACATAAATGATGTTCCTGTCACAAAAGAATTTCTCGATGTATTTCCGAAAGAATTACCGGGACTACCTCCACACCGATCCGTCGAATTTCAAATAGATCTTGTACCAGGAGCTGCACCGACAGATCGTGCTCCATTTAGACTTGCACCCAGCGAAATGAAGGAATTACAAAACCAATTACAAGAACTTTTGGAGCGTGGGTTCATTCGACCGAGCACATCACCATGGGTAGCTCCTGTGTTGTTTGTTAAGAAGAAGGATGGTACGTTCAGGTTGTGTATCGACTACCGAGAGTTGAAAAAGTTTACCATCAAGAACCGTTATCCACTACCAAGAATCGATGATCTATTCGATCAACTACAAGATTCGTCGGTTTATTCGAAGATTGATTTACGTTTCGGTTATCATCAAATACGGGTGAAGGAGGATGACATCCCAAAGACTGCTTTTAGAATATATTACGGTCATTATGAGTTTATGGTTATGCCATTTGTATTGACTAACGCACCAGCTGTGTTCATGGACCTCATGAACCGGGTGTGTGAACCATATCTTGACAAGTTTGTCATTGTTTTCATTGATGACATACTTATTTACTCTAAGAATGACCAAGAGCATGAAGAACATTTGAGAATGGTGCTAGAATTGTTAAGAAAGGAAGAACTGTATGCTAAGTTTTCTAAGTGTGCATTTTAGTTGGAAGAAATACAATTCCTCGGTCACATAGTGAGCAAAGAAGGCATTCAGGTTGATCCGGCAAAGATTGAAACTGTTGAAAAGTGGGAAACCTCGAAAACTGCAACCCATATACGTCAATTTTTAGGATTGGCTGGTTATTACAGAAGATTCATCCAAGATTTTTCCAAGGTAGCAAAACCCCTGACTGCATTAACGCATATGGGGAAGAAATTTGAATGAAAGGATGAGCAAGAGAAAGCGTTTCAATTGTTGAAGAAAAATTTAACTACGGCACCTATATTGTCATTGCCTGAAGGGAATGATGATTTTGTGATTTATTGTGATGCTTCAAATCAAGGTCTCGGTTGTGTATTAATGCAATGAAAGAAGTTAATTGCTTATACGTCTAGACAATTGAAGATTCACGAACAAAATTATACGACTCACCATTTGGAATTGGGCGCTGTTGTGTTTGCATTAAAGATGTGGAGGCACTATTTATATGGGGTCAAATGTCTCATATATACCGACCACAAAAGTCTCCAACATATATTTGATCAAAAACAACTGAACATGAGGCAGCGTAGGTGGATTGAGCTATTAAATGATTACGACTTTGAGATTCGTTACCACCCGGGGAAGGCAAATGTGGTAGCCGACGCCTTGAGTAGAAAGGACAGGGAACCTATTCGAGTAAAAGCTATGAATATAATTATTCATACTAACCTTACTACTCGAATAAAGGAGGCGCAACAGGAGGTTTTAAAAGAAGGAAGATTTGAAAAAGAAATACCAAAGGATTAGTTAAACAGCTTACTATTCGGCAGGACGGAACCCGGTATTTGGCTGAAAGAATTTGGGTACCAAAGTTTGGGGATTCGAGAGAAATGGTACTTAGGGAAGCACATAAAACCAGATACTCAATACATCCCGGAGCGGAGAAAATGTACCAAGACCTCAAAAAAAACTTCTGGTGGCCAGGTATGAAAGCTAATGTTGCCACGTATGTAGGAGAATATTTGACTTGTTCTAAAGTCAAAGCCGAACATCAGAAACCATCAGGTCTACTTTAACAACCTGAAATCCCGGAATGGAAATGGGAAAACATTACCATGGATTTCATTACTAAATTGCCAAGGACTGCAAGTGGTTATGATACAATTTGGGTAATAGTCGATCGTCTTACCAAGTCAGCACACTTTCTACCAATGAGAGAAGTTGATAAAATGGAAAATTTGGCACGACTATACTTGAAGAAAGTCATCTCCAGACATGGAATACCAATCTCTATTATCTTTTATAGGGATGGCAGATTTGTTTCAAGATTTTGGCAGTCGTTACATCAAACATTGGGGACTCGTCTAGACATGAGTACTACCTATCATCCACAAACTTATGGGAAGAGTGAAAGGGCGATACAGACGCTTGAAGACATGCTACGAGCATGTGTTATTGATTTTGGAAATGGTTGGGATCGACATCTACCATTAGCAGAGTTTTCCTACAATCACAGTTACCACTCGAGTTTTGATGTGGCACCATTCGAGGCACGTTATGGTAGGAAATCTAGGTCTCTGATTTGTTGGAGTGAGTTGGGGGATAAACAGATTACGGGTCTAGAAATTATCCACGAAACTAATGAGAAAATCATCCAGATTCAATAACGGTTGAAAACAGTCCAAAGTCGACAAAAGAGCTACACGGATGTTAGAAGAAAAGATTTAGAATTTAAGGTTGATGACATGGTAATGCTTAAAGTATCACCTTGGAAGGGTGTCGTTCGATTTGGAAAATGCGGGAAACTAAACCCGAGATACATTGGGCCATTCAAGATTATTGATCATGTCGGACCAGTAGCTTATCGACTTGAATTACCTCAACAACTAGCTGGCGTACCTAATACCTTCCACATCTTGAATTTGAAGAAATGCTTAGCTAAAGAAGATCTCACTATCCCTTTAGACGAAATTACGATTAACGAAAAACTACAATTCGTTGAGGAACCCGTCGAAATAATGGATCGTGAGGTTAAAGGACTTAAGCAAAACAAAATACGAATCGTTAAGGTTTGATGGAATGATCGTAGAGGACCTGAGTTCACCTGGGAACGTGAAGACCAAATGAAGCACAAATATCCGCACTTATTTCCAGAAGATGCATCAACACCCACACTGCTTAAAATTTCGGGACGAAATTTATTTAAGGGGTAGGTACTGTAATGACCCGGACTTTTTCATGATTATATATTATATGAGATTAATATTTACATGAATAAATTTTTCCAACATGTTAAGCAATCATACTTGTTAAGAATTGAATGTTTGAAACGGATTTTACATAAACGTTTGACCACCCAGTTTGTCCGACGATTCACAAATGTTATAACTTGTAAATGACATGATAATACATATATGGACATATATATGTTTAACATGATATTATGATAAGTAAGTATCTCATTAAGTATATTAACAATGGGTTAGATACATAAAATGAGACTACTAAATTAAGGAGTTCGAAACGATAAATATATGTAACGATTATCAATGTAATAACGTCTTCACTAAAATAAATACATATGTAACCTATTAAGATATATTAATACACTATGTTTAGCATGATAAAATGATAATTAAGTATATCTTTAAGTGTATTAACAATGAACTATATACATAAAACGAGACTACTAACTTAAGGGTTTCGAAACAATATATACATGTAACGATTAACGACGAAATAATGACTTAATTAAAATGTATATATATGTATTGTATTAAGATGTATTAATACCCATTTGAAAGACTAAATGACATATATCAAAATACTTATACTTAACAAAGATAACTATAATTGTATTCCCATTCGTTTTCATCAAGAATTCTACTCGTATTCGTTCGGTATTTGTACTCGTATAATACACAGCTTCTAGATGTATTTACTATTGGTATATACCAATAAAAATCTGCTCCTTAGTAGCCCTAAATGATTAAGGAACATGTGGAACCAACCATTTGTCAACTAGCATGAATTATTTAGCAAGAAAACAAACTTAAGAATCTTTTCTTTCTTTATAACAAGTAAAAACGTTTCATGCATGCACACCATTTTTCCATTCCGTTTTCTCATACTTATACTCAAATTCTCTCTAAAAATACTCCTAACTTCATACTTGATCATCCCCAAGCATTTTCCTCATCTTTTAGCTTCAATTACAAGCTTTAATCATCATAAAAACAACTATTCAAGAACACTTTAAGAAATCTTTCAAGTTTGCAAGATTAATTCCAAGCTTTCAAATCCATTCCAAGTAATCATCCAAAATCAAGAAACCTTTGTTAATTATAGTAGGTTTTCATTCTAAATCAAAGGTAAGAATCATATTCAAGCTTTGGTTCAATATCTATAAACATAAATATCTTAAAACAAGTAGTAATATTCTTGAACGTCGTTTCATTCCATGATTCTATTTCAAAGTTTCCAAGCTTTCAAGAACATCTTCAAGCTCAAGATTATATCCTTATTTTTCCAGCAAACATATCCATTTGAGTTGAGGTAGTAACCTTGTTCATAATATTGTTCGATTCATATATATATAACTATCTTATTCGGAGTAAATAGCTTATAATCACTAAAACAAGTTTAGTTAATTCTAGATTTGTTTGCAAACAAAGTTAATCCTTCTAACTTAACTTTTAAAAACAACCTCACACATGTATTATAACTATATGATATACTAACTTAAGGATTTAAAACTTGAAAACACGAAGAACACCGTAAAACTGAACATACGTCGTCGTAGTGAAACCGGGGGCTGTTTTGGGTTGGATATTTAAAAGCTATCTTAAGCTTTGAAATTAAGGTTTGTTTTCTGGGAAGATGTTATTTCATATGAACATGATAAAATATCCAAAAATCATGGTTAAACTCAAAGTAGAAGTATGTTTTTCAAAATGGTCATCAAGATGTCGTTCTTTCGACGGAAATGACCACCTCTTTCAAAGATGATTTGTAATTTGTAACTCCAACTATAAACCACCACTTTTTCTGTTTAATTTTAGAAAATATAGTTCATTACAAAACCATAGCAATTTGATTCACTCAAAACCGATTTGTAATGAAGAAGTTATGGGCAAAACAATATTGGTTAAAAATGGCTAAAATGGCTACGGGATTATTTTGATAAAATCTATACTAACCATATCCTAGCTAACTTTTCTTGTATTATACATGTATTTAAACATGTCATGAGTATTTTCAAGTAATATAATAGTCTTGGTTAAGTCCGAGACAATATAATATAATCTTGATTAGTTAAGACAATAGTTACACAATACGTCGGATAAATCGAAAGACACCATGTACACAATACGTCTAGATTAATTCTAAGACAATAGCTGTACCTTGGGTCATGATTGTGTGTTGTACAATACGTGTACAATACGTCTTGATTATTTCAGGGTGATATATTGAACTATGTATGTACTACTAACATTGGACTACTAATGTTGGACTGCTAACTTAACAACTTAAATCATCAACACGTAAATAAAAATATGATGTGAATGTATTTCTATCATACTTTGATATATATGTATATATTTGTTATAGGTTCGTGAATCAATCCGTGGCCAAGTCTGATTTTCGACGAATTGAAAATATGTGAAAGTGAGTTATAGTCCCATTTTTACTATCTAATATTTTAGGATGAGAATACATGCAGCTTTACAATTGTTTTACAAAATGGGCACAAGTAATGAAACTACATTCTATGATAGATTTGTTATACCAGATATCCCCATTTTTCTTTTGCTTGGTAACTTAATAATTAGTGTACGCACTAATTGGCGCGAATCCTAAAAATAGATCTATGGGCACTAACAACCAACATTCTGGAAAATGGAATGTTTTAGTACTTCGAGTTATTATTATACAGAATGCGGCCTGTATACTGGGGGATATTACTTTGACATCTTGTTAATGTTGTTACCAGGCAATTAATCATATGAATGATTTTTACAGACGGAATTCCTGTATGTTTATAAAATGAAATCTTGTGGCCTATTATTACGATTTATGGTATAGGTTAAACCTATGACTCACCAACATTTTTGTTGACATTTTAAGCATGTTTATTATCAGGTGATTCTTAAAAGACATCCGCTATTGCATGCTAAATAAAGATAAGATTTGGAGTCAGCATGCTTGTATGATATTGTTTAAAAACTGCATTCGGAAACATCTTTTATTGTAACATATTATTAACCATTATGTAATGGTCGTGTGTAAACCTTGTAGTTTTATATTATCATTGATTGATAATCTATATTATGTCAATTAAACCTTTATCATATAAATAAAGGTTATGGTTTGTTTTAAAAACAAATGCAGTCTTTGAAAAAGTCTCATATAGAGGTCAAAACCTCGCAAGGAAACCGATTATTATGAAACGTTTATAATCGATATGAACGGGGCATTTCAAAAGAGGCCATTATGATTATTGACGAGATTCACAAAGGATCTTGAGGGTTACATTCTGGGTCGAGGACGGTCACCGAGAGGATTAAACGGCTATGGTATTATTGGCCACGAATGTACGCTGATACGGAAGAGAGGATAAGAGTTTGCCAAGAATGCCAATTACACGCACCCGTTAGCAGGGCGCCACAACACCCTATGATATCCATCACGTCACCATGGTCGTTCTGCAAATGGGCTATAGATATAGTCGGACCTTTCCCAAAGGGCGCGGGGAATGTTGAATACCTAGTGGTCGCTATCGACTTCTTTACCAAATGGGTGGAAGCGAAACCCCTGCTCACCTGCACCATAAGCAGATCAGAGATTTTTTTTTCTGGGAAAGCATTGTATGCAGGTTCGACATACCTAACGAAATTGTCAGCGACAACGACACACAATTTGAAGGCAACCCCTTCCGCAGCTGGTGTCAGGATTTGAACATCAAACAACGTTTCACCTCCGTCGCGCACCCCCAGGCTAATGGCCAATGTGAGGTTACGAATAGAGATATTGTGCACGCCATCAAAGCAAGGTTGGGAATGAAGCGCAGCGAATGTGTGGATGAGTTACCCAAAGTCCTATGGGCACACAGAACAACGCACAAGAACAGCACAGGAGAAACACCGTTCAGTTTGGTATACGGTTCAGAGGCGGTAATCCCGGCAGAAATAACCGTCCCAACAGAAAGAGTTCTGCGGTACAGTGAGGGTGAAAATGACAAAAGTTTGCGTACCAATTTGAATTATGCAGAGGAGTGCAGGGAAATGGCCGCAATTCGTAAAGCCACCAAAAAACAACGCATTGCAAAATATTACGACGAGCGCCTAAGGGCAAGAACTTACAAGGTAGGAGATCTTGTGTGGCGTGACAACCAATCGAGCAGGGCCCAAAACACTAGGAAGTTGGGGCCAAACTGGGAGGGACCTTATAAGGTCATTGGGATCAGTAACACTGGAACTTACAAACTGGCAAAGCTTAAGGGTAATCCAATCAAGCGGACCTGGCGTGCTACCGCGCTTAAAAAATGCTACATGTAATATAGAAAATAGTAGAATTGATCACTCACCTACTTTGCCTAGATTTACATGTAATTACTAAACAGCGCGCCTTTGTAGGTCGACCGTGTGCTGCGTTATTGTAAAAATCGTTTTTTGATTATATTAAAGCATTAAGTCATTTTCGGTTATGATTTCATGTACCTCTCGGAGCTGAATAGCTCTATGACTTAAACTACACGCGCACAGTACAATACTAGCGCGTTCCTGCCTACTTAGGGGATGACTTTCTCTAGCTCCCGCGCGGCAGAAGTACAGACTAGACTTTTTTTACCGGAGAGCGACGGTCATTGGGTTGACCTAGTTCCACTCGAGCAGACCTAGGGATCTGCAAGTCATGACTATAAACAAAAAAGCGTTGATCGCGCTTGACCACAGTCCCAAAATTAACGTTTGGAAGACTCTTAGACGCAACTACAAGCGTAAAATATGTGTGTGCGTTGAGTGCACATTAATGCACACAAAGATTAGCGGCAACATGCCAAGAGTAAAAATAATGACGTTATCATTAACAAAGCGACATTATAAAGCAATCGATGTACCACAAGTTTACATCACGATAATATATTTTTTATTTTTCAAAAAATACACATGATACAAAATGTTATACGCGTCATAACGCATTATGCCATTACAAAGTAAGACTACAATTTTGAATCTACTAAATCTTGCGCCGTCACTCGCGAATCACGTAACAACTCCTCAAGCCGGGGAATAGGAATGTGGCGCAAGGCTCTGCAAGCCTCCCTAGTAGCTTTACACGCTTCGGGAATAAGGCAATCCAGTATAGCTTTAGGAAGAACGGTGGGCACCTGAATATGCTCCTTCACAATGTCCCAAAAGTGGAGGCGCTCAACATCCTGTATAGCTTTCAAGGCATCCTCGTAGCGATCATTTACAGCATCGCTATTCAAAGCGTGATCCACTATACGAGGAAGGCCCGCCTTTAACACCCCTAACTCATGAACAACCGACTTCACTCGCCGCTCTTATTCAGTGCATTGCACCCTAAGCGCACGAATAGTTTCCCCATGGTCGCTATTCTGGCGGTTAGCACAATCTAGTTGTCCCTGTATCTTTTTATTGGCCTGTTGCGCATTGTCAAGCCTACCGCCAAGGCTCATTATGGTGTCCCTCATTATAGACATTTCGTCGCCAGAAGACCCGCTGCTCGGCCCGGGGCTCTGGACATTCTTACCTTTAGCAGAACCCGTCGAATTAGGGCGTGTTTTTCGACGGGGGAGTCACTATCAACCTGAATATAGGACGGGTGAGGTTTGTTCACGCCCCCTTCTGCACTACGCTCGTGCCCGTCATCTGGGTAGGAATAATGATGATGAGTAACGTCAACGCATAAGCAAAGTAAGTAACAAAAGAAACGCGGAGCATACTAGTACGAGCGTGCTTTGATGAAGACGAAGAAGCGGTCGGTCTTTTGCGCTTCTTTGGAGCAGGAGCGTCACTATGTGACGGAACAAGTTTTCCACGGGGACATCGCTTTGGTAAATCAGCATATTGCACCGCAACCTTCTTTTTCTTCGTCTTGCGCGAAGAACCAGAAGCAGAGGTTGTGGTAACAGGGTGCCTAGCCGAAAAGCCTTTCCCCAAAGGCATACGGTCCACCACCACAGAGGCGGAAGAAGAAAATTCAAGGTACTCGGAGAAGGGAATTGCTGTCAACAAAAGATAGAGACGTTAAGGAAGGAGAAAAAGAAAAGAAAGTCAAAAGTTCTGCGTACCTTGCAAATGGCGACTAAAGTGAGGATAGTAGTTGGAATCTGGCCAATGCTTGGATATTCCCCCAGCATACAGCACGTTGTTGCTATACGCACGTAAGGGAAGCGCGCGACCCATGCACTTGTCTAACATCGACTTTTCGCTTGAACTTAAAGGTGGAGCTGTATTTAAGCTCCCATCAAAACCATATTGCCAGGAGCCCACATTCGAAAACTCTAGAGGAATGAAGGTATCATCCACGAAGAAGTAGTGTTCTTTCCAGTCCGGTGGACTTTCCTCTAGTGGTTCACCAGTAAAGCGGACATTGTCGGGAAAAGAGAACCAGCCCGTATCGAGCAGTTCAAAAGAAAATATATTCTTGAACAAGTTCACCGTAGGAATAAAATCATGCGCCCTACACCACATCTGGAACACAACAAGGCGACAAGCGCTATTAGGGGCTAGCTGACCCATACTAATGTTGAAATGAGAAAGTACGCACAAAATGAAATTCGTGGGCGGAATGCGCATATTCCCCCCATTCGAAAACCACGCTATATACGGTCACCTTCCCACCAGGGGAACGGTTGGCTCGATCTAAGCGACTAGGAACAACGGGTGACAATGATCTCATGGGAGGATAGCGCTTCGCGATATGCGCTACATATTCGGGCGAGATGGATGAAGGAATAGAACCAACATTAGAAAAATCAGCGCAGTAAGCCATGTTACAAATGAAAAAAGCAGGAAAAGTGAAAAATGAATGAAGAAAGCTCTATTTATAGAAGGGGAAAGGACGATTGTAAATGATCTTGACCGTACACGTGTCAGAACATTTACGAAAAAGAAGGTTTGAATTTAATGCGACAGGGACAGGTGATGTGACGGCTGTCACGTCACACCTACTATGGAGATAATAGTAGTTGAGTTCGACATCATGCACAATACTTGCACATAATATCGAACTGGGGGGACTTAATGATACGCATACCCGATTGGCTCGTGTTGCGCATCACACTTGCACCATATGTGCACATCCCTCGCGCTTTGGCACTTCAGGCGCAAGTAAATGTGCACTAGTATGCGCCAGATTAGGATAGCGTGCTACATGAAGATGACGTGTCATGTACTTGCCACGATCTCTATAAAAGGACCGGTAGCTAGCAAAGAGTAACAGTACTATTCCCTGGTCCCCTCCCCCGAACGACCAGGCAGTACCGACAAGAAAGCAACGTGGAATACGTGGCTCCAATAAGCAAACGGCACTGTAGCTATAAATAACGGACTCGAATCACAAGGCAAGAGGTCCGTTCTTTGAGAACTTACACACATACTTTTTTATGTGACGACCCGGAAATTTCCGACCCAATTTAAACTTAATCTTTATATGTTTCCGACACGATAAGCAAAGTCTGTAGAGTTGAGTCTCAAAAAGTTTGAACTATTTTCATATATTCATGTGACCTTCGACTGTCCCCGATGATTCACGAACCCGTGCTTGTAAATATGTAGATATATATAAATATGTGTATATATAAATATATGTATAATATATAATAACATGAACATTAATAAACTATTATATACATTTATTGCTATAAATAAATATGTACAATAAAATACATTGTAATAAAAACTATTATTTTATACGTATATTTCTTGTATATATATATTGTTATATCTAATTTAATTATTTAATATATATTTATTTGCGTAGTAAATTTTGTTATTTACAACTGTTTATATATATACATAGTGTATATTAAATATAATTAATTTTGAGCTTAAATGGTAAATGTCTGTAACTTACGGTTGACGTTTAATTATTTTTAAATAGGTCTAATATATATATATATATATATATATATATATATATATATATATATATATATATATAAGTTTTAAAATAAAAGTTGTTCTAAAATTTGATTAAAAAGATAATAATTTTGATAATAATTTTTTTTTTTACCTTTTCAAACTAAGTTTTTGTACTCCGTACATATAAATTGGAACAGAAAATAAATAATTATCGAACTTTTTTGATCAAGTTTCAAACAGGTAATGACCAGAATAAATAAAGGGATTTAAATTGAAAATTTGGGATTTTTTAGGAAGACTTTTAGATATTAACTGTTTAGCAATGGACACGATTTACCATTCGAAAAAAACTGTCGGTAAACTAGACTACAAATCTGATGTCTTTACTATTTTAAAAAGTATCATAATCATTCACGGGCATGTAACTTATTGATTCACATTATTGTTAAAATTATATTATATATTATAATTATAATTTATCCTATATTCTAGTTATTATTATTACAATTGAGCAAATACCCTTAACTATTCACCAACAGTAAGGGTATTTTTGTCTTTTTACAATAAGAGTAATTTCATCTTTTTACTTCACCTCCACTACCTACCCGTCGCTTCCAGCAATTTCCATCCGGGGGTTCCTTTCTTGAAAAAATCACGTCCCTTTCTTATCTCACACATCCATCTTCACCTCCCCTATAATTGAGGCGACATGGATTGGCGTTTTCGGGGATGCTTTGTTGAGATTAACGGTTTCCCCACAACGACTTCATAATCGTCTTCGAGTTTATGCTATTACCTATGATGTAATCGATGAACGATTGTTTGACTGTCGAAGCGATCGATTGATGGTGAAAGGTTCGGATCCTGTCCCCGCCTAATCACTTGAGATCTTTTTTTGAGTGTTTAATTTCTTTTTTCTTTAATATGATTAGTTTTCGATTACCTTTTCATGATGGTAAAAAGTTTTATTTTCTGTTTTTTTTTCCTTACAGTGGCCATCGACTCTGTTCATCGATATCCTTGAACAATTCTTAGGGTTCATCTTCTCCGATGTTTGGTAAATTTTTTTATCCTCTTTTGCTTTTCTAACTTTTGCCACCGAGTTTTTTTGGGTTGATATTTGTTATGAGTACAACTATTCGTATTGTGCCTTTGTTTTCTGACTGCCTGTTACGCTTAAACTTTGGTATAAGTTTAAAGTAGTAATGCTTTCTAAGATATATGAATTATAAAAAAAGTTTACACATATGGTTGATTAAAGTTTTAAATCATTTGTTGACTGATGCTATTAATAAAACTACTTTTGAAGAATCATCGTTTGGATAGATGGAGTGAGTTGTTAATATCATGACAAACTTCTTATGCTTATGATTATGGTGGTGTACTTGGTAACATTATCCCTGTATGTGTGCTGCTGATATTATTTTTTTAGTTTACAAAAGCTTTGATGGTTAATATGTGTACTCTCGGTCAACACTTGGCAAGGCAACGAGTAGTTGCAGCCGTGGTGACTGATTACACATTTCTGATGCGAATGTATATTATATTTATATACTACCATTATATAGAATGGTGATATAAGAAATAGAAGCTTTCCCGCTTGAAATGTGAGCTAAAATAGAATGACAGGGATTCAATGGCCGGAAAAGCTGGTAGGATTTGGGGTGAACTGTGTTTTTTATTTTTTTTCATATAATATGAATAATTTTGATTGGCCTGTAGCGAACACCTTTTTCTGTCTGACTTGGTGCTTTTATTGTATACTCATTAGGTCTATCGTCTGTCTTCTGTTTGCAGGACAATATGTGAGGTTGTGATAACAAAGTCTTATAACTTAAGCCTCACATTGGGGAAAACCGGATAATATCTTGGCATGGCACCTTATTAGTTGCAGCCATGGTGGTATGTTTTATCATATTTATCATAATATTTATTATTTATTATTTATTATTCTATACATCAATTGATCACAACAAGTTACTGTTCATCTTTCTAAAATTGTCACCCTCTGTTTTCTATGGTATAAAAAAATGGGTTGTGATGGTAAATATATTGACGTGGGCTGAGCTACTTGAATAAATGTTTTCGTTTACTAACAGGGCAATGTTTGGATTGCAGCCATAGCGATTCATTCTCCGTCGCTTGGTTTACGCATATGTCTGAGCCTCAAAGAGAGCCACAATGATTACCAATGAAAACATGGATGGTGTTCATAGAAAGAAGGTTAATAAAAAAAGGCTGCGATGATGAATTCGTATGATTTCGGTCGAGCAATGAGAAAAAAAGAAATCGTATCTTGGCGGGGCAACCTTTTAGGTTGCAGCCATGCCGATTCAGGTTTCGTTGTTTGATTTCATACAAAGGTCTGAGCCTTTTTCCTGTTTCACTTTTTCTTTTTCTTTAATTAGTTTCGTTAAACGTAAGATCACTTTCTTACGGTTTACGTTTGAAGAACAACGAGTCAAGTTAAGTATTTCCGTTGGAGCTCCAGATCTTCATCACTTCCAGGTACAATAGAGTTTTCTTATGATCTGAAAAAGTTACAAGTTTAATGACATTGTTGGTTCTCTCCTACCTAAAATTCTAATTAATTATAGACGTAAATATGTAATTAATGTGAGATGAATTTGCAGGCGATGAAAGTGACTTTCGGGTCATTTTTTGTGGAAGTTACATCCGAATATTGCTTTGCTAAACTGCCATTTAGGCATATGAGTGTAAGGTTTTTACTTTTTGCATTTTTCTGAGTAATTTTGTAGCTTTATTGTCACCGTAATTTATATTGCCTAATTTTGATTGTATCTTGAAAAAAAATTCTGATGTTATTGGATGGTTTTCTGTTCCTGTTTAATAGCTTCATTTGTGGAAGTATTATATTTTTTGATTGTCTATCTGTCTTCGTTTTTTTCACTTATGTATTACAATTCTTTGTAACATGTTTGTATTGATGTAGGTACTTTTCTGCAATTTTTTTTTTGTCCCTCCATATAGGTTCTGTTTCTATTATCAGGTAAGTTGATGGTTCTAAAGAAAATAGCCAAATGTTAAATTGAAAGACAGAACGGAAACTAAAACCGAACATTGAAGCAACCTAAAAAGTCTAAGGTACATCTCCTTTATTTAACATGTATGACTCAAATTCGTGTATTTTCAAACAATAAATTCATTATTTCTGCAAGTTAGTTTGTCAGACCACCTACATTTGTGACTGCAATTCATTATTTCTGCAAGTTAGTTTGTCAGACCACCTACATTTGTGACTGCCTCTATCATGCTTAGCGCATGTAAAAGTCCACCCCTTTTAAATATAAGAATATAGGGTAGAGAGACTTGATATATAAGAGTAGTTGCTATGTTGTCAATTATTTTTTCTATTATATCAGATGCTCAGTTAAGTCAAAATGTCATGGAGTTTGATGCATGAAATCAGCAGCTGAAGCTGTTGGGTTTTAAAATGGGAGTTGTGGCTGCAGAAGCTGCTGCATACTTGGCCACACAAAGACTGAAACCAAACAGCTTATTCGCATGTTTTTGTATAACGTTCGTTAGCTATCCACACTGCTTTTGTAATGCTAACCACAACCACCATGTACAACCAAACCCATTAATATTTGATTTATGTTGAACCAAACACCATGAACACATTTAACTGTTTCAAACTATTACTTTCCAGTTCAAACACCACCCTCACCATAACCCACTTCACATCGAGTCACTCTCCTTGTTTGAATCAACCTACAACACCATGAACACCCATAAAATTAAGACTGCCACTGTTTCTACTACTGTAATTCTGTTACAACGAAGATGATCAAGAATGATGATGAACGGAGAAGATGAGGTACAGTGAATTAATGATGAGGTACAGTGAAGTGATGATGGTGATATCAACAAGAATGATAACGATCGAAATTTGGGTTTCCAAGAGTTAATTACAATCCGCTGTTTTAGGTTTCATCAACAACCCATCAACAAACCACCATCGAACCACCTCTTTACAATTTCCTGTGACTACTATCGCTATTCTCTTTCTATGATAACTCATCACCACAAAAACCTAAATCGTTTGTTTCTGTTTTCTGCTCCAGCCGTTACTATGTTTCCTGTTTTCTTGTCGGGTACGATCTCAAAGCAGCCATCACCACCTTGGTCACCGCCGGAAACCCATCACAGTCCACCCCTCTCTATGTTTATCAAGAACAAACACCAAACACCACCACCTTCTTCACTCAAACACACTTGCTACGTTACTGTTTCTGATTCGTTATCACCATCACCAAACCATGATCACAAATTGCTGCTGCTGTTTTCGTTTTCAGGATCAACTCACGCAAACAAGACCATAACCATCTTCTATTTGTTTCTACTATTAATCTTATTTGAACCTGCTTTCTTTATATTTTACACTTGATTTCTGTTAACTATCATCACCTTACAATCACCATTGAACTGCAGCTATTTCGTTCTAAACTGCTGCTATTTAAGTGCTACTACTTCCTTCTCTTTTGCTACTTTTAACCGTCTGAAACACTAACGAAAACCACCTGCAACCTTATGTTTCTTATTCGATCATAACTAAAACAACAACCACCATCTTCTTTTCGGTTTCATGAAACCCACTTCCACCATAACCACCTGCTGCCGCGTTATTCTTTTATACATATTCATGTTTCTGTTTAGCAAAGAAACATGGTGTTAATGACATTAAATCGAAAATGTTATGATGATATGATATTGCAGTAATGAAAACGAATGATTAATTTTGATGATGATGTTTTAATTATTTGGTTAATAAAAAGGTGAACCGACGACCCCACCTTCATTAAACTATACAGAATACGGATTCAATATTTTTTTTTCTTGCGGTTTGGAAAGGAATTTGATTCAACTGGATACATCAAGGGTAGCAGCCCACGTTTTAGTATTTGAGCTTTGTTATTATATTGGATTTCATTTAGTAATGGGCCGTAACAAAAACTTATCATACTTGGGCCATTACTATAAAAGTGGGCTGTGTAGTTATAGTGATTGGGCCGTGATCATTGTTATCAGATTGGGCTGAACAGTTTTTGGGTTAAGTAAATTAAGTTCGTATTATAGATCAGAAATGTAATGGTAGTGGGATGGTTTGATGTTGTCCGGTTTAACTGAGAGGTGTTGGGTTCAAGCCCGGGCAGTGGCATTTTATTTTTAAAGCTTTTTTCTTCAAAGGTTGTACTCTTTTATTTATTTATTATTATTATTATTATTATTATTATTATTATTATTCTGCGGGAGATGTTCGTCATTATGCTTTTCTGGCTTCTCGATTACAGTCTGCTGGATTGCAGACCAAGCTACTACGTCATGCGAGTATTGTTGGTCTTGGTCGTGCTTTTGAAGATGCATTGGGTCTGTTTAATAAAACAGTTGGGTTTGATATTTTAGGTAATCCGAGTGAGGTCGCTGCCCCAATACTCATGAAGAAATTGGCAGATGTTTATTTCACAAAGGTTACCGCTTCTGCAGAATCCACTTTTTCGTTATCTCCCCGACAATCGGCCTTATGGAAATCACAGCAGAGTGATCACACCTCTGCTTGGCTAAGGGCAGTCCCTATTTTGGGGTTGGGTCAGACGATGAACGCAAAGACTTACCGATGTGTGTTGTGCTACCGGTTAGGTGTTCCATTGTTCTCTATCTCAACGGCATGCTCTGCCTGTTCAAGGGTTTTTACTGGGGATATTTTCGGGGATCACGCGGTGTCTTGTGCTGGTATGGTGGGTATTAAGCATCGACATAATATTGTCCGGGATTCCCTTGTTGATGTTTGTTATCGATCTGGGATTTCAGCGAGAAAGGAGGTTGACATTGGGTTGTCTGGAGGGAACGACAGGGCCCTCAGACCTGCAGATGTGTTACTTTATTCCTGGGATTGTGGTCGCGATGTTTGTGTTACCTTGACAGGATCTTCTCCTTTGACACAGTCTGGGCTTTCTGACTTTGTCCCTGGACGTGCTGTGATTGATGCGGCTCGTCGGAAGCGGGTCAAGTACGAATCTAGTTGTCTGGCGATTGGTTATGGTTTCATTCCTTTCTCATTTTCTTCCCTTGGGGAATTAGAGAAGGAGGCTGTTTCTTTGCTAAAGCGGGTTCAGAAGAGTTCGATGGCGCAAGATATTGGTGCCGGTGCTGCTGCTCATATTTTTACTAGGATAGGTTTTGCTATTGCTAGAGGTGTGGGGGTCCAGATTGTCTCTAGGCTTCCCACTAATTTTTTGTAAGTTTTAAAACTTTTAAGTTTATTATTATTATTATTATTATTATTATTATTATTATTATTATTATTATTATTATTATTATTATTATTATTATTATTATTATTATTATTATTATTATTATTATTATTATTATTAGTATTATTATTATTAAGTATTATGTATATTATTGTTATTATTATTATTATCATTAGTATTGTTAACATATTTATAATTTATATTATCGTTATCATTAAAACTATTATTATTATTATTATTATAAGTAACATTTTTATTAAAATTATCATTATAATTAAAATTTTCATTTTTAAAAGTATCATCAAAAGTATCATTATTATAAGGATCATTATTTTAATATATTATTATTATCATTATTATTATTACTATAAATAAAATGACTAGTATTATTATCAAAATTAGTATTGTCATCATTAAAACTAATTAATATTATTATTAACACTATTTTAGTATTAGTAAAGTCATTATTTTAACAAACCAAAAGTTATTTATATAAAAATATATCAAATAAATATATAATAACTATATAAATATTACAGTACTATTTTAAATAAGTAATATATAATTATTATATACAAACAGATTTGATTATTATTACATGTTAATTATGTGTGTTAATATATACATAAATGATATAGGTTCGTGAATCCAAGGCCAGCCCTACTTTTGTTCAATGTCGTCATATGTATTTTTACTACAAAATACAGTATGGTGAGTTCATTTGATTCCCTTTTACTCTTTACATTTTGGGACTGAGAATACATGCGCTACTTTTACAACTGCTTTATTAAATGCTTTTGAAATACATTTTGAACAGCGAATACATGAAATGCTTTTATAAATGTTTGACGAGATAGACACAAGCAAAACATTCCTCGAATGAATTATGTGGACGTGATAATTGCCACCATTGAATTATGTGGACGTGATAATTGCCACAATTGATATGAATATTTTTCCCCTGATTATTATTGCTTGGTAACCTAAGAATTATGGAACATCACTAATTTTGAGAATTAGTGCACGCCTAATTGACGCGAATCCTAAAGGTAGCTACCGGGTTTAACACCCCCACCCAAAATGTTCACTAGACGGAAGAGCTAGTGGGCGTGGTGTTTAGTACTTCGAAGTTTATATGATTATTATACAGACGAGATGTTCTGTTTTGGGGATATTATTATGCGCATTATATGTTAAGGTCGGTTACCAAGCCAAGCTATGAAAGCAATGAAAAGTGAATGTTATGTATCAAGAGAATGATTTTTATACACAGGTTATGTGTATGTTATTTTTGTGCACGAGATATGTGTACGGTTACTAAGATTTATGAAAAAGGATTTCGTACACGAGAAAGGTGCACTGTTTTTAAAAGATATCGCATGTACATTACATGTGGGTATAGGATTCGGGCCCATTTGTACCATGCAGCATTTAAATCTTGTGGTCTATCAAAATGATGAATTTTATTGTTTTATGATAAACCTATGAACTCACCAACCTTTTGGTTGACACTTGAAAGCATGTTTATTCTCAGGTATGAAAGAAATCTTCCGCTGTGCATTTGCTCATTGTAAAGACATTATTTGGAGTCGATCATCGCAATGGAACCAGATGTTGGTGACTTCGTCCAGACGGATTAGGACGGGATATGACATTTTAAGTATCAACGTACAGACTAGCTGCACTATCTAGATAGCGCAATTATACCCGCGCTACCGAACTTATAGCATTTCATTAGATACTCTTGATATACAGGTTACGTTCTATGAACACAAACCCTACAACCCAGCGCGAGCCATCATTCACCGGACTACCCTCCGATGGTGGGTCTATGTTTAACCACCCCCGTTGAGATTCTCATCTCGCAAGGGGTTATTCACGGTACTCCGGACCGGAGAGTTAAACCCAATTGACCCTTAAATCCCCTGTCTTTGATGTCAAGCATGGACCGAACCCGACCCGATTTATCTATGCTTGATCATTTACCTTTCCCAAATTCGTGCTAAATCTTCAAAACTCAAAAATGGTCAACAAAAGTCAAAATCGAGATCTAAAATCAATCTTCATCAAATTGCTTCAAATGGATCAATACTTGGATGATCTTAGGCTCTTATACCAATTTGTAGATCCTTGCTTTAGTTGCTAGGATCGATTTGATCATAAACAAGCATTGATTGGCATTTTGTATCAAAAGTAAGTGATAGAAATGATGAACATGAAGAACAAAACATAAAACCCACTTTAGATCAATCATTAACAACAAATTCATAGGAGCAATTACAAGTAATAATCACTATAAGCAATAAAATAACGATAAAATAATTCCGACTATCGAACTTGGTTTGAATGGTGAACGAAGCATCATTTAACCATGTATCCTCTCCACCATGAATGCGAAGAGGTGAAATGCTCAACACACTCTTAAAATGTTCAACTCTAAGTGCTCAACTCCACAAATAAACTAGAAAACTCTATTTATATGCACATCGTCAGCTCACATGCACGACTGACATCTCAATTGTATGACTGATAGTTTCACACACACGGGTGACTATGTCATTCGTGTGTCAGACATATTTTGACGTCTTGTCACATATACTCATGTGACGCGATTTTTCGTATGTTCACTACAATTCTAGGTGTATAACATAAACGTTAAAGTACATAGTTTATACGATAGCGACGGACACCCTAAAAACTGCACTAAGATATACCCCTTGTCAAGTGCAAATAAATGAATCACGCTTCAAATTAGGCTTTCCCTTTCTTTTAGCTGCTATATGCGTTCGTTTTGATAAATTTACATTCGTTCAGAAAATTTGCTTCCTTTTTGTTTACTTCGACCCATTTGAATCAATTAAGGCTTTTATTTTTAGCACCGGCCGATTTTAACTAATTAGGGCTAGAATTCGGGTTTGAGGGATTTTTCCTCACCCAGTTGGTTGTTTTCAAAATTAAATAAAGAGTGGTTTGAATTACCTCTTACGGTGTCGTTGCAAATAGTCATATGGTAGCCTCCGCTTGCCGCTTCTGTTTCGAATGTTACTGTTGTCGTCATCTCCGCCATCCTTTTACCCACGGACAGTCGATAGACATCTCTGTTTTGTTAGTTGATATGTCCAAAACGGACGGTATTATTTGTGCGGTGTCGTTAGGTCGGAACACGTCAAAATTAGTTACCAAAAGAGAGTAACGGTTTTATTATTTATATTTAGCTAGGGTTTCCTAGCTATAATTCACCTACTTGTCTTCCTTTTAACGAGTAAGTGGTAAATATAACTCAGGTTCGTATTTTTCTATGTTTGCTCAGTAACATGAGACAAAAGTGCCTAAATAGTTAACCATGTTGACAAGTGGTGATAGATTAAGATTAACTACTAATAATAATGTAATTATAAAGATAAAGATGGATAGGTATGAAGAATAGAATCCTGATGGGGAGCTATCACGAGAGTTTAACTTCCTAGAATAAACACTAAACCTCAATCAACTGGGCTATGAACCTAACTGATTTGTCACTAAGAGTTTAGGCTTTGAAGATTCTGGCTAAGACGGATATCCCTACTCCCAACGTTAATCTTAGAAGGTTTAAACGACCTTATGGATAGAATCCTAGGTACATGAACAAAGTGGTATGTCCCTAAAAGAAAGTCTAAGCATTTCTTAATCCTAGTTGGTCTGATTATAGTAATATTCCACCACTTAATACTAAGCTATGCCTTAACATTAACAGATGTGCAATCTTAGATATTCTAAGGTACTGCTAATTGGATTAGAGGTCTCTCCTTTGCAATCACTTACTCAACCCAGATCACCTTACAACATCTCAAGAACGTTGCTTCTGACGCAAATCATGCTTCTGAGCAAGCTAGTGTTCACTGAAATCTATATTGCCTACTCTAGTCACAACCTAAATGGGCAGCTCTTCTTTGACGAATAAATGGTTATTCGTACGTTATCCCTATTGTGATGTTAAGCACACATAACTACTTACCTTGTATCATATAGTTGATCTAGTCCTAATATAGGTTATAGCCACGTGAATAAGCGGAAAGGGTGATCTGTAAATTAAACTTCTAAACCGTCAAGGTTTCAGTATAACAATAGCATAAGTTTCACATAAAGTATTCAACACATAATAAACATTTGCAATGGATAGATAAGCATGCAAGATTAAAGCAACTTAAAGTAACAAGATATCTTTATTTAAAGAAAGCGTTCACCGTTTACAGACGAGATCCGGACCATTACAAATGCTGACATCCTCTAGATCACTCCTATTACAATCTTCGGTGTTCGCCTCCGGGTACTTAATTTTTCGCTCGGAGGTGAGAAGGCCTTGAAAGCTCTAGTGAGAGAAAGTGTATTGTAGTGAGAGAGTGAGGAGTGGTGTGTTGAAAATGGAGGAAAACAAGCATTTAAATAGAAGTGAAAAATGCCTGCAAATGGTTGGCAAGCCGTTTGGCAGGCCGTTTGCAAGGGTCGTTTGACCAGGTAGCCCGTTTATTGTGCCCTTTTGCTATGGCCATGTGGCAGACCGTTTCTCATTATGGTAGGCCTTTTGGTAAGCCGTTTGGCCTGCCTAACTTGCTGAATTCACTGGGTCGTAACTTGGTTTCTTGTTTTTCACCGTTTTCGTCCTAGAATCTTCGTTTTAGCTCCAATTTTCTTGATTCTTCTTGCATCGTCTTCGTAATTACTTTATCTAAAAATTTAACTGAAAAAGCGATTATTTTGCCGACAAAGTTTAGAATTTTATGCTTTTGGGACATAATATCGAGGGTAAAAACGTGACTTTTTAGCCGATATCAAATATCCCACACTTAGACTTTGCTTGTCCTCAAGCAAACTTTCGAGATTTTAGCACCGAAGATTTTTATTCGTGGTGATCAAGTGATCTTGGTTTTGCAAGGCGTAGGAGTGAAAACTTGGTTTTATTCTTTTTGTTATTCCCAAACCTTTTTCCGCAAGCATGAGAGGGGGTTACATAACTGAGGCTATCTCACTCGGGTCACTCAATTCACTAAAGTGTTTCGGGTGTCCTATAGTTCTAAGAAATGAAATCGTTCTTAGCCAGTCATGTTTACATGCTTTGTCATAGGCTTGATCAAGACTCAAATCTGCATCACTTATTTGAGAGAATTTTCAGTTATAGATTCAGCTTGTTTCGTGAAGAGATGGTGATTTTGGAGGTTTTGGGGGTGTGAAGGGTTTGATAGATAGGAGTTCTTTTAAAGACCGGCTTTTGTGATCCTTTCAGCTTTTTTGTCGGGAATTTCAGGAAGAGCATCCTTCTTTTTTACTGCCAGGAGTTCTTTTCTCAAATCTTTCTGGTTCCGCTCCTTTTCTCAGAACCTTTATTCATCAATATATATATATATATATATATATATATATATATATATATATATATATATATATATATATATATATATATATATATATATATATATATATATATATATATCAAATCTTTCTGGTTCCGCTCCTTTTCTCAGAACCTTTATTCATCAATATATATATATATATATATATATATGTGTATATATATGTATGTGTATATATATATATGTATGTGTATATATATATATATATATATATATATATATATATATATATTAGCAAGCATATTTTGCTTTTCTCTTCGAGGTCTCCTTTTTATTGGCGGTCTCTTTGATTTTTGGCATGGATGCTCGCATTTTTCATTTGCGGATTCATCGAAGATTTCCCGAAATTTAAGAATTGTTGGGATTTTATGAATGAAACGAGTAGGTAGTGGTGGATGGATGGGGGTGTTTTGTCTTCACGAATAGCCGAGGTTTCTAACTTAGTAGTTCTTGTCAAAAGGTGTGATTCCGAAATGTAGATCAAGAGCAAGTTCCGATTCAGAGATGCTAACATCGGCGCGCTCAACGGAAATATAGTGAAGCACACTAAAAATGAGTGCTTATTTAAGCCTTATTTGGGGTGCCTCACAACAATTATAATAGGTTGAATTGCGCCTTTCGTTATGCAATGCTCTTTTGGAAAATTTGGTTTGGTGTTTCGCAAAAAGTTTTTGACCTTGTTTTACTCTTTTGTCTATTTTGTAACTACAACTTTTTGATCATTTATAGAATTTTATAATCCTAATTGTTTTATAGCTCAAAAGTTTTAAATTTTGTGAAAAATTTAGTTTATAAACACTTGAGGTTATTACGAGAATCATTATGTGCAATATTTGCTATCCCACACTTTAAAATAACATTGTCCTCAATGTTAAGGATACGACGTATCCCACACTTAGGTTTGAAAAAGACGTTTTGTTATTAAAAGTTTATGTTGATGGGGTTGCTAATCTCACACTTAATGTTTAACGTGGTATAGTATTTTGCATATATATTCTATTGAAAAAGTGGTGAAGACGTTGTACTCCCCTATGGTTGCAAGGCGTGTAATGGATGGTTTGCCGATTACGGTCCCTTCTAATCTCGTTCTGGAGCCATCCTTGTTCAGTGCGTCCTTACTCCAAGTCGTGCTCCCGTCTTGTATGGTCTCGATAGTCGTTTGTTCGACGTTTTATTCATGCAATCTATTCTACCAATTATCATACAGACTAAAACATAAAAGTAGTTATGCTCAAGGTTGGGCGTACAGACATAATAATGTAATAATGTGTCATAAGATCACAAGCAATCGTAAAATAGAGCAGAGAATTAGGGAAAGTCATGACTGATCTGGATGGTAGGGGAGAGAATAAGATATGCTCGTGTGGGGCCTTGTTGGGTTCCTTAAAGATGATTGCCCCTCATCGGTCATCTCCTCATCGGTAGTGAATTGTCGTGCTAACTCCGAAGTGTTATGCCCGAAGATATCCTAGACTGAACCTCGTCTGAACGCGCAATCAGTCCTGTGAGTGATGAGGTGCTCATGTGAATCATAGGCCCTGTACGCCATCCCTGTCCTTGTTCCAGATCTCTACCCCAATCCATGTTCATACCCATTCCTCCCATACCCTATGTAACATCCTCAGCCATATACTGGCTCGCAGCCTGATCCCATACGGATGTTTGAGCAGCGACGCATGTATCTCTATGTGTGCTGACACGGGTTGTTCCAAAAATGCTGTTGACCAAATCCTCGGCCCCTGTACTCTGTTCCCTTGGAGGGGATGGAATGACCGTGTGCTGGGTGTAATGATGCTAAGGAGGAGACGGAGGTCGTGGATACTGATGACTAGGCCCTGCATCTCTAGGGTCTCTGTGGGCAAACATCAAAGGGTACTTGTGTGGGTACGGGGGAACATTAAGCTGTCTACCTGCATAATGCGTGAAATGATCCAGATTCTGAAATATCGCAGCCTTAGCGAACCACCTCTCTCGTATAGGCAAATCCCCGATATGGTAATGGTATGGCTCAAATCGCGGCCGATCTCCCTGACCTACTGATGAATGTCGGTGGGTTTCAGTGGGCCTTCCCTGCATGGTGGGATCATCCTCATCTCGTGGTTCCTGTGAACCTCACCGCCTCCTACCATCCATCGTTCTTGTGTCAGGTCTAAATTCTCTTATTCTCACCCCAGGCACTGTTCGATCTTCCGAGTCTGGGATTGCTGGATTAGCTGCAACTATCAACTGCTCATCCTCTATCTGAATGAACTGCCAGGTGTGCAGTAATCTATACCCTATCTCCTCTGACTCAGTTGCCCTTGTATAACCCAATCCTTCAACAATACCCAAAACTTGCATCCGGCGAAGAAGTTTAGTGACAACGGCTCCCAAAACTGGTGCAACTGAACTCGGGGCATTCTTTTCATTTGAGCTAGGAGGTATGCAAGCCGCATATTCTGGTTGGATCATGGCTTGCATTAGGCGCATATCATTAATGGTGACAGCTCGGCCATGTTGGGTTTTTGGGTGAAGAGTTTTGACGATGAGGTGGTGGAGAATGCGATGAACGGGATTAGTAAAATTTTAGGCCTTTTTACTTGACCTCTAGGCTTCATTGTCGGAGGTGTAGGTTTGCAAAAAAGATTGATGATCGATTGGGTTCAGGGTGGTGTATCCTTTCTTAAACACTGATCGGTTAACGTGAGATCTTTTGTATAATTCTAGGTGAACGGCGAACTGTGCAAGAGTCAGGTGATATATTTGGTTTTGGTGGCGGAAATGGATACATTGATGACTGTTATATTCTTCCGAGTCAACGTTTTCTTCGAATCTCCATGTTGCCATAAACTCTGCAAACGGTTCCTGATACACCCGTTCGTTGATATCAAACAGCTTTTGCCAAGCGCTTTTAGTTTTTCTGCGTGCCGTAAAACTCAAGATTTGTCTTAGCTCATCAGCCCACCCACACTGCTCCATTATCTCCCAGTTGATGTACTTGTTGGAGCTCTTTTGCTTATTTATCCAATTTTCTCATAAATGGCTCGTATTCCGTCTGGTTATCTTGCCCGTGAATGGAGCGGGGCAACTTGTACTCTTCTGGTAGATAATTAGCCATCTGCAAGAGTCAAATAATGTAGGTTATGTTCCAAAATAATAAGACTTATAATAACACTTAGAAAAAAAAATCAAAGTGAGGGCTTTAAAAATGGCATTTTCCATATCCCTGTTATCGACAATTATAGGTAAAATTACCGCAAACAATATATAATCTTACTATAAACTCATTTCTAAGCAAAATTTAAAGCATACCCGTGATTGCAACAAAAATGTTGAAAATAATAATTGTATAATCAATTTTGATCAAAGTAAGATGATACAATGATTCTAATAACCATTTTTAATTACCTTAAATATTTTTAAACATCAAACTTATAATTTCCTTAAGTCAAGGTTTAAGACCATTTTTATCGAATAATATTCAGTTTGATTAAAACGTACAAAATAAGAAAAATCAAAGACTAGGCTCAAATTTCATTTGTAAGTCATTGATATCCTAATTTAGGCTAATTTCCAAGTCATCCTAAGTTTTAAAATTGTTTTAACTATAGGAAAAACTTAAAGCCTAATTTTGTATAGTTTTCTCAAAACTTCAATTTTTAATCAAACAATCCTAAATTGTTCCAAAACTAGTTTCTAAGTCTACTAGATGAATCCATAAGCCTAAATTGGCTAGCAAAACATTAAATTTTCAAATATTTCACCAATTTCTAGCCTAAAACTCAAACTAACGAATCGAAAGCTTAAAGTGAACCACAATGCCTCAATCGAACTTAAAAACTAACACATATCAATCACATTGTCTAACTAAGCATATAGAAAATCAAAATTGGGCATAAAACATGAATTTTTACAAAAGTCAAAAATTTGACTTTGAGTAAAAACTCAATTTTTAACCGTGAAAGAGTACCTTATGTGCGAAATTGACAACGGAAACGCGTTTAGGAGGCACGAGAGACTTAGATTAGTGCTTTGAATCGTTGAAATTTGCCAAAAAATGATGTGTGTGTGTGTTCTTGAACCGTCGGCCGAAGGAGAAGGGAGGAAGAAGAGAAGAGAAAAAGAAAAGAAAAAGAAAAGGAAAGGAGGAAGAAAAGGGAGAGAAAATTGGGTCCATGTGGCGCACGGGCTTATTTTCTCGACCCGACTCGCGATATTTTTTTGAAAAAATTTAAATTTTATCACTAAATTAAAAAGGGATTTATAAAATTTTGCTTTCAATTTTATTCCGGTTATTTTTACTACATAAACTAAAAAGACAAAAGAAAAAGACAAATGGACGGAGTAGAATAAAAATTTTATTTTATTATTAACACAAATTACACAGGTTTCACAACTAAGTTTCAGAAATGACGAGGAAAGAAAGATAAATTCAAAGCTTCTTTGACCATCCAGAGTAAATCAGTGGAGTGTACTGAAAATATTTCAAAATCACTTAGCATTGTACGCTCACGCTTTTGTAAATCTCCGATGTTGTCCATAAGTTTAACCAAAGCCCTTCTAACTTTTTTAATATTTGAAATTCCATCCCTAGGTCCAGTATCTCGATAATTAAGTTTGAAAAGAAGTTTTGACACTGTGTCTTGAAATAAAAGATCTTTCGCGCAGTCAGGATCACCGGTATTAAATTTAAAGTTTTCATATATTTCCTGAATAATCATTCTTTGCGGAGTTGTAAATGGAAATTATGACATAGTGAGGATTTGCACGAGTTCAGAATATATTTCCTTTCTCTTTGTGAAGAAATTATGATGTATTCTTTCCTCGGTTGAATCCGGAAAAACTTCGATTAATCGTTTGATGAGAAATGAGGCTGGATCAAAGTAGAAG
The DNA here is from genome assembly GCF_046630445.1 of Rutidosis leptorrhynchoides. Lineage (NCBI taxonomy): Eukaryota > Viridiplantae > Streptophyta > Magnoliopsida > Asterales > Asteraceae > Rutidosis > Rutidosis leptorrhynchoides. Next base: position 671,627,519 of record NC_092334.1, read on the forward strand.
AAATCTCGATCTCCATATTTTGAAATAGGGTTAGGTTTTTTGCTTTCAATCCAAAATTCTAATCAGAAATCATTGCGGTGACATGACGGTTGATATGAATTTGAGAAAATTCCTTATCACTGATGTGAGATAGAAAATTGACGAATGACTCTAAATCGAATTTGAGGTCAATTTCTGCATCCCGATACTTGAAAAAAATATAATCCCCACATTCTTTTAATAGTTTGTGAAGAGAACGAACTTGATCACGCAACTCTTTTAATAGATTTACTTGAAACTTCGAAAACGGGAAATCTGAGGAATAGAGGTGCCTAGCGAATTCTCTATAGATGTCTAATCTTCTGTTAGGATTTAACAGATTTCCAGTAAACGGAGCTTTTGACTTATCAATGTGTCATTTCTCTTTCGGATTATATTCAAACAAGTCTGGATATTTGAAAATAGTTGGGTATTCTTCCCGTATTTCATCTTCCATAATGAGGAGTACGTTAAGACTGAGCCTCCCTTTTGGATCGTGAAGAGGGTCGAATTCTGGTTCATTTGAGTAAAACTTATCCAAAAGCAATGAACTCTCTAAGTCGGATGAGGTTATCTGGCTTCTTGGACTACAAGGATCAAGAATTAATTCTTGACGAGATTCATTAGGGTTCAGATTCATTTTGGTTTTATATTTATAAAGAAAAACTTCTCCGGTTTCCGAAGTTGTGGGAGAGCAACTGCCTTTCGCACTTTCTTCGTAATCGGTTAAGATTGAACTGGAATCTACAGAAATTAATACCATAATTAATATTTTATTTTTATAGTTTTAAAAGGGTTTACTATAATGGTGACTTTAAATCCTATACCGACAAACTCCCTGTTTATTAAGCATGTGCGTTTCTTACCAATTTATCTTTGAAACAAGTGGCCAGGCCGACAACGGAGAGGCAGGATCCTTTTGGTTCCAATATAATTGGAGACTGTTTGGAAAATCCAACAACTAAGTCCGTGTATAATTGTCTTTCTTAGACACCACTCAAGAATCTTAGATATCTTAATAGAATCAACGATTACCTTAACAAACAGAAAATTCGATCCCCGGCAGCGGCGCCAAAAACTTACTCTATTTTATGATATGGCCAAAATGGACGGTTTTATTTGTGCGGTGTCGTTAGGTCGCAACACGTCAGAATTAGTTACCAAAATAGAGTAATGTTTTTATTATTTATATTTAGCTGGGGTTTCCTAGCTATAACTCACCTACTTGTCTTCCTTTTAACGAGTAAGTGGTAAATGTAACTCAGGTTCGTATTTTTGTATGTTTGCTCAGTAACGTGGGACAAAAGTGCCTATTAGTTAATCCTGGTGACAAGTGGTGATAGATTAAGATTAACTACTAATAATAATGTAACTATAAAGATAAAGATGGATATGTATGAACAATACAATCATGATGGGGAGCTATCACGAGAGTTTAACTTCTTAGAATAAACACTAAACCTCAATTAACTGGGCTATGAACCTAACTGATTTGTCACTAAGACTTTAGGCTTTGAAGATTCTGGCTAAGACGGATATCCCTAGTCCCAACGTTAACCTTAGAAGGTTTAAACGACCTTATGGATAAAATCCTAGGTACATGAACAAAGTGGTATATCCCTAAAGGAAAGCCTCAACTTTTCTTAATCCTAGTTGGTCTGACTATAGTAATATTCCACCACTTAATACTAAGCTATGCCTTAACATTAACAGATGTGCAATCTTAGATATTCTAAGGTACTGATAATTGGATCAGAGGTCTGTCCTTTGGAATCACTTACTCAACCCCGGATCATCTTACAACATCTCAAGAACGGTGCTTCTGACGCGAATTGTGCTTCTGAGCAAGTCAGTGTTCACTGAACTGTATATTGCCTACTCTAGTCACAACCTAAATGGGCAGCTCTTCTTTGACGAATAAATGGTTATTCGTACGTAGGTACTATATCCCTATTGTGACGTTAAGCACACATAACTACTTACCTTGTATCCTAGGGTTGATCAAGTCCTAATACTAGGTTATAGCCACGTGTATAAGCGGAAAGGGTGATCCGAAAATTAAACTTCTAACCATCAAGGTTTCAGCATAACAATAGCATAAGTTTCAGATAAAGTATTCAACACATAATAAACATTTGCAATGGATAGATAAGCATGCAAGATGAAAGCAACTTAAAGTAACAAGATATCTTTATTTAAGGAAAGCGTTCACCGTTTACATACGAGATCTGGACCATTACAAGTGCTGACATCCTCAAGACCTCTCCTATTAAAATCTTCGGCGTTCGCCTCCGGGTACTTAATTTCCCGCTCGGAGGTGAGAAGGCCTTGAAAGCTCTAATGAGAGAAAGTGTATTGTAATGAGAGAGTGAGGAGAGGTGTGTTGAAAATGTATGAAACAAGCCTTTAAATAGAAGTGAAAAATGCCTGCAAATGTTCGGCAGGCCGTTTGGCCTGCCTGACTTGCTGAATTCACTGGGTCGTAACTTGGTTTCTTATTTTTCACCGTTTTCGTCCAAGAATCTTCGTTTTAGCTCCGATTTTCTTGATTCTTCTTGCATCGTCTTCGTAATTACTTTATCTATAAATTTAACCGAAAAAGCGATTATTTTGCCGACAAAAGTTTGGAATTTTATGCTTTTGGAACTTAATATCGAGGTTAAAAACGTGATTTTTTAGCCGATATCATTAGTGGTGGCCGGTGGTGGTTGACAGAGGGTGTTCAGGTAACCTTTTATTTTGCTACTATTTGTGGTTATTTGGGTTTGATTTAAGTTACCGTCTCCAAATATGGTAGCTCAAATTGTGGTAGATGATTGCAATTGTAAAGGTGTTTGCTTTGATCTGGTATGAGCACACCTTTAGCTCTAGTTCAATAATAAGAATTGAGAAATAAAAAGCTTGTATTGATGGTATATCATTTCTGAATTGGTGAAATTACAAACAACTGTAACTCCTATTTATATAACAAGAAAACTAACGAGTATAATTAAAAAAAAGGCAATGAGCCTTCTTTTTTGGGCAACTGGTATATTTGGAATGAAGTAGTTGGGTTAGTTGTATCTTGATGGCTTCTTTTCTTCTTTATATTCTAACACGGACAACAAGGTATTTTTCACTACAAGAAAAACGATTTTTCCGGACAAGACCTTTCCAGACGACTAAAGTCGTTCGCAAAAAGCCACAAGCCGACAAAATTTATTGCCTTTTCTGTTTGCTTTTTCCAGATTGTTTGACCAGAGTTTCCCCGACGACCCCAATGTCGTCCGAAAAGATGGGATCCAATTATTGTACCGTAAAAAATTGGCTCCAAAAGAGAATAGTTTTCGCGGGCTTTTTTCTCCGGATGACAAGTCGTCTGGGAAACCTTTGGGGACGATTTATCGTTTGGAAATACATTTTGGGACGACCGTTCAATTTGCCTACTTATACCTCATCCTCAACACATATTGAACACATATCTAACACACATCCAACACTTAAACTGCACTATCACACTTCCAAACTCAAAATGGTGACCCTTTCGCCGATGATTGTCTCAATCGAAGTGTATTACGAAAGTGAATTTCGTAATGAAATGAAAGTTTATGATTATACGCGTGGTTCAAAAGCTACGTTCAAAAACATTGACGTTCGCAACGTTGGTTTAGATGAGCTTTTAACCTTTTTGAAAGAAAATGTTCCGTTCGAACACACGGACGTCTTGTTTTATGAAGATGACTGTGTTCTGAAATTGTCCGCCACATATCTCCGTACCGACGATCAGTGGAACGGTATAAAAGAAACCCTAAGTTGGCGTTCTGATCGCATTTCTCTTTATTTGGTTTTGGAAGACGAAAACACTTTTTTAACTTTCCTTTAAGTTAGTTAGTTAACTTGGGTGGATTTGTATCGTTTGTATTTCTGTATCGTTTGTATTTGTATCGTTTGTATTTGTGTCTCGTTTGTAATTGTATCGGTTGTATTAGTTCTGTTGAATGAAATTGTTATGTTGTTGTCATTTGTTTTGAATGAAAACGGATTGTAAGTAGATAAATCTGTTATTATATATAAAGAGATATTTAAGTAGACAAACGAATTTTTTTGAATTAAACACAACAAACGACAAACATTAAATTAATATAATACAAAGTTATCGAATTTAAACACACTTACTGAATTAAACACACTTACTGAATTAAACACTCTTACTTATCAGACGTCGTCCTACATATCCTTCAAGCACACGACTAAAATTAAACACACTTACTAAATTTAAACACACTTACTGAATTAAACACACTTCAAGCACATGACTACAAAGTTACTGGTATTGAAACACACTAATAACGACGACGAGGATGACTACGAGCATCCGATTTAGTGGACGAACTTTCAGAACCTGAGCTCGATGCTGCCGATGTTTCAGAAATGAAGGACCGATCGATAGGTAACGTGGTTATCGGACGTCGTCCCACCAGACCTTCAACCGCACCAATACTAGTAAATAGACGGTTCAGAAATGCTCCGTACGGAAGATGAGGTCTTGTTTCTGCATAACGAAGTTGATTCATTCGGGAAGCGACCAAATGAGCAATATTTACTTGGATGTTGTGAGTTATGCACCAGTGAAGACATGCTTCGATCATTGACAATCGAGTGACGTTTGGTTCGCGGTGGTACATGTTACTCCTAATAAGTGCATTTCTTATAGCAATATTGACGAAGGTATTCGTCAAGGATGCCTGAACGTTCTATAGTTCTGAATGGAACCGCAATACAACACACAAGTATGGCCATGTCATATTTTGAAATATCCTGAGGAAGAGCTTCGAGGTCTTCACTGGGAAAATAGTTATTTTTACCTTCAAATGGTACGCCCAATATCATACCAAATTGTTCAAGAGTATACTCGTGTTGCCTGTCATAGATTTGAAACCTCACCAATTGTTCATTAGTGAATTCAAAGTTGGAATAGAATTGATACACGAGAGCAGGAAAAAAAACTTATGAAGCAAAAGGAAAGGAAGCCAACCCATTATTCTGAATTCACGATCGATCTCTGGAAAATCTTGTAGTCTGACTTGTCGACCTTCACTAATAGGTCTATTATTTGTTGGTTGATTCATAGTGTGATTGCAGAGATAGAGATAGAGAGACTTGAATGGGTGGATATGGATGAAAAGAGTGTGTATGGCTACTCATTAAGTAGATCCACAAAGTTTTCTCGGATGACCCAATGTCGTCCGGAAAGATATGATCCAATTATTGTACCGGAAAAAATGGCTCCAAAAAAAGGAAAGTTGTTTCCCACTGCACAATCGAGGGGGTGTATTTATAAGGGATTGAAGCACTTATTTGAACGAATCCAGTGGTCATGAATTAAAATCACATATTGAATACAGCTTTATGCAGAGCATCTCTGCCTAACACAAATTTATGCAGAGCATCTATGCTCAACACAACTTTATGCAGAGCATCTCTGCTTAACACAGCTTTATTACAAGAATCCAATGTTAAAATTACACGATTTATTGAAAATTAAAATTACACAGTTTATTAAAATACAACAATTTATTGAAATTCAAAATACAACAATAACACAATTTAAGCATTCAAAGTTGGTCATGAATGTGGTGGTGGTGGATTAGATGATGGAAGGCTGGCGTCAATATCAAGCATGAAGATGCATTGAAATAGTGGAAACTGAAATACTAGAAACTGAAATTAATTATGAGACTACAAACTAATACTGAAACTGAAATACTAGAAACTGAAATACTAGAAACTGAAATTAATTCTGAAACTACAAACTACAACACAATACTTCCATAGGTGATTACATCGATTAGTTGAAAATGAAATACGACACAAATGCTACAAAAGTACAAATTAACATCAGTTTCAACATTTTTGCTTGACGTTTTGCGGTTTTGAGTGAACGTTCTAGATCTTTTTTGGACCTTAACAATTCTGGTATCACCTCAAGCGCCCTCTCAGACTAGAGCGGATCAATCCAAATTTTTCGTTTTCTATAAAGTGCAGACATCAAGGTGCCGAACCTACCACCACAACCATAATATCGTCGACTGTACTGGTACTCATCAGTCAAGCAAGTTTTAAGAACCATCTTTGAACTACAAGATCGACAAAATTTCACAGGCAAAGTTTTCACTGGACCATAATGGTAATTATCAGCCATATTGTTGCAGTCATCTAGTGTTGTGATTGGTGGGGTAGTTATATAGAAGAATTTTCTCGCACAAAAAGCCATCATCTGTTTTCCCGCCAAAAATTTCACACCAAATGTTTCCCGCCAAAGATTTGACATCACATGTGACGCGGATGACGATGATGACGATGATGACGATGATGACGATGATGATAATGATTACGGTGATATGTGACGATGATGATAACGGATTAATTTAACGATGACGATGACGATGATAACAGATTAATTTAACGATGACGACGATGATGATAATTAGGTTTTAATTAGGATTTAATTTATATAATTTATAAGTAATTAAAAAATTATTTAAGTGATTAAAATTAATTTTTAATTAAATAAAATTAATTTTTAATTAAATAAAAGTAATTTTTAATTAATTAAAAGTAATTTTAAAAGTAAATTTATAATTTAAAAGTAACTAAAAATAATATTTAAATAATTAAAAATTATTTAGAAGTAATTTTTGATTACATACTTAAGTAATTATATAGATTTTATTAATAAATAATTTCACCAAATAAATAATAAATACTTAAGTAATTAATAATTTTTGATTGAAATTAATTAATTATTTAAAAATTTCACCAAAAAAATGGCGGTGCACTTTTCGTTTCCCTCCAGTTCACCTTTCCAGACGACAAGTCGTCCGGGAAAAAATTTGGCCAAAAAGCTGTACCTGGAGCAATCTGTCGCCATTTACCAAAAAAAAAACCACTCCCAAACTCTTCAAGAACTCCGGCGATTTTGAGGTATTTCGAATCAAATTCAACCAAATCCAACTCTAATAATACTAACAAAGGTATGTTCTTCATTATTTTTGTTAAATCCAATTTTTTTTTTTGCTTATTTTAGTTAAATCCGAATTTTTATGAACCAATTTGAGTTATTGCTATTAAATTCGAAATTTGTGTTTATGTTTTGAAGATTGTTGTGTGTGATTATGTTTATGCTCAAGAAAAACATGCTTTGACTTATTGCTATTAATTAAATCCGAATTTTGCTTATGTATGTTGATTATGTTTGTTATATAGGTTGAAAATTAATATTTTTTTAATTAATATAAACTGAAAATTAAGTTATGTTTGATGGGTTTGATGATGAAAGTTGTATGTTTAGTTTGTATAAGTATAAGTGTAAATGTTATTGTTTATGTTTATGTTTATGCTTATTGTTTTATGAACATTGTTAGGTTTAGTGGTTAATTTCGGAATAGTTGTACCTTAGGTTCGAAATTAATCAATCCTATAGAATACCCATCCAAGGTTAATTTATTAGAAATTAACTTTGGAAGGTCCCCTTTTTGGGACTGCTTTCTGTGTATTTTATCTCTTTTAGGATGTGGATGCGTATAACTTATTTACTAGTTACAAAAATTTTGGTACACATTTTCCCTTTACTCCTACAAATATGAGTTTAATACGACATATTTGGGGAGTTTAGGGGAAATGTTGCCGAATTTTTGCTAACTATTAAATTAGTTGTGCGCATCCATAGTTGGACAAAACATTCAGAGAGTGGGTTAGGTTGCCTTCCATAGTTGGACCACCCGGCTTTGATTATACATATATTAAGTGTTTTTAATTTTAAAGTTTTCTGCTGTTTTAAACTTGATTTAATTAGGGAATATCTATGACGATTGATAAGAGGTGGACTACTATACGACATACATTTAATCCTGACTTTATTAAAGGTCTTAATGCATTTATTGAGAGGTGTAACAACAATTTGGATTCACACGGTAAGTGTAGTTGCCCATGTAAACATTGTGGTAATACGGTTTTTCTTAAACCTAAACATATAAAAGCCCATATAACTAGATATGGGTTTGAACCCTCTTATACCATATGGCGGCATCACGGTGAACTATCACAACCACCCAAAGTACACAACACAACGGACCCTCTAAGAAATTTCTTGCACGATATTCAGTTGGAGGAAGTTCCTAATTTTGAGGACGAAGGTCCGAATGACGATGAGACTATGAATGACACGACCACAACTGCTCTTCATAATTTAATTGACTCCACCCAAACCGAGGTATATCCCGATAGCAAGTTGTCCTCATTAGAGTTTTTAGCCAAGTTAACACACATTAAGGTCTTGAACAAATGGACGAATACTTCATTCGACCAATTGTTGGAATTACTCATACAATCACATCCCCCAGATAACACGATTCCAAAATCGTTTTACGAAACTAAGAAGTGGATGAGAAAGATCGGTTTAGGGTATCAAGCGATACATGCTTGTAAGAATAATTGTTGTTTGTTTTATAAAGAATACCAGGATTTGGAAAACTATCCAATATGTAAAGAGAGTAGATAGAAAGATGAACGCACAACGGGGAAAAAAGTTCCTAATAAAGATTTGCGTTATTTTCCAATAACTCCAAGACTAAAACATTTGTACAGTTCCAGATACACTGCAAAGGATATGACTTGGCATGCTACTGGGCGGTGCAATGAAGAGGGTAAGATGCGTCATCCGGTAGATGGTCGAGCTTGGAAAGAAATCGACAAAAGATATCCGAATTTTACACGTGAACACAGAAACGTTCGACTAGGGTTGGCTGCTGATGGTTTCAATCCATTCGGCAACATGAATAATCCTTACAGCATGTGGCCAGTCATATTATTAACGTACAATACGCCGCCGTGGATATGTACGAAAGAAAGTTCTCTCATGTTGACTCTGTTAATTCCTGGTCCTAAATTACCTAGAAAAGATATTGATGTTTACTTGAGGCCTTTAGTTGATGAACTGAAGATTTTATGGTCCGAAGGGGTTGTTACACATGACTCAGTTACAAACACGTATTTTCAAATGAAAGCAATGCTTATTTAGACCATAAACGATTATCCTGCCCGTAGTAGTTTGTCCGGTTGGAGTGGCCAAGGCTATAAAGCATGCCCTACATGTAACGAGGATACTCCTGCTATGCGTGTGAAAAACAAAATTGTTTTTTTCAGTCACAGACCGAACCTTGAATCGAATCACCCATACAGAGAAAGCTTAGAATTCAATGGTAAGGTTGATCATACCTCTAAACCTAGAAAGTACAAAGTAACTGATATCGAAAACCAACTTACAGATTTGTTGCCAGTTGGTAATCCCGATAAAAATCATACAAATGTTGGTGAAAAAAGAAAACGTCCCCCTAATTGTCGTCACAACTGGACTAAAATTTCTATTTTTCAGGAACTTAAGTATTGGAAATATCTTCCACTGCAACACAACTTGGATGTCATGCATATTGAAAAAAATGTGTTGGAGGCTATTTTGGGTACCTTATTAATGAATGACAAGTCCAAAGACATTCACAATGCACGAGTTGACTTGGAAAAATTGGGTATTCGAAAAGATTTGTGGCTCAAACCTAACACCAAAAGTAAAAAAGATGGGCAATTCTTCAAACCTCTTCCCAAATACTCTTTAAAACCCGAAGACAAGGTAAGTTTTTGTAAATTCATTAAAGAAGTAAAACTTCCAGATGGGTTTGGATCAAACTTCAGGCACAAAGTAAACAAGGATAATACCAACATTACGAACATGAAATCTCATGATTGCCATATCATGATGCAACGATTATTACCGGTCGGAGTTAACGCGTTTTTGGACGAAACCATCTCTACACCAATAATGCAGCTATGCGCATTCTTTAAGCAAATTTGTGCTCGAGAGTTAATGGTGGCAGACATGTTGAAAGCTCAAAAACAATTGATTAAACTGTTATGTACTCTCGAGTTAATTTACCCTCCCACTTTTTTTGACATAATGATTCATTTGGTGATGCATTTACCGGAAGAGGCTATATATGGAGGGCCTGTTTACATGAGGTGGATGTATCCAATTGAGAGATACATGAAAAAACTCAAAAATTATGTTAGAAATAAAGCTAAGCCTGAAGGTTGTATAGCTGGGGGGTACGTTGCTGATGAAGCATTAACTGCATGTTCAATGTCTCTTGAAGGTATACAGACGAGATTTAATCATCCTGACAGATATGCGGACGAGCCAATTAGGTCATGTGAGTTTCGTGTGTTCAACTCGTTATGTAAATTTATCAGTAAAGGTGTGTTCAAATCTCTGGCCCGGGATGTTCAGGATAAACTTCACTGGTATGTACTCGACAATTGTTCTGACATCGAAGAATACAAACAGTAAGTCATTATACTAAAATATGAATTTTTAATGACTTAACTGTGTAAACGTTGATCATACTAACAATTCTCTTTGAACATTTACAGTTAGTTTAAAGCAGAGAACCCCAATATAGACAGGAAAACAAATTTTCCTAGTTGGTTCACCAACCAGGTAAACTCATTATGTGTGTGTATATATATATATATATATATATATATATATATATATATACATAAATTTAATTTACGTTTGATAACTATTTTTTAATAGATACGTGAACTACGATCAGTTGACGGATCGAAGTATAGCGATGAATTGATCTGTCTATCTGAAGTACCGGTGGGTACCTCAAACCATTACAGTGCCTGCAATGTGAATGGTGTCAGGTTTGTGGTTAGCAATAGTGATGATCGACGCACAACACAAAATAATGGAATTGCAACACTCGCAGATGTCGGTGCTCGTGTCTCTAAGTATTATGGTCGGTTGAAAGATATTGTTGAGTTGCATTATGGTGGTGCATTTAGTGTTGTGTTATTCAGATGACGGTGGTTCAAAACTGAGAACACCCAGAATCGTAAACGTACAGTTAAAGTGAATAACATAACTAGTATTGACACGAAAGATGAGTGGTACGAAGATGATCAACACATTTTTGCAACACAAGCTCAACAAGTCTTTTACATCGACGATCCTTCACAAACCTCTAGCAGCTGGAAGGTCATTCATGAGGTACATCATCGAAAACTCTGAGATATGGACATTATCGAAGACACCATACGGGATGTTGTACACGAAACCAATTCATTCGATCTTAGCCTTGATGCTGATTTAGATAATATGACTTATACAAGTATGAGTGTACCCGTAGAATCAATACCAATTCAGTTTAATCCACCAACACATGAAGTTAATGATGATGATGAAGTTGATGATGATGATGATGATGACATTTGTGATGATGATGATGATGATGTAGTGGCTGACGATGAGCTAAATCCCCAAATTCCTCTAAATGAAGCTTACTCTAGCGATGATGATGATGATTATTGATGTGTAATTCTTGTCATTTATCAAAAAACGCTTGTTGTTGTAATCAAATGTTTAATATTTTTATGAATGTTATTTCTATGAATGTCTTTTTAAATTTTTCGCATGAAATATATGTATATGTATACACACACAAACACACACACACACACATATATATACATATATAATGTATATATATATATATATATATATATATATATATTTATATATTTATATATATATATATATGTATAAATGTATATGTATATATCATTGTTCTATTCACTTTATTTGTATTTATGCAGATGAATTTCTTTGCTCTCATTTTCCTAATGATTGGTGCTGGGGCCGATGGCCAAGATAACGATCCACAACCTAATGCAAGGGGTAAACGGGGAAAAACAAAAAACATAGGTTTAAGAAAATTGAGAGATGCTCACGGACGACTCGACATTGACTTTGATTTTACGTTGAGAACCGTTAATCCGATAGGCCCTAATAGTTCAATGTTTGTTAATTTTATAGCTAGTGTTGTTAGGTCCCCAAAGTTCCCGAAACATTACACGTGTTGGGCGGATGTGCCAAGTTCTTCAAAAGAATTAGTTTGGATTAATATCCGTGTAAGTTTAACTAATTAGTACATATACATATACATATACATACATATATACACGTATATACATATATACATGTATATATATACACGTGTATATATATACGTGTATATATATATATATATATATATATATATATATATATATATATATATATATATGCGTTTCTTATATACAATCTTCTAATATATCTATTATTATTTTTTCGTAGAATTTCTTTAAAATTGAAACTTGGCTAGAATCGGAGAGAGAACAACAAGTCCGAGCTGCTATTAACAAGATAGCGGGGGATAGATGGAAAACGGAAAAAGTGAACAACAAGGTTATTACAAAAACCTTGTAAACGACTTTCCTAATGATATGAATTTTATTCGTTCCCACCCACCACCGGACATTGAAGCCGAACTCTGGAATCCTTTTGTTGACTTGATGCTTAACGAAGAATACCAAAAGCGTTATGAGCAAAATGCAAAAAACCGGTCTTGTGTCCAATACCACAGTTTGCATGGAAGCAAATCGATAGTTAAACATTTGGTAAATTACTTAAACCTCCTTGTTATTAATGTTTTACATAAATGATAAAATGTTAGAAAATATGTTATTTGATTTATATACATTTAAGTTATTTTTTGTGTGTTTGTAGAACGATAATTGTGACGACCCGGAAATTTTTGATCAAATTTAAACTTAAATCTAATATGATTTCGACAAGATAAGCAAAGTCTGTAATGTTGAGTTACAAAATTTTGAAACTGTTTACATGAATTCAGTTAACCTTTGACTATTACCAACGATTCACGAACTATTGTCTATAAATAAATATGTAAATATATGTATGTAAATATAAATATAAGAATATATATGGTATTTTGAATAAATAGGATACACTTTAATTAATTAGAAATAAAAATGTAAAATAACAAACAAAATTTAAGTACAATTAAAAAGAATATATACACACTTATACATGATATCATTGTCTATATGTATATTATTGATTCAATATCCAATAAATGTTATAATAGGATATATAATATAATTATTAAAATATTACATAGCTAATAAGATATAATATTAATATATTAAACTTAGTTGCAAATAAAAACACAATTACTATATTACTTTCAATATTAATAGTAATATATGTATTGATAATATTATTATACCTAACATATAGATATCAAAGTTGATATGTAAGAATTGCTATATCATTTTTATTATTAATATTGTTATCATTTATTATACTCCGTAATTGGTATGATTATTCGTATTAATAATAATAATAATAATAATATTATTAACAGTTTTATTATTATTGCTTATTATAAAATTTATTAAAATTATCATTTTTATTATTAATATCATCATATTATTATTATTATCATTATGTATTATTAGTATTATCTTATAAATAATATTGTGATTATTATTATTAATATAATTATTATTAAATAGTATTATTATTATTACTAAAAATTATTATTTTTATCATTATCATAATTCTTATTAATTTTATTATTGTTATTAATATTACTAGTATTATTTTATTAATATTATTATTATAATTTTACTAAGGAATATTAAAAGCATTATTATTATTATTTATATAGTTATATTTAATAATTATTAATAATAATTATATAATCTATATATAAAGTCAAGAAAATCGTACATTCTGTTTCATGTATCACTCAATCTGTAGTATGATTTTGTTTCTATCCTTAAGTTGGTACACATCCCAATCGAACGTACAGATTGTTGAAAACCCATTAAATTTTATATATTTTTTTTTTGACATATTATACGTGCTCGTGATCAAATGTCGACACATACATCACTTTATATATATTAATCAACCAATTCAAGCTATAAAACAAAATCATATGATCTTCCATCATCTTTAGCAATTATACAAATTCTGTAAACTGCCATTAATTGAGGAATTAAACAAGAAAAATGAAGAATATCAGGTAGCCTCTGTTCGTTTAATTTTTTTTCTAAAAAGCTTTAATTCGAATAAAATTGTAAAATGTAATAACACTGTTTTGTTAGGAATCTGATTTACAAACTTCCTGTAAAATTTCAATCTTCAATTTTTCATATCAAGTTCGAATTTGAAGGTCAAATTTTTATTTCAAAAAGTCAACTAAGTGTTCAAAGATCAAATTGGAGTTTTAGAAATTATTTCTGTTGAAATTAAGGATTCACAAAGTTTCTATTAAGGATTTAAAACATGTTTCATGTTGTATTTTAAACGTAAAACGATCTTTAATTCGAAATTAGAATTTAAGTTTATAAATGTTCTTAGCGACTGCAGCATTTTTTTTTCTTATTATTATTATTAACTGTTAATTCTGTTCAACAGAGGATTTCAGTTTCAAATACATGAACTAAATTAAAGCTATAAGGCTGTTATGGAAATGGCAGTTGATTTGTTGAAGAAGGAGAATAAATTAGATGAAATGGTTAAATAAAACTGGAATACGATTATATCAGAAAAGTATAATTGGAGCATTGGTTTAAGGGTGTTTTGTCTAAGCTAGAGGTCTCAGGTTTGAGTCTCGTCCCGGGCAGTTTATATCTTTTTAATACTTCTAAGGTATTATTTGATATTTTTTATTATTAAGTATTGTTATTATTATTATTATTATTATTATTATTATTATTATTATTATTATTATTATTATTATTATTATTATTATTATTATTATTATTATTATTATTATTATTATTGTTAATATAATTGTTATGGTTATTATTATGATTATTGTTGTTATAGTTATTATTAGCATTATTATTATTATCATATCTATATTTATAAGTATTATAATTATTGTTATCATTAGTATTAATAAGTATCATTTATATTATTATTATTATTATTATTAATATTATTAATAAAGTATTATTATCATTATTAGGATTATGATTATTATTATTATTAATTTTTCAATGAAAATAATAAAACTTATTACTAGTTTCATTAAAATTAATACTTGTATCATTTTATAATTGATAACATTATTATTAGTATCATTACTAGTAATATAATTATTGTTAGTATTACAATTACCATCATAAGTATCATAATCATTATTATTATTATCGTTATAAGTATGATTATTTATATTATAATGAGTATTACTAATATATAATTACTAAAATCATTATCATAAGTATCATTAATCGAAAAATTAATATTTAACAGTTATTATTATAAATAGCATTATTATTATCATTAATATAATTATTAACAATAATACCTTATTTAGTAATATTAGGTATTATAATCATTTTTATCAATATTAATATAATTTTAGTATTACTATAATTACTATATTTTTTTTTTACAAATGAATGATATATACGTATATAAAAATATATTTAATACATATAACATAACAAAATTACTAGTTTTATATACAAAATGAATATACGAGACGTATATATATTATTAATATAAAAATGATATAATTAGTAAATCATGTATATATAAACTTATTCGATTACGATTATGTATGTTAATATATATATATATATATATATATATATATATATATATATATATATATATATATATATATATATATATATATACAAATGATATAGGTTCGTGAATCCGAGGCCAACCCTACATTGTTCAATGTCGTCATATGTATTTTTACTACAAAATACAGTATCGTGAGTTTAATTTGCTCCCTTTTTTAAATGCTTTTACAATATATATATATATTTGGGACTGAGAATACATGCGCTACTTTTATAAATGTTTTACGAAATAGACACAATTAGGGAAATGGCCCCTAATTGACGCGAATCCTAAAGGTAGATCTATCAGGCCCAACGAACCCCATCCAGGGTATGGATGCTTTAGTACTTCGAGGTATTATTTGGTATATTAGCTGCGCGCTGTATACTGGGGGATATTCTATATGCATCTTGTTAAGGTCGGTTACCAGGTGTTCAATCCATATGAATGATTTTTATCTCTATGCAGTTTGCGAAATGCCTGATATGAGAATGATGTTTATGAAATATGAAAATCTTGTGGTCTATTAAAATGATGAAAATGAATGTTTATGATAAACTAATGAACTCACCAACCTTTTGGTTGACACTTGAAAGCATGTTTATTCTCAGGTTTGAAAGAAATCTTCCGCTGTGCATTTGCTCATTTAAAGATATTACTTGGAATCATTCATGGCATATTTCAAAAGACGTTGCATTCGAGTCATTGAGTTCAACAAGATTATTATTAAGTCAACTATAGTTGGATATATTATGAAATGGTATGCATGCTGTCAACTTTCGATGTAATGAAAGTTTGTCTTTTAAAAACGAATGCAATGTTTGTAAAATGTATCATATAGAGGTCAAGTATGAAATGTCCCGTTCTTATTGATTAAAAACGTTCCATATTAATTGATTTCGTTGCGAGGTTTTGACCTCTATATGAGACGTTTTTCAAAGACTGCATTCATTTTTAAACAAACCATAACCTTTATTTCATCAATAAAGGTTTAAAAAGCTTTACGTAGATTATCAAATAATGATAATCTAAAATATCCTGTTTACACACGACCATTACATAATGGTTTACAATACAAATATGTTACAACAAAATAAGTTTCTTGAATGCAGTTTTTACACAATATCATACAAGCATGGACTCCAAATCTTGTCCTTATTTAAGTATGCGACAGCGGAAGCTCTTAATAATCACCTGAGAATAAACATGCTTAAAACGTCAACAAAAATGTTGGTGAGTTATAGGTTTAACCTATATATATCAAATCGTAACAATAGACCACAAGATTTCATATTTCAATACACATCCCATACATAGAGATAAAAATCATTCATATGGTGAACACCTGGTAACCGACAATAACAAGATGCATATATAAGAATATCCCCATCATTCCGGGACACCCTTCGGATATGATATAAATTTCGAAGTACTAAAGCATCCGGTACTTTGGATGGGGTTTGTTAGGCCCAATAGATCTATCTTTAGGATTCGCGTCAATTAGGGTGTCTGTTCCCTAATTCTTAGATTACCAGACTTAATAAGAAGGGGCATATTCGATTTCGATAATTCAACCATAGAATGTAGTTTCACGTACTTGTGTCTATTTTGTAAATCATTTATAAAACCTGCATGTATTCTCATCCCAAAAATATTAGATTTTAAAAGTGGGACTATAACTCACTTTCACAGATTTTTACTTCGTCAGGAAGTAAGACTTGGCCACTGGTTGATTCACGAACCTATAACAATATATACATATATATCAAAGTATGTTCAAAATATATTTACAACACTTTTAATATATTTTGATGTTTTAAGTTTATTAAGTCAGCTGTCCTCGTTAGTAACCTACAACTAGTTGTCCACAGTTAGATGTACAGAAATAAATCGATAAATATTATCTTGAATCAATCCACGACCCAGTGTATACGTATCTCAGTATTGATCACAACTCAAACTATATATATTTTGGAATCAACCTCAACCCTGTATAGCTAACTCCAACATTCACATATAGAGTGTCTATGGTTGTTCCGAAATATATATAGATGTGTCGACATGATAGGTCGAAACATTGTATACGTGTCTATGGTATCTCAAGATTACATAATATATAATACAAGTTGATTAAGTTATGGTTGGAATAGATTTGTTACCAATTTTCACGTAGCTAAAATGAGAAAAATTATCCAATCTTGTTTTACCCATAACTTCTTCATTTTAAATCCGTTTTGAGTGAATCAAATTGCTATGGTTTCATATTGAACTCTATTTTATGAATCTAAACAAAAAAAGTATAGGTTTCTAGTCGGAAAAATAAGTTACAAGTCGTTTTTGTAAAGGTAGTCATTTCAGTCGAAAGAACGACGTCTAGATGACCATTTTAGAAAACATACTTCCACTTTGAGTTTAACCATAATTTTTGGATATAGTTTCATGTTCATAATAAAAATCATTTTCTCAGAATAACAACTTTTAAATCAAAGTTTATCATAGTTTTTAATTAACTAACCCAAAACAGCCCGCGGTGTTACTACGACGGCGTAAATCCGGTTTTACGGTGTTTTTCGTGTTTCCAGGTTTTAAATCATTAAGTTAGCATATCATATAGATATAGAACATGTGTTTAGTTGATTTTAAAAGTCAAGTTAGAAGGATTAACTTTTGTTTGCGAACAAGTTTAGAATTAACTAAACTATGTTCTAGTGATTACAAGTTTAAACCTTCGAATAAGATAGCTTTATATGTATGAATCGAATGATGTTATGAACATCATTACTACCTTAAGTTCCTTGGATGAACCTACTGGAAAAGAGAAAAATGGATCTAGCTTCAATGGATCCTTGGATGGCTCAAAGTTCTTGAAGCAAAATCATGACACGAAAACAAGTTCAAGTAAGATCATCACTTGAAATAAGATTGTTATAGTTATAGAAATTGAAACAAAGTTTGAATATGATTATTACCTTGTATTAGAATGATAACCTACTGTAAGAAACAAAGATTTCTTGAGGTTGGATGATCACCTTACAAGATTGGAAGTGAGCTAGCAAACTTGAAAGTATTCTTGATTTTATGAAACTAGAACTTTTGGAATTTATGAAGAACACTTAGAACTTGAAGATAGAACTTGAGAGAGTTCAATTAGATGAAGAAAATTGAAGAATGAAAGTGTTTGTAGGTGTTTTTGGTCGTTGGTGTATGGATTAGATATAAAGGATATGTAATTTTGTTTTCATGTAAATAAGTCATGAATGATTACTCATATTTTTGTAATCTTATGAGATATTTCATGCTAGTTGCCAAATGATGGTTCCCACATGTGTTAGGTGACTCACATGGGCTGCTAAGAGCTGATCATTGGAGTGTATATACCAATAGTACATACATCTAAAAGCTGTGTATTGTACGAGTACGAATACGGGTGCATACGAGTAGAATTGTTGATGAAACTGAACGAGAATGTAATTGTAAGCATTTTTATTAAGTAGAAGTATTTTGATAAGTGTATTGAAGTCTTTCAAAAGTGTATAAATACATATTAAAACACTACATGTATATACATTTTAACTGAGTCGTTAAGTCATCGTTAGTCGTTACATGTAAGTGTTGTTTTGAAACCTTTAGGTTAACGATCTTGTTAAATGTTGTTAACCCAATGTTTATAATATCAAAAGAGATTTTAAATTATTATATTATCATGATATTATGATGTACGAATATCTCTTAATATGATATATATACATTAAATGTCGTTACAACGATAAACGTTACATATATGTCTCGTTTCAAAATCATTAAGTTAGTAGTCTTGTTTTTACATATGTAGTTCATTGTTAATATAATTAATGATATGTTTACTTATCATAATATCATGTTAACTATATATATAACCATATATATGTCATCATATAGTTTTTTTACAAGTTTTAACGTTCGTGAATCACCGGTCAACTTGGGTGGTCAATTGTCTATATGAAACATATTTCAATTAATCAAGTCTTAAAAAGTTTGATTGCTTAACATGTTGGAAACATTTAATCATGTAAACATCAATCTCAATTAATATATATAAACATGGAAAAGTTCGGGTCACTACAGTACCTACCCGTTAAATAAATTTCGTCCCGAAATTTTAAGCTGTTGAAGGTGTTGACGAATCTTCTGGAAATAGATGCGGGTATTTCTTCTTCATCTGATCTTCACGCTCCCAGGTGAACTCGGGTCCTCTACGAGCATTCCATCGAACCTTAACAATTGGTATCTTGTTTTGCTTAAGTCTTTTAACCTCACGATCCATTATTTCGACGGGTTCTTCGATGAATTGGAGTTTTTCGTTGATTTGGATTTCATCTAACGGAATAGTGAGATCTTCTTTAGCAAAACATTTCTTCAAATTCGAGACGTGGAAAGTGTTATGTACAGCCGCGAGTTGTTGAGGTAACTCAAGTCGGTAAGCTACTGGTCCGACACGATCAATAATCTTGAATGGTCCAATATACCTTGGATTTAATTTCCCTCGTTTACCAAATCGAACAACGCCTTTCCAAGGTGACACTTTAAGCATGACCATCTCTCCAATTTCAAATTCTATATCTTTTCTTTTAATGTCAGCGTAGCTCTTTTGTCGACTTTGGGCGGTTTTCAACCGTTGTTGAATTTGGATGATCTTCTCGGTAGTTTCTTGTATAATCTCCGGACCCGTAATCTGTCTATCCCCCACCTCACTCCAACAAATCGGAGACCTGCACTTTCTTCCATAAAGTGCTTCAAACGGCGCCATCTCAATGCTTGAATGGTAGCTATTATTGTAGGAAAATTCTGCTAACGGTAGATGTCGATCCCAACTGTTTCCGAAATCAATAACACATGCTCGTAGCATGTCTTCAAGCGTTTGTATCGTCCTTTCGCTCTGCCCATCAGTTTGTGGATGATAGGCAGTACTCATATCTAGACGAGTTCCTAATGCTTGCTGTAATGTCTGCCAGAATCTTGAAATAAATCTGCCATCCCTATCAGAGATAATAGAGATTGGTATTCCATGTCTGGAGACGACTTCCTTCAAATACAGTCGTGCTAACTTCTCCATCTTGTCATCTTCTCTTATTGGTAGGAAGTGTGCTGATTTGGTGAGACGATCAACTATTACCCAAATAGTATCAAAACCACTTGCAGTCCTTGGCAATTTAGTGATGAAATCCATGGTAATGTTTTCCCATTTCCATTCCGGGATTTCGGGTTGTTGAAGTAGACCTGATGGTTTCTGATGCTCAGCTTTGACCTTAGAACACGTCAAACATTCTCCTACGTATTTAGCAACATCGGCTTTCATACCCGGCCACCAAAAATATTTCTTGAGATCCTTGTACATCTTCCCCGTTCCAGGATGTACTGAGTATCTGGTTTTATGAGCTTCTCTAAGTACCATTTCTCTCATATCTCCAAATTTTGGTACCCAAATCCTTTCAGCCCTATACCGGGTTCCGTCTTCCCGAATATTAAGATGCTTCTCCGATCCTTTGGGTATTTCATCCTTTAAATTTCCCTCTTTTAAAACTCCTTGTTGCGCCTCCTTTATTTGAGTAGTAATGTTATTATGAATCATTATATTCATAGATTTTACTCGAATGGGTTCTCTATCCTTCCTGCTCAAGGCATCGGCTACCACATTTGCCTTCCCCGGGTGGTAACGAATCTCAAAATCGTAATCATTCAATAATTCAATCCACCTACGCTGCCTCATATTCAGTTGTTTCTGATTAAATATGTGTTGAAGACTTTTGTGGTCGGTATATATAATACTTTTGACCCCATATAAGTAGTGCCTCCAAGTCTTTAATGCAAAAACAACCGCGCCTAATTCCAAATCATGCGTCGTATAATTTTGTTCGTGAATCTTCAATTGTCTAGACGCATAAGCAATCACCTTCGTTCGTTGCATTAATACACAACCGAGACCTTGCTTTGATGCGTCACAATAAATCACAAAATCATCATTCCCTTCAGGCAATGACAATATAGGTGCCGTAGTTAGCTTTTTCTTCAATAACTGAAACGCTTTCTCTTGTTCATCATTCCATTCAAATTTCTTCCCTTTATGCGTTAATGCAGTCAAGGGTTTTGCTATTTTGGAAAAGTCTTGGATGAACCTTCTGTAGTAACCAGCTAGTCCTAAAAACTGGCGTATGTGTTTCGGAGTTTTCGGGGTTTCCCACTTTTCAACAGTTTCTATCTTTGCCGGATCCACCTTAATACCTTCTTTGTTCACTATGTGACCGAGGAATTGAACTTCTTCCAACCAAAATGCACACTTTGAAAACTTAGCGTACAATTCTTCCTTCCTCAATACTTCTAACACCTTTCTCAAATGTTCACCGTGTTCTTGGTCATTCTTTGAGTAAATAAGTATGTCATCAATGAAAACAATGACAAACTTGTCAAGGTATGGTCCACACACTCGGTTCATAAGGTCCATGAACACAGCTGGTGCATTAGTTAAACCAAACGGCATGACCATAAACTCGTAATGACCGTAACGTGTTCTGAAAGCAGTCTTTGGAATATCATCTTCTTTCACCCGCATTTGATGATACCCGGAACGTAAGTCAATCTTTGAATAAACAGACGAGCCTTGTAGTTGATCAAATAAGTCGTCGATTCTCGGTAGTGGGTAGCGGTTCTTGATGGTAAGTTTGTTCAACTCTCGGTAGTCGATACACAACCTGAATGTACCATCTTTCTTCTTGACAAACAAAACAGGAGCTCCCCACGGTGATGTGCTTGGTCGAATGAAACCACGCTCTAAAAGTTCTTGTAATTGGCTTTGCAGTTCTTTCATCTCGCTGGGTGCGAGTCTGTAAGGAGCACGAGCTATTGGTGCAGCTCCTGGTACAAGATCTATTTGAAATTCAACGGATCGATGTGGGGGTAATCCCGGTAATTCTTTCGGAAATACATCGGGAAATTCTTTTGCAATGGGAACATCATTGATGCTCTTTTCTTCAGTTTGTACTTTCTCGACATGTGCTAGAACAGCATAGCAACCTTTTCTTATTAGTTTTTGTGCCTTCAAATTACTAATAAGATGTAGCTTCGTGTTGCCCTTTTCTCCGTACACCATTAAGGGTTTTCCTTTTTCTCGTATAATGCGAATTGCATTTTTGTAACAAACGATCTCCGCTTTCACTTCTTTCAACCAGTCCATACCGATTATCACATCAAAACTCCCTAACTCTACTGGTATCAAATCAATCTTAAATGTTTCGCTAACCAGTTTAATTTCTCGATTCCGACATATATTATCTGCTGAAATTAATTTACCATTTGCTAATTCGAGTAAAAATTTACTATCCAAAGGCGTCAATGGACAACTTAATTTAGCACAAAAATCTCTACTCATATAGCTTCTATCCGCACCCGAATCAAATAAAACGTAAGCAGATTTATTGTCAATAAGAAACGTACCCGTAACAAGCTCCGGGTCTTCCTGTGCCTCTACCGCATTAATATTGAAAACTCTTCCACGGCCTTGTCCATTCGTGTTCTCCTGGTTCGGGCAATTTCTAATAATGTGGCCTGGTTTTCCACATTTATAACAAACTACATTGGCATAACTTGCTCCGACACTACTTGCTCCGCCATTACTCGTTCCGACACCATTTGTTCCTTTCGTTCTATTAACCCCTGGTCCGTAGACCTCACACTTCGCCGCGCTATGACCATTTCTTTTACACTTGTTGCAAAATTTGGTGCAGAACCCCGAGTGATTCTTTTCACACCTTTGGCATAGTTGCTTCTGATTGTTGTTGTTGTTGCGGTTATTATTGTTGTTGGGATGATTGTTGTAGTTGCTGTTGTTGTTGTTGTTGTTGTTGTTGTTGTTGTTGTTGTTGGGCCGTTTGTTGTAGTTGCGATTGATGTTGCGATTGTTGGGATAATTGTTGCGATTATTGTTGTAATTGCTGTTGTTGTTGTATTGGTGATTCTTATCACCGTTTTCCTCCCACTTTCTTTTGACTTGCTTCACATTGGCCTCTTCAGCAGTCTGTTCTTTAATTCTTTCTTCAATCTGGTTCACTAGTTTGTGAGCCATTCTACATGCCTGTTGTATGGAGGCGGGCTCGTGTGAACTTATATCTTCTTGGATTCTTTCCGGTAATCCTTTCACAAACGCGTCGATCTTCTCTTCCTCATCTTCGAATGCTCCCGGACACAATAGGCACAATTCTGTGAATCGTCTTTCGTACGTGGTAATATCAAATCCTTGGGTTCGTAACCCTCTAAGTTCTGTCTTAAGCTTATTGACCTCGGTTCTGGGACGGTACTTCTCGTTCATCAAGTGCTTGAATGCTGACCACGGTAGTGCGTACGCATCATCTTGTCCCACTTGCTCTAGATAGGTATTCCACCATGTTAACGCAGAACCTGTGAAGGTATGCGTAGCGTACTTCACTTTGTCCTCTTCAGTACACTTACTTATGGCAAACACCGATTCAACCTTCTCGGTCCACCGTTTCAATCCGATCGGTCCTTCGGTTCCATCAAATTCCAAAGGTTTGCAGGCAGTGAATTCTTTGTAGGTGCATCCTACACGATTTCCTGTACTGCTAGATCCAAGGTTATTGTTGGTATGTAGCGCAGCCTGTACTGCGGCTATGTTTGAAGCTAGAAAAGTACGGAATTCCTCTTCATTCATATTCACGGTGTGTCGAGTAGTCGGTGCCATTTCCTTCAAAATAGTTAAATGGAACAAGTTAATCATACAGAATATTAAGAGTAGTTAATAGTATTTCGTAGCATAATATGAACTCATTTATAAAAGCTTTTTCTTCATATTAGCGTTTTATAAGTTTAAATTCGGGTAGTACCTACCCGTTAAGTTCATACTTAGTAGCTAATATACAATTCAACTACTACAATTCTATATGAAAAACTGATTGTAATAATATTTCGCGTTCAAACTTTTATACAATATTTTACAAACTTACAATACCGCTTATTTTACATAAAGCATGAAATATAGCACACAATAACTTTGATACAAGATAGTTGTGAAGACAATTCTAGCTAGTACACAAGTCGTTCGGCAAAGGCAATAAAGACACGTAATTCATACGTCCAGAAACAAGTCATGCATTCTGGTTTTACTAGGACTACTTCCCATCCTTGGTCTTGTGCAACATAACCGTTATGGCCGTTGATAAGACAGCGTGTTGTAACGTCATCAAAGGGACGAGGGTTACGTAATGTCCAACAGTCCCGTAATAATCTAAAAACCTCATTTCTTACCCCAATTACCGACTCCGTCACTTGAGGAAACATTTTGTTTAATAGTTGTAGCCCGATGTTCTTGTTCTCACTTTGGTGAGAAGCGAACATTACTAATCCGTAAGCATAACATGCTTCTTTATGTTGCATGTTAGCCGCTTTTTCTAAATCACGAAGTTCAATATTCGGATATATTGAGTCAAAATAATTTCTTAACCCGTTGCGTAAAATAGCATTTGGGTTCCCCGCAATATATGCGTCAAAGTAAACACATCGTAACTTATGGGTTTCCCAATGTGATATCCCCCATCTTTCAAACGAAAGTCTCTTATAAACCAAGACATTCTTGGAACGTTCTTCGAATGTCTTACAAACTGATCTCGCCTTAAATAGTTGTGCCGAAGAATTCTGGCCGACTCTAGACAAGATTTCATCAATCATGTCTCCGGGTAGGTCTCTTAAAATATTGGGTTGTCTATCCATTTTGTGTTTTTAAACTGTAAAATAGACAAGAGTTAGATTCATAAAAAAAATACTTATTAATACAAGCAATTTTTACATATATCATAAAGCATAAGAACACTATATTCCATATATTACACCACACGAATACAACTATCTTATTCCGACTCGCTCGTTTCTTCTTCTTCGGTTTTGGTTCGTTTTGCCAAGTTTCTAGAGATATATGATGTTCCCCTAATACGAGCCGTCGTTGTCCACATTGGTTTAGAAAAACCTGGTGGTTTAGAGGTTCCCGGGTCATTGTTACAACTTAAGGACTTCGGGGGTTGACGATACATATAAAGTTCATCGGGGTTGGAATTAGATTTCTCTATTTTTATGCCCTTTCCCTTATTATTTTCTTTTGCCTTTTTAAATTCAGTTGGGGTAATTTCTATAACATCATCGGAATTCTCGTCGAAATCCGATTCATCGGAGAATTGGTAATCCTCCCAATATTTTGCTTCCTTGGCGGAAACACCATTGACCATAATTAACTTTGGTCGGTTGGTTGAGGATTTTCTTTTACTTAACCGTTTTATTATTTCCCCCACCGGTTCTATTTCTTCATCCGGTTCCGATTCTTCTTCCGGTTCTGATTCTTCTTCCGGTTCCGACTCTTCTTCCGGTTCCTCTTCGGGAACTTGTGAATCAGTCCACAAATCATTCCAATTTACATTTGACTCTTCATTATTATTAGGTGAGTCAATGGGACTTGTTCTAGAGGTAGACATCTATCACATAATATCAAACACGTTAAGAGATTAATATATCACATAATATTCATATGTTAAAAATATATAGTTTCCAACAAAAATGTTAAGCAATCATTTTTAAAGAAAACACGGTCGAAGTCCAGACTCACTAATGCATCCTAACAACTCGATAAGACACACTAATGCAAATTTTCTGGTTCTCTAAGACCAACGCTCGGATACCAACTGAAATGTCCCGTTCTTATTGATTAAAAACGTTCCATATTAATTGATTTCGTTGCGAGGTTTTGACCTCTATATGAGACGTTTTTCAAAGACTGCATTCATTTTTAAACAAACCATAACCTTTATTTCATCAATAAAGGTTTAAAAAGCTTTACGTAGATTATCAAATAATGATAATCTAAAATATCCTGTTTACACACGACCATTACATAATGGTTTACAATACAAATATGTTACAACAAAATAAGTTTCTTGAATGCAGTTTTTACACAATATCATACAAGCATGGACTCCAAATCTTGTCCTTATTTAAGTATGCGACAGCGGAAGCTCTTAATAATCACCTGAGAATAAACATGCTTAAAACGTCAACAAAAATGTTGGTGAGTTATAGGTTTAACCTATATATATCAAATCGTAACAATAGACCACAAGATTTCATATTTCAATACACATCCCATACATAGAGATAAAAATCATTCATATGGTGAACACCTGGTAACCGACAATAACAAGATGCATATATAAGAATATCCCCATCATTCCGGGACACCCTTCGGATATGATATAAATTTCGAAGTACTAAAGCATCCGGTACTTTGGATGGGGTTTGTTAGGCCCAATAGATCTATCTTTAGGATTCGCGTCAATTAGGGTGTCTGTTCCCTAATTCTTAGATTACCAGACTTAATAAGAAGGGGCATATTCGATTTCGATAATTCAACCATAGAATGTAGTTTCACGTACTTGTGTCTATTTTGTAAATCATTTATAAAACCTGCATGTATTCTCATCCCAAAAATATTAGATTTTAAAAGTGGGACTATAACTCACTTTCACAGATTTTTACTTCGTCAGGAAGTAAGACTTGGCCACTGGTTGATTCACGAACCTATAACAATATATACATATATATCAAAGTATGTTCAAAATATATTTACAACACTTTTAATATATTTTGATGTTTTAAGTTTATTAAGTCAGCTGTCCTCGTTAGTAACCTACAACTAGTTGTCCACAGTTAGATGTACAGAAATAAATCGATAAATATTATCTTGAATCAATCCACGACCCAGTGTATACGTATCTCAGTATTGATCACAACTCAAACTATATATATTTTGGAATCAACCTCAACCCTGTATAGCTAACTCCAACATTCACATATAGAGTGTCTATGGTTGTTCCGAAATATATATAGATGTGTCGACATGATAGGTCGAAACATTGTATACGTGTCTATGGTATCTCAAGATTACATAATATATAATACAAGTTGATTAAGTTATGGTTGGAATAGATTTGTTACCAATTTTCACGTAGCTAAAATGAGAAAAATTATCCAATCTTGTTTTACCCATAACTTCTTCATTTTAAATCCGTTTTGAGTGAATCAAATTGCTATGGTTTCATATTGAACTCTATTTTATGAATCTAAACAAAAAAAGTATAGGTTTCTAGTCGGAAAAATAAGTTACAAGTCGTTTTTGTAAAGGTAGTCATTTCAGTCGAAAGAACGACGTCTAGATGACCATTTTAGAAAACATACTTCCACTTTGAGTTTAACCATAATTTTTGGATATAGTTTCATGTTCATAATAAAAATCATTTTCTCAGAATAACAACTTTTAAATCAAAGTTTATCATAGTTTTTAATTAACTAACCCAAAACAGCCCGCGGTGTTACTACGACGGCGTAAATCCGGTTTTACGGTGTTTTTCGTGTTTCCAGGTTTTAAATCATTAAGTTAGCATATCATATAGATATAGAACATGTGTTTAGTTGATTTTAAAAGTCAAGTTAGAAGGATTAACTTTTGTTTGCGAACAAGTTTAGAATTAACTAAACTATGTTCTAGTGATTACAAGTTTAAACCTTCGAATAAGATAGCTTTATATGTATGAATCGAATGATGTTATGAACATCATTACTACCTTAAGTTCCTTGGATGAACCTACTGGAAAAGAGAAAAATGGATCTAGCTTCAATGGATCCTTGGATGGCTCAAAGTTCTTGAAGCAAAATCATGACACGAAAACAAGTTCAAGTAAGATCATCACTTGAAATAAGATTGTTATAGTTATAGAAATTGAAACAAAGTTTGAATATGATTATTACCTTGTATTAGAATGATAACCTACTGTAAGAAACAAAGATTTCTTGAGGTTGGATGATCACCTTACAAGATTGGAAGTGAGCTAGCAAACTTGAAAGTATTCTTGATTTTATGAAACTAGAACTTTTGGAATTTATGAAGAACACTTAGAACTTGAAGATAGAACTTGAGAGAGTTCAATTAGATGAAGAAAATTGAAGAATGAAAGTGTTTGTAGGTGTTTTTGGTCGTTGGTGTATGGATTAGATATAAAGGATATGTAATTTTGTTTTCATGTAAATAAGTCATGAATGATTACTCATATTTTTGTAATCTTATGAGATATTTCATGCTAGTTGCCAAATGATGGTTCCCACATGTGTTAGGTGACTCACATGGGCTGCTAAGAGCTGATCATTGGAGTGTATATACCAATAGTACATACATCTAAAAGCTGTGTATTGTACGAGTACGAATACGGGTGCATACGAGTAGAATTGTTGATGAAACTGAACGAGAATGTAATTGTAAGCATTTTTATTAAGTAGAAGTATTTTGATAAGTGTATTGAAGTCTTTCAAAAGTGTATAAATACATATTAAAACACTACATGTATATACATTTTAACTGAGTCGTTAAGTCATCGTTAGTCGTTACATGTAAGTGTTGTTTTGAAACCTTTAGGTTAACGATCTTGTTAAATGTTGTTAACCCAATGTTTATAATATCAAAAGAGATTTTAAATTATTATATTATCATGATATTATGATGTACGAATATCTCTTAATATGATATATATACATTAAATGTCGTTACAACGATAAACGTTACATATATGTCTCGTTTCAAAATCATTAAGTTAGTAGTCTTGTTTTTACATATGTAGTTCATTGTTAATATAATTAATGATATGTTTACTTATCATAATATCATGTTAACTATATATATAACCATATATATGTCATCATATAGTTTTTTTACAAGTTTTAACGTTCGTGAATCACCGGTCAACTTGGGTGGTCAATTGTCTATATGAAACATATTTCAATTAATCAAGTCTTAAAAAGTTTGATTGCTTAACATGTTGGAAACATTTAATCATGTAAACATCAATCTCAATTAATATATATAAACATGGAAAAGTTCGGGTCACTACAAAGTACCTCGCGATGTAACCAAATGTAATGTATTCGTCCAGATGTTTTAGGACGGGTCGTTATAGTTGGTATCAGAGCGGTGGTCTTAGCGAACCAGGTCTTGCATTAGTGTGTCTAACTGATAGTTGCTTAGATGCATTAGTGAGTCTGGAATTCGACCGTGTCTACATATCAAAAGTTTTGCTTATCATTTTGTGTCGAAAAGTACCTGCTTATCATTCTTAGGAAATCACTTGCTTATCATTCTTAGTCTAGACACATCTTACTACATTGATTGCATGAATAGTGTATAGACAAAATTCATATCTTAGCGTATCTGTTACTGTAAACTTTTCCTAGTATATTCCGTAAATTCCTCCGTAATATACGGGATCTTTTGTACTATATATAGGTATTATATGTAATTAGAATATCATTCGATATCCGAACATCATTTTATATTGAAAAATCCTTTACTAAATCGTACGAAATGGAACTCGCCACTAGTTCAAGTCCCTCGAATTTCGACAGCTATTCCGACATGGATGTTCACCTAAACTCCGGAAGCAGCGTCACCAGAATGAATCAACCAATCAGCCATCCCCAATTCATCTGATGGGTTTGTAGTCTACTTAATCATTGTAGACAAGAAGAAGGTATCCTTTTCATCAACCGAATTCACCTCTTGGTGATGAACCTGAAGCACTTACCGGCGAACCTGTTCGAGACACTATTTTTTCTCTCATTTCCAGAGTATCTCGTCACGATTATATATTATCTCAGATTCTAGATCTTATTCATCCGCTTGTCCGAACCGACAATCATCCCGGTGTAATAGAAGAAGTCAACGAGCTTCGCGCCCGAGTTGTAGCCTTGGAAAATATGATGCAAAACGTACCAGATTCAACTACATCACCGACTTCAACATCACCACCAGCAACAGCACCCGTACCATCAACAACACACGCCTCAGCATCACAATCTGTACCGCGAGCATAACCATCATTTTACATGACGTTCTACATCATTTATCTTCGTTCGGCATGACGACTATGTAATCTCTAATGTTTTAGAGATTATATATTCTTGTTCTAACGGTAAATCAAATGAGTCTAATATCATATTGGCTCATTAAATCCATGATTACATCTGAAGAAAATATATATGTATATATGTTTTCATAAAGATTGTAATTAAAAATTCTTTTGTACGAACTGTTAATGGTGAAAATATTTTAACGGGTAGGTAATACCCGAGGAATATTTAGATTTCACGTTAATAAGTTACACTGTACATTCTTTCAAATCTGATTCAACAGTCATTTACTACCCTATTTACAACCACCGATATACGTATCCGTTCACCGCAGAATAACCATTTTCATTTAATTTCATATTTGGATTTTGACCTATCAGAATCCAACAAGTGGCATAATATAGAAAACATTTGACAAAATAAAAATTGTTAGAAACAAACGAATTAACTATGAGAAAAATTTTGTTAAGAATCCACGCTAACTGTTTCCAGCTAACTGTTCCTAGCTAACTGATTACATTTTATTTATCGCAATTTAATTATCGCAATTTTATTTATCGTCGTTTAATTTTTGTTATTTACTTTACGCACTTTATTTATTGTCATTTAATTTCTGTTATTTATTTTACGCACTTTAAACATCGGGACATGTATACAAGGTTTTGAAATATCATTTCGACGCATCTATATATATTATTTGGAATAACCATAGACACTCTATATGCAGTAATGCTTGAGTTAGCTATACAGGGTTGAGGTTGATTCTACAATAATATATATACTTTGAGTTGTGATCGAGTCTGAAACATGTATACGGGTCACGATACGTATTAATTAACTCGAATATTATATATTAAACTATATATGAATTATTGGATTACAAATTGTGGACTGCTAACTGTGGACTGCCAACATTGGATAATTAAAATGAATTAAAATATTGAATATAACATATGAAACTAAACAATTCTTAAAGTTTGCCACTTGATTTCATCTTAAACCTCATTTGTATCTTGACGATTACAATTTACGTTCAAACCTTTCATGATTCTTGAAAACACCTCAATCGAGAGGATGAACCAACCGCACTTCATCTACGGAAGAAAAGATTGATGCATATAGTTATGCACCTGAAAACGCTCGGAAACTGAGTAAACGTTTAACACGTATTTGTGCTAGCTCCTTTGGCGTTGTTATTACCGAAAATAACTTTGCAATTCCTCTTCAAATTAGCCAATTTTATCACAGCTCCAGCAAATCAACTTCGACTTTCATTCGAATTAAAATTATTATAACCTTGATATATATAAGTTTGTCTTTCATCATCATTACCGGAGAACCGTTTATGTTCCACCACATTAGCAATAAACTTACCAACAACTCCACTGATCTTTGATTTTTCCGAAAAATCATTATATTTATCAAAACCCCATTATTTATTCATCTACATCTTGTAACGAGAATTTTCATACGAATCATCGGAAATTAGCAATCAGTATTTTGAAATCTCACAGCATGTCAACATCAACAGTTATATATATACATATAACCTTTATCTCTTAAAATTATGATCTTCCATTCTGAAATTCTGAAAAGCACGTAGTCTGCGAATTAATACTCGGAATGTTGAAAAGCTGAATGAAGCAGTAGAAACTGTAGACAACCGTAAACGATCTAATTTGTCAGAAGTTGGATGATAAGGAATAGTATGTTGGCAAAGTTCAGAAATGTTGGAACTGGAAAACGGATTAAGCAAACCATGAAGGAGACTGTGAACAAATCACAAAGACTAATCCTGTCTTTAAATAATCCAAATAATTCGGTATCTGCTGAAGTCATTAACGAATACCTTGCTCCTGACTCTAAACCCTTACGGACAAATCTTCTGCATCATCCATCGATATTAGAAATTCTAAGATATCATCGTATCTTTCATTATAAATATCCTTGATATCGCTGAAGATATTTTCATAACTATTCTTATCTAAAATCATTTATCTCTTCGCAATATCAGTGTCACATCAGAAAGAGAACTGTTTTAGGTTCTAAATTCTGAAAAATTCGAATTTAAAATTTGAATGTTATTGAAGTAGTGTTGGGAATTGAAGCATGAGTTAGTATAATATAATGATACTTGATCAACGTGATTATATTACAGTAAGTCATGCTGAGTTTCTAAATGGAACATGATGATTCACAGAATATACCGTCATCATGTGCCATGTTACACGACTCTTACATTCCATCTAATCTCCGAACATATCGAGAACATATCTTCCTAATAGTTCTATCTTTTCTCTTGAATTCTGGTAATCTAACCAATCAAGATCGTGCTATTACAATCTCCCTCTTAGAACATTAGGCATGTTCATTTGAAACTTCATACCTACGAATTCTGAACCATTATTCGCTTTACTTAAAGTCGGGAAGAGAAAACAAAAGGATGGAACTCCAAAATATAAAGGAAACGAAGAGGGTGAATTTATAGTGAAATATCCAACAGGGCAATCAAAACAGATTATCGCATTTAATCAAAGCGGATCCAAATTTCCTTAATTACCGAAGAATCAAATCTTATTACGAAGATTTTGTCCAAATCCCTTGAACTCTAGAAAATCAAATCTATCTACGTCAAAAGATATGACGAATCTACACTTACTCATTTCATTCTTTTGTGATAGCTTCACTCGTACTCTTCACATAAACCAATTATTTTATCCATATTACTCACTGATGATAAAACTCTAATTTTCAGCTCATATGCGTCATGAAAATATACCTATTGTCAGCCATGACCATCCCAATCAAATTTCGGGACGAAATTTCTTTAACGGGTAGGTACTGTGACGACCTGGAAATTTCTGATCAAATTTAAACTTAAATCTAATATGATTTCGACAAGATAAGCAAAGTCTGTAATGTTGAGTTACAAAATTTTGAAACTGTTTACATGAATTCAGTTAATATTTTACTATTACCGACGATTCACGAACTATTGTCTATAAATAAATATGTAAATACATCTATGTAAATATAAATATAAGAATATATATGGTATTTTGAATAAATATGATACACTTTAATTAATTAGAAATAAAAATGTAAAATAATAAACAAAATTTAAGTACAATTAAAAAGAATATATACAAACTTATACATGATATCATTATCTATATGTATATTTATGATTCAATATCCAAAAAATGTTATAATAGGATATATAATATAATTATTAAAATATTACATAGCTAATAAGATATAATATCAATATATTAAACTTAGTTGCAAATAAAAACACAATTACTATATTACTTTCAATATTAATAGTAATATTTGTATTGATAATATTATTATACCTAACATATAGATATCAAAGTTGATATGTAAGAATTGCTATATCATTTTTATTATTAATATTGTTATCATTTATTATAATTGGTATTATTATTAGTATTAATAATAATAATATTATTATTATTATTAACATTTTTATTATTATTGCTTATTATAAAATTTATTGAAATTATCATCGTTATTGTTAATATCATCATATTATTATTATTATCATTATGTATTATTAGTATTATCTTATAAATAATATTGTGATTATTATTATTAATATAATTATTATTAAATAGTATTATTATTATTATTACTAAAAATTATTATTTTTATCATTATCATATCATAATTCTTATTAATTTTATTATTGTTATTAATATTACTAGTATTATTTTATTAATATTATTATTATAATTTTACTAAGGAATATTAAAAGCATTATTATTATTATTATTTATATAGTTATATTTAATAATTATTAATAATAATTATATAATCTATATATAAAGTCAAGAAAATTGTACATTCTGTTTCATGTATCACTCAATCTGCAGTATGATTTTGTTTCTATCCTTAAGTTGGTACGCATCCCAATCGAACGTACAGATTGTTGAAAACCCATTAAATTTTATATTTTATATTTTTTTGACATATTATACCTGCTCGTGATCAAATGTCGACACATACATCACTTTATATATATTAATCGACCAATTCAAGCTATAAAACAAAATCATATGATCTTCCATCATCTTTAGCAATTATACAAATTCTGTAAACTGCCATTAATTGAGGAATTAAACAAGAAAAATGAAGAATATCAGGTAGCCTCTGTTCGTTTAATTTTTTTTTTCTAAAAAGCTTTAATTCGAATAAAATTGAAAAATGTAATAACACTGTTTTGTTAGGAATCTATTATACAAACTTCCTGTAAAATTTCAATCTTCAATTTTTCATATCAAGTTCGAATTTGAAGGTCAAATTTTTATTTCAAAAAGTCAACTAAGTGTTCAAAGATCAAATTGGAGTTTTAGAAATTGTTTCTGTTGAAATTAAGGATTCACAAAGTTTCTATTAAGGATTTAAAACATGTTTCATGCTGTATTTTAAACGTAAAATGATCTTTAATTTGAAATTAGGATTTAAGTTTATAAATGTTTTTAGCGACTGCAGCGTTTTTTTTTTTCTTATTATTATTATTATTAACTGTTAATTCCGTTCAACAGAGGATTTCAGTTTCAAATACATGAACTAAATTAAAGCTATAAGGCTGTTATGGAAATGGTAGTCGATTTGTTGAAGAAGGAGAATAAATTAGACGAAATGGTTAAATAAAACTGGAATACGATTATATCAGAAAAGTATAATTGGAGCATTGGTTTAAGGGTGTTTTGTCTAAGCTAGAGGTCTCGGGTTCGAGTCTCGTCTCGGGCAGTTTATATCTTTTTAATACTTCTAAGGTATTATTTGATATTTTTTATTATTAAGTATTATTATTATAATTACTATCTTTATTATTATTATTATTATTATTATTATTATTATTATTATTATTATTATTATTATTATTATTATTATTATTATTATTAATATAATTTTTATGGATATTATTATGATTATTGTTGTTATAGTTATTATTAGCATTATTATTATTATCATATCTATATTTATAAATTTATAATTATTATTATCATTAGTATTAATAAGTATCATTTATATTATTATTATTATTATTATTATTATTATTATTATTATTATTATTATTATTATTATTATTATTATTATTATTATTATTATTATTATTATTATTATTATTATTATTATTATTATTATTATTATTATTATTAATAAAGTATTATTATCATTATTAGGATTATGATTATTATTATTATTATTAATATTTCAATGAAAATAATAAAACTTATTACTAGTTTCATTAAAATTAATACTTGTATCATTTTATAATTGATAACATTATTATTAGTATCATTACTAGTATTATAATTATTGTTAGTATTACAATTACCATCATAAGTATCATAATCATTATTATTATTATCGTTATAAGTATGATTATTTATATTATAATGAGTATTACTAATATATAATTACTAAAATCATTATCATAAGTATCATTAACCGAAAATTAATATTTAACAGTTATTATTATAAATAGCATTATTATTATCATTAATATAATTATTAACAATAATACCTTATTTAGTAATATTAGGTATTATAATCATTTTTATCAATATTAATATAATTTTAGTATTACTATAATTACTATTTTTTTTTACAAACGAATGATATATACGTATATAAAAATATATTTAATACATATAACATAACAAAATTACTAGTTTTATATACAAAATGAATATACGAGACGTATATATATTATTAATATAAAAATGATATAATTAGTAAATCATGTATATATAAACTTATTCGATTACGATTATGTATGTTAATATATATATATATATATATATATATATATATATATACAAATGATATAGGTTCGTGAATCCGAGGCCAACCCTGCATTGTTCAATGTCGTCATATGTATTTTTACTACAAAATACAGTATCGTGAGTTTCATTTGCTCCCTTTTTAAATGCTTTTGCAATATATATATTTTTGGGACTGAGAATACATGCGCTGCTTTTATAAATGTTTTACGAAATAGACACAAGTACTTAAAACTACATTATATGGTTGGATTATTAAACCGGATATCGCCCCTTCAAGTCTGGTAATCTAAGAATTAGGGAAATGGCCCCTAATTGACGCGGATCCTAAAGGTAGATCTATCGGGCCCAACGAGCCCCATCCAGGGTATGGATGCTTTAGTACTTCGAGGTATTATTTAGTATATTAGCTGCGCGCTGTATACTGGGGGATATTCTTTATGCATCTTGTTAAGGTCGGTTACTAGGTGTTCAATCCATATGAATGTTTTTTTTATCTCTATGCAGTTTGCGAAATGCCTGATATGAGAATGATGTTTATGAAATATGAAAATCTTGTGGTCTATTAAAATGATGAAAATGAATGTTTATGCTAAACTAATGAACTCACCAACCTTTTAGTTGACACTTGAAAGCATGTTTATTCTCAGGTTTGAAAGAAATCTTCCGCTGTGCATTTGCTCATTTAAAGGTATTACTTGGAATCATTCATGGCATATTTCAAAAGACATTGCATTCGAGTCATTGAGTTCAACAAGATTATTATTAAGTCAACTATAGTTGGATATATTATGAAATGGTATGCATGCCGTCAAATTTCGATGTAATGAAAGTTTGTCTTTTAAAAACGAATGCAATGTTTGTAAAATGTATCATATAGAGGTCAAGTACCTCGCGATGTAACCAAATGTAATGTATTCGTCTAGATGGTTTAGGACGGGTCGTTATAATAATAAGGTAAAGCACAGTCTGCAACCTTTCGGTCCTATCAAAAATTACAAGCTCTTGCACAAACCCAAGGATGGAACCACGTGGACTAACGCTTTCAAACCAAAACAGAACTACGTAAGTAATAAATTTTCATAGATTTTGGTGTACTACATATAAATATAAATATAAGTCAAATGGTATATATATATATATATAAGTCCCGAAACGTATATATATATATATATATATATATATATATATATATATATATATATATATATATATATATATATAAAGTCCCGAAATGTATATATATAAGTATATTCGTATATATATATATATATATATATATATATATATATATATATATATATATATATATATATATAATATTAATATTAATATTTGTTTAACCTTGTAGAAAAAAATGAAGGAATTGCTAAATGAACAACCGGGAAGAGACGAGACCGATATCATGGATGAATTTTTGGGTGAGCGAACCGGACACCAACGCGGAGTGGGGCCAAAGTTACCAAAGTCGGCAAGTAATTCCGCATCTTCATCTTCTACCGGTCGGAGCCACCAACCACCAATGGAACCATACTACACGGCAAGTCAAATTGAACAAATCTTTCGTTTTAATAATCTTCAAGTCCCTCTCGATATTCAACCAAATTTTGGGTATCCTACCGGTACTTCCAATTCCAATACTCCGCGCCCGAGCCGTAACAATGATGATGATTTGTATGATGATCCATTTGCCGGTTTGTAATTTGTTTGGTGTGTTTGAAGACAAGTATGCTTTTGTTGGGTGTTTTTCCGATTGTTTCAAGACAATTATGTTAAGTTTAGTTGATTTGTAAACGATATTAGTTGATTTGGTAGTTTTTCGGATTTTAAAATGTATGGATAATTATTGTCGCGTTTGGATATTTTTCTTAAATGTTATTGTGGTATTTTGTGAAACTATAATCTTATTTATGTAGCAGGTTTGAATATTTGAAATGTGCCGTATCGAATACGGCTGGAAACAGCAGAAACGAATTGGTCCGGTAACAGCAGACGGCTTTCCGGACGACTAGTCGTCCAGGAAGAGTCGTCCGGGTTTTTTTTTCGTTTTCTGTTATTAATAAATAATTATTAATAAATAATTAGTATTATTTTAATATTATTTCTTTTGGGACGATAAGTCGTTCCCAAGTGTCGTCCGAAAAAAGCGTCCACGAAGGCTAGCGTTGAAAGTTAATGTGGGCCCCACCTTCCGTCTGGAACAAAAAATGCCGTCCAGAAAAACATTCCGGGACGAACCTTTTGGGACGACACATTCCGGACGATGTGTCGTCCGGGAAGACTTTCAGAGACAATTTATCGTCCGGAACTGCCGTCCGGAAAGAGCTTTTTTCCAGTAGTGTTTGATCAAATCTCTATCATGTCTTTTTGACTACAAGCTACGGCTTCCTTTAAATTCCACTAAAGTAATGTGTAATAATTTGGGTCCTCTTAAAATCGAATTATTCATATGGTGAGCCAAAATTAGAAGACTTCCATTTAAGCTCGAATTGCATACGTGTTGTGGATCTAGATTCAGTTAGATGCCCTCTTTGTAACGATGATCTCGAACCAATTGATCACTCCTTGCTTTATTGTACACAAGTTGTTGACATTTGTACTCGTGTTTATAATTGGTGGGTAATGGTCTACCCAAGGGATGTGTCGTTAGAAGAGTCTTTTTGTGGTACAAATAATCTCAGTCTCTCGGATCTTCCTGCTTGAGTTTGGTAAACGGGGGAATGGGTTGTTGGACATTTATTATGAAAGAATCGGAATCAAATGATTTTCAAGAATAAAGATTGTACTGGGCTGTCGCCTGATGAAATTAAAGTTAAAAGCTTTAAATGGATTTCTCATCGTCTCAAGAAGCATTGCATTGATTGGTTTAGTTGGTTGTCGAGTCCTACTTCTAATGATTTTGCAACTACTGAGACTGATTAGAACTAATCCCTCATCACCTCAGATTTTATGATCGTTCTGTAATTCTATCTGTTTTGTAGTGTGCGGATATAATGCTGCTGTAACTATCGTGTAACTTTCCTGCAAGAAGTAGTATTGCAGTGCATGGTTTCATTTCCATGGCTGCTTGTAACACCCTCGTTTTAGGCCTAGTTGAAATATACTATTTTAACCTTAAGTGTTATTAAAAGTGATTTTTATAATTATATGTTTTTAAGTATCTGATTGTTTGGTTTAGACCAGTTTGTGACAAGGGTCACAGAACAGGTTTGTTTGTTTAATTTGGACTCCGTTAAGGCCTCCTAATGAGATACGAAAGATATCAGATAACTGATAAATACCCGTGTGTTATGGGGTATGGGTTTTTAACCCATTTATAAGTCTGCTTCCAGACTTTTCTTGCATTTTTCCCAAATTAGAAATATTACTCCCGTACCTAACCTTTGCATCACTCACAAACCCTAAGTGAATCTAGTGAAGAATTGAAGTTAATCAAGCCTAGAACCTGATTTTATGCATCATCTAGAGTTGATATCCAGGTTAGCTTGCTTGAATCATTGCTTGAATCTTGTATAATTTGGGTTTTTGTGTTCTTGAGCAAAAGTGAGTTTTGATGCTTGAATCTTGATAAATTGTGTTTGTTAGTGTTAATTGTTATCAGATATATGTTCTATAGTTATTATATGATGTTTTTGAAGTGGTTTCATGATCAGATTGAGCAAAAATCATGATTTTGGGTCAAAAAAACGCGAAAACAGCGTGCTGAAATTGATTTTCAGCACCCACACTTTTGACAGATCAACCGTACATGTGACCACACTTTTGATAGTCAACCACGCGGTTGAGGAGTCACTCGTACGTGTGATGTCTCAGTCACACGTGTGAGCACTAGTCAGCTTTGTGGAAAACTTGTTTTGGTCATAACTTTCAAACCGTAACTCTATTTTTGATGAATCAAGTATCGTTGGATTCGTAATGAAAAATCATTTCCAATGGTAAAATTTTAAGAATCTAGATCAAACTTTATTTTGGTCAGAAGAAGGGATTTTGGTTGTGCATGTCTTGTTTTGTACTCGTTTAGGGTCGTTATTGATTGTGTTTATGTTGTAGACTTATAATATGATGAATATATGATAATATGACCTAGTTTATAGTATTTATCAATTATATTATTGATTAGAACACTATACTGACTTTGTTTATGATGTTTCCAGGTGATCAGGAGAAGTGAAGACTCAGAAATATAAGACCTCTGAGTTCTTCTTGTGCTGGTTTTTGGTGAGTGGGTTAATCTAGCCATTAAGGCATATAGTGACATGACCTAGACCGTTGACCTAGTTGTTGTGCTTCGAACCTATGTTGTTGTGTGTTGTGGACTATAGCCTCGCGTTTTTATTGGACCGACCTTGCTTCTGATCAGGTCGGGAGGGATCAACCTTGCTTTTGATCAGGTTGGGCTCATTAATGTTGTATGATTAATATAAGCTGGAATTACGTGTTCGTTGCGTGTGGAAGACTTGTACTAGTGATACAGAGTTATGAGTTTTCGGTAGACTCTAGACTGATCAACTGGGGTCGTTGGCCCGGCCAGGCCGCCGAGTCTCTCAATGGGTTGCTTTGGATTACCCAGATGGTTGCTTCGGATTGACCATTGCTTGTTGTTATCACGGTTGCTTTGGATTGACCATTGCTGAAGATGTGTTTATGCTTTGGTGGTCTTTGGATTTAATTGATTGGTGGCTATTGTATGATACAGTATTTATATTGCTATGTTTCTGCATGATTCTAGTGGTTATGTGATTAACTGTCTGATTAATTTGTTGCTGCGTGTTCTAGTGATTGTACCTGTATGCTTTAGCTGTTAGATTAGTCCATTCACTTAGCTTCGTGCTAACCCCTCCACCTTCCCCCTTGCAGGTTGTAGGTCTTTGCTTTTGTGGACATGGGAGAAGATGGGCGTGTTGGGTTGTGTTCGACAAGTCTAGAACTCTGATGTGGTCTGTATGAAATCGGATATTAAAGTAACACCGGTTGTTTGTTAAATATGTATTGATAAATGAATTTGTAGTAATTATGTTTATGTGTGTACATAAGGGTACGCTTTGTAAGTATGACTTCCGCTGTTTTAAAAAAAAAAAGTACGGTGTTGCAAGTTGGTATCAGAGCATAGGTTTGGCCGCATCGACATTGTACTTGAATGTCATGTTCCCAAACCTTGAGAGGATCTTGTCGAACATAACACAAAGGGGACGGCTTAAGTGAATGCAGGAGCTTTTATGTGTTAGTTGATAGGCACTAACCGGTTATCTACTAAGAGTTTGTGTGAGATGTTCTGGTAGTGCAGATATGTCAGGTAATCAAGACGCTACCCCCAATGCCTCCGGAACCTTTAGAGCTCCTGATGAAGACGGTCATGTATCAGAGGAGGAAGTATCAGAAGAAGTGTTAGAGCTTCAGAGTCGATTAAAAGATGCTCAAGATAAGATCAAAGAGCTTGAACAACAAGTGATGTCACATTCTAACACCACAGCAATAAATCCAAGCTTTCCTCCGAGTTCTTACCCACAGTTTGGAAATATTTCTCAACAACAGTATGTGCCACCTCAGTATCAGATACCATCTCAGTTCAATCCACAATTTCCGAATCAAGTGATGTACCCATTTCATACGCCATTCTTCCAACCATCGATGTTTGAAAAGAAGAAGTGCTCGTATAAGGACTTTCTTAATTGTCAACCTTCAGAGTATACTGGTAAAACCGACCCGACTGAGACTCTAAATTGGCTCGGGGAAGTGGAAAGAGCATTAGACGCTTGTCAGTGCGAGCCAAAGTTGAGAGTGTTATACGCTAGTCGTTTGTTCAAGGGACGAGCTATGGAGTTGTGGGACTCCATTACAGGTCATTTATCAAAGGAACATCTAAGTTGTAACAACCCGGATTTTCTGATCGTTTTATACTTATGAGATTAATATTTACATAAAATAAAACTTACCAACATGATAAGAAATCCAAACTATTGAGACTTATGTTTTTGAAAAGAGTTTCACACAACGTTTGACCGTTCAATTTGACCGATGATATCACGAACTATATAACACACGATAATTATACGATTATGTATATGTACATATCTATACATATTTAACATGATTTAAGGATGGTTTAACATTTCATTGTGAACTAACAACAATGAGTTATAAGTATACTTTGAGACCACAAACTTAAGTTTTCAAAACGATAACTATATGTAACGTTCTTTGACATATATACTTACAATCTATAATGTGTTGGTGATCTATGTCACCAATATGATTTAAGTGTAATTGCATTAATTTGTAACCAAAATAATCTTGATAAATATCGAAAAAGTTTGGGGAAGTGTGGAGTGCAAAGTTGTTTGAACTTATCTTGATTATGACGGGGGTTCGGGGGCAGCGCCCCCGATAAGTGTGGAGTGCACAGTTGTTTGAACTTATCTTGATTATTTGGGCTAACATTGCTTTATTAAAAATGTCTTAAAATTTTATTTTGGCCCGGTTTGACCCAAAAATAAAAGCCCAGTTTTTGAGCCTCTTTTACAGTTATAAACCCGTCCATATTTGAATTCTTGTTCCGATTCCTCAAAATTTCTACAAGTATATCTCGGGTATATGTGTAGTGACCCGAACTTTTCCATGTTTATATATATTAATTGAGATTGATATTTACATGATTAAATGTTTCCAACATGTTAAGCAATCAAACTTGTTAAGACTTGATTAATTGAAATATGTTTCATATAGACAATTGACCACCCAAGTTGACCGGTGATTCACGAACGTTAAAACTTGTAAAAACTATATGATGACATATATATGGATATATATATAGTTAACATGATACTATGATAAGTAAACATATCATTAAGTATATTAACAATGAACTACATATGTAAAAACAAGACTACTAACTTAATGATTTTTAAACGAGACATATATGTAACGATTATCGTTGTAAAGACATTTAATGTATATATATAATATTAAGAGATATTCATACATGATAATATCATGATAATATAATAATTTAAAATCTCATTTGATATTATAAACATTGGGTTAACAACATTTAACAAGATCGTTAACCTAAAGGTTTCAAAACAACACTTACATGTAACGACTAACGATGACTTAACGACTCAGTTAAAATGTATATACATGTAGTGTTTTAATATGTATTTATACACTTTTGAAAGACTTCAATACATTTATCAAAATACTTCTACTTAACAAAAATGCTTACAATTACATCCTCGTTCAGTTTCATCAACAATTCTACTCGTATGCACCCGTATTCGTACTCGTACAATACACAGCTTTTAGATGTATGTACTATTGGTATATACACTCCAATGATCAGCTCTTAGCAGCTCATTTGAGTCACCTAACACATGTGGGAACCATCATTTGGCAACTAGCATGAAATATCTCATAAAATTACAAAAATATGAGTAATCATTCATGACTTATTTACATGAAAACAAAATTACATATCCTTTATATCTAATCCATACACCAACGACCAAAAACACCTACAAACACTTTCATTCTTCAATTTTCTTCATCTAATTGATCTCTCTCAAGTTCTATCTTCAAGTTCTAAGTGTTCTTCATATATTCTACAAGTTCTAGTTACATAAAATCAAGAATACTTTCAAGTTTGCTAGCTCACTTCCAATCTTGTAAGGTGATCATCCAACCTCAAGAAATCTTTGTTTCTTATAGTAGGTTATCATTCTAATACAAGGTAATAATCTTATTCAAACTTTGGTTCAATTTCTATAACTATAACAATCTTATTTCAAGTGATGATCTTACTTGAACTTGTTTTCGTGTCATGATTCTGCTTCAAGAACTTCGAGCCATCCAAGGATCCGTTGAAGCTAGATCCATTTTTCTCTTTTCCAGTAGGTTTATCCAAGGAACTTAAGGTAGTAATGATGTTCATAACATCATTCGATTCATATATATAAAGCTATCTTATTCGAAGGTTTAAACTTGTAATCACTAGAACATAGTTTAGTCAATTCTAAACTTGTTCGCAAACAAAAGTTAATCCTTCTAACTTGACCTTTAAAATCAACTAAACACATGTTATATATCTATATGATATGCTAACTTAATGATTTAAAACCTGGAAACACGAAAAACACCGTAAAACCGAATTTACGCCGTCGTAGTAACACCGCGGGCTGTTTTGGGTTAGTTAATTAAAAACTATGATAAACTTTGATTTAAAAGTTGTTATTCTGAGAAAATAATTTTTATTATGAACATGAAACTATATCCAAAAATTATGGTTAAACTCAAAGTGGAAGTATGTTTTCTAAAATGGTCATCTAGACGTCGTTCTTTCGACTGAAATGACTACCTTTACAAAAACGACTTGTAACTTATTTTTTAGACTATAAACCTATACTTTTTCTGTTTAGATTCATAAAATAGAGTTTAATATGAAAC
The DNA here is from genome assembly GCF_046630445.1 of Rutidosis leptorrhynchoides. Taxonomy (NCBI): domain Eukaryota; kingdom Viridiplantae; phylum Streptophyta; class Magnoliopsida; order Asterales; family Asteraceae; genus Rutidosis; species Rutidosis leptorrhynchoides. Next base: position 671,672,303 of record NC_092334.1, read on the forward strand.
CATAGCAATTTTATTCACTCAAAATGGATTTAAAATGAAGAAGTTATGGGTAAAACAAGATTGGATAATTTTTCTCATTTTAGCTACGTGAAAATTGGTAACAAATCTATTCCAACCATAACTTAATCAACTTGTATTGTATATTATGTAATCTTGAGATACCATAGACACGTATACAATGTTTCGACCTATCATGTCGACACATCTATATATATTTCGGAACAACCATAGACACTCTATATGTGAATGTTGGAGTTAGCTATACAGGGTTGAGGTTGATTCCAAAATATATATAGTTTGAATTGTGATCAATACTGAGATACGTATACACTGGGTCGTGGATTGATTCAAGATAATATTTATCGATTTATTTTTGTACATCTAACTGTGGACAAATAGTTGTAGGTTACTAACGAGGACAGCTGACTTAATAAACTTAAAACATCAAAATATATTAAAAGTGTTGTAAATATATTTTGAACATACTTTGATATATATGTATATATTGTTATAGGTTCGTGAATCAACCAGTGGTCAAGTCTTACTTCCCGACGAAGTAAAAATCTGTGAAAGTGAGTTATAGTCCCACTTTTAAAATCTAATATTTTTGGGATGAGAATACATGCAAGTTTTATAAATGATTTACAAAATAGACACAAGTACGTGAAACTACATTCTATGGTTGAATTATCGAAATCGAATATGCCCCTTTTTATTAAGTCTGGTAATCTAAGAATTAGGGAACAGACACCCTAATTGACGCGAATCCTAAAGATAGATCTATTGGGCCTAACAAACCCCATCCAAAGTACCGGATGCTTTACTACTTCGAAATTTATATCATATCCGAAGGGTGTCCCGGAATGATGGGGATATTCTTATATATGCATCTTGTTAATGTCGGTTACCAAGTGTTCACCATATGAATGATTTTTATCTCTATGTATGGGATGTGTATTGAAATATGAAATCTTGTGGTCTATTATTATGATTTGATATATATAGGTTAAACCTATAACTCACCAACATTTTTGTTGACGTTTTAAGCATGTTTATTCTCAGGTGATTATTAAGAGCTTCCGCTATTGCATACTTAAATAAGGACGAGATTTGGAGTCCATGCTTGTATGATATTGTGTAAAAACTACATTCAAGAAACTTATTTTGTTGTAACATATTTGTATTGTAAACCATTATGTAATGGTCGTGTGTAAACAGGATATTTTAGATTATCATTATTTGATAATCTACGTAAAGCTTTTTAAACCTTTATTGATGAAATAAAGGTTATGGTTTGTTTTAAAATGAATGCAGTCTTTGAAAAACATCTCATATAGAGGTCAAAACCTCGCAACGAAATCAATTAATATGGAACGTTTTTAATCAATAAGAACGGGACATTTCAGTTGGTATCCGAGCGTTGGTCTTAGAGAACCAGAATTTTGCATTAGTGTGTCTTATCGAGTTTGTTAGGATGCATTAGTGAGTCTGGACTTCGACCGTGTTTACTTGAAAAATGATTGCTTAACAAATTTTGTTGGAAACTATATATTTTTAACATGTGAATATTATGTGATATATTAATCTCTTAACGCGTTTGATATTATGTGATAGATGTCTACCTCTAGAACAAGTCCCATTGACTCACCTAATAATAATGAAGAGTCAAATGTAAATTGGAATGATTCGTGGACTGATTCACAAGTTCCCGAAGAGGAACCGGAAGAAGAGTCGGAACCGGAAGAAGAATCGGAACCGGAAGAAGAATCGGAACCGGATGAAGAAATAGAACCGGTGGGGGAAATAATAAAACGGTTAAGTAAAAGAAAATCCTCAACCAACCGACCAAGGTTAATTATGGTCAATGGTGTTTCCGCCAAGGAAGCAAAATATTGGGAGGATTACCAATTCTCCGATGAATCGGATTCCGACGAGAATTCCGATGATGTTATAGAAATTACCCCAACTGAATTTAAAAAGGCAAAAGAAAATAATAAGGGAAAGGGCATAAAAATAGAGAAATCTAATTCCAACCCCGATGAACTTTATATGTATCGTCAACCCCTGAAGTCCTTAAGTTGTAACAATGACCCGGGAACCTCTAAACCACCAGGTTTTTCTAAACCAATGTGGAAAACGACGGCTCGTATTAGGGGAACATCATATATCCCTAGAAACTTGGTAAAACGAACCAAAACCGAAGAAGAAGAAACAAGCGAGTCGGAATAAGATAGTTGTATTCGTGTGGTGTAATATATGTAATATAGTGTGCTTATGCTTTATGATATATGTAAAAATTGCTTGTATTAATAAGTATTTTTTTTATGAATCTAACTCTTGTCTATTTTACAGTATAAAAACACAAAATGGATAGACAACCCAATATTTTAAGAGACCTACCCGGAGACATGATTGATGAAATATTGTCTAGAGTCGGTCAGAATTCTTCGGCACAACTATTTAAGGCGAGATCAGTTTGTAAGACATTCGAAGAACGTTCCAAGAATGCCTTGGTTTATAAAAGGCTTTCGTTCGAAAGATGGGGGATATCACATTGGGAAATCCATAAGTTACTTTGTGTTTACTTTGACGTATATATTGCGGGGAACCCAAATGCTATTTTACGCAATGGGTTAAGAAATTATTTTGACTCAATATATCCGAATATTGGACTTCGTGATTTAGAAAAAGCGGCTAACATGCAACATAAAGAAGCATGTTATGCTTACGGATTAGTAATGTTCGCTTCTCACCAAAGTGAGAACAAGAACATCGGGCTACAACTATTAAACAAAACATTCCCACAAGTGACGGAGTCGGTAATTGGGGTAAGAAATGAGGTTTTTAGATTGTTAAGGGACTGTTGGACATTACGCAACCCTCGTCCCTTTGACGACGTTACAACACGCTGTCTTATCAACAGCCATAACGGTTATGTTCCACAAGACCAAGGATGGGAAGTAGTCCTGGTAAAACCAGAATGCATGACTTGTTTCTGGACGTATGAATTACGTGTCTTTATTGCCTTTGCTGAACGACTTGTGTACTAGCTAGAATTATCTTCACAACTATCTTGTATCGAAGTTATTGTGTGCTATATTTCATGCTTTATGTAAAATAAGCAGTATTGTAAGTTTGTAAAATATTGTATAAAAGTTTGAACGCGAAATATTATTATAATCAGTTTTTCATATAGAATTGTAGTAGTTGAATCGTATATTAGCTACTAAGTATGAACTTAACGGGTAGGTACTACCCGAATTTAAACTTATAAAACGCTAATATGAAGAAAAAGCTTTTATAAATGAGTTCATATTATGCTACGAAATACTATTAACTACTCTTAATATTCTGTATGATTAACTTGTCCCATTTGACTATTTTGAAGGAAATGGCACCGACTACTCAACACACCGTGAATATGAATGAAGAGGAATTCCGTACTTTTCTAGCTTCAAACATAGCCGCAGTACAGGCTGCGCTACATACCAACAATAACCTTGGATCTAGCAGTACAGGAAATCGTGTAGGATGCACCTACAAAGAATTCACTGCCTGCAAACCTTTGGAATTTGATGGAACCGAAGGACTGATCGGATTGAAACGGTGGACCGAGAAGGTCGAATCGGTGTTTGCCATAAGTAAGTGTACTGAAGAGGACAAAGTGAAGTACGCTACGCATACCTTCACAGGTTCTGCGTTAACATGGTGGAATACCTATCTAGAGCAAGTGGGACAAGATGATGCGTACGCACTACCGTGGTCAGCATTCAAGCACTTGATGAACGAGAAGTACCGTCCCAGAACCGAGGTCAATAAGCTCAAGACAGAACTTAGAGGGTTACGAACCCAAGGATTTGATATTACCACGTACGAAAGATGATTTACAGAATTGTGCCTATTGTGTCCGGGAGCGTTCGAAGATGAGGAAGAGAAGATCGACGCGTTTGTGAAAGGATTACGGAAAGAATCCAAGAAGATATAAGTTCACACGAGCCCGCCTCCATACAACAGGCATGTAGAATGGCTCACAAACTAGTGAACCAGATTGAAGAAAGACTTAAAGAACAGACTGCTGAAGAGGCCAATGTGAAGCAAGTCAAAAGAAAGTGGGAGGAAAAAGGTGATAAGAATCACCAATACAACAACAACAGCAATTACAACAATAATCGCAACAATTATCCCAACAATCGCAACTATAACAAATGGCCCAACAACAACAACAACAACAACAACAACAACAATAATAACAACAACAACAACAACAACAGCAACTACAACAATCATCCCAACAACAATAACAACCGCAACAACAACAATAATCAGAAGCAGCTATGCCAAAGGTGTGAAAAGTATCACTCGGGGTTCTGCACCAAATTTTGTAACAAGTGTAAAAGAAATGGTCATAGCGCGGTGAAGTGTGAGGTCTACGGACCAGGGGTTAACAGAACGAAAGGAACAAATGGTGTCGGAACGAGTAATGGTGGAGCAAGTAGTGTCGGAGCAAGTTATACCAATGTAGTTTGTTATAAATGTGGAAAACAGGTCCACATTATTAGAAATTGCCCGAACCAGGAGAACACGAATGGACAAGGCCGCGAAAGAGTTTTCAATATTAATGCGGCAGAGGCACAGGAAGACCCGGAGCTTGTTACGGGTACGTTTCTTATTGACAATAAATCTGCTTACGTTTTATTTGATTCGGGTGCGGATAGAAGCTACATGAGTAGAGATTTTTGTGCTAAATTAAGTTGTCCATTGACGCCATTGGATAGTAAATTTTTACTCGAATTAGCAAACGGTAAATTAATTTCAGCAGATAATATATGCCGGAATCGAGAAATTAAACTGGGTAGTGAAATATTTAAGATTGATTTGATACCAGTAGAGTTAGGGAGTTTTGATGTAATAGTTAGCATGGACTGGCTGAAGAAGGTGAAAGCAGAGATCGTATGTTATAAAAATGCAATTCGCATTGTACGAGAAGAAGGAGAACCCTTAATGGTGTACGGAGAAAAGGGCAACATGAAGCTACATCTTATTAGTAATTTGAAGGCACAAAAACTAATAAGAAAAGGTTGCTATGCTGTTCTAGCACACGTCGAGAAAGTACAAACTGAAGAAAAGAGCATCAATGATGTTCCCGTCACAAAAGAATTTCCCGATGTATTTCCGAAAGAATTACCGGGACTACCTCCACATCGATCTGTTGAATTTCAAATAGATCTTGTACCAGGAGCTGCACCAATAGCTCGTACTCCTTACAGACTCGCACCCAGCGAGATGAAAGAACTGCAAAGTCAATTACAAGAACTTTTAGAGCGTGGTTTCATTCGACCAAGCACATCACCGTGGGGAGCTCCTGTTTTGTTTGTCAAGAAGAAAGATGGTACATTCAGTTTGTGTATCGACTACCGAGAGTTGAACAAACTTACCATCAAGAACCGCTACCCACTACCGAGAATCGACAACTTATTTGATCAACTACAAGGCTCGTCTGTTTATTCAAAGATTGACTTACGTTCCGGGTATCATCAAATGCGGGTGAAAGAAGATGATATTCCAAAGACTGCTTTCAGAACACGTTACGGTCATTACGAGTTTATGGTCATGCCGTTTGGTTTAACTAATGCACCAGCTGTGTTCATGAACCTTATGAACCGAGTGTATGGACCATACCTTGACAAGTTTGTCATTGTTTTCATTAATGACATACTTATTTACTCAAAGAATGACCAAGAACACGGTGAACATTTGAGAAAGGTGTTAGAAGTATTGAGGAAGGAAGAATTGTACGCTAAGTTTTCAAAGTGTGCATTTTGGTTGGAAGAAGTTCAATTCCTCGGTCACATAGTGAACAAAGAAGGTATTAAGGTGGATCCGGCAAAGATAGAAACTGTTGAAAAGTGGGAAACCCCGAAAACTCCGAAACACATACGCCAGTTTTTAGGACTAGCTGGTTACTACAGAAGGTTCATCCAAGACTTTTCCAGAATAGCAAAACCCTTGACTGCATTAACGCATAAAGGGAAGAAATTTGAATGGAATGATGAACAAGAGAAAGCGTTTCAGTTATTGAAGAAAAAGCTAACTACGGCACCTATATTGTCATTGCCTGAAGGGAATGATGATTTTGTGATTTATTGTGACGCATCAAAGCAAGGTCTCAGTTGTGCATTAATGCAACGAACGAAGGTGATTGCTTATGCGTCTAGACAATTGAAGATTCACGAACAAAATTATACGACGCATGATTTGGAATTAGGCGCGGTTGTTTTTGCATTAAAGACTTGGAGGCACTACTTATATGGGGTCAAAAGTATTATATATACCAACCACAAAAGTCTTCAACACATATTTAATCAGAAACAACTGAATATGAGGCAGCGTAGGTGGATTGAATTATTGAATGATTACGACTTTGAGATTCGTTACCACCCGGGGAAGGCAAATGTGGTAGCCGATGCCTTGATCAGGAAGGATAGAGAAACCATTCGAGTAAAATCTATGAATATAATGATTCATAATAACCTTACTACTCAAATAAAGGAGGCGCAACAAGGAGTTTTAAAAGAGGGAAATTTAAAGGATGAAATACCCAAAGGATCGGAGAAGCATCTTAATATTCGGGAAGACGAAACCCGGTATAGGGCTGAAAGGATTTGGGTACCAAAATTTGGAGATATGAGAGAAATGGTACTTAGAGAAGCTCATAAAACCAGATACTCAATACATCCTGGAACGGGGAAGATGTACAAGGATCTCAAGAAACATTTTTGGTGGCCGGGTATGAAAGCCGATGTTGCTAAATACGTAGGAGAATGTTTAACGTGTTCTAAGGTCAAAGCTGAGCATCAGAAACCATCAGGTCTACTTCAACAACCCGAAATCCCGGAATGGAAATGGAAAAACATTACCATGGATTTCATCACTAAATTGCCAAGGACTGCAAGTGGTTTTGATACTATTTGGTTAATAGTTGATCGTCTCACCAAATCAGCACACTTCCTGCCAATAAGAGAAGATGATAAGATGGAGAAGTTAGCACGACTGTATTTGAAGGAAGTCGTCTCTAGACATGGAATATCAATCTCTATTATCTCTGATAGGGATGGCAGATTTATTTCAAGATTCTGGCAGACATTACAGCAAGCATTAGGAACTCGTCTAGACATGAGTACTGCCTATCATCCAAAAACTGATGGGCAGAGCGAAAGGATGATACAAACGCTTGAAGACATGCTACGAGCATGTGTTATTGATTTCGGAAACAGTTGGGATCGACATCTACCGTTAGCAGAATTTTCCTACAACAACAGCTACCATTCAAGCATTGAGATGGCGCCGTTTGAAGCACTTTATGGTAGAAAGTGCAGGTCTCCGATTTGTTGGAGTGAAGTGGGGGATAGACAGATTACGGGTCCGGAGATTATACAAGAAACTACCTAGAAGATCATACAAATTCAACAACGGTTGAAAACCGTCCAAAGTCGACAAAAGAGCTACGCTGACATTAAAAGAAAAGATATAGAATTTGAAATTGGAGAGATGGTCATTCTTAAAGTTGCACCTTGGAAAGGTGTTGTTCGATTTGGTAAACGAGGGAAATTAAATCCAAGGTATATTGGACCATTCAAGATTATTGATCGTGTCGGACCAGTAGCTTACCGACTTGAGTTACCTCAACAACTCGCGGCTGTACATAACACTTTCCACGTCTCGAATTTGAAGAAATGTTTTTCTAAAGAAGATCTCACTATTCCGTTAGATGAAATCCAAATCAACGAAAAACTTCAATTCATCGAAGAACCCGTCGAAATAATGGATCGTGAGGTTAAAAGACTTAAGCAAAACAAGATACCAATTTTTAAGGTTCGATGGAATGCTCGTAGAGGACCCGAGTTCACCTGGGAGCGTGAAGATCAGATGAAGAAGAAATACTCGCATCTATTTCCAGAAGATTCGTCAACACCTTCAACAGCTTAAAATTTCGGGACGAAATTTATTTAACGGGTAGGTACTGTAGTGACCCGAACTTTTCCATGTTTATATATATTAATTGAGATTGATATTTACATGATTAAATGTTTCCAACATGTTAAGCAATCAAACTTGTTAAGACTTGATTAATTGAAATATGTTTCATATAGACAATTGACCACCCAAGTTGACCGGTGATTCACGAACGTTAAAACTTGTAAAAACTATATGATGACATATATATGGATATATATATAGTTAACATGATACTATGATAAGTAAACATATCATTAAGTATATTAACAATGAACTACATATGTAAAAACAAGACTACTAACTTAATGATTTTTAAACGAGACATATATGTAACGATTATCGTTGTAAAGACATTTAATGTATATATATCATATTAAGAGATATTCATACATGATAATATCATGATAATATAATAATTTAAAATCTCATTTGATATTATAAACATTGGGTTAACAACATTTAACAAGATCGTTAACCTAAAGGTTTCAAAACAACACTTACATGTAACGACTAACGATGACTTAACGACTCAGTTAAAATGTATATACATGTAGTGTTTTAATATGTATTTATACACTTTTGAAAGACTTCAATACATTTATCAAAATACTTCTACTTAACAAAATTGCTTAAAATTACATCCTCGTTCAGTTTCATCAACAATTCTACTAGTATGCACCCGTATTCGTACTCGTACAATACACAGCTTTTAGATGTATGTACTATTGGTATATACACTCCAATGATCAGCTCTTAGCAGCTCATGTGAGTCACCTAACACATGTGGGAACCATCATTTGGCAACTAGCATGAAATATCTCATAAAATTACAAAAATATGAGTAATCATTCATGACTTATTTACATGAAAACAAAATTACATATCCTTTATATCTAATCCATACACCAATGACCAAAAACACCTACAAACACTTTCATTCTTCAATTTTCTTCATCTAATTGATCTCTCTCAAGTTCTATCTTCAAGTTCTAAGTGTTCTTCATATATTCTACAAGTTCTAGTTACATAAAATCAAGAATACTTTCAAGTTTGCTAGCTCACTTCCAATCTTGTAAGGTGATCATCCAACCTCAAGAAATCTTTGTTTCTTACAGTAGGTTATCATTCTAATACAAGGTAATAATCATATTCAAACTTTGGTTCAATTTCTATAACTATAACAATCTTATTTCAAGTGATGATCTTACTTGAACTTGTTTTCGTGTCATGATTCTGCTTCAAGAACTTCGAGCCATCCAAGGATCCGTTGAAGCTAGATCCATTTTTCTCTTTTCCAGTAGGTTTATCCAAGGAACTTAAGGTAGTAATGATGTTCATAACATCATTCGATTCATATATATAAAGCTATCTTATTCGAAGGTTTAAACTTGTAATCACTAGAACATAGTTTAGTCAATTCTAAACTTGTTCGCAAACAAAAGTTAATCCTTCTAACTTGACTTTTAAAATCAACTAAACACATGTTCTATATCTATATGATATCCTAACTTAATGATTTAAAACCTGGAAACACAAAAAACACCGTAAAACCGGATTTACGCCGTCGTAGTAACACCGCGGGTTGTTTTGGGTTAGTTAATTAAAAACTATGATAAACTTTGATTTAAAAGTTGTTATTCTGAGAAAATGATTTTTATTATGAACATGAAACTATATCCAAAAATTATGATTAAACTCAAAGTGGAAGTATGTTTTCTAAAATGGTCATCTAGACGTCGTTCTTTCGACTGAAATGACTATCTTTACAAAAACGACTTGTAACTTATTTTTCCGACTATAAACCTATACTTTTTCTATTTAGATTCATAAAATAGAGTTCAATATGAAACCATAGCAATTTGATTCACTCAAAACGGATTTAAAATGAAGAAGTTATGGGTAAAACAAGATTGGATAATTTTTCTCATTTTAGCTACGTGAAAATTGGTAACAAATCTATTCCAACCATAACTTAATCAACTTGTATTGTATATTATGTAATCTTGAGATACCATAGACACGTATACAATGTTTCGACCTATCATTTCGACACATCTATATATATTTCGGAACAACCATAGACACTCTATATGTGAATGTTGGAGTTAGCTATACAGGGTTGAGGTTGATTCCAAAATATATATAGTTTGAGTTGTGATCAATACTGAGATACGTATACACTGGGTCGTGGATTGATTCAAGATAATATTTATCGATTTATTTTTGTACATCTAACTGTGGACAAATAGTTGTAGGTTACTAACGAGGACAGCTGACTTAATAAACTTAAAACATCAAAATATATTAAAAGTGTTGTAAATATATTTTGAACATACTTTGATATATATGTATATATTGTTATAGGTTCGTGAATCAACCAGTGGCCAAGTCTTACTTCCCGACGAAGTAAAAATATGTGAAAGTGAGTTATAGTCCCACTTTTAAAATCTAATATTTTTAGGATGAGAATACATGCAGGTTTTATAAATGATTTACAAAATAGACACAAGTACGTGAAACTACATTCTACGGTTGAATTATCGAAATCGAATATGCCCCTTTTTATTAAGTCTGGTAATCTAAGAATTAGGGAACAGACACCTTAATTGACGCGAATCCTAAAGATAGATCTATTGGGCCTAACAAACCCCATCCAAAGTACCGGATGCTTTAGTACTTCGAAATTTATATCATATCCGAAGGGTGTCCCGGAATGATGGGGATATTCTTATATATGCATCTTGTTAATGTCGGTTACCAGGTGTTCACCATATGAATGATTTTTATCTCTATGTATGGGATGTGTATTGAAATATGAAATCTTGTGGTCTATTATTATGATTTGATATATATAGGTTAAACCTATAACTCACCAACATTTTTGTTGACGTTTTAAGCATGTTTATTCTCAGGTGATTATTAAGAGCTTCCGCTGTCGCATACTTAAATAAGGACGAGATTTGGAGTCCATGCTTGTATGATATTGTGTAAAAACTGCATTCAAGAAACTTATTTTGTTGTAACATATTTGTATTGTAAACCATTATGTAATGGTCGTGTGTAAACAGGATATTTTAGATTATCATTATTTGATAATCTACGTAAAGCTTTTTAAACCTTTATTGATGAAATAAAGGTTATGGTTTGTTTTAAAATGAATGCAGTCTTTGAAAAACGTCTCATATAGAGGTCAAAACCTCGCAACGAAATCAATTAATATGGAACGTTTTTAATCAATAAGAACGGGACATTTCAATATGTAACCGTATCATACCCAGCTTCTATACGTATTTACTATTGGTATATACCAACAATAAACTTCAATGATCAGCCACTAGACATGATGTTACATGTGGGAACCAGCCATTTAACCTCATGTGTGACTTTTGTGCAAGAAAACAAACTAAATCTCCTATATATCCATCCCATAATCATGCTATTTTGCACACACACACATACAATTTCATTTCCAATTTTCTTTCAAGTTAATTCACTCCCTAATCTCTCTTCATTTACCTACTCAAGAACGTATCAATATAGTCATCCGATTTCAAGGAGATTACTTCCAATCTTTCAATCCCACTCCATCACTCTTTTGATTACAAGATATTTCTTACCTTTTCCAGTAGCTTTGTCCAAGTAACTTGAGGTAGTAACCTTATTCATAACCTTATTCGATTCATATTTATATAGCTATCTTATTTTGTGTTGTAAAATTTTAACAACAAGAACGTAGTTTGAGTGATTTCAAACTTGTTCGCAAACTAAATAGATCCTTCTAATTTGATTTTTAAAAACACTTCAAGACCTGTAATATATCATATTATGACAAAATAGGATTAATCATATCTTGGCTAATTAACATAATATTTAATATATATTTACTTATGATTTGATTTTATATATTTCAGGACCACCCGTAAACAACACGAGAAGATTAATCATAAGACCTCATGATTGTACGCAACACGTCATTTGACAACACGGTACTTTATGTACGCAACACGTCACTTGACAACATGGTACCATGGGTCGAGATTAATTCTGATCAATACGAATAAGATGGGGTCTTTATTTATTTTATTTAAGCAACTAATTGTGGACCACTAACATCGGACTGCTAACTACGGACTAAGAAAATATTAAAAGTATATATATATATATATATATATATATATATATATATATATATATATATATATATATATATATATATATATATATATATATATATATATATATATATATCATTTTATATATTTCAGGACCACCAGTAAACAACACGAGAAGATTAATCATAAGACCTCATGATTGTACGCAACACGTCATTTGACAACACGGTACTTTATGTACGCAACACGTCACTTGACAACATGGTACCATGGGTCGAGATTAATTCTGATCAATACGAATACGATGGGGTCTTTATTTATTTTATTTAAGCAACTAATTGTGGACCACTAACATCGGACTGCTAACTACGGACTAAGAAAATATTAAAAGTATTAAAAGTATATATATATATATATATATATATATATATATATATATATATATATATATATATATATATATATATATATATATATATATATATGTAACGATTACTTGAAAAGAAAATATGTTGATATATTATATATATGGTTAGGTTTGTGATATCAATCGGAGACCAAGTCGTGTTTATTACCTTCAAGGCAAAAGTGAGTATATAGTCCCACTTTTAAACTCTAAATATTTCGGGATGAGAATACATGCATTTTATGATTTACGTTATGGACATAAGTGATTAAAAATATACATTCTACGTTGAGTTGTACCACTGGCATACTTCCCTGTAGCTTGGTAACTATTATTTACATGAGGTATTGTAAACGCGAATCCTGTTGATAGATCTATCGGGCCTGACAACCCCAACCGGACTGGACGACCAGTATTCAACGGTTACACAGTACTTCATTTCGGTGACTAAACTTGGTACGGTGTAGTAAGATTTCATAATAAAGGGAATATGCGACGTTGCTTAAATGTTAAGTATGGTTATCAAGTGCTCAACAACTTAGAATATTTTTATTAAAACGTTTATATATGAAATCTTGTGGTCTATATTTATAACGCTGCCGGCATTAAACCTATATCTCACCAACTTTATGTTGACGTTTTAAGCATGTTTATTCTCAGGTGATAACTAAAAGCTTCCGCTGCAACATGTTGAATTTAAGCAAGATCTTGAGTATGCATATTTGTGTCAAAAATAAAACTGCATATCGGAGGATTTGTAATGTAAAATATGTTGGAGGTCGTATTGTTATTATCACATGTAAAGTTTGTAAGTCTAAGATTATCGCTAAACGATAATCATTATTAAGTTGTTTAAACCTTGTATTTGTAATAAAAGCTATGGTTTGTATTGTAAAAACGAATGCAGTTTTTGAAGAATGTCGCATATAGAGGTCAATACCTCGCGATGAAATCATATGTTATTGTATTCGTCCTTATGGTTAAGGTCGGGTTATGACATAAGTCAAGTGACATGGGATCAGTTTCATGCTAAGGTTCGCGAGCAGTATTGTACAGAATATGATTTGGAGAAATTGAAAACCGAGTTTTTGGGGATGAGAATGACTGATAATATGACGATTGATGATGTTATTTTGGACTTCACTTCTAAGTTAAGGTTTTGTCAACAGTGGGTACCGTATGAGAAAGATAAAATTCAGCATTTTATTAGGGTTATTAAGCTAGAGTATCGGTCAATGGTTAGATTTGCTTCTTCTTTATCGCAAGCTTTTGAGATGGCCAAAGCGATAGAGGGTGATGTTAAAGCCGCAAGGAGTGCGGGAGTGGGGAGTGGTTCTTATGGGAAGAGGTCGGAAGGTCAATCTAGTTATTAGTCTAGTCCGAAATCAAGAAAGTTAACCGGGTCTAGTACAAGAGAAATTTCGAATACGAGTGGGTCGGGTTCCGTACAGAAAGAGTGGTGTAACCCGTGCCGATCTTACCATAGTGGACAGTGTTCTCCAAGTACAAAAAGGTGTTTAAGGGGTGGTGTAGTGGGACATGATGTTCAACAGTGTTCTTTTGAAAGCAATGTATGTTGGAATTGTCATAAAGAAGGTCATAGGTCAGCACAGTGTCCGGCAGCGGGTAGAGGTGGTTCCAGGGCAGGGTCCGGGGTGCAGTCGGCGTCTGTTGGTGGATCTACCGCATCAGTAGGACAGAAAAGAAAAGGTCCTCCCACGGCTATAGCTAGAGCTTATCAGATGGTAGCAGATGCTGATGTTGTATCAGAAGACTTAAATACTGGTATGTTCAGACTAACCTTGTTATTGCTTTTGATTTCAGGAATACATGTTTAGTATGTTATGTAGATGATGTATTTTGTATATTAATAGGTACTTTGAGGTAGTGTTGGCTGTAGTGATAGAGATGACTTGGATTTAGGTTTCTCGGATTTTCTTAATTGAAATGGAGACGTGATCTATGATAATGTATTACGTCTGGCCAACGTAAGCACATTTTGGTAGATCATGCGGAAGTTTCAGTAAGTTAAGAAGAGAAGTAGGATAGTTGATTGCTTAAATTGTTGTTAATATGTGTTGCTTGATAAATATTTGATGAGATTTTGTTACTGTGACTTTTGACTTTGACCAGATTCCGAGGACGGAATCTCTTTAAGGAGGGTAGATTTGTAACACTCGTGTTTTGGGCCTAATTAAAATAGACTATTTTAACCTTAATTGTTATTAAAAGTGATTTTTATAATTGTATGTTTTTAAGTATCTGATTGTTTGGTTAAGACCAGTTTGTGACAAGGGTCACAGAACAGGTTCGTTTGTTTAATTTGGACTCCGTTAGGGCCTCCTAATGAGGTACGAAAGATATCAGATAACTGATAAATACTCGTGTGTTATGGGGTATGGGTTTTTAACCCATTTATAAGTCTGCTTCCAGACTTTTCTTGCATTTTCCCCAAATTAGAAATATTACTCCCGTACCTAACCTTTGCATCACTCACAAACCCTAAGTGAATCTAGTGAAGAATTGAAGTTAATCAAGCCTAGAACCTGATTTTGTGCATCATCTAGAGTTGATATCCAGGTTAGCTTGCTTGAATCATTGCTTGAATCTTGTATAATTTGGGTTTTTGTGTTCTTGAGCAAAAGTGAGTTTTGATGCTTGAATCTTGATGAATTGTGTTTGTTAGTGTTAATTGTTGTTAGATATATGTTCTATAGTTGTTATATGATGTTTTTGAAGTGGTTTCATAATCAGATTGAGCAAAAATCATGATTTTGGGTCAAAAAAACGCGAAAACAGCGTGCTGAAACTGATTTTCAGCACCCACACTTTTGACAGATCAACCGTACGTGTGACCACACTTTTGATGGTCAACCACGCGGTTAAGGAGTCACTCGTACATGTGATGTCTCATTCACACGTGTGAGCACTAGTCAGCTTTGTGGAAAACTTGTTTTGGTCATAACTTTCAAATCGTAACTCCGTTTTTGATGAATCAAGTATCGTTGGAATCGTAATGAAAAATCCTTTCCAATGGTAAACTTTTAAGAATCTGGATCAAACTTTATTTTGGTCAGAAGAAGGGATTTTGGTTGTGCATGTCTTGTTTTGTACTCGTTTAGGGTCGTTATTGATTGTGTTTATGTTGTAGACTTATAATATGATGAATATATAATAATATGACCTAGTTTATAGTATTTATCAATTATATTATTGATTAGAACACTATACTGACTTTGTTTATGATGTTTCCAGGTGATCAGGAGAAGTGAAGACTCAGAAATATAAGACCTCTGAGTTCTTCTTGTGCTGGTTTTTGGTAAGTGGGTTAATCTAGCCGTTAAGGCATGTAGTGACATGACCTAGACCGTTAACCTAGTTGTTGTGATTCGAACCTATGTTGTTGTGTGTTGTGGACTATGGCCTCACGTTTTTATTGGACCGACCTTGCTTCTGATCAGGTCGGGAGGGATCAACCTTGCTTTTGATCAGGTTGGGCTCATTGATGTTGTATGATTAATATAAGTCGGAATCACGCGTTCGTCGAGTGTGGAAGACTTATACTAGTGATACAGAGTTATGAGTTTTCGGTAGACTCTAGACTGATCAACTGGGGTCGTTAGCCCGGCCAGACCGCCGAGTCTCTCAATGGGTTGCTTCGGATTACCCAGATGGTTGCTTCGGATTGACCATTGCTTGTTGTTATCACGATTGCTTTGGATTGACCGTTGTTGAAGATGTGTTTATGCTTTGGTGGTCTTTGGATTTAATTGATTGGTGGCTATTGTATGATACAGTATTTGTATTGCTATGTTTCTGCATGATTCTAGTGGTTATGTGATTAACTGTCTGATTAATTTGTTGCTGCGTGTTCTAGTGATTGTACCTGTATGCTTTAGCTGTTAGATTAGTCCATTCACTTAGTTTCGTGCTAACCCCTCCACCTTCCCCCTTGCAGGTTGTAGGTATTTGCTTTTGTGGACATGGGAGAAGATGGGCGTGTTGGGTTGTGTTCGACAAGTCTAGAACTCTGATGTGGTCTGTATGAAATCGGATATTAAAGTAACACCGGTTGTTTGTTAAATATGTATTGATAAATGAATTTGTAGTAATTATATTTATGTGTGTACATAAGGGTACGCTTTGTAAGTATGACTTCCGATGTTTTATAAAAAAAAAAAAAAAAAAAAAAAAAGTACAGTGTTACACTGCTGCAATTCTACTCTTGAATTTATCTTGTATCATTGTATAATAATGTTATTTATTACGGTGTTTATAATAATAATATCTTGCTTTCCATGCAAAATAAAAAATAACAATTGACTCAGATGAACATTTTTCATGTGCTACTCCGTAAGTGTTTAATAAAAACACCAAAGTGACAATGACTGTATACTATCAAATTAAAAATATCTCATACTTGTATTTTATTCTCAAATTGTTACACGATAGAAATATTAATTTATAAAAGACGAATCTGAACCCATCACCACTTGGGATGGCAATGGATCGGATATGGATCGGGTGAGGCCGTATCCATATCCATATCCATTTATTTTTTTTACTTTTCATCCATCCATATCCATATGTGTCGGGTGAAGCGGGTTATGGATAATTATCCATATCCGTTTAAATTTATTTTATTTTTAACAATTATAAGCGGTGGTTCACTATATACGATCAAAAGTAATATTTTTAATAGTTTATGCGACCGAAAGTCACATTTTACTAATCTATATAACAAATATTCAATAGATAACCTATTAAACGTGTCAAGATATCGACATGTAAGTTGCTTACTTTTAGTTACATGAAATCACATTTGAACCACCAAAGTACGATAAATACATTTGATTATTTAAATAAAATAAAATATAAGAAGAAAGTTATATTTTTAGAGAAAATATAAAGAAAGATGAATATGAATATAATTAATGAAATATCACTACATAAATGATACTAATTTGAGTGATAAATTTATATATTTAGTTATTTCGGATGAAAGCGGGTTCATCCATGGATGAAATTTTATCATCCACATCCATATTCATATCTATTTAGATCGTCCATATCCACGAATAATCGGGTGGATCGGATAGATATCCACTGGATCGGGTATCCATCGCCATCCCTAAATTCACCACCTATTATCGAAACTTTATCCTTTAATCTTCATCTGGGCCCACGATCATGAAAGTTTTTCTTTTCTTTTTTTTAAAATTTTTTTCTCCATGTCATTTTTCATATTATTATTACTATTATTATTATTATAATAAATTATTAAATAATTATTATTATTAATATTATTATTATTATTTATTAATATTAATATTAATATTATTATTAAGGCTCAAGCTACTAAGTGGTTAAAATGATTTTGTCATTTTTAAAAAACAATTCCTTGACGGCGACCTATATCATATAGGCTATATGATTGTTCCTAAAATGCTTAACGCACTTGTCAATAACCTTTCATCTAAAACTCAACCTAGCCGCTAAATACCAAGTTTTTTAATCACTTTAACGACAAGTCTAAAGGCTATTGTTAAAAATATCATTTTTTTTAAATTGATTATATTTTTATCAAAGTTCTTGATAAATTTTGTACATAAAAATTTTTAAACACAAATAATATACAAATTAGCATATTTATCATAAATCTTAATGGAGTAATTATTAATTATATTTCAAATACAACTAACCAAAAGGTCTTTTAAATTATATAACGATCTTCTTAATAAAAATTTAAGATAATTGTTTAGAACTTGAAAAGTAAATTGTGAGATATTGTCTCATGTATTTGATTTACAATAATTAGGATTGATAATGGGATCAGATTAGTCATAATTTTTCATTCATATTAACATTTATATCTATATATCTATTTAAATTCAGTTTATTTATATAAATCAAATTAATCTAACATTTTATGTACTTGATTTATATTTATAATATGTGTAATTAGGATTGACAATCGGGGTTGGTGTTGAAAGAAGGGAATTGAATAGCATGGTCGATGAGTTTGGTTGTAATGTTGGTACTTTTGCGTTTAACTATCTAGGTCTTTCAATCGATGCTAAAATGAATAAATTAATTAGTTGGAAGTCAGTTATTGAGAAGTTCAAGAATCTTCTTTCGATTTGGAATGCCCGGGTGATGTCATTTGGTGGACGATTGACCTTTGTTAAATCGGTTCTAAATAGTCTTCCGTTGTATTATTCCTCGCTCTTCCATGCCCGCCAAGTGTGTTAAACAAACTTGAGTGTGTAAGACGTTCTTTCTTTAGGGGGTGGGGGGTTCGGGTTCCAAAAACAAAATGTCGTGGGTCAAATGGGGTGATGTCCTTCTTCCGTATGCGTTGGATCTTGGAGCTGGAAGCGGGCAGTAACTAGGCGAACTAATGGTGATCTGGAGCAGCTAAACTCGCTGTTGGAATCCACATCTTGTGACAGCAGCAGGTGCAACAAATGGTATTGGCGATTGAGCAACAATGGGTTGTTCACCTCTAATCAGTTGACGCGATAGGTGGAGTCGAAATTAAGTGCAGCAGGATCCAACCGTTGTGAAACCTTGCAAAATAATTTGTTTCCTAAAACAGTTGAAGTTTTTATGTGGAGGGTTAATAAAAAACGCATTCCAGTGTTGACATAATTAGACAAGCGAGGTGTTGATCTACATTCGGTTCGTTGTCCTCTTTACGATGACAACATTGAAACGGTGGATCACTCACTTCTCATGTGCATGCACTCGTTTGATATATGGGTTAAAGTGTATAATTTGTGGAGCTTAGGAATGTTTTTAACTTAAGTATTGGTGAAGCTCTATGCGGTAATTTGAGGCATGTTAAATCCGAGGTGGGCAAAAGAATTTGGTAAGCAGTTAACTGGATATGTGTCAATGTGTGTATCTTATTTGGAAAAACCTTCAGGATATCGCAATAGATTTAAGTGGGCTCTTCGATCGTACGATGTGATGAAGTCTATGGAGGAAGAAGAAGAAGATGTCGATGAAGACTTTGCATCCCCCGATTCAGAATCCTAAAAGTACTTATTCGTTTTCTCAACCCGTTTTCGTGATATCATAGTTGGGTTTTAAAGTTGTAGTTTCGCGTTTTTAGTTTCGCGGGTTGTGTGTCGTAGTTTCGCCTTCGTAATTTCGCAGGTTGTGTCATCTATAAAGTTTTTGGTACCGTTGTCGTGCTTTAGTTGTTGTAAGTGGTTGTTTGGTGGTGTTGTATCCGCTAGCTTTTGACTACTTTGTTTTTTTAATTTCAATGCCTTGCCTTTCAAAAAAAAATATATTCAAGAACACGTTTTGGAATCCTCCTGTTGCTTTAACGAAATCCAAGTGAAGTTACGATAAGATCGTGAAGAGAATTAAAAATAAAGTTATCGATTGACACAATTGGTTAACGAATCCGCAAGTCTTCTTATCGTGAATCAGAGGTGGTAATCGATAGATAACATTGAATACTTTCTCAGCATCCCATTGCTTATTTTATTATTATTTTTTTTTTTATCATGTATGTATCGCTGCTTTGGGTGCTGCGCAGCTAGCTCTCTTGTTCTGTATTTGGGTGTTGCGGGCATTTTGGGTGCTCCCCTCTTTGTACTTGTTGATTTCTATAAATATATTGTCTTTTCAAAAAAAAAAAAAAAAAAATACAATAAAATTGTAACATCTAACAAATAAAGATATAACGTAACATAAAAAAATTAGTCACGAAAGTGTAGTAGTTGCCATCATTTGCGTCAAATATGTTATAATTACAAGTAATTTTAGATCTCGACAAACGTAGGTATCTAATCTTTGGAATTGTTGATTAATCAAACATGTTTGGAGTACTTTGTTATGCGGTTATATACAGTGGTGGAACTTGGACCCGACCGCAACAGGGGTAAAATAGTGACAGGAGGGATAAACACTAAAAAACTTAGGAAAAAAGAACTTATTTTTTATGAATAAAATAAACTTTGATTCGTTGCGATAGGTATATGCATTTATATTTTTTATAAGTTTAAAATTAGCAAGAAAAAAAGAACTCAAGTATACATATACATTATATATATATTTTAAATAAATATACAAATTTAATGAATATATACATATACATAATTGTTTATTATGTTCGAGAACATTTTATAAGTTTTTCAATATACAATATGTAGATAAATAATTTTTCACCTACATATTCAGATTTCATAGTATTCTTATATCCCCCATTAGAACATTTGTAATGATGGATGGTGTAGGTTTGTGGTGTGAATTTTTTTTTCTTTTTATTTTTTTGACGAGTAGTCAGTGTAAATTTTTTGTGAACTAATGGATGTGTAGATTGGTGTGGATTAAGAGTGTTGTGATGACGTGGTCAAATATGATTGGTAAACTGGATAAAATTGAATTAAAATAATATACGGAGTATTAAAAAAATTTAACAAAAAGAATTAACTAATCATGTTGTTTGACTTCTCAACTCACAGTTGTTGCTTTGTCTGGGACTTTCCAACCAATGTTTCACAAAAACGGTAAGCCAACGCCTTGTTAGGCACAATATAAGTGTGGGTGGCTTGCTACGTCGGATCCCACGACGTTACATAACCACCGGTACAAGTAGTCTTAGCGAATGGATCCGTGAAATATCTACCCAATTGAATAATCATTTTAATACCTATGTGCAATGTGCATGTAATCATAATTTTTTTTTTAAATACTTTTTGACCATGAATTCTCAAAATATTTTATAAATCAACACTACGTTTTTTTAAATCGACATGAAAAACATTTAACATACATTATTACTCGATAATTCATTAGAGTTACATCATCCATCAATTTCACAGTGAGGTACTGACCTCTACATGATACGTTTTGTAAACATTGCATTCTTTTGAAAAAGGCACATCATAATTGATTATCAAATTTCAAGGTTTTTGACGTTTGATGATTTCTACATATAGACAATCACCGTAAATAATAGTTTACAATACTACATCCGTTGATAATGCAGTCAAAATAAGATACATGGTGATGATTTTGTGAATACAACATTTTCTCGAATAAAGTATGTATGAATCCATGCACATAACTTGTATCACATATAAGCAAACAGCGGAAGACTTCTAGGAACCTGAGAATAAACATGCTTGAAAGTGTCAACACAAAGGTTGGTGAGTTCATAGTTTTAATGTTGCGCATAATCTGTATATAAAGGTGGATCACAAGATTTCAGTTGTTTCATCCAGAAACGTTTATCAAAATATTCTACGAAATTGAGCACCCTGGTAACTAAACTTTAACGTTATAATAAGTACCCCTGTTTTAACATACATGCAACCAACATTTACAATACACGCAATCCAACGTGTACTAAACTCAAATAGCATACGTCTGTTTTATAGTTCAGGCTAGGGTTTCTATACCTGGAACAGACGGGGATGTCAAGCCCTATGGATCCATATATAACTACTCGCGTCCACCAGTTCTTATAACCGGCAGTTACTAGTTACCAAAGCTAATGGATTTTCGGTTCAAACTCGGTGTAGAATTTAGTATGTACTTGTATCCATTGCGTTTAAAATATAGTGCATATATTCTCAGCCCAAAAATATATATTGCAAAAATATTTAAAAAGGGAGCAAATGAAACTCACTATACTGTATTTCGTAGCAATTATGCATATGACGGCACTGAACAAGTGCAGGGTTGGACTCGGATTCACGAACCTATATTAGTATATGTTAATCAATAACTGTCTAACAAGCTAGGTCGGGTCATAGTGTATCACAATCCTAATGCTCGAGATCGACATACAAAATTCATCAAAAGTCATCTCAAAAAGTCAATTTTGACAATTGTTCAACAAAGTGAGACGTGCCTTATACAAGGATTCATTTACTCGGCTGGTAATATTTAAAAATCCATTTTATCAATCTCATAAAAAAGTTTATTTAAATCTTAATTGCAGATTCAAAAGCAATTTCAATTAACGTAAATCATAATTCAGTTGACTATAGCTTTTAATTCGTTCATCGAAATTACGCGATTTCTAAATGAAAAGTTATTGATTTTTCGCCAGCTTTCCAATAACATGCATATCATATACTTTTTATCAGTAGTATATGTATTAAATTCGTGTTTCATCATAAACTATCAAATGACAAAATTAAAGCATACAAGCATGCATAAACATATATACTCGAGCATTAGATATGGATACACTATTAATATATAAAAGATAAGATATGAATACTCACGTATCAATATTGTGATTTAATATTGTAGGAAAGTACGTAGACGCAACGGAGATGATAAACGCTAAGTTTGACTTGCGAACAATACCCACGAACATTACCCATAACCTCCATAGCTATAACCCATAGTTTCCTTAGCTTAAACCCGTTTGAAAACTTGTTTTGAAAATGACACGCTAGTGACTTTGTCGTAATATTTTATGTAAAACATAATAATAATAATAATAATAATAATAATAATAATAATAATAATAATAATAATAATAATAATAATAATAATAATAATAATAATAATAATAATAAGATTAATAATAATAATATTAATCTTAATAATATTAATAATAATAATAATATAAATAATAATATATATATAGATATAAGAGAGATTGAGGAAAAAAAATATGGACGCCTTCTGCAACGAGCTCGGGCTTTATAGGCCAGAAACTGATCTCACAGCTCCGCGATTGCGGAATGTGTGAGTGCAAATATGCCACGATTGCGGAGCAGCCTGCTCCAGCTCACCACTTGTTTTGGCCACTTCCTTGTTGACATAATTAAATATAATATATAATATATATAATTTAAATTAATTAATTATAAATTATATTTTATTCTCGTGCATAGTTGATTTGTAATTTTTGTTCCGATAAGTCGTACGTCGTCACTCGACTTATGTCCCGGTTTCGGTTTTTCGAACGTCCTCTCGTACACTGAGAAAACTTGTACTTTACGTTTCGCGACTCGTACCTTTGTCAAAATATAGACTTAGATTATCTATAAACTATACCACTCGAACTATAACTTATACATTTGAGTGTTTTGATCATTTACTTCTATAAATCATTGTCTTGTTATTTACCAATATTATAGTATTATCAAATGTTTTATAATTAACTTAATATATATTATTTAAAAACACATTTTAAAAAAAAAACACAACGCAAGTTATTCAAACAATTAATATCCAACTTATCATAAATATTCAAATAGATATTTAAACCAATAAGTTTAATGCACAGTATCATATACTTAATACTTTGTTACGCTTTCAAGTTATAGTATATATATGTATCTATTTACACATAATTGTTCGTGAATCATCGAGAACAGTCGAAGGGTATTTGAATAGTTCAAAAATTTTGAGATTCAACTTTACAGACTTTGCTTATCGTGTCGGAAACATATAAAGATCTAGTTTAAATTTGGTCGAAAATTTCCGGGTTGTCACAGTACCTACCCGTTAAAGAAATTTCGTCCCGAAATTTGATTGGGATGGTCATGGCTGACAATAAGTATGTTTTCATGACGCATACGAGCTAAAAATTAGAGTTTTATCATCATTGAGTAGTATAGATAAAACAATTCGATTTTGTGAAGAGTACGAGTGAAGTTATCACAAAAGAGAGAAATGAATAAATGTAGATTTTTCATATCTTTTGACGTAGATAGGATTGATTTCCGGAGTTCAAGGGATTTAGGGAAAAATCTTCGTAATAAGATTTGATTCTTCGGTAATTAAGGAAATTAGGATCTTCTTTGATTAAATGCGATAACCTATCACGATTGCTCTTCAGATTTTTCGCTATAAATCCACTCCCTTCGTTTCTTTATTTCCACATCTCACCTTCTATTCTTCCTCCCTTAACTCATATTTTAAAGTATTCGTCAATATACTTCATCCAGTTCTGATTCTTGATATACTCCTAACTTTCATATCTATCATTCTTCTTTTTCATCTGCCGCCGGAGGAATCTATTCACTTTTACTATACTCTTGGCTTTATAGTGTTTTTAGTTCTCCCTTGTCTTTACGTTGCAATACTTATTGATATACACGGTTTGTAATTTATGTGTTGTCGTCAGACTTTATATCTTTCCTTATTTTTCAGAGTCCCTGCTTCTGTCTTTCTATAATCATCGACATCCACAGTTAATGCTCTTTCTTTTTTGCTGCGATTTATACCCTCATTTTTATTTCGAAGCCTCATGCTCTGTTTTCTCTTCTATCCATTAAGCACCGCATGTAATGATCCAGAATTCGCAGATATGAATTTCGGAATGAACATAGTTAATGTTCTAAGAAGGAAATTGTAATGGCACGATCTTGATTTGTCAAATTACTAGAATACCTCGAAAAAGGCAGAAATCATCAAGAAAAATATTTTCTTGATATGTTTAGAGTTTAAGTAGAATACAAGAGTCGTGTAACATGGCACATGATGATGTTATTATCTGTGAATCATCACGTTCCATTTAGAAACTCAGCATGACTTACTGTAATATAATCACGTTGATCAAGTGTCATTATATTATACTAACTCATGCTTCAGTTCCCAACACTACTTCAAAAACATTCATATTTTAAATTCGAATTTTCAGAATTTAGAAACTAAAACTGTTTCTTTTATGATGTAATACAAATAAAGCGAAGAGATAATTGATTTCAGATAAGAAGAGTTATGAAAATATCTTCAGAAATATTTAAGATATTTATAATGAAAGATATGATAATATCTTAGAATATCTAAGATCAGAGGATGATGAAGAATATTGTCCGCAAGGGTTTAGAGTCAGGAGCAAGGTATTCGTTAATGACTTCAGCAGATACTGAATTATTTGGATTCTTTGAAGGCAGGTTTAGTCTTTGTGATTTGTCCACAGCCTCCTTCATAGTTTGCTCAATCCGTTTTCCAGTTTCAAACCTTCTCTTTTTTCTGAGCTTTTCCAACACCTTATTCTTTATCATCAAACTTTTTACTGTTAAGATCGTTTACAGTTTTTGCTGCTTCATAAGCATTTTTCAAAATTTCGATAACTAGTTCGCAGTTTAGGATGTTTTTCAGAAACTTCACATTCGAAGTATGTAAGTCTAGGAGATAGACGTTATATATTGTAACGACCCTACTTTTTCCGTTATCTTTTACCGTTAACTATTTAACGACCGTTAACTGTTATTCGTGCCACGTCATTTCTATGACCTATATTATTATTTTTGTAATAATATATTAATTATTATATGTCAAATGAATATTTGTATTCATATTTTAATTTATACGTTTCTACGTCTCGCGGATTTCCATCCGGCGAATCTTTTCGGTTTTCAAACCAACGGTCGAGTTTTTGGGATTTTTAAGTCCTAATTATTTTAAATATGATATTTTGATGTCATATGATTATATATAGTGTTTATATATTTTATTTGTCGCGTGTGCGTTATCTCTCCGAATATTTAATCGCGTAGCGGTGTTTTCGCGTTTCGGGCTTCGTTCGGGCATTCGGGCCACAAGCTATTGGACATTTATCAAATTTGGGCCACAAAGGGCCCACCCTAGTCAATATTCAGCCGAAAATTCAAGGGGGAGGGGGGTATATCCACATTTTGTTTCATTTTGAGAGAATACTTACACTTTAAACATTTTCTCAAAACCCTTAATTTCTCTCATTCATTTTCTCCTCCCTCTTTTCTCCTTTGAGTGCCATCGCCACCACCATCCATAATCCTCATCATCTTCTTCAATCAAGCAAGCAAATCAAAGGGCTTTTATCATATTCGGATTCCTCTCGTTCTTCTCTACACGATCATACTCTTCGATTCTTGATTAGGGTATAAACCCTAACCCTAACTTTTCAATTTTTCATTTATTTTTCTGATTTTACATGTTATATTAGTAGTATGATGATTATGTGTTATTGTATTGTTGTTTGTATGCGTAGAATTACTCGATTATACATGTTTTCGGTTTGATTATTTTGGGACAGCAGCTTATTCGTTCATTTCTGGTTTTGTAACTGATATAAAAGTGAAATTAAATTGTTTAGATGAGTTCCTCTCATCAAGACATTAATTTTAGACTCCGGATTCATGTCGTTTCGATTCCCGGAGCCCTAGATACGAGCAAAGTGGTATTTTGTTAAGATTGAAATGTGATTTTGGTATGAACCAGGTTTGGTCCGACTTTGTGACCATATTTGGTGACTTTAGGGTGTGTTAGTGTGTTAGGACTGATGGTGGGGCGAACTTTCATGTTCGGGTCATCTCAATCCGAGCCACGAATCACCCGTTACGTCTAAAACACGTTTTTGATTGAATTGAAGTTCCAAGTAGTGTATTGGCTGTATATCACGACTTGTGGGCTGTTCATGGTGTGTTCTTGAGTGTACCAAAGTGTCGGGTGGTTTGCTTAGGCGGAGATATATGTAAGGCTCGCCGAAAACCGACACCCGGGGCTCAGGATACGACCCGATGAACTTTTGATTTAAAACTTGGGATTTATTATTAAACTTATAATATAAATAATGGATTTCGTTATCATTTAATTACTTATGATATAAAAAGTAATTATTATTATTATTTAAGACTTATGATATATATTTATTATATCATTTAATTAATACTTATGATTTAATTAATATTTTAATTAAACTTATGATTAATAATACTTTTATTATTAATGAAAAATACTTATGATAAGTATTAAACTTATATTATGAGATTATTATTATTATAGGACTTATAATAAGGATTAAATAATTATTTAATTATTATAAGACTTAGTTATTATTTAATTATTAAATACTTATGATTTAATAAGTATAATTAGAAATTTATGATATGATTAATAATTCATTATTAATTAATAATACTTATGATATGATTTAAAATTTATTATTAATTAATAATACTTATATTATGACTAATATTTAATTAATTAATTAAATACTTATGTTATATTAATTATATCATTTAAACTTATCTAAACTTTAATAATTCATTTTAATTTAATTAAACTTATGTTACGACATAATTAGACATATTTGACTTTAATAAACGTTATAACTTATATTATTATTATAACTTACACTTTTAAAATTTACATTGACCATGTTTGACCAAGGTTGACTTTTGAGTTGACTTTCAATTGACTTTGACTTTCAGTTGACTTTTGTTGACTTTCTAATTAAGGAAACTTTCCTAACTTATAAACTTTCCTAAAATAGCAACTTTCTAAATTTGGAAACTTTCCAAAAATAGAAACTTTCCAAAAATAGAAACTTTCTAAATTTGGAAACTTTCCAAAAATAGAAACTTTCCAAAAATAGAAACTTTCCAAAAATAGAAACTTTCCGAAAATAGAAACTTTCCAAAAATAGAAAACTTTCCAAAAATGGAAACCTGCTAAAAATAGAAACTTTCTAAAAATAGAAAGTGTGTGTCCGTACGCTGTTCCGATCAAACCGATGCATGTTGAGTGTTGTTCTATGTCTACTTGCAACATGTACAATAGCTATCATACTAAGACTTGACCTAAGTTAGTTATTTATATCGACCTGCTTTATTTATAGGTCGGCGTTGTGATCATTCATGATCACTTTACTTCATTTGCTGTTCGCATAATTGTGTGGTTACTTCGGTTGCTATTAAGGTGAGTTATAGTCCCATTTTTCTATTTTAAATCTTTTGGGATGAGAATACATGCAATTTATTTTATATTTTGGACACATGTGGAAGTTAGTTTAAATTATTCATTGTGAGTTGAACAAAAATATTCCCTAGTCTGGTAACTGTAATCACTGGTTTCTACTGGTGAACGCGAATCCTATGGATAGATCTATCGGGTTTGACAACCCCATTTCGAGCTAGTCGCGCTAGCAATTTATAATCGGAATGTTTAGTACTTCGTATTTTGTTGTAGATACACTTGTTCGGTGTATATTATTTATTGTGTTTGGCAAGGGTAAATAAATGGTTAAGTGGTTACCAGGTGGCTCACGGAAAATGGAATAATGTTTTATTATATGTTTTCTAGCATATAATTTGGTGGTTCAAAAAGGAGTTTTTATGTTTTCAAACATAAATTTTTATTGTTTAAATTAAATATTGTTTGCAATATTAAACCTATAATTCACTCAACATTTTTGTTGACAGTTACTCGCATGTTTTATTCTCAGGTTCATGATTGATTGCTTCCGCTGTGCTTAGAGAGTCTGCATATTTATGATGGCAGCTTTTGTTAAACATTAACTTGCATTCTATTTTGTTACATTAAAAAGTGGTTGTTTGTTGACTTTATTTTGGTCAACTTTTGGTTAAAGTATTATTGTATAGTTTTTCTAAACTTATACATTTTAGTAAATTTCCTTTATAGGAAATCATTTTTAAATAAAGAATGCAAGGTTGTTTTATTAAATTCATATAGAGTTTCGATCAAGCTGTGGGACCAAGTGACGGAGCCGTTAAGTGTTTTGACGGAGTCGCCACAGTTGGTATCAGAGCTCTGGTTGTAGGGAATTAGGCTGCATTGATGTCGTTACCCGAGTCAATAGGGTGCATTAGTGAGTCTAGTCTACAGCCCGGCCTATTATATATTACTATATGTGATTATTTGTATCGTATTGGTATGTATATTGTTGTCATACATACATTTCTATTATGTTCTGAATCCGGTAGGAACTCCCATTCCGATTTAAACGTATTCTCCGACTCATGCGAGTTCATCTTTTAAAGGAACACCTCGGTTAGTGAAACCGAGGGGGTGTCATTCTTGACTTCTGGAATTCTCGACATTTCTATGTCATAATTAGTGTTTATTGATATAACGTTTAAGTTACATTACGTGTTCTAGAATTCTCGGCATTTCTATGTCATCTATTATGGTTATGTATATAACGTTTGAGTTATATTACGCGAGATGTCATTCTTGACTTCTAAAGGCTCGGCATTTCAATGTCCGCTATTGTGTTTGGGTATATAACATTTTTGTTACATTACATGCCATTGTGCCGTTGTGCCTATGTGCTTTGGTTTTTGAACCGAAAAACGTCATCCTTGACTTTTAGAGATTCTTGGTACTTCGAAGACATTTTCATGTCACCATTACTCCTATTCATTACTTTCGATGTCTTTGTCTCTTGTGCTATCCTTAGCACATTGTTAAGAAATTGTTTTAGGGAAATTGTGTTGAAATTCGAGGTTGACCACGTGTCCTGACCTTATGTAGTGATATTGGAATGGAACTATGAGTTAGTGAAATATAATGGCGTCAGGCCAACGTGATTATATTACGTTAATTCATAAAAAGTCCCAATATTGTGACATGAGGAATAGAAAGCGAGTCAGAGAAAATTTATACACCACTCATTCGGAAATTCTAACGTT
Source organism: Rutidosis leptorrhynchoides (assembly GCF_046630445.1). Classification (NCBI taxonomy): domain Eukaryota; kingdom Viridiplantae; phylum Streptophyta; class Magnoliopsida; order Asterales; family Asteraceae; genus Rutidosis; species Rutidosis leptorrhynchoides. The sequence goes on from NC_092334.1 coordinate 671,702,242, forward strand.
GTTACATGAGTAAGGAAGATACTCATTATCTTATTTGTTGATATACGAGAGACTCGTCTTAACCGAACTACTTACCCCATGTTTTATCATTCATAACTCGCTTGTTAGTGACAGCTTCGCACGTGAAGAGTTTTGGCTCAAGGACTTATGTCCTGATAATAGCCAAAACAATATTTAACTCATTGGTTTTCATGACCTCGTAGCATTTGTTGGTTAGATGTCGCAAGACGATTCAAGTCCTTCACCTGAGCTTCAACGATCTTACTTCAACTCGTAACCTTTGTAATGCGGATACCCTGCTTTTCATTTAAAATTTTTACACATTTGTGTAATTGGGCGGTTCTCACGAAATTTATGGGCGAATAGAAGTAATGAAATACTTTGTCATGTATACTATTTATAAAATCATATATGTACGTATGAATTCAAATGGACAAATTTACCCTTACCTATTTTGGCTAGTATACACTAATTTATACCTTCAAAATTATTTTAAAACCACTCTTATTGAGTTGTCTAGTTAACTCAAATTGATTTACGTAAAATGGTACACGTTGTACATACTTCTAAATTACTAAGAGCTTCGTTCCATCTATGGGGTTACATTAGACGTTTAAAGCTTTTTCAAAACTTCTTTGATTGATTACATTAGAATTTTTGCATTACTCTACAGAGTGTTTGGATCACATTTCTTCTCATCCTCCGTTTAAGGATGAAAATTTACCATTAAGTCCATTGATAGAAATTCTTACACCAGTTTGGATGCCGGTTTTATAAAATTTGTTGGAAAATCTTTGCGCTCATAGAATTTTCCCTCTTATGGTTGGACATGGCCGAAACGCAGACCGATAAATCAAGTTTCTGGGGTACACTCGATGGTCACCTTATTGTAGAAAAGGCGCTAGGTGGGTTTCTACCCCAACTGTTGTTATAATGGGTATCATGGATATATATTACTCTAGACCGTTTGAGGAGTTTCTACTCTCAATTTTCGCTGTCAATCGCAACACCCTCGTAAACATCAATCCTAGGATTCGATACTTTAGGGTGCACGAAATTATTTTTGGAGATTCATCTCACCTGGAGTCGGCCATTCTTTATAACCCATGATTCGCGTTCTTTTCATCCGCACATAAATTTAAGAATATGGATGAATCCTAGACTTCCTCGCTCATTGTACAAGGAAGTTCACTCTCATTGAATTATCACACCTTTCATACGTCTTCCTTTCGGAAATATAATGAAAATTTACTTTGGAGTCCATGATCCTCGTTAACTCCTTTGAGAGAATTGCCTTAAATATCTATGCCACCGATGTGACTACTCCATATTTATTTCTTCCTTCATTATTGCAACTTTATTTCATCCGTCCCAGTTCGTCCCCTTGGGGAGCTCCCGTTTTGTTCATTGAGAAGAAAGATGGTTCATTTCGTTTGTGTATTGATTATCGTGAATTGAACGAGCTTACTGTTAAAAACCGTTACCCTCTTCCGAGAATTGATGATCTGTTCGATCAACTTCAAGGTTCGTCCGTTTATTATAAGATTGATCTTCGTTCCGGTTATCACCAATTACGCGCTAAAGAAACTGATATTCTGAAAACCGCTTTCTGTACCCGTTATAGTCACTTTGAATTTCTTGTTATGCCGTTCAGATTGACAAATGCACCTGTTGTGTTCATGGACCTCATGAACCGTGTGTGTAGACCCTATCTGGACAAATTCGTTACTGTTTTCATCGACCACATCCTTATTTATTCTAAGAGTGATGAAGGGCGAAGAACATTTGAAGTTAGTGCTTGATCTGTTGAGGAAAGAAGAGTTGTACGCTAAGTTCTCTAAGTGTGCTTTCTGGTTAAGAGAAGTTCATTTTCCTCGGACATATTGTTAGTAAATAGGGAATACAAGTTGATTCTGCTAAGATTGAGGCGATTGAAAAGTGGGAAGTTCCGAAAACTCCTACTCAGATTCGCCAGTTTCTAGGATTAGCAGGCTATTATAGAAGGTTCATTCAAGATTTTTCACGAGTAGCGAAACCTCTGACTGCTTTAACGCGTAAGGGGAAGAAGTACGAGTGGAAGAGTGAACAAGAGTCTGCTTTCCAAACTCTGAAGAAGAAGTTAACATCTGCACCGATATTATCACTACCTGAGGGTAATGATGATTTTGTTATCTATTGTGATGCTTCGTGTCAAGACTTTGGTTGTGTTTTGATGCAACGAAAGAAAGTTATTGCGTACGCGTCACGTCAGTTGAAGATTCACGAGCAGAATTACGTAACCCATGATTTAGAGTTGAGAGCTGTTGTGTTTGCGCTTAAGATTTGCAGACATTATCTATATGGGGTCAAAGGTACATTATACACTGATCACAAAAGTCTTCAACATATTCTTGATCAGAAACAGTTAAATATGAGGCAACGAAGATGGGTTGAGACGTTAAATGATTATGATTGCGAACTTTTATATCATCCGGGAAAGGCCAATGATGTGGCTGATGCATTAAGTCGTAAAGAAAGGGCTGAACCTCGCAGGTTTAGGGCCTTGAATATGACAATTCAAACAAACCTCGCTAGGCAGATCCTTGAGGCACAATAAGAAGCCTTGAAGGAGGAAAATTTTGTAACGGGAAGGTCCGAGGCTTGAGTAAACAGTTAGAGGTACAAACCGATGGTACTCGGTATTTTGCGGGATGCCTTTGGGTTCCGAAGTTTGGTGATCTACGAAAACTTGTTTTAGATGAGGCTCATAAGTCTAGGTACTCTATTCATCCTGGTTCAGGAAAGATGTATCATGATCTTAAGAAGCTGTATTGGTGGCCTAATTTGAAAGCTGATGTGGCTACGTATGTGGCTAAGTGTTTGACCTGCGCTAAGGTTAAAGCTGAACATCAAAAACCGTCTGGACTTTTGGTGCAACCTGAAATTCCCGAGTGGAAGTGGGAAGGTATTAAGATGGACTTTATTACGAAGTTACCGGGAGTTGTGGGTGGTTATGATACCATTTGGGTGATTGTTACCGACTCGCTAAGTCAACTCTTTTCTTGCCAATTAAGGAAACATATTCAATGAAGAAGTTTACTCGTTTGTATTTGAAGGAGATTATTTCGAGACATGGTGTTCCCGTATCGATTATGTTGGACTGAGGCAGTCCTAACAAGGTGCTCTAGGAACTAAATTGGATATGAGCACCGCTTATCATCCACAGACGGATGGTCAGAGTGAAAGGACCATTCAAACGTAGAAAACATGTTAAGAGCGTGTGTTATTGATTTTGGAAATGGGTGGGATAAATATTTGCCGCTGGATGAGTTTTCTTATAACAGCAGTTATCATGCAAGTATTAAAGCCGCACCATTTGAAGCTCTGTATGGTAGAAAGTGTAGGTCTCCTATCTGTTGGAATGAGGTTGGGGATGCTCAACTCACATGACCAGAGATCATTCACGAGACTACCGAGAAGATTGCACAGATTAAGGAAAGATTGAGAACTGCCAGGAGTAGGCAAAAGAGTTATGCTAATAAGAGAAGGAACGATATCGACTTTCAGGTCGGTGATCGTGTTATGTTGAAAGTTTCACCTTGGAAGGGTGTAGTACGTTTTGGTAAAAGGGGAAAGTTGAATCCTCGTTTTGATGGACCTTTTGAGATCATTGAGAGAGTTGGACCCGTGGCTTATCGTTTAAAATTTTGCCACAAGAACTCAATGCTGTTCACGATGTTTTTCATGTATTGAATTTGAAGAAGTGTTTGGCCGAGGCCGATGAGACAATTCCTCTTGACGAACTTCATGTTGATAAGCAACTACGTTTTATTGAGGAACCTGTTGAAATTCTGGATCGAAAGGTTAAGACTCTTAAACAGAGTAGATTTCCTATTGTTCGAGTTAGATGGAACGACGCGGTCCCGAGTTCACTTGGGAGCGTGAAGATTAAATGAAGCAGAAGTACCCGCATTTATTCCCAGATGCTGAGTCAACCCTGCACCTGCTTAAATTTCGGGACGAAATTTCCGTAACGGGAAGGTACTGTAACGACCCTACTTTTTCCGTTATCTTTTACCGTTAACTATTTAACGACCGTTAACTGTTATTCGTGCCACGTCATTTCTATGACCTATATTATTATTTTTGTAATAATATATTAATTATTATATGTCAAATGAATATTTGTATTCATATTTTAATTTATACGTTTCTACGTCTCGCGGATTTCCATCCGGCGAATCTTTTCGGTTTTCAAACCAACGGTCGAGTTTTTGGGATTTTTAAGTCCTAATTATTTTAAATATGATATTTTGATGTCATATGATTATATATAGTGTTTATATATTTTATTTGTCGCGTGTGCGTTATCTCTCCGAATATTTAATCGCGTAGCGGTGTTTTCGCGTTTCGGGCTTCGTTCGGGCATTCGGGCCACAAGCTATTGGACATTTATCAAATTTGGGCCACAAAGGGCCCACCCTAGTCAATATTCAGCCGAAAATTCAAGGGGGAGGGGGGTATATCCACATTTTGTTTCATTTTGAGAGAATACTTACACTTTAAACATTTTCTCAAAACCCTTAATTTCTCTCATTCATTTTCTCCTCCCTCTTTTCTCCTTTGAGTGCCATCGCCACCACCATCCATAATCCTCATCATCTTCTTCAATCAAGCAAGCAAATCAAAGGGCTTTTATCATATTCGGATTCCTCTCGTTCTTCTCTACACGATCATACTCTTCGATTCTTGATTAGGGTATAAACCCTAACCCTAACTTTTCAATTTTTCATTTATTTTTCTGATTTTACATGTTATATTAGTAGTATGATGATTATGTGTTATTGTATTGTTGTTTGTATGCGTAGAATTACTCGATTATACATGTTTTCGGTTTGATTATTTTGGGACAGCAGCTTATTCGTTCATTTCTGGTTTTGTAACTGATATAAAAGTGAAATTAAATTGTTTAGATGAGTTCCTCTCATCAAGACATTAATTTTAGACTCCGGATTCATGTCGTTTCGATTCCCGGAGCCCTAGATACGAGCAAAGTGGTATTTTGTTAAGATTGAAATGTGATTTTGGTATGAACCAGGTTTGGTCCGACTTTGTGACCATATTTGGTGACTTTAGGGTGTGTTAGTGTGTTAGGACTGATGGTGGGGCGAACTTTCATGTTCGGGTCATCTCAATCCGAGCCACGAATCACCCGTTACGTCTAAAACACGTTTTTGATTGAATTGAAGTTCCAAGTAGTGTATTGGCTGTATATCACGACTTGTGGGCTGTTCATGGTGTGTTCTTGAGTGTACCAAAGTGTCGGGTGGTTTGCTTAGGCGGAGATATATGTAAGGCTCGCCGAAAACCGACACCCGGGGCTCAGGATACGACCCGATGAACTTTTGATTTAAAACTTGGGATTTATTATTAAAATTATAATATAAATAATGGATTTCGTTATCATTTAATTACTTATGATATAAAAAGTAATTATTATTATTATTTAAGACTTATGATATATATTTATTATATCATTTAATTAATACTTATGATTTAATTAATATTTTAATTAAACTTATGATTAATAATACTTTTATTATTAATGAAAAATACTTATGATAAGTATTAAACTTATATTATGAGATTATTATTATTATAGGACTTATAATAAGGATTAAATAATTATTTAATTATTATAAGACTTAGTTATTATTTAATTATTAAATACTTATGATTTAATAAGTATAATTAGAAATTTATGATATGATTAATAATTCATTATTAATTAATAATACTTATGATATGATTTAAAATTTATTATTAATTAATAATACTTATATTATGACTAATATTTAATTAATTAATTAAATACTTATGTTATATTAATTATATCATTTAAACTTATCTAAACTTTAATAATTCATTTTAATTTAATTAAACTTATGTTACGACATAATTAGACATATTTGACTTTAATAAACGTTATAACTTATATTATTATTATAACTTACACTTTTAAAATTTACATTGACCATGTTTGACCAAGGTTGACTTTTGAGTTGACTTTCAATTGACTTTGACTTTCAGTTGACTTTTGTTGACTTTCTAATTAAGGAAACTTTCCTAACTTATAAACTTTCCTAAAATAGCAACTTTCTAAATTTGGAAACTTTCCAAAAATAGAAACTTTCCAAAAATAGAAACTTTCTAAATTTGGAAACTTTCCAAAAATAGAAACTTTCCAAAAATAGAAACTTTCCAAAAATAGAAACTTTCCGAAAATAGAAACTTTCCAAAAATAGAAAACTTTCCAAAAATGGAAACCTGCTAAAAATAGAAACTTTCTAAAAATAGAAAGTGTGTGTCCGTACGCTGTTCCGATCAAACCGATGCATGTTGAGTGTTGTTCTATGTCTACTTGCAACATGTACAATAGCTATCATACTAAGACTTGACCTAAGTTAGTTATTTATATCGACCTGCTTTATTTATAGGTCGGCGTTGTGATCATTCATGATCACTTTACTTCATTTGCTGTTCGCATAATTGTGTGGTTACTTCGGTTGCTATTAAGGTGAGTTATAGTCCCATTTTTCTATTTTAAATCTTTTGGGATGAGAATACATGCAATTTATTTTATATTTTGGACACATGTGGAAGTTAGTTTAAATTATTCATTGTGAGTTGAACAAAAATATTCCCTAGTCTGGTAACTGTAATCACTGGTTTCTACTGGTGAACGCGAATCCTATGGATAGATCTATCGGGTTTGACAACCCCATTTCGAGCTAGTCGCGCTAGCAATTTATAATCGGAATGTTTAGTACTTCGTATTTTGTTGTAGATACACTTGTTCGGTGTATATTATTTATTGTGTTTGGCAAGGGTAAATAAATGGTTAAGTGGTTACCAGGTGGCTCACGGAAAATGGAATAATGTTTTATTATATGTTTTCTAGCATATAATTTGGTGGTTCAAAAAGGAGTTTTTATGTTTTCAAACATAAATTTTTATTGTTTAAATTAAATATTGTTTGCAATATTAAACCTATAATTCACTCAACATTTTTGTTGACAGTTACTCGCATGTTTTATTCTCAGGTTCATGATTGATTGCTTCCGCTGTGCTTAGAGAGTCTGCATATTTATGATGGCAGCTTTTGTTAAACATTAACTTGCATTCTATTTTGTTACATTAAAAAGTGGTTGTTTGTTGACTTTATTTTGGTCAACTTTTGGTTAAAGTATTATTGTATAGTTTTTCTAAACTTATACATTTTAGTAAATTTCCTTTATAGGAAATCATTTTTAAATAAAGAATGCAAGGTTGTTTTATTAAATTCATATAGAGTTTCGATCAAGCTGTGGGACCAAGTGACGGAGCCGTTAAGTGTTTTGACGGAGTCGCCACATATATACACATATATCTGTTGGCGTAGACATGCTGCGAAATTTCAAAATACTGATTGCTGATTCCTAGTAATTGACATGACAATTCTTGTTACAAGATGCAGATGAGTAAATGATGGGGTTTCGATAAATATAATGATTTTTCGGAAAATCAAAGATCAATGAAGTTGTTGGTAAGTTTACTGCTAATGTGGCGAGATATAAAAGGTTCTCCGGTAACAACGATGAAGGGGTAATAGTTATAAGAAGGCTTATTCGAACAAACAATTGAAGTTGATTTGCTGGAGCTGCGACGAAACTGTCTATTTTGAAAAGGGATTGAAAGGTTATTTTTGCTAATAAATGCCAAATGGTCTGACACGGATACGTGTTGAACTATGACTTTGATTTAGAGAGTATTCCAGGTGCATAATTATTGTCTAAATCTTTCTTCTCGTAGATAACGCGTGGTTGATTCATCCTCCCAGATGGTTCATTAATTAAGGTGTTTTCAAGAATCATGAAGAGTTTGAATGTAGATTGTAATTGTTAATATACATATGATGTTCTAGAATTCTTGAATATTTTTCTGGGTTTATGAATAGAAATGATGTTCTAGCACAGTTTTGAATTGAAAGTATGGCTTTGAAAGATGTAGGGATCTCAGAGTGATGATATCGGTTATATCTCGACTTGGATTCTGATATGTTAAAATCAGAATATGTAATTGAATTTGAATGAGTATGGTTGTTTTGATTTTTATGAAAGAATATATCTCGTTATGAAAGTAGTGAGTATAGTTGATGATTTGTTGAATCAGAATCAAAGAATGTAACATATTAATTGTAAATTTATATATCTCTCGGGTATTACCTACCCGTTAAAATATTCTCACCATTAACAGTTTGTACAAGAGAATTTTCTTAATTACAATCTTTATGAAAGTATACCTACATATATATTTTCTTTAGATGTAATCATGGATTTAATGAGTTAACATAATATTAATCTCATCTGGTTTTCGATTAGGACTAGAATATATAATCTCTAAAACTTTAGGTATTACATAATCGTCGTAGAATATTTCTTCAATGAAGTTATGAATTAATACTTCATCGTTTGTTGTTGGTACTCCTTATTATCTACGGTGCGTATGACGCTGATGTTCGAGGTACAGATTGTGGTGTTGAGGTGTGGGATGCGGATGTTGTTGTTGGTGATGGTAATGGTACTGTTGGTGTAGACGATGGTGGTACTGTTGATGCCGGTGATGCTGCTGGTGCTTGTAACCTTTGCGCCATATCCTCCAAAGCCACTTGATGTTAAAGCAGAGGGGTACGAAATAGTTATATTTTTATTACAAAATACTATTAAATACGATACAATTTTACACAAGTTATTTATTTATTTATAAAGTGGATATACCTAAACCTTGCTACAACACTTATAGGCAGTGTGCCTAATCGTACAGTAGTGTAGTTTTTAGTAAGTCCGGTTCGTTCCACAGGGATGCAGTAAACAAGTTTAACGCTATAATTATTTTAACCTATAATTGTAAATATATATATATATATATATATATATATATATATATATATATATATATATATATATATATATATATATATATATATATATAAGTAGTATTATTATTATAAAAGGGGGTTTTTACCATTTAATGACCGGTTTGTCGATTTATAACTTAAGTTACAATTAAAACCTAATGTAAAATATTAAAAATAAAAATAACTTAATTTTAAGCGTAACGTAAATGATGAAAATAAAAATGCGATAATTAAAAAGTGCGATAATTAAAATGACAGTAAATAAAATTGCGATAATTAAAAAGTACGATAATTAAAAGTGCAATAAATAAAATGACAGTAAATAAAAGTGCGATGAAATATAAAATAAAGGAATTATGCTTATTTAAACTTCTGTAATCCTGATGTTTGACGTGTTGATTTTAATTTATTACCATGGCTTAATTATCCTTTGTCCTGGATTATTCGATATGTCCATCTGGTTTTTGTCCATAACAGTCCATCAGTCATAAATATAAAGTGCGAGTGTCCTCGTCAAATTATTCGTATACTCGAAGTCAAATATTCCAACTAATTGGGGATTCGAACTGTAACAAAGTCTTAATACTTTGTTTAATGAATACACCAGGTTATCAACTGCGTGTAATCCAAGGTTTCAATACTTTGTTAACAATTACACCAATTACCCTTGAATGTAATCCACCTCTGTTTCAACGAGTCCATTGACTATTAATCCATCTTCGTGTCTGGTAAAATGAACAATTATTGGTATTTATAGATATCCCACCCACCGTACCCGATTAAGCGTATGTGTTTATCTATAGATACGTCGAATTGTAACCTTTAATATTAAATTAACGAGGTATCGTTTAGTTAATATAAAACCTATTAATAGCCCATAGTCTAATTTCCACAAGTGTCGTTCTTTTGTCCAAACCCCAATTATGGTACAAAGCCCAATAACCTCGTCTTTAATATTTAGCCCAACATCATGATTACTTCGGCTTAAATAAGCATAATAATAACTTAGCTACGAGACATTAATTTAAAAAGGTTGAACATAACTTACAATGAGTATTAATAGCGTAGCGTTACACGGACAGAGTTTCGACTTACAAACTTAAAATATTCGCCACTATAACCTTATTATTATTAAACTTATATTAAAATTAAAATTATAAAATATAAATATAAATATATCGTAGATAGATAGATAGAAAAAGGTGTAATGAATCGATCAGAATGCGCGGCCTTTTATAGGCCCACGTTTCATTGTTGAGCTCCGCGAGTGCGGAGGTCTGGAATCCAGCTCATAGATTAAATCCAAAACGTGGGCTGCGTATAATTATAATATATATTAATATATATAATTAATTATATATTATATTATATTCTTGTGCATAGTTGACTTGTAATTTTTGGTCCATTGCGTCGCGCGATGAAAGTTGGTTCATGTTTCGGTTTCGGATTTTTGAACGCCTTTTCGTACGATTTAATATCTTGTACTTTGTGTTTCACGGCTTGTACTATTGTAATTTTTAGACGTTTCTCATCAATAATTTGAACCACTTGGATTGTACTTTGTACTTTTTAGCTTTTTGGTCATTTGCGACTTCAATTCGTCGAATCTGTCTTTTGTCTTCACCCATTAATATTTAAACGAATATCACTTGTAAATAGAACAATTGCAACTAAAAGCTTGTCTTTCTTGAGGAATAATGATATGAAATATATGTTCATTTTTAGCATTATCAAATATTCCCACATTTGAGCGTTGCTTGTCCTCAAGCAATATAGAACTTGAATATAGCTTTACTAGAATCATTTCTTTATTTTTCACACTTTGTACATCAGTGATTTTAATACAGAGGTATGAATAATGATAGTAACGATGTGGTTTACAGTCCCACATGACTATAAAAATTTAGATCCTTTAGGAAATTGGATCTTTATGAAAACATTTGATCTTTTAAAAATTCAATCTAGCTTTTACCCTAGATAAGTTTTCCAGAATAACCCTTCACCGGTGTTTGCAAATTGTTTTTGTGGGTTTAGTGGGTTTCAGATTTGAAAATTTTAGCTCAAAACTTGCGGTTTTGTGTCACCCACTTGCTAACCTTGTATTAGGAAAGCAACACGTCCAGTATATTTGCTCCGTATATTACCTTTTGGTAAACTACCGTTCGGTTGTAAAAGAAAGCGTTGAATAAGCAACTGTTAAGGCAATGTCCCGTGACATGCTTTTGATTATGGTCTATATCGTGTCGGATGCAATTACTATCCTTGGTTGGAGCAATAGTAAAGATCACCCTATAGTTTTTCGGTCTGGCACAAGGTCCTGTCTTTGACCATGTTATGCAACCACCGTTCTTACGGTTGACACCCGATTTAGTTCAGGTGACCTAATGAATTCCAGGTGAATTCCTGGGATTTTACGTTCAATGGTAATGAACGCATTAAAAATAGGGTTTTCAGAAAACAAATCGGTTTGTAATTTGATCAAAATATTTTATCATTCAAGCTCGAGTTTAGATATCATCGATCCATGAGTTTGAATTCTAAATCTTTAAGGTCAATCTCAAGGATTGAGTAATATCAGTCTTAAAAGCTGATTTTTGATCTTTAAGGAGATTATCCTTTCTCGGGATCTGATTCATTAGTCTTATAAGCTAATTTGCACGGTGCCCCCATTGTACGAGACAGATCCTCTCATGATTATGATAAGTCTGACCACATGGTGACCCTGTTTGATGCTGAGGTCCGTGGATTTCCAGCTGATTTTCGAGAAATTTTTCAAGGTTTTTCGTAGACTCTACAACTGGTCTGGACGACAACTTCCTGACCTAAATCAAGAAGCGCATTTCTTTCTCTCGGAAGACTTTACTTATTTATATTACATTTATATTACAATAAACTGGGTAAAACTGATTAATATCGTCCAAAACAAAAGTATCTTCAATTATTTATACAAAAATATGTGATATATGTTCTAAATAACTTGGTAAATTTTTCCCACACTTGGCTTTTATTTTCCTTTCTTTGCCTTTTTATTTTCCTCTATTCCATTTTAAATGAATTCAAGCGTTTTGGGTTATTTCTCAATTTTATGTCCTTTCCGAGGTAACAAAAATTTCGGTGTTAACTAGTTTTATCGTTCATAAATATGTACAAACATAATTTTGAGTTCATTTAGTTGAAAATTTTGAAAAATTTTACTAGAATTGGGTAGTCAGTATATAAGACTAGGGTTGTTCTTTATTATCAGAGAGCACTAGATTCTAATACAACTACTGTGTTACTTGTATTTTTAATGGTAACCAAGTGTTTAAATTTAAAATTTTAAAAATTCGAAAGAATTTAACCCCTTCCCACACTTAAGATCTTGCAATGCCCTCATTTGCAAGAAATCGGTACAATTTAAATTATTGAGGGTGATTAGCGTAGAAAAATGATTAAATTTTACCAAAGTTTTCAAACATATTGGCGTTTGTTTGTTGAATGATAAATGGTGCATATCATTTGTTCATTCCGTCTTGTTGTTACATCACATTTGTTTTTCGTTTTGTCGTCAAAATTAGTAGATTTTGCTGAACTTAATGCCAGTCTTTGAAAGTGCGCTGTTTTACCCTATTTTGTACATGAGATAAACTACAAACATATATATACATATTTTTGAAGTTGGGTATATCACCCCACATTCAAAAATTATTAAAAATCTAATAATAAAAGTTAGAAAATTATAAAAACTATTATAGTATCAAAAGAAATATTAAAAGTATAAAATTACAAGTTACCAAATAAATAAAAATAGGCATAAAAAAAATTAGGGTTGATGAGGATGGTGCCAGTAGGGAATCCATTCATAGCCGTATGTGCTGTAGAATGCTTGAGCTGGGTCATATGTAGGGTACGGTGGTCGGGTCTGTATAGTCCAGGGAGGAAATACGGGCATTGGAGTAGGAATGTAGTTTGTATTTATGTGTGCATAATGACTTATGATTTGGTTTTGATGATACTGCCAATCTTGAAATGCTTGTTGTCTAGCCATTTCATACTCATGTTGAGCCATAAAAATTTGCATTTCTGTCATCTGATTCCCCCTTCCCGCATTACCTTGCTGCTGATCTCTTTCGACCTGTGGATGATGGCCATTATATGGTGCTGCAGCGTTATGTCGTTTCTTTAAAACCTTAGCACCATGATATACTTTCAAACCAATTGTATCACGGGGTTCTGGTGCTGCAATTATTAATCCCCCCTGACTTCTATCGACACCGAGAAACTCAGCAATTAAAGTAACAAAGATACCACCTCCTATTATACTATTAGGCCGTATACTCCTAACCATAGCCGATAAATAATAACCCACACAATAAGGTATACCTTACAGCGCTCTGTGGGTCTCGAATACACATGAGATAAAATAAATCATTCTCATTTACTTTCTCTTTGTTCCTACCTCGCTGTGTAATCGAGTTTGCTAAGAACCTATGGATTACTCTTAGCTCAGCTCTATCAATATCAGTATAAGAGTTATTCCCCCCACAAAATCGGTTATGTCTAGTCATTCTACTCCATATTCCATTCATATCAAAATTTTCATCAACCCTCCTACCATTAACTATCAACCTTTGACAATCAGTAGATGCTAGTTCCTCAAGCGTATATATACATAAAGCCTGAGCCATGTCTAGTAGAGACATATGGCGCATCACACCTCCTAATAAAAATCTAATAAAACTCTGATCGGTTAAGGTAGCTACCCGATCATTTATTTCAACACTACATAATAATTCCACACACCATTCTCTATATACACGCCTACGTATATTGAACAAACGTTCCCAATCATTAAAAGTAGAATTACCATACCTTTGTGTAAGTAATTCTCTGATTGGATCGGCCAATCCCACTATTTCTAACGGTTCCCAATCTATTACTCTGGGTACTTCAACAACATTAGATTGAAGGGTGTGCAAGTTCCTCTGATATTTTGGATAATCTATCCAATGTCGGTCAAACCTTAAATTAGGATGTAAATCTGCCAATTCTATATTTGAATATGAAATGAATTGATGCGGTATATTTTGTCTATATTGGTCGTTAATCTCCTGTTCTTCTGCATTCTCAGGAGGAGCATTGTGAGCCTGGGATGCGGATGAAGATTCACCCCTTTCAGTCTGCAAAACACATTAAACACAATTTTTGTGCATCCAAATATGCATTAGTGTTAGCAAAATCATAAATCAAAACAATCATAATGACATGTTTAATCCATATTAAACTTTATATGCATTTTCACAATATTAACAATTCTATACTTTTACAAATAAACATATATGAAAATGTATACAATGTTCCTTAGCTTTTATCTCAAATAACATGTCAAAATAATCATTATAGCAATTAAACGAGTTCCAAATGGCATTCATATTAATTAAATCGAGTTCATGTATTTTTGACTCAAAAAGTCCACTTTAATATTCAAAAATCATGTTTAGGATCAAAGTTTTGATCATTTAGCAACATAAACATGTTACACTACTCAATTTAGTATAAACTAATAATAAAATTTGGCCATAACTCGTTTATATCAAAAAGCCCCAATTTTGCTCAAGAACACAAACCCTAGATTACTCAAAATTTGAAGTTTAAGGCTTCTAATCATGTTAAATAGCATCAATCTAGGTTATACAAGCATAATACACAAACAATTTAAGCATAATTAAACTAGAAATCATCAAAATCAAATTAGGTATAAATTTATTCAAGAACACTAAAAATCCGAATTAAAGAGTATTTAGATGTAGAAATTACCGATCTCCTTGAGTAACTTCTTGGTAGGATCCTTCTCAACATGATTTTAGCAAAAAATTTGATGATTAATGGTGAAAAATTTCGATTTTTAGAGTGTTTTGTGTGTGTTTTTCGCAGAATTTTATGTGTGGTGTGTTGGGGACTGGTCTGTTCGACCAGTTAACACTTTCTGGGTTTTTCAAACTCCGCGAGTGCGGATGTGGGTCCCTTTCAAGTTCCGCGAGTGCGTTTTTTTTTTTATAAAAACCTTTAACTAATAAAACAAAAATTAATAAATTTTAAAATTTTGTTTTCCTTTTTATTTAGGACGATGTTGTTTCGGTAAGTTTACCTAGTCCGTCCCTCGACAAAATTATAAAATTTGTCATTTTAAAGCGTTTGTTTTAAAAGCAAAGATTTTTTTGATTTTTTTTAATATTTTTGGCATACTTTAATTCAATAAGATTAAAAATAATGATAATAAAATTTCTCGTTCCTCCCTTGGGTAAAGCAATTTCGGTTCAACGACCTAGTCTTCAACTCACGACGAATTTTAGAAATCATATTTTTAACTTAATGAAATAAAGTAAATTTTGTTTTTAAATTTACACCAAATTTAAATTTAAAATGCATAAATTAAAAATTCATTTAAATATAATTAATATTTTTAATTTTACAAACTTATATTAAAAATATTAGTTTAAAATATTTACAAACTTAAATATATTGATTTTAAAAATTTATAATATTAATTTTAAAAACATGGTAAAGATAAAATTAAAAATCTTTTTGGTCTTTTATCCCACTTTAATAAATCAAATATTATCAAAAATATACGCCCCACTTTTGGGTAAAGTAATTTCGGCTATATTACTTAGTTTTACTCTTGACAAATTTCTGAAATATTTTGGATTGATTGATTAAAGATATTTATACCTTAAGAATAAACGGTAAATTTTGAAGTGATGTAATAAATTTTTGTATGATATCAATAATTTCGGTTTCGCATACCTAATTTTATTGAATATCAATTTAATACTTTATAGCGAATGATTCAGCGTTTATTAACAAAAGATTAAAAGCAATAAAATAAAAATAAAACTGTACATACTTACATATGAGAAAGAATTCTCAGAGACCTGCTTTAGCTGACTCATAGGAGAGTCGTGTGATTTGATTTTCTATAGCTACATAAGCATAACCTCAATTCTTCAATAACTTTTCTTCTAAACACATGAACGGTCCTTCTCTGCATAGAGTAACAAATTCGGTATTTGAATATGTTTGATTGTTCGAACATTTACCTTCGTGTGACCATTTTCCGCATTTATGACATCTTTCAAGGTGTCGTGCTCTTCTTTTTGTTGCTGATTTTGATTTTCCTTTACCAAAATGTATCTTATGATGATCTTTCCTGAGTTCTTTCCTTACTTCGTCCATTTTGCCTCTTATGAATGATACCAGTTCACTCGGAAAGATGTTATTATTACGTTTAGTAATCATAGCGTGTAGTAGTAGACCATGGTTCAGATCAAAGGAATTCTTCATCTCGTAAAACCTAAAAAAAATAAAAAAAATTCAGAATGGAGGGAGAAGATTAGTTCTTTAGGGTCTGCTAGGGAAAGACCATTTGGATTCCATTCTCGAGAACTACACGAAAATAGAAAATATAACTCTAACAGAAATATATATTATCCTTAAAAAATTCAAATCTTCCCACACTTATTTAGATGTGGTATCGAAATTGTGATTAACTTCATCTTCAACTTCCATTGGATTATCTATGTAATGTTTAACTCTGTGACCATTAACCTTAAATTCAATCCCATTTGAATTTATTAATTCTACTGATCCATATGGGAAAACTCTTTTGACTATGAATGGTCCAGACCATCTTGATTTCAATTTTCCAGGAAATAGCTTGAATCATGAATTGAAAAGAAGAACTCTGTCTCCTTCTTTAAATTCTTTTGAACTTCTGACTCTTTTATCATGCCATTTCTTCGTTCTTTCTTTATAGATTAACGAATTTTCATATGCTTCATGTCTTAATTCTTCTAATTCATTTAGTTGACTTAATCTTAGACGTCCGGCTTCATGTAAATCAAGATTACATGTCTTCAAAGCCCAAAATGCTTTATGCTCAATTTCTACTGGAAGGTGACATGCTTTTCCGTAAACGAGTTTAAAAGGTGTGGTTCCAATTGAAGTTTTGTAGGCTGTTCTAAAAGTCCAGAATGCATCCTCCAATTTCATGGACCATTCCTTTGGATTCGATCCTACGGTTTTCTCTAGAATATGTTTTAATGCTCGGTTGGTATTTTCAACTTGTCTACTTGTTTGTGGATGATAAGCGGTTGAGATTTTATGAGTTACTCCATATCTTTTGAGAACTTTCTCAAGTTGATTGTTACAAAAATGAGTACCCCGATCACTTATTAAAGCTTTCGGTGTTCCGAACCTAGGAAAAAGACGTTTTAAGAAGTTAACTACAACTCGTGCATCGTTAGTTGGAAGGGCTTGTGCTTCCGCCCATTTAGATACATAATCAATGGAAACGAGAATATAGAGATTATTATGAGATTTTGGAAATGGACCCATAAAGTCAATACCCCAAACGTCAAATACTTCACATACTTGAATGACATTTTGTGGCATTTCATCACGTTGACTTATTTTTCCGGCCCTTTGACAAGCATTACAGGATTTACAAAGAAGGTGTGCGTCTTTGAAAATTGTAGGCCAATAGAATCCAGCGTCTTAGACTTTTCTTGCTGTAAGTTGAGGCCCATAATGCCCTCCTGTTGGTCCTGTGTGACAATGGTTTAAGATTTGACTAGCTTCATCTCCGAATACGCATCGGCGTATTATTCCATCGGGCTAACTTTTAAACAAATGTGGATCTTCCTAGAAATAGTGTTTTATATCACTAAAGAATTTCTTTCGTTTTTGGTACGACAACCCTTTTTCAAGGAATCCACATACTAAATAGTTTGCATAGTCTGCAAACCATGGAATTTCATTATAATCGATTTTCAATAGATATTCATCAGGAAAGTTATCTTGTATGGCCGATTTATTTAGAACTTCTAATTCCGGATTTTCAAGACGAGAAAGATGATCAGCTGCGAGATTTTCTGCTCCCTTTTTGTCTCGGATTTCAATATCGAACTCTTATAAGAGTAAGATCCAACGAATTAATTGTGGTTTAGCATCTTGTTTCAAAAATAGGTATCTAAGAGCAGAATGGTCGGTATAGACCACCGTTTTAGCTAGAACGAGATATGAACAAAATTTGTCAAAAGCAAAGACAATAGCAAGGAGTTCTTTTTAAGTAGTTGTGTAATTCGTTTGTGTTCCTTGTAATGTCTTACTGGCGTAATAAATAGGTTGAAATCTTTTTTCAATCCTTTGTCCTAAAACGGCTCCCATTGCAAAATCACTTGCATCGCACATGAGTTCAAATGGTAGATTCCAATTTGGAGTTATCATGATCGGTGCATTAGTGAGGTTTTCTTTAAGAATATTAAAAGATTTGATGCATTCATCTGAAAAGATGAATGGAGCATCCTTTTCTAGGAGTTTATTCATAGGAGTGGCAATTTTAGAAAAATCTTTTATGAAACGTCGGTAAAAACCGGCATGCCCTAGAAAACTCCTAACTCCTCTAACATTGGTGGGATGTGGAAGTTTAGCAATTACATCTACTTTAGCTTTATCCACTTCAATTCCTTCCTTTGAAATTTTATGACCAAGAACGATGCCTTCTTTAACCATGAAATGGCATTTCTCCCAATTAAGAACTAGATTTGATTGTTCACATCTAATAAACATTCGTTCAAGATTAACTACACATGTTTCAAAAGTATCACCGAAGACTGAAAAGTCATTCATGAAAACTTCCATGCATTCTTCTATCATGTCGTGAAAAATCGCCATCATGCACCTTTAAAAGGTTGCAGGGGCATTGCAAAGTCCAAATGTATAACAACCCTCACTTTTTGACTTCTGAAATTACTGAAATGACCCTAGGGTTTACTGTCTGACTATACGTATTAATTATTTAAGGGTTGTTATATACACAATCAATTTAACGTTGACCAAATAATAAACTTTTATTCGACACTCACTGCTAATTAAAATTTATGCATTTCAATAATATTATTTATAACTATTAATCTATAAGTAATAAATAAAAAGTGACATTTATATAAATAATAAAACAATTGGGAACTAAATAAAAATAAATACAAGTCATGAATTAGTAAAAAGAAAATAATACTTATCATGTAGTAAATGTAAAAATAATAATAAACATAATAATAATAATAATAATAATAATAATAGTAATAATAATGAGACTAAAGAATCTTAAACAATTACATCCTTATGTTGACTAAAAATAAAGTATAAACTAGTACATCCTTATGTTGACTAATTATAAACTAGTACCACCTTTTGTTGACTAAAAATTATAAAACAAAATAAAATCATTAATTAGAACATCCTTATGTTGACTAACACTCTAATACTTGCACTATATAAACACTCCTAGACTCCTAGTTTCTCATTCACAAATCACACCAAAATCCTCTCTCAAAAACAATCTCTCCCTCTCCCTCTCTTGTGGTATTCGGATCTTCAAGCTTGTTCTTCGTGTTCTTCAAGAATCTTCAAGGAGTTCTTCAAGATTTTTAAGGCTTTGATCTTCCATCTTCATCGTGTTCATCTTTTCTTTGTTAATTATCTTGAATCTTCAAAGGTATAACATAAACCCTAAACTATTTACATAAACTTTAATCTTTGTTAATTCATATTCATATTATAAACTTGTTATTCATAAGTATATACATAAACACTCCTAGATTTATATATACATATATACATGTAAAAAAAAAAATATATTTTTATGTATATATACGAATTATATATACATATACATATTAAAACCTTAAACCCTAATACTACTTATACTAGTACTTAATATGTATACACTATTACTATTACTAGCACCTATAACCTACTACTTATATTGTAGCACAAAAACAATTTTGGGATATGTATTAGAGATGTATAGATCTTCGAACTTTCTTGACGAATGGTTTCTACGAGATTCTAGGCAGAGGGTTTGGATTTCCGATTTAAAGGGTCCTATGACTCAAGCCCCTAGATCTAAATTAGCCATTCGAAGGGAAAGGGGTGATTGGAATCTTATCTAATACGGCAAGTATCCTAAAATGAAAAACACTCATAAAAGTAGAAACTCTCTAGTCATAGAAACTTAGTAAAATAAGAAACTTTCTAAAAATGGAAACTTTATAAAAATAGTAACTTACTAGGAATAGAAACTTAGTAAAAAAAACTATACTTAAACACATACTTAAACTTAAACATGGGCAAAACACTTAACTACTCTTAAATGTCAATAGGTTGACTTTCCTGCTCACTCGTTCAACTCTTTATTCCGAGGAATAACTCTCTCTCTACTTACTAAGGTGACTTTCATAGCCCCACTCTTATTGCTATAGCACTTTTTATACTTACTGGGGTGAGACACATGCTGCTTTTATACTTTAAACAACTTAGACACAAGTACGAACCTAAACTGTACTATGACTAGCTTATGCTACTAAGACCCCACAGTGATATTTTTTAATTGCTTTCAGGATAAGGCATTCTTAATTATTGGGGGTAGGCCTATCGGGAGTAACGTCCCCGATACATTTGACCGTGATGTCTTTGTATTACTTAATAATGATTTAAACATGGTGATAAGGTACTGCCAACTTATCATCGGGGCAACAAAACAAACATTTAGTCTAAAATATCACAAATCAGTACTACTTTTGGATCTGCGAGATCTACTTTTTGATCCTGCGAGAGATCAACTTTACAACTAAATCTTGTGGTCTAAAAACAACGATAACTACTTTTGTTAAACCTATGAACTTCACTCAACCTTTTTGGTTGACACTTTAGCATGTTTTGTCTCAGGTGCTGTTTGATTCGAGCTTTCTTATCTACTACTTATGTGATGCTACTTGGACTTAGGATCAAGAGATATCGCATTTATTACTTCTGCATATGAACAATTACTTTATCGTTATTTCCATTATTGTAACGACATTTCATTTTCCGCTGCGTACTCAATAAAGTTAAATTTTCTCATTTAGTATTGTTCTCGTATTATAATATGTTGGTTTATTTGATATTAGTAACGTTTCTTCCAGACCCTATTGGGAGGACGTTACAGATTGGTATCAGAGCATAACCAGGCTGTTATAGAGAACCAGGATTGCATTTTTATGTGTGCCTTACTTGCTAGCTAGGGTGCCTTAGCAATCTAGGAAACTATAACCTTTCCTGCCTTAGACTTAAAGCATTTAGAATTGCCTTATAATCTTAACAATCATGCTTTACCAAACTTGACTTAAAGATTCTAATCAAAGTCTCTTTTCTAATGTAGGACTACAACTTTCCTTGACCATAGTGCCTTTAATTGTTGCCTTTAACTGTTAAATGCTACACTATACTTTAGAAACTTTACTTATCTTAGAATGCCGAGCTAATCTAAGAACTCTGCTCACTTTCCTGAGTACTATCCAATTACACCACCGCATCTAAATGCGACATAATGATTTCAGAAATTCTTGACATTCATAAGTCATCTATCATGGTTATGTGTATTACATATGTATTACATGAAATATTATCCATGATTTTGAAATTCTTATAATTGTTACTACTCACACTCAAACGTATATAACTCTCTGTTATATCACGTACCTATATGCCTTATGCCTTTATGCATCAGTTTGCGAATTGAAAAATGTCATTGGGTTATCACAGTATACGAATTGAAAGTCTTTAATCAAAAGATTATTAGATTACATACTTATCACTTTATGATCTCGACACGTCATACTGCCATTATTAAAGTAAAGACACATCATATCTTATTATATCTTATCGTATCTATCCTAATAGATTTTGTCGAACACTTTTCCTAAATTCCCTCCATAAATTACGGAAATCTTTTTGCTATATACACGTATTCGAGGAGACGAATATATCATCCAGTATTCAAAACTAATCTCATATCAAAAACCCTAATTCCAAACACATAATATGGATTCCTCGAACTCTTCGAGCTCCAATGGCAGCATAACCGGAATGAACCAACCAATCAGCCATCATCTATTTTGGATGAATTGGGGATGGGTTCGTAGTAAACTTAATCAATGGAGACAAGAAGAAGGTGATCCCTTCCACCAACCGAATTCACCTCTTGGTGAAGAACCTGAAGCACTTACTGGCGAACCCGTTCGGAACACTATTTTCACCCTCATTTCCAGGATATCCAGTCACGAATATATAATATCTAAAATTTTAGATCTTATTCATCCACTTGTTCGAACCGCCAATCATCCCGGAATAATAGAAGAAGTCAACAAGCTTTGTGCTCGAGTAGTGGCTCTGGAGAATATGGTGCGAAACCTACGAACACCAGCAACAGCACCAGCAGCATAACCAGTACCACCAGTACCATCGGCGTCACCACCAACGTCACCAGCTTCACCAACGAAAACATCCGCATTCCACGCCTCAACATCACACTCAGTACCTCAAACATCAACATCATACACCCCATAGATATCAAGGAATATTAGTAATAATGAGTTAAGATGTATTGACTCATTCTTCCTGAAGAATTACATATGTATACTTTATATATATGGATTGGAACAATAATAAATCTTTTCATACTAAGCTATTACGTGTGAATCTTAACTAGTATGTACTACTTGATTAATTCATATCATTAATATGCTATGATGTACATCCTTCGTTAATGACTTAACAATCGTTAATCACTGCTTCAACACAATAAACTCCATTTCATAATAAACCAAGTGTATTACTCAAATACATGATTGATTGTGTACTTTCATTTTCGATGTACTCGAAACTTTCTAGAAAACATCATTCGTGCCTTATGAATTTCACAAGAATTCAACGAGCACCAACATCATATACTGAGGTATATCAATAACAATGAACGATGAAGTATTGATTCATAACTTCATTAGCGAAATATTTCGCGACAATTATGAAATCTCTAAGGTTTTGGAGATTATTTATTCTCGTTTCAACCGCAAATCAAATGAGTTTAATATTATATTAACTCATTAAATCTATATTATATCTGAAGAATACATATATGAACGTATATCTTCTCTTTTGTACAAACTGTTAATTGTGAAAATATTTTAATGGGTAGGTAATACCCGAGAAATATTTATATCTCACATTAATATGTTACATTGTACATTCTTCAAATTCTGATTCAATAATCAGTAACTATACTACTTACATCCACATATGTATCCGCGCACCAAAGAACAACCATTTTCATTCAAATCAAATTACATATTCTGAATTTGACATATCAGAATTCAAGTAAAGCTATAGCAGATGTTATCTTCCTAAAGATCACTACATTCATGAATTATATTCATTCGTATTCTATGATGAATTATCACATCAAACCACCAAAATTATCATTCATTACTTTTGAAATCAACAACGCCTATTCGTCAACCATTAGATCCATTGACGATTACAATCAGCGTTTAATCATCTAAAAATAAAATTTCTTGAAACCATCTCGGGTTGTCAATCAATGATTCAGATTCGTTAACCTTGAGAATGCTGACGAAGCAGCAAATGCTATAGATGTTCTTAAGGGCTAACAGTTTGATAATAAAGAATGGTACGTTGGAAAAGCCCAAAAGAAAATTTGGAACTGAAAAACGGATTGAGCTAACCATGGAGGAGACCAAGGAAAAACACAAGGGCCAAACCCTATATTCAAAGAATCCAGGAAATTCTGAATCCGGTGAAATCTTTAGAGAATATCTTGCTCCAAAGTCATGTTAAAAGCTTGCGGAAAATTTTTCTTCATCAACTTTCGAACTTAGAAATTCCAAAATATCATCATAAATATCCTCTATATTTCGGAAGATATCTTCATAACGATTCATGTCCGCAATTAAGTATCTCTTTGCGATATCTTTATAAAGGAAACTGTTTTAGTTTCTATATTCTGTAAAATTCGAGTTTAAATTATAAATGCTTTGAAGAAGTGATTGGGAATTGAAGCATGAGTTAATATAATATAATGACGTCAGGCCAACGTGATTATATTACAGTAAGTCATGCTCAGTTTTTAATGGAAGATGATGATTCATAGATTTTATAATCATCATTTGCCATGTTACACGACTCTTACATTCTATTTAACCTCTAAACATATCAAGAAAATATTTTTCTTGATGATTAGGTCTTTTTTGGATATTCTGGTAATATGACAAATCAAATCGTGCTATTACCTTTCCTTTCTACTTTATATATTATGATCATTCAAAACTTCATACCTATGAATTCTGGACCATTACTCGCTTGACTTGAAGTCGGGAAGAAGAAACAAAAACATAAAGCTCCGACATATAAGGGAAAATATAAAGCCCGATAACGACTCCGAAATTACAAACCATGTATATCAATGCGTATAGCAATATAAAGACACGGGATAATTAAAAACACTATAACCCCAAGAGCATAGAAGAAGTAAACAGATTCCTCTGGCGGTAAAAGAAAAAGAAGAATGACTGCATAGATGGTCAATATAATAACCAGGATCAGAACTGGATTTAGCATTTTCTTAATCTTTTGGAAGTTTGAATTGAGAAAGAAAGTATAGAAGTGGTGAAGATAATGAAACGGAAGAAGCTAATTTATAGCAAAATTCCAAACACATCAATCGAGGCAAATCACCGCATTTAATCAAACAAATCTCAAAATTTCGTAAATACCGGAGAATCAAATCTTATAGATTACGAAGATTTCCTTTAATTCCTTGAATTCCGGAAATCAATCGTGACTACGTCAAAAGTTAAGGCGAACATTTAATTTTCTCATTTCACTCTTTTATGATAGCTTCGTTTATACTCTTCCTATAAACGAATCGTTTTATCCATATTATTCAATAGTGATAAAATTTTATTTTTCAACTTATATTCATCATTAAAATATTCTTGTTGTAAACAATGAAGATCTCTATCAAATTTCATGACTCTGATTTTCACGAACTCCTCTCTGTTTGTCTGCCCTAATATTGTGGCATAAAATGCTCAAGGTTTTAAATGAGCTCAATACCATTCATAACACATTTCATGTATCCAATTTACTGAAATGACTTGTATAACATCATCATTTTGAATGATCTTCGCATTAATGATAAAATGCACTTCGTTGAAGAACCTATAGAAATCATGGAAGGAGAGGTCAAACAAACGCGTAAAAGCAACATACCTATCATTAAAGTCTGTTGGAATTCGCGTAGAGGCCCCGAATATACCTGGGAACGCAAAGACCATATGAAACGGAAATATCCCCATCTCTTCTCAACTGCTGATGCATCCGAGAAGTCTACCTAAAACTTCGGGACGAAGTTTTTATTAACGGGGAGGTACTATAACAACCCTCACTTTTTGACTTCTGAAATTACTGAAATGACCCTAGGGTTTACTGTCTGACTATACGTATTAATTATTTAAGGGTTGTTATATACACAATCAATTTAACGTTGACCAAATAATAAACTTTTATTCGACACTCACTGCTAATTAAAATTTATGCATTTCAATAATATTATTTATAACTATTAATCTATAAGTAATAAATAAAAAGTGACATTTATATAAATAATAAAACAATTGGGAACTAAATAAAAATAAATACAAGTCATGAATTAGTAAAAAGAAAATAATACTTATCATGTAGTAAATGTAAAAATAATAATAAACATAATAATAATAATAATAATAGTAATAATAATGAGACTAAAGAATCTTAAACAATTACATCCTTATGTTGACTAAAAATAAAGTATAAACTAGTACATCCTTATGTTGACTAATTATAAACTAGTACCACCTTTTGTTGACTAAAAATTATAAAACAAAATAAAATCATTAATTAGAACATCCTTATGTTGACTAACACTCTAATACTTGCACTATATAAACACTCCTAGACTCCTAGTTTCTCATTCACAAATCACACCAAAATCCTCTCTCAAAAACAATCTCTCCCTCTCCCTCTCTTGTGGTATTCGGATCTTCAAGCTTGTTCTTCGTGTTCTTCAAGAATCTTCAAGGAGTTCTTCAAGATTTTTAAGGCTTTGATCTTCCATCTTCATCGTGTTCATCTTTTCTTTGTTAATTATCTTGAATCTTCAAAGGTATAACATAAACCCTAAACTATTTACATAAACTTTAATCTTTGTTAATTCATATTCATATTATAAACTTGTTATTCATAAGTATATACATAAACACTCCTAGATTTATATATACATATATACATGTAAAAAAAATATATTTTTATGTATATATACGAATTATATATACATATACATATTAAAACCTTAAACCCTAATACTACTTATACTAGTACTTAATATGTATACACTATTACTATTACTAGCACCTATAACCTACTACTTATATTGTAGCACAAAAACAATTTTGGGATATGTATTAGAGATGTATAGATCTTCGAACTTTCTTGACGAATGGTTTCTACGAGATTCTAGGCAGAGGGTTTGGATTTCCGATTTAAAGGGTCCTATGACTCAAGCCCCTAGATCTAAATTAGCCATTCGAAGGGAAAGGGGTGATTGGAAGCTTATCTAATACGGCAAGTATCCTAAAATGAAAAACACTCATAAAAGTAGAAACTCTCTAGTCATAGAAACTTAGTAAAATAAGAAACTTTCTAAAATGGAAACTTTATAAAAATAGTAACTTACTAGGAATAGAAACTTAGTAAAAAAAACTATACTTAAACACATACTTAAACTTAAACATGGGCAAAACACTTAACTACTCTTAAATGTCAATAGGTTGACTTTCCTGCTCACTCGTTCAACTCTTTATTCCGAGGAATAACTCTCTCTCTACTTACTAAGGTGACTTTCATAGCCCCACTCTTATTGCTATAGCACTTTTTATACTTACTGGGGTGAGACACATGCTGCTTTTATACTTTAAACAACTTAGACACAAGTACGAACCTAAACTGTACTATGACTAGCTTATGCTACTAAGACCCCACAGTGATATTTTTTAATTGCTTTCAGGATAAGGCATTCTTAATTATTGGGGGTAGGCCTATCGGGAGTAACGTCCCCGATACATTTGACCGTGATGTCTTTGTATTACTTAATAATGATTTAAACATGGTGAAAAGGTACTGCCAACTTATCATCGGGGCAACAAAACAAACATTTAGTCTAAAATATCACGAATCAGTACTACTTTTGGATCTGCGAGATCTACTTTTTGATCCTGCGAGAGATCAACTTTACAACTAAATCTTGTGGTCTAAAAACAACGATAACTACTTTTGTTAAACCTATGAACTTCACTCAACCTTTTTGGTTGACACTTTAGCATGTTTTGTCTCAGGTGCTGTTTGATTTGAGCTTTCTTATCTACTACTTATGTGATGCTACTTGGACTTAGGATCAAGAGATATCGCATTTATTACTTCTGCATATGAACAATTACTTTATCGTTATTTCCATTATTGTAACGACATTTCATTTTTCGCTGCGTACTCAATAAAGTTAAATTTTCTCATTTAGTATTGTTCTCGTATTATAATATGTTGGTTTATTTGATATTAGTAACGTTTCTTCCAGACCCTATTGGGAGGACGTTACAAAATGGCATGCGTTTGTAAGCAAAAGTACCATAAGGGCACGTAAACGTGGTTTTCTCTTGGTCTTCGGGTGCTATTGGAATTTGAAAATATCCGGAAAAACCATCAAGAAAACAATAGTAACTATTTCCAGCTAACCTTTCTAACAATTGGTGAATGAAAGGTAAGGGAAAGTGATCTTTTCTGGTGGCGTCATTTAATTTTCTATAATCAATACAAACACGCCATCCTGTTACAGTCCTAGTAGGAATAAGCTCATTTTTTTCATTTGTGATGACAGTCATGCCACCCTTCTTAGGTACACATTGAACTGGGCTTACCCATGGACTATCAGAGATTGGATAAATTAAACCTGTATCTAGCAGTTTAATAATTTCTTTCTTAACAACATCTTGCATATTAGGATTTAGTCTTCGTTGGCGTTGCACATACGTTTTATGGCCTTCTTCCATAAGGATTTTATGTGTGCAATACGAAGGACTTATGCCTTTAATGTCATGAATTTTCCATGTAATAGCTGGTTTATGAGCTTTTAGTACAGAAATGAGTTGAGATTTTTCATTTTCCGTAAGAGAAGACGATATTATTACAGGTAATTCAGATTCACCATGTAAATAAGCATATTCCAAATAGTTTGGAAGTGGGTTTAACTCTAATATCGGTGGTTCTTCTATCGAAGATTTGTATCGATATCTGTCTTTTTCTTTTAGCATTTGAATTTCTTCTGTTGTTGGTTCATATCCATTAGCCATGAGTGTAGCTAACATTTCAGTTTCATCATTGGTTCAGTTCCTTCTCCTGAAGAACATTCTCCTGTTCCTTGTAATTCTGGAAATTCTTCTAACAATTCTGCATGTGAATCCATAGTTTGAATATAATAACATGTATCATCTGCAGATTGCAGTTGTTGCATGGCTCTATCAACAGAAAAGGTAACACTCTCGTCCTCTATACTTAGGGTCAGTTTCTTACTGAACACGTCTATTATTGCTTTAGCCGTGTTTAAGAATGGTCTTCCTAATATAAGAGGAACTCGAGAATCTTCTTCCATGTCTAGAATAACAAAGTCTACTGGAAATACTAAAGTACCAACTTTAACTAGCATGTTCTCCATTATCCCTCTAGGATATTTTACTGATCGATCTGCTAGTTGTATGCTTATTCGTGTTGGTTTCAATTCTCCGAGGTCTAGTTTAGCGTATAATGAATATGGCATTAAATTTATACTAGCACCTAAATTTGCCAATGCTTCTATTGAACTAAGACTACCCAGAAAACATGGAATTGTGAAACTTCCTGGATCTGATAATTTTTCTGATATCTTATTCAACAGCACTGCAGAACAATTAGCATTCATTGTAACAACCGAGAGTTCTTCCATTTTCTTTCTATTTGTGATTAGATCTTTCAAGAATTTAGCATATTTTGGCATTCCTGATATCATGAAAGGAAGATTGACATTTATTTGTTTAAACATATCCAAGAATTTGGATTGCTCGGCTTCAAGTCTTTCTTTTCTCATTTTACTTGGATAAGGAAGTGGTGGTTGGTATGGTTTAACATAGGGTTTAGCCTTAACTGTGTTATCTTCATTAACCTTTTCAACTACCGGTTCTGTTTCCTTTTCTTGATCAGATTGTGTTTCTTGTGGAGTAGGAATAGAGTTATTAGAAATTTCAGGTATTTCAGGTGGTTTAAGTGTAATACCACTTCTTGTGGTAATGGGTTTGGCTGTTTCATTTCGGGGGGTTAGCATTTGTATCGCTAGGTAGACTCCCTGGTTTTCTTTCACCTATCAACCTTGTTAGGTTGCTTACATCTTGTTCCAGATTTTGAATAGAAGCTTGTTGATTTCTAAATGCTTGGACATTTTGTTCATTGGTTTGTTTCTGAGATGTGAAAAACTGTGTTTGAGATTCAACTAGCTTCGATATCATGTCTTCTAAATTTGGCTTTTTATCATCGGTTTGTGGTGGTTTATTTTGAAAAATAGGTCTTTGCTGGTTGTAAGTATTATTAGATACTTGTTGATTGCTAGGACCTTGTTGGTTGTTGTATGGAACATTTCGGTTATAATTCTGGTTTTGATTGTAGATTGGCCTTGGCGGTTGATAATTATTTTGATAATTATTTCCAGGCCTTTGGTTCATGTATGAAACATTCTCTCTTTGTTCCATTATTTGTTCAATACTGAGATAATCTTTTGTCAAATGTGGTCCTCCACACTGCTCACAACTAATTCGTATTGAGTGAATATCTTTAGTCATCTTTTCCATTCGTCTTCCGAAAGCATCTATCTTTGTGGACATGAAATCAAAGTCATGGCTAGAATCGGCTCTAGTCGCTTTAGATGATCTAACGATATCTTTTTCTTGGTGCCACTCATGTGAGTGGGAAGCAGTGTTATCAATAATTTTGTAAGCTTCAGTTGCGGTTTTCTTCATAATGGAACCACCAGCTGCTATATCGATGTCTTTTCGTGTAGTGATGTCGCATCATTGGTAGAATATTTGTACTATTTGATAAGTGTCTAAACCATGTTGCGGACATCCTCTTAACAACTTTCCAAATCTTGTCCATGCCTCATATAGAGTTTCATTTGGCTTTTGTGTGAACGTAACAATTTCTCCTTGAAGTCTCACGGTTTTAGATGCCGAAAAGAATTGTTTAAGAAAATTTTCAACTAAGACATCCCATGTATCAATCGCCCCTTCAGGTAACGATTCTAACCAATCTTTGGCTTCTCCCTTTAAAGTCCAGGGAAATAACATGAGATAGATCTGTTCATCCTCAACTTCTCTTATTTTGAATAGAGTACAAATTCTATTAAAAGTTCGAAGATGTTCGTTTGGATCTTCCTTCGGCGCACCACTAAATTGGCATTGATTAGTTACCATGTGTAGGATTTGTCCTTTAATTTCATAATCTGGCCCATTAATGTCTGGTTGAGTAATTGCATGACCTTAGCCAGTGCGTTTAACTCTCATTCGGTCTTCCATACTTAGAGGTTCCAGATTTTCCATGATTGAATTTGTTGAATCTGAATCACTGGAGGATTCTGATTTAATGGTTTCTTCCTCGACAATCTCTGAATGCGTGATTTGTGGTTCAGGAGGAATGAATAGTGGTTCAGGATCTCTGAATTGTCCCTGAATATCCTCCGGATTCTCAATTGTGAGGTCGGGTTCAAAAAATGGATTATCGGAAATTTGAATTGGAGTACTTGGTCGACTAGATGACGATTCTAAAGAAAAATCAACGGTGACAATATTGGCTAGATGTCTTGATCGAGTTACAGGTGGTGAACGTATGAAAGGTGGTGAACGTTTTACTCGGTGCATTCACTGAATATCCTATTAGTTATAAAAATAAAAATTATATAAGTTATCAAATTAATAGACTTTTCTGATTTTACCCACGTTTCGAATAGCCAATAGATGCAGCAGGTAGCCAGGACCCTTTAAATCGGAAGCCCACAACTCGCCACTAACAAATCCAACTATTACTACGATCCAGAAAATTTTGGATGTCTATCAATTTAACCGCTTAAAATAATTTTTTGTTTTGAAATTGTAGAGAAGAAATAGAAAATTCTATGTCCTAAAAACTAGAGCATCGAGGAATAAGAAAGAAAAAGAGCGCGTCGAAAAACGTCAAAAAATAAAAGGTCGAAAAATAAGTGTCGAAAAACAAACAGTCGAAAAATAAAAATAAGAAAATAAGCGTTGAAACTTAGTATTAAAAACTAAATATTAAAAGTTGCGTCTAAAGGTATTAAAGCTTAAAGGAATTCTATATCCAAAACGGCAATTTCTTAAAAAGTACTAAAATCTTAAAACGGCGTCGCAAAATTCTAAAGTACCTAAATCTTAATCTAAAGAAAAAGCACTTAAGGGATTTTACGGCAAAGCCTAAAAATCTAGAGCTACTATGGCAAAATACTAAGTTTAAACCTAGTTACGAACGATAAATATATAAATTACGATTAAACGATTAAAAATATACAAAATATAAAAATAGGCTTAAAGTTATAAAAATACAATTTTACAAAAATATTATTTTTATATTATTATTTTATAAAAGTATTAATTTATATATTAATATTAATAAAACTAATTAAAACTTAATATTATAAATTAAATAATAAAACTAAAACTAATATTAAAAACTAATTAAATAATCAAACCCTAATTAGGGTTGATTAATAATAATAATTAATAATACTCCGTAATTAATGCTGTACGATGTTGAAACCTGGCGTTTCAGAATAGGCTCCGCGATTGCGGATTTTTTCTGCCCAGGAGCTCCGCGAGTGCGGAGTATGCAGGTTCAGAAGAGATGCAGGAAGAAATCGCAGGTTCAGTTTTAATTTAAATTTTTTTTTTTTATGTTAAAGCAGAGGGGTACGAAATAGGTATATTTTTATTACGAAATACTATTAAATACGATACAATTTTACACAAGTTATTTGTTTATTTATAAAGTGGATATATCTAAACCTTGCTACAACACTTATAGGCAGGGTACCTAATCGTACAGTAGTGTAGTTTTTAGTAAGTCCGATTCGTTCCACATGGATACAGTAAACAAGTTTAACGCTATAATTATTTTAACCTATAATTGTAAATATATATATATATATATATATATATATATATATATATATATATATATATATATATATATATATATATATATATATATAAGTAGTATTATTATTATAAAAGGGGGTTTTTACCGTTTAATGACCGGTTTGTCGATTTTAATACTTAAGTTACAATTAAAACCTAATGTAAATTATTAAAAATAAAAATAACTTAATTTAAAGCGTAACGTAAATGACGAAAATTAAATTGCGATAATTGAAAAGTGCGATAATTAAAATGATAGTAAATAAAATTGCGATAATTAAAAAGTACGATAATTAAAAGTGCAATAAATAAAATGACAGCAAATAAAAGTGCGATGAAATATAAAATAAAGGAATTATGCTTATTTAAACTTCCGTAATCATGATGTTTGACGTGTTGATTTTAATTTATTATCATGGGTTAATTGTCCTTTGTCCTGAATTATTCGATATGTCCATCTGGTTTTTGTCCATAACAGTCCATTAGTCATAAATATAAAGTGCGAGTGTCCTCGTCAAATTATTCTTATACCCGAAGTCAAATATTCCAACTAATTGGGGATTCGAACTGTAACAAGGTCTTAATACTTTGTTTAATGAATACACCAGGTTATCGACTGCGTGTAATTCAAGGTTTCAATACTTTGTTAACAATTACACCAATAACCCTTGAATGTAATCCACCCCTGTTTCAACGAGTCCATTGACTATTAATCCATCACCGTGTCCGGTAAAATGAACAATTATTGGTATTTATAGATATCCCGCCCACCGTACCCGATTAAGCGTATGTGGTTATTTATAGATACGTCGAATTGTAACCTTTAATATTAAATTAACGAGGTATCGTTTAGTTAATATAAAACCCATTAATAGCCCATAGTCTAATTTCCACAAGTGTCGTTCTTTTGTCCAAACCCCAATTATGGTACAAAGCCCAATAACCACGTCTTTAATATTTAGCCCAACATCATGATTACTTCGGCTTAAATAAGCATAATAATAACTTAGCTACGAGTCATTAATTTAAAAAGGTTGAACATAACTTACAATGAGTATTAATAGCGTAGCGTTACACGGACAGAGTTTCGACTTACAAACTTAAAACATTCGCCACTATAACCTTATTATTATTAAACTTAAATTAAAATTAAAATTATAAAATATAAATATAAATATATCGTAGATAGATAGATAGATAGAAAAAGGTGTAATGAATCGATCAGAATGCGCGGCCTTTTATAGGCCCACGTTTCACTGTTGAGCTCCGCGAGTGCGGAGGTTTTCTTCATCAAAGCTCCGCGAGTGCGGAGGTCTGGAATCCAGCTCATAGATTAAATCCAAAACGTGGGCTGCGTATAATTATAATATATAATAATATATATAATTAATTATATATTATATTATATTCTTGTGCATAGTTGACTTGTAATTTTTGTTCCATTGCGTCGCGCGCTGAAAGTTGGTTCATGTCTCGGTTCCGGATTTTCGAACGCCTTTTCGTACGATTTAATATCTTGTACTTTGTGTTTCACGGCTTGTACTATTGTAATTTTTAGACGTTTATCATCAATAATTTGAACCACTTGGATTGTACTTTGTACTTTTTAGCTTTTTGGTCATTTGCGTCTTCAATTCGTCGAATCTGTCTTTTGTCTTCACCCATTAATATTTAAACAAATATCACTTGTAAATAGAACAATTGCAACTAAAAGCTTGTCTTTCTTGAGGGATAATGCTATGAAATATATGTTCGTTTTTAGCATTATCACCACTACTCAAGCGCGAAGCTCGTTGACTTCTTCTACTACACCAGGATGATTGGCGGTTCGGACGAGCGGATGAATAAGATCCAGAATTTGAGATAGTATGTAATCATGACGAGATACTCTGGAGATGAGAGAGAAAATGGTATTACGAACAGGTTCACCGGTAAGTGCTTCAGGTTCTTCGTCAAGAGGGGAATGTGGTGGATGGAAGGGATCACCTTCTTCTTGTCTACAATGATTAAGTAAGCTACGAACCCATCCCCAATTCATCCAGAATAGGTGAAGGCTGATTGGTTGATCCATTCTGGTTACACTGTCTTCGGAGTTCAGGTGAATATCCATATCGGAATAGCTGTCGGAGTTTAAGGAATTTGAACTAGATGCGGGATCCATCTTATATAATTGGGAATTGATTTTTGATATATAATAGATTATAGGACTTAGATTGATATTCTTCAATACATAATTTACATATGTATATATAATACCAAAATCTCATAAATTACGGAGAAATTTTCGGAAGATGTCAGGAAAAGTTTACAGTAACAGATATGTTAAGATATGAATTTTGTCTATACACTATTCATGCAATCAATGCAGTAAAACGTGTCTAGACTAAGAATGATAAGCAGGTAATTTTCGACAAGAAATGATAAGCAAAACTTTTGACATGCAGACACGGTCGAAGTCCAGACTTACTAATGCATCCTAACAACTATCAGTTAGACACACTAATGCAAGACCTGGTTCGCTAGGACTAACGCTCTGATACCAACTGTGATGATCCGTCCAAATCCCTTTTGGACGAATACATCATCCATCGATTCCACAGTGAGGTACTGACCTCTACATGATACGTTTTGTAAACATTGCATTCTTTTGAAAAGGCACATCATAATTGATTATCAAATTCCAAGGTTTTTGACGTTTGATGATTTCTACATATAGACAATCATCGTAAATAATAGTTTACAATATTACATCCGTTGATAATGCAGTCAAAATAAGATACATGGTGATGATTTTGTGAATGCAACATTTTCTCGAATAAAGTATGTATGACTCCATGCACATAGCTTGTATCACATATAAGCAAATAGCGGAAGACTTCTAGGAACCTGAGAATAAACATGTTTGAAAGTGTCAACACAAAGGTTGGTGAGTTCATAGTTTTAATGTTGCGCATAATCTGTATATAAAGGTGGATCACAAGATTTCAGTTGTTTCATCCAGAAACGTTTATCAAAATATTCTACGAAATTGAGCACCCTGGTAACTAAACTTTAACGTTATAATAAGTACCCATGTTTTAACATACATGCAACCAACATGTACAATACACACAATCCAACGTGTACTAAACTCAAATAGCATACGTCTATTTTATAGTTCAGGCTAGGGTTTCTATACCTGAAATAGACAGGGATGTCAAGCCCTATGGATCCATATATAACTACTCGCGCCCACCAGTTCTTATAACCGGCAGTTACTAGTTACCAAAGCTAAGGGATTTTCGGTTCAAACTCGGTGTAGAATTTAGTATGTACTTGTATCCATTGCGTTTAAAATAAAGTGCATGTATTATCAGCCAAAAAATATATATTGCAAAAGCATTTAAAAAGGGAGCAAATGAAACTCACTATACTATATTTCGTAGCAATTATGCATATGACGGCACTAAACAAGTGCAGGGTTGGCCTCGGATTCACGAACCTATATTAGTATATGTTAATCAATAACTATCTAACAAGCTAGGTCGGGTCATAGTGTATCACAATCCTAATGCTCGAGATCGACATACAAAAGTCATCAAAAGTCATCTCAAAAAGTCAATTTTGACAATTGTTCAACAAAGCGAGACGTGCCTTATACAAGGATTCATTTACTCGGCTGGTAATATTTAAAAATCCATTTTATCAATCTCATAAACAAGTTTGTTTAAATCTTAATTGCAGATTCAAAAGCAATTTCAATTAACGTAAATCATAATTCAGTTGACTATAGCTTTTAATTCGTTCATCAAAATTACGCGATTTCTAAATGAAAAGTTATTGATTTTACGCCAGCTTTCCAATAACATGCATATCATATACTTTTTATCAGTAGTATATGTATTAAATTCCTGTTTCATCATAAACTATCAAATGACAAAATTAAAGCATACAAGCATGCATAAACATATATACTCGAGCATTAGATATGGATACACTATTAATATATAAAAGATAAGATATGAATGCTCACGTATCAATATTGTGATTCAATATTGTAGGAAAGTACGTAGACGCAACGGAGATGATAAACACTAAGTTTGACTTGCGAACAATACCCACGAACATTACCCATAACCTCCATAGTTATAACCCATAGTTTCCTTAGCTTAAACTCGTTTGAAAACTTGTTTTGAAAATGACACGCTCATGACTTTGTCGTAATATTTTATGTAAAACATAATAATAATAATACTACTACTTATAATAATAAGATTAATAATAATAATATTAATCTTAATAATAATAATAATAATATAAATAATATAAATAATATATATATATATATATATATATATATATATATATATATATATATATATATATATATATATATATATATATATATATATATATATATATATATATATATAGATATAAGAGAGATTGAGAAAAAAAAATATGCACGCCTTCTGCAACGAGCTCGGGCTTTATAGGCCAGAAACTGATCCTACAGCTCCGCGATTGCGGAGTGTGTGAGTGCAAATATGCCGCGATTGCGGAGCAGCCTGCTCCAGCGCACCACTTGTTTTGGCCACTTCCTTGTCGACATAATTAAATATAATATATAATATATATAATTTAAATTAATTAATTATAAATTATATTTTATTCCCGTGCATAGTTGATTTGTAATTTTTGTTCCGATAAGTCGTACGTCGTTACTCGACTTATGTCCCGGTTCCGGTTTTTCTAACGTCCTCTCGTACACTGAGAAAACTTGTACTTTACGTTTCGCGACTTGTACCTTTGTCAAAATATAGACTTAAATTATCTATAAACTATATCACTCGAAATATAACTTATACATTTGAGTGTTTTGGTCATTTGCTTCTATAAATCATCGTCTTGTTATTTACCAATATTATAGTATTATCAAATGTTTTATAATCAACTTAATATATATTATTTAAAAACACATTTTAAAAAAAACACAACGCAAGTTATTCAAACAATTAATATCCAACTTATCATAAATATTCACATAGATATTTAAACCAATAAGTTTAATGCACAGTATCATATACTTAATACTTTGTTACGCTTTCAAGTTATAGTATATATATGTATCTATTTACACATAGTTGTTCGTGAATCACCGAGAACAGTCGAAGGGTATTTGAATAGTTTAAAAATTTTGATATTCAACTTTACAGACTTTGCTTATCGTGTCGGAAACATATAAAGATCTAGTTTAAATTTGGTCAGAAATTTCAGGGTTGTCACACCTCTATATGATACATTTTACAAACATTGCATTCGTTTTTAAAAGACAAACTTTCATTTCATCGAAAGTTGACAGGCATGCATCCCATTTCATAATATATCCAACTATAATTGACTTAATAATAATCTTGATGAACTTAACGACTCGAATGCAACGTCTTTTGAAATATGTCATGAATGACTCCAAGTAGTATCTCTAAAATGAGCAAATGCACAGCGAAAGATTTCTTTCATACCTGAGAATAAACATGCTTTCAAGTGTCAACTAAAAGGTTGGTGAGTTCATAGGTTTATCGTAAACAATAAAATTCATCATTTTAATAGACCACAAGATTTAAATACTGTAACACCGGCCATTTTTTTTAAAACACAGCGGAAGACTTTAATAATAAACACAATATAAGTCACGACATTACTTTAAACCGTATAATTAAGTTTAAACTTACACAACAGTGTTACGTTATTACAAAATATTATTTAAACAAAAGTCCACATCAGAGTAGGGTTGTCAAACATGTCTTCTGCATCCATACCCATCACGACTAGCAGTACCTAAACCTGCAAAGGGGGAAACATGTGGGGGATTAGCGCACCGCTAAGTGAATGGAATCTATCTAACAGATATAGCTTAAGCCACACACAAGCTATATACTAACAACAACACTTGCTAACTACCAACTAGCATACAATAAGACAATACAAGGATCGGCGGCTTGTACGAGCACACGACTCTCAGCTGATCGGGCCTGAGTCTACCGATAGTCCCTGCTACTCAATTCACAGTATAGTTATCCAGATGCAGGGGATGCATCATTCACACTATACTCCACAATCAGTAGCCAATGAACCTAACCTCCCCTAGGCACGGTTGACCTCATACGAACTCTAACCTCACCTAAGCACGGTCTCGAGTCCCCAGTCTCCCTAGGCCCGACTGGTGCTATTCACAGTGTACACATAATTCTCATACAACATCAGGCAAACGATATTATTCTATCATGGAAATTCCTACACTATGCATGGTAAAAGAGTCAACCACAGTAGCATGATATGCTACTTAAATTCTATCCGCAGATAGACCCACTCACCAATTACCAGCAACTGCTCAATTATTGTTTCTGAGCTTTCTCCTTGTCCTTATCTCCTGAGAACATCAAAAACCAAGTTAGAATAGTGTTCCCATCAAGATTAGACACACTGACATCGAATTATAGCAAATTAGTATAAAAAATGCGTCCGCTAAAATTTTCATGCTTAACACTTATGCACTTTCAAAATTTACATCCTGAACACTTTCAAAATTTACATCCTGAACACCAAAATATAAACGGGCAGCATAACGGCTAGAAAAAGGCACTTTGGTAAAATATTCTGCCCTGAACACACAATCGGTCGACTTATTTGGTATATCCACAATCGGCCGAAAGTTAAACTCAGTCGGTCGGTTCACTCGCCAGTCGGTCGACTGTCGACCGACAGTCGGCCGACTGTGTTCATCATCTGCAGATTCTAAACACAACTTACGGAATCAAGCTAAATTCACCAAAACTCGATCTAGAGCTCGTTTTCGACACCAAAACTTACCACAACTCAATTACTACATGTTATAGACTATAAACCCACAAAGTTTTGACCATAACAACATCAAATCCATGGATTTTGACCCAAAATCAAGCTTTTGAACAAATATACTTAAAAACACCATTTTAACACTAAATTGATCATGAAAGCTCATGATTCATACCTTAAAAGAATCAGTAGAGTGTAAAGAACGTTATTTCAAGACCAATTCGAGCTCAAGATCAACAATGGGGAATTAGGGTTTGGTTAGGTGGGGATGTAAAGGACGGGAGGTGGATTTTGGGATTTTTTTGTGAAAATGGAAGTATTACTTCTAAGATACTCACTTAAGGCCGCCTTTTTCCCCACTACACAACACACGGGTATTTACCAGTTATCTAACAACTTAACACATCTGGTAAAGTACCCTAACGAGGTCCAAATTAAATAAACGATCCTGTTCTGTAACCCTTGTCACAAACTGGTCTTAACCAATTAATAAAATAACACTATTCACATAATTAGAATAAAAGCATATAAAACACATAATAAAACCCTAAGGGCAAAATAGTCCACTTACAACTAGCCCGGGTTTCAGAGTGTTACAAATCCACCCCCTTAAGGAGATTACGTCCTCGGAATCTGGTCTTGGTCAAACAAATGAGGGTAGCGGTTTCTCATCAACTCTTCCGTTTCCCAAGTAAGATTAGAACCCAAAATGTGTTTCCACTCGATCAATGCCATCGGTATCTCTTTATTTCTCAACTTAGTCACCTTTCGGTCAACTACACGGACCGGCTCTTCCACCAATTTCTTATTCAAATCGACCCTTAAATCTTCTAAAGGAAGGAGTTGCGTTTCATCATCGACTTTACACTTACGAAGATAACACACGTTAAATGTATTATGAATACCGGCTAACTTTGGCGGAAGATCTAACACCACAGTCTGATCATTCACCACTTCACTGATCTGAAATGGACCAATAAATCTTGGTGCTAACTTACCACGTTTACCGAATCTGATAACCCCTTTCCACGGCGAAACTTTTAGATACACTCGTTCACCCACATGAAAGGTTACCGGACGTCTACGCGGATCAGCATACATTTTCTGCCTATCTCTAGCGGCTTTCAACTTTTCTCGCGCGATTGCAACTTTTTCAGCTGTCATTTGAACAATTTCGGGACCTGCAAACTGTTTCTCCCCGGCTTCTAACCAACAAGTCGGTGTTCTGCAATGATGACCGTATAACATTTCATAGGGCGGCATCCCTATACTCGAATGATATGAATTATTATATGTGAATTCGACCAACGGCAAATGTGTATCCCACGAACCACCGTATTCTAATGCACAAGCCCTTAACATATCCTCCAAAGTCTGTATAGTTCTTTCACTCTGACCGTCTGTCTGAGGATGATAAGCTGTACTTAAATTTACACGTGTACCCAGATTCTGTTGAAGACTATTCCAAAAGTTTGACACAAATCAGGAATCTCTGTCTGAAACGATCGATAACGGCACACCATGTCGACTAACTATCTCTTTCACATACAAATCGGCTAACTCACTTAACGAGGCTGTCTCACGAGTAGCAAGAAAATGAGCACTTTTAGTTAGACGATCCACTATTACCCAAATCATATCATATCTTTTCTGAGTTCGAGGTAATTTTGTCACAAAATCCATCGTTATATGTTCCCATTTCCACTCTGGAATCTGTAACTGACGTAACGAACCATAAGGTTTCTGATGTCATGCCTTCACATGAGCACAAATATCGAGCGATATCTGTGTTCATTGTCGGCCACCAATACACTGTTTTCAAATCATGATACATCTTATTACTACCAGGATGTACTGTTAATCTGGATTTGTGAGCTTCTGTCATGATTAAATCTCTCAAATCTCCAAGCTTAGGCACCCAAACACGATTGTTTAAGGTCTTTAGTCTATGTGAGTCATCAATTAAGTCCACTTTCCGTTTGATCATTTATTCATATTTAATATGTTCGTCCTCCAAAGCACAGGCCTGAACGGTTCTTAAGCTGTTAATCAAATTTGGAGTTATATTTAAACGAAGGAATTTCACATTTTCACTTGACTTTTTATGACTTAGCGCATCTGCAACCACATTTGCCTTACCCGGATGATATTTAATTTCACAATCATAATCTTTGATCAACTCTTGCCACCGTCTCTGACGCATATTCCATTCTTTCTGTGAGAAGATATATTGCAAACTCTTATGATCTGTACAAATAACACAATGAGTTCCATACAAATAATGTCTCCACAGTTTCAAAGCAAACACTACTGCAGCCTTTTCAAGATCATGCACTGGATAATTCTTCTCATGAACTTTCAACTGTCGCGAGGCGTAGGCGATTACTTTATCTCTTTGCATTAATACACAACCCAATCCAGCATATGACACATCACAATATACCACGAAGTCGTCTGAACCTTCTGGTAAAGCTAACACTTGTGCCTGACACAGTAGCTGTTTCAAAATCTGAAAAGCCTTTTCCTGTTCATCAGTCCATCAAAAGGCTACATCTTTACGGGTCAACTTAGTCAACGGCCCAGCTATTTTAGAAAAATCTTTGATAAACCTGCGATAATAACCAGCCAATCCCAGAAAACTCTTAATCTCAGTCGGAGTCTTCGGAGAATTCCAATTCATTACCGCTCCTATCTTTGTCGGATCAACTTTTATACCTTCAGCACAAATCACATGACCCAAAAACTGCACTTCACGTAACCAAAATTCACACTTTGAAAATTTTGTAAATAACTGCTCACGTTTCAGCAAATTCAAAACCTGTCTCAGGTGTTCAGCATGTTCACTCTCTGTCTTTGAATACACTAGTATATCGTCTATGAACACAATTACAAACTTATCTAAGAACGGACGACACACTCTATTCATTAAATCCATGAAGACTGCTGGCGCATTCGTCAACCCAAACAGCATGACAAGAAATTTATAATGACCATACCTAGTTCTGAACGCTGTTTTCGGTATATCTGATTCAGAAACACGAACATGATGATATTCGGATATTAAGTCTATCTTAGAAAAGAATGAAGCACCCTGTAACTGATCGAACAAATTGTCTATTCGAGGTAACGGATACTTATTCTTCACTGTTCTTTTGTTCAATTCACGATAATCAATATACATACGCATTGACCCATCTTTCTTTTTAACAAACAATACCGGAGCACCCCACGGTGAAGAACTCGGTCGGATAAACCCACGATCTAATAACTCTTGAATCTGTGACATTATTTCACGGATTTCAGACGGCGCTAATTGGTAAGGAGCTTTTGCAACTGGAGTTGTTCTAGGAACCTGATAATGCTAAAAACGAACATATATTTCATAGCATTATTCCTCAAGAAAGACAAGCTTTTAGTTGAAATTG
The DNA here is from genome assembly GCF_046630445.1 of Rutidosis leptorrhynchoides. NCBI lineage: Eukaryota > Viridiplantae > Streptophyta > Magnoliopsida > Asterales > Asteraceae > Rutidosis > Rutidosis leptorrhynchoides. The sequence goes on from NC_092334.1 coordinate 671,744,631, forward strand.
TTCTATTTAAAAGTGATATTCGTTTAAATAATAAAAGGTGAAGACAAAAGACAGATTCGACTAATTGAAGACGCAAACGACCAAAAAGCTCAAAAGTACAAAATACAATCAAAGAGGTTCCAATTATTGATAAGAAACGTCTCGAAATTACAAGAGTACAAGATTCAAAACGCAAAGTACAAGATATTAAATTGTACGCAAGGACGTTCGAAAATCCGGAACCGGGACCAGAGTCAACTCTCAACGCTCGACGCAACGGACTAAAAATTACAAGTCAACTATGCACATAAATATAATATAATATTTAAATAATTCTTATAATTATTTATATATTATATAAATAAAATAAACCGTCGGCAAGAAAGACTCCAAAAAGAAGTGAGCGGTATTTACAAACTCCGCGACTCGCGGAGTTTGAAGGCAAAAAGGGCCGCGAGTCGCGGAGTATACCTGAACTCAATTCCCTATAAAGCCAACCGAATTCTGATCATTTTTCATAACATATATCCATCTCTCTATCTATATACGTAAATATTTATATTTATATTTTAATTTTAATTTTAATTTTAATTTTAATCCTAATAATAAGGGTATGTTAGCGAATGTTGTAAGGGTGTAAGTCGAAATTCTGTCCGTGTAACGCTACGCTATTTTTAATCATTGTAAGTTATGTTCAACCTTTTTAATTTAATGTCTCGTAGCTAAGTTATTATTATGCTTATTTAATCCGAAGTAATCATGATGTTGGGCTAATTACTAAAATTGGGTAATTGGGCTTTGTACCGTAATTGGGGTTTGGACAAAAGAACGACACTTGTGGAAATTAGACTATGGGCTATTAATGGGCTTTATATTTGTTTAACTAAATGATAGTTTGTTAATGTTAATATAAAGATTTACAATTGGGCGTCCCTATAAATTACCATATACACTCGATCGGACACGATGGGCGGGGTATTTATATGTACGAATAATCTTTCATTTAACCGGACACGAGAATGGATTAATAGCCACTAGAATAATTAAAACAGGGGTGAAATTATGTACAAGGACACTTGGTATAATTGATAACAAAATATTAAAACCTTGGGTTACACTCAGTCGACATCCTGGTGTAATTATTAAACAAAGTATTAAAATCTTGTTACAGTTTAAGTCCCCAATTAGTTGGAATATTTAACTTCGGGTAAAAGAATAATTTGACGAGGACACTCGCACTTTATATTTATGACTGATGGACTGTTATGGACAAAAACCAGACGGACATATTAAATAATCCAGGACAAAGGACAATTAACCCATGGGAATAAACTAAAAATCAACACGTCAAACATCATGATTACGGAAGTTTAAATAAGCATAATTCTTTTATTTCATATTTAATTTCCTTTATTTTATATTTAATTGCACTTCTAATTATAGCACTTTTATTTATTGTTATTATATTTAATTGCACTTTTAATTATCGTACTTTTTAATTATCGCAAGTTTATTTTATCGCACTTTTATTATTCGCAATTTCATTATCGTTATTTACTTTACGCTTTAAATTAAGTCTTGTATTTATTTATTATTTTACATTTGGTTTTAACTGCGACTAAAGTTTTAAAATCGACAAACCGGTCATTAAACGGTAAAAACCCCCCTTTATAATAATAATATTACTTATATATATATTTGTATTTTTATAAAAGTAAACTAATATAGCGTTAAGCTTTGTTTAAAGATTTTCCCTGTGGAACGAACCGGACTTACTAAAAACTACACTACTGTACGATTAGGTACACTGCCTATAAGTGTTGTAGCAAGGTTTAAGTATATCCATTCTCTAAATAAATAAATATCTTGTGTAAAATTGTATCGTATTTAATAGTATTTTCTTGTAAAAATTAATAGTATTTTATATACACATCGCGAAACATCAAGTTATTTTTGGCGCCGCTGCCGGGGAACGCTTAAAAGCCGGAAGCGCAACGCTAATATAAAAAAAAAAGATTTTTAGTTTACTTTTATTAAAATTCGTTTTTATAAAAATACGTTTTTAATTATTCAAAAATATAAAAAGAAGAACAAAAATATAAGTATTTTTAAGATTTTGTTAAATATTTAAGTTTTATAAAGTTTCTTTATTTTTATATAAGTTTTATTTAAGTATTTTGTTTTTATTTAAAACATAAAAAAAAACCGAAAAAAAAGAAAAAAATTTAATATATATAAATCTATTTTTAAGATATTTTTAAAATTATAAAGTAGTTCTATTTTTATTTAAGTTTTTAAATATAAGTTTTTATTATATAAATATTTGATAAACTGAAAATATAAAAAAAAAGGGTCAAATTTTGAACTGTACCAGAGTTGAATTTTGGAACCCCGCGACTCGCGGGGTTTGCTGCTTGGATTACCGCAACTCGCGGAGCCGTCTGACACAGGCACACATCAACCCTAATTTGGCATTTATTACGGAATTTTAATTATTATTATTAATTAATTAGTATTTAGGGTTAATTAATTTATTATTTAGTTTAAAGATTTAATTAATTTGTAATAATTATTTTTAATTAGTTTTATTTATTTAAAATTAATAGTTTTAATAAATAAATAATATAAAAATAATATTTTTATAAAAATTGTACTTTTTACAACTTTTTGTATATTTTTATATTTTGTTCCTTTTTAATCGTTTTAGCGTAATATTTGTATTTTTAGCTCATATTTAGTTTTAAACTTAGTTTTTGCCATAGTTATTTTTACTTCTAGATTTTTAGGCTTTGCCGTAGAATTCCTTAAGTGCTTTTTCTTTAGACTAAGATTTAGGTGCTTTAGAAATTTGCGACGCCTTTTTAAGTTTTAGTTTCTTTTTAAGTTATTTCCATTTGAGATTTAGTTTTTTCTGTAAGCTTTAATATTTTTAGACGATTTTTACCTATGTACCAATTATCATTCCAATTAGTAATCTCAATTTGCGATTATAATTTTAAGTTAGTTGTAGTAATAAGGTTAGGTTAGTCAAGTGTTTTTAAGTGTTATAAGTTTCTTTTATTTTTCCGTCACCTTTTATTTTTCAACCATTTTTCTTTTTCTACCTTTTTCCGACGCGCTCTTTTTCTTTCTTATTTCTCGCTATTCTAGTTTTAGGACATAGATTTTTATTCTACTTCTTATCTAAATTTCTTAAAATTACGAAAATTTATTTTAAGTGGTTAAATTAATAGACATCAAAATTTTCTGGTTCGTAGTAATAGTTGGATTTGTAGGTGGACCGGGTTATTGGAGCCAAACAGTCCTCAATTATATTGAGACCAAACGAATCCTGCCCCTCTGCTGCATCTTTTGGCTATTCGAAACGTGGGCAAAATCAGAAAAGTCTATTGATTGGATAACTTATTATAATTTTTCTTTCCTTTTAAAAACTAATAGGATATTCAGTGAATGCACCGAGCAAGACGTTCACCACCTTTTGTACGTTCACCACCTGTAACTAGATCAAGACATTTATCAAATATTACCACCGTTGATTTTTCTTTAGAATCGTCATCCAGTCGACCAAGTACTCCAGTTCAAATTTCCGATAATCCATTTTTTGAACCCGACCTCACAATTGAGAATCCGGAGAATATTCAGGAACGATTCGTAGATCCTGAACCATTAAATTTTCCTCCGGAACCACCAATCATTCAAACAGAGATTGTTGAGGAACGAACCATTAAATCAGAATCCTCTAGTGATTCCGATTCAACAAATTCAATTATGGAGAATCTGGAACCTTTAAGTATGGAAGACCGAATGCGAGCTAAACGCACTGGCCAAGGTCACGCAATTACTCATCCAGACATTAATGCGCCAGATTATGAAATCAAAGGACAAATTCTACACATGGTGACTAATCAATGCCAATTTAGTGGTGCGCCGAAGGAAGATCCAAATGAACATCTACGTACCTTTAATAGGATCTGCACACTATTTAAAATAAGAGAAGTGGAGGATGAACAGATATATCTCATGTTATTTCCCTGGACTTTAAAGGGAGAAGCCAAAGATTGGTTGGAATCGTTACCTGAAGGGGCGATTGATACATGGGATGTTTTAGTTGAAAAATTTCTTAAACAATTCTTTCCTGCATCTAAAGCCGTAAGACTTCAAGCAGAAATTGTTACGTTCACACAGAAGCCAAATGAAACTCTATATGAGGCGTGGACAAGATTTGGAAAGTTATTAAGAGGATGTCTGCAACATGGTTTAGATACCTGTCAAATAGTACAAATATTCTACCAAGGATGCGACATCACTACAAGGAAAGACATAGATATAGCAGCTGGTGGTTCTATTATGAAGAAAACCGAAACTGATGCTTACAAAATTATTGATAACACTGCTTCCCACTCACATGAGTGGCACCAAGAAAAAGATATCGTTAGATCATCTAAAGCAGCTAGAGCCGATTCTAGCCATGACATAGATTCTATTTCCGCAAAGATAGATGCTGTGGAGAGACGAATGGAAAAGATGACTAAAGATATTCACTCAATAGGAATTTGTTGTGAGCAGTGTGGAGGACCACATTTGACAAAAGATTGTCTCAGTATTGAATTAACAATGGAATAAAGAGAGAATATTTCATACATAAACCAAAGGCCTGGAAATAATTATCAGAATAATTATCAACCGCCAAGACCGATTTACAATCAAAACCAGAATTATAACCGAAATATTCCATACAACAACCAACAAGGTCCTAGCAATCAACAAGTATCCAATAATACTTACAATCAGCAAAGACCTAATTTTCAAAACAAACCACCACAACAAATCGATGATAAAAAGCCGAATTTAGAAGATATGATGACGAAGCTAGTTGAAACTCAAACGCAGTTTTTCACATCTCAGAAACAAACTAATGAACAAAATGCTCAAGCATTTAGAAATCAACAAGCTTCTATTCAAAATCTGAAACAAGAAGTAAGTAACCTAGCAAGGTTAATAGGTGAAAGAAAACCGGGAAGTCTACCTAGTGATACAAATGCTAACCCCCGGAATGAAACAGCTAAAGCCATTACCACAAGAAGTGGTACAACGCTTAAACCACCTGAAATACCTGTAACTTCTGATGAAGCTATTCCTACTCCACAAGAACCACAACCTGATCAAGATAAGGAAAAAGAACCGGTAGTTGAAAAGGTTAATGAAGATAACACAGTTAAGGCTAAACCTTATGTTAAACCATACCAACCACCACTTCCTTACCCGAGTAAAATGAAGAAAGAGAAACTTGAAGCCGAGCAATCCAAATTCTTGGATATGTTTAAACGGATAAATGTAAATCTTCCTTTCATTGATGTGATTTCAGGAATGCCTAGATATGCTAAATTCTTGAAAGATCTAATCTCAAATAGAAAGAAAATGGAAGAACTCTTGGCTGTTACTATGAATGCTAATTGTTCAGCAGTGCTGTTGAATAAGATACCAGAAAAATTATCTGATCCAGGAAGTTTCACAATTCCATGTTTTCTGGGTAGTCTTAGTTCAATAGAAGCATTAGCAGATTTAGGTGCTAGTATAAATCTAATGCCGTATTCACTATACGCTAAACTAGACCTTGGAGAATTGAAACCAACCAGAATAAGCATACAACTAGCCGATAGATCAATACAATATCCTAGAGGGATAATGGAGAACATGCTAGTTAAAGTTGGTACTTTAGTATTTCCAGTAGATTTTGTTGTTTTGGACATGGAAGAAGATTCTCAAGTTCCTCTCATATTAGGAAGACCATTCTTAAACACGGCTAAAGCAATGATAGACGTGTTCGGTAAGAAATTGACCCTAAGTATAGAGGATGAGAGTGTTACCTTTTCAGTTGATAGAGCAATGCAACAACCACAATCTGCAGATGATACATGTTATTATATTCAAACTATAGATGCACATGCAGAATTATTAGAAGAATTTCCAGAATTACAAGGAACAGGAGAATGTTCTTTAGGAGAAGGTAATGAACCAATTGATGAAGCTGAAATGTTAGCTACACTTATAGCTAATGGATATGAACCAACAACAGAAGAAATTCAAATGCTAAAAGAAGAAGACAGATATCGATATAAATCATCGATAGAAGAACCTCCGAAATTAGAATTAAAGCCACTTCCAAACCATTTGGAATACACTTATTTACATGGTGAATCTGAATTACCTGTAATAATATCATCTTCTCTTACTGAAAATGAGAAATCACAACTCATTTCTGTGTTGAAAGCTCATAAACCAGCCATTGCATGGAAGATTCATGATATTAAAGGAATAAGTCCTTCATATTGCACACATAAAATCCTTATGGAAGAAGGTCATAAAACGTATGTGCAACGCCAACGAAGACTAAATCCTAATATGCAAGATGTAGTTAAGAAAGAGATTATTAAACTGCTAGATGCAGGTTTGATATATCCAATCTCTGATAGTCCATGGGTAAGCCCAGTTCAATGCGTGCCTAAGAAGGGTGGCATGACTGTCATTACAAATGAAAAAAATGAGCTTATTCCTACTAGGACTGTAACAGGATGGCGTGTGTGTATTGATTATAGAAAATTAAATGACGCCACCAGAAAAGATCACTTTCCCTTACCTTTCATAGATCAAATATTGGAAAGATTAGCCGGAAATAGTTACTATTGTTTTCTAGATGGATTTTCCGGATATTTTCAAATTCCAATAGCACCCGAAGATCAAGAGAAAACGACATTCACGTGCCCTTATGGTACTTTTGCTTACAAACGCATGCCATTTGGACTTTGCAACGCCCCTGCAACCTTTCAAAGGTGTATGATGGCGATTTTTCATGACATGATAGAAGAATGCATGGAAGTTTTCATGGATGACTTTTCAGTCTTCGGTGATACATTTGAAACATGTCTAGCTAATCTGGAACGAATGCTTATTAGATGCGAACAATCAAATCTAGTACTTAATTGGGAGAAATGCCATTTCATGGTTAAAGAAGGCATTGTTCTTGGTCATAAAATTTCAAAAGAAGGAATTGAAGTGGATAGAGCTAAAGTAGATGTAATTGCTAAACTTCCACATCCCACCAATGTTAGAGGAGTTAGGAGTTTTCTAGGGCATGCCGGTTTTTGCCGACGTTTCATAAAAGATTTTTCTAAAATTGCCACTCCTATGAATAAACTCCTAGAAAAGGATGCTCCATTCATCTTTTCAGATGAATGTATCAAATCTTTTAATATTCTTAAAGAGAAACTCACTAATGCGCCGATCATGATAACACCAAATTGGAATCTACCATTTGAACTAATGTGCGATGCAAGTGATTTTGCAATGGGAGCCGTTTTAGGACAAAGGATTGAAAAACGATTTCAACCTATATATTATGCTAGTAAGATGTTACAAGGAGCACAAACGAACTATACAACTACTGAAAAAGAACTCCTTGCTATTGTCTTTGCTTTTGACAAATTTCGATCATATCTCGTTCTAGCAAAAACGGTGGTCTATACCGACCATTCTGCTCTTAGATACCTATTTTCAAAACAAGATGCTAAACCAAGATTAATCCGTTGGATCTTACTCTTACAAGAGTTTGATATTGAAATCCGAGATAAAAGAGGAGCAGAAAATCTCGCCGCTGATCATCTTTCTCGTCTTGAAAATCCTGAGTTAGAAGTTTTAAATGAATCAGCCATACAAGACAACTTTCCTGATGAATATCTATTGAAGATAGATTATAAAGAAATTTCATGGTTTGCAGACTATGCAAACTACTTAGTTTGTGGATTCCTTGAAAAAGGATTATCGTACCAAAAACGAAAGAAATTCTTAAGTGATATAAAACACTATTTTTGGGAAGATCCACACCTGTTTAAAAGTTGTCCAGATGGAATAATACGCCGATGTGTATTTGGAGATGAAGCTAGTAAAATTTTAAACCATTGTCACACAGGACCAACAGGAGGGCATTATGGGCCTCAACTAACAGCAAGAAAAGTTTATGATGCTGGATTCTATTGGCCTACAATTTACAAAGACGCACACCTTCTTTGCAAATCCTGTGATGCTTGTCAAAGGGCCGAAAAAATAAGTCAACGTGATGAAATGCCACAAAATGTCATACAAGTATGTGAAGTATTTGACATTTGGGGTATTGACTTTATGGGTCCATTTCCAAAATCTCATAATAATCTATATATACTCGTAGCCATTGATTATGTATCTAAATGGGCAGAAGCACAAGCTCTCCCAACTAACGATTCACGAGTTGTAGTCAACTTTTTAAAACGTCTTTTTGCAAGGTTTGGAACACCGAAAGCTTTAATAAGTGATCGGGGTACTCATTTCTGTAATAATCAACTTGAGAAAGTTCTTAAAAGATATGGAGTAACTCATAAAATCTCCACCGCATATCATCCACAAACAAGTGGACAAGTTGAAAATACCAACCGAGCTTTAAAACGTATTCTAGAGAAAACCGTAGGATCAAATCCGAAGGAATGGTCCATTAAATTGGAGGATGCACTCTGGGCTTTTAGAACAGCCTACAAAACTCCAATTGGAACCACACCTTTTAGACTTGTTTATGAAAAAGCATGTCATCTTCCAGTAGAAATTGAACACAAAGCATTTTGGGCTTTGAAGGCATGTAATCTTGATTTACATGAAGCCGGACGTCTACGATTAAGTCAACTAAACGAATTAGAAGAATTAAGACATGAAGCATACGATAATTCGTTAATCTATAAAGAAAGAATGAAGAAATGGCATGATAAAAGAATCAGAAGTTCAAAAGAATTTAAAGAAGGAGACAGAGTTCTTCTTTTCAATTCACGATTCAAGCTATTTCCTGGAAAATTGAAATCAAGATGGTCTGGACCATTCATAGTTAAAAGAGTTTTCCCATACGGAACGATAGAATTAATAAATTCAAATGGGATTGAATTTAAAGTTAATGGTCACAGAGTTAAACACTACATAGATAGTCCGATGGAAGTCGACAACGAAGTTAATCACAATTTCGACACCACAGCTAACTAAGTATGGGGAGAATCAAGTCTTTAAAGGATAATATGTATTTTTGTTAGAGTTAGATTGTCTGTTTTAGTGTAGTTCTCGAAAATGGAACCCGAATGGTCTTTCCCTAGCAGACCCTAAAGAACTAGTCTTCTCCCCCCATTCTGAATTTTTATTTTTTTTAGGTTTTTACAAAATGAAGACTGCCTGTGAATTAAACCATGGTCTAATGCTACACGCTTTGATCACTAAACGTAATAATGACACACTTCCGAGTGAAATAGTATCAGTAATCAGAGAAAGAATGGACGGAGTTAGAAAAGAATCCAGATGCGAAGATAATAAGTTACAATTTGGTAAAGGAAAATCAAAATCCGCAGCGAAAAGAAGAGCACGACACCTAGAAATATGTCACAAATGCAGAAAATGGTCACATGGAGGTAAATGTTCAAATAATCAAACCTATTCAAACACCGAATTTGTTACTTTATGCAGAGACGGACAGTTCATATGTTTAGAAGAAAAGACACTGAATGCTCGAGGTTACGCCTATGTAGCCATGGAAAACCAATTAAACCGACTATCTTATGAATGGGATAGATCATATAACTAAGAAATCTATTTTACAGGTATGTTTGTACAGTTTTTATTTTATTTTTTTTTATTTTTAACCTTTTGATAATAAACGCTAATTTGTTCACTATAAAGTATTAAATTGGTATTGAATAAAATTAGGTTTGGCGACCGAAATTATTGATATCATTCAAAAATTTATTACATCACTGCGAAATTTAACCTTTATTCTTAAGGTATAAATATCTTTAATCAATCAACCCAAAATATTTCAAAAATTCGTCATGAGTTAAATTAGGTCTTGGAACCGAAATTACTTTACCGAAAAGAGGGGCGTATATTTTTGATAATATTTGATTGATTAAAGTGGGATAAAAAGCCAAAAAGATTTTTAATTTTATTTTTACCATGTTTTTAAAATTAATATATAAATCTTAAATTAATATTGTAAACTTTGTAAAAACAATATTTTTAAAATTGTAAATATTTGAAAAATTAATATAAGTTTGGTATGAATTTATAATATGAATTTCTAAATTAAGTTTGGTGTGAATTTTTAATTTTTAAAATATGAATTTTAATTTTATGCATTTTAAATTTTAAGTTTGGTATGAATTTTTAATATTAATTTTGAATTTTATATTTAAATTGTGTGAATTTAAAAACAAAAATTTACTTTATCTCATTAAGTTAAAAATATGATTTTTAAAATTCGTCGTAAGTTGAAGACTAGGTCTTTAAACCGAAATTGCTTTACCCGAGGGAGGGACGAGAACTTTTATTATCATTATTTTTAATCTTATTGAATTAAAGTATGCCAAAAACATTAAAAAAAAAAACCCAAAAATCTTAGCTTTTAAAACAATCGCTACAAAAAGACAAATTTTAAAATTTTGTCGAGGAACGAACTATGACATCGATCCGAAACGACCTCGTCCTAAATAACAAGGAAAACAAAATTTTAAAATTAATTACTTAATTGTTTTAATTAGTATAAGATGTTATAAAAAAAAAAAAAAAAAAAAAAAAAAAAACTCCTTGACTCGCGAAGTTTGAAGCTTCAAACCCCGCGACTCGCGGAGGGATCGAATTACAGAAAAAAAAAATATAAGAGCTGGAACAGCTCAGTTCACTCCCCACACCACAAAACTGCAAACACAAACCCGTAAAACCCTGCAAAAACACCCCAAAAATCACAATTTTTAACCGTTAATCATCAAATCTTTTACTAAAATCATGTTGAGAAGGATGCTATCAAGGAATTACTCAAGAAAAACGACTGAAAGGGGTGAATCTTCATCCCAAGCTCGCAATGCTCCTGCTGAGAATGCAGAATAACAGGAGGTGGATAACTACTACAAGCAAGATATACCTCATCCAGTCATGACATTTTCTGATATGCACTTGGAAGATTTGCACCCGAACCTGAGATTTGACAGACTTTGGATAGATTATCCAAAATACCAAAGGGGTTTGCATACTCTTCATTCTAAAGTTGTTGAGGTACCTAGGGTCATAGAATGGGGACCATTAGAAGCTGTAGAATTGGTCGGGCCAATTAGGGAATTACTTGCACAAAGGTATGGTAATTCTACTTTTAATGACTGGGTATGTTTATTCACCATGCGTAGACCTGTATATAAAGTATGGTGTGAAGAATTGTTGTGTAGTATAGAATTAAATGATCGGGTAGCTAGTTTAACCGATCGATCTTTTATTAGATTTTTTTTAGGAGGTTCGATGCGCCACATGTCTTTACTAGACATGGCTCAGGCTTTACGTATATATACGCCTAAGGAGTTAGCATCTGCCGATTGTAGAGGGTTGATACTAAATGGTAGAAAGATAGATGAAAATTTTGATACACATGGTGTATGGAGTCAAATGACAAGCCATCACCGATTCAAAGGGGAAAATTACTCTTATTTGGATATAGATAGAGCTGAATTAAGAGTGATTCATAGGTTTTTAGCTAATTCGATTACACAAAGAGGTAAGAACAAGGAAAAGGTAAATGAACAGGATTTGTTTTACCATATGTGTATTCGAGACCCACAAAGCGCTGTAAGTATACCTTATTGTGTGGGTTATTATTTATCAGCTATGGTTAGGGGGATGAGACCGCATAGCATAATAGGAGGTGGTATTTTTATTACTTTGATTGCTGAATATCTCGGTGTGGATATAAGTCTGGGGGGATTATTAGTCGAAGAACCAGAACCTCGCGATACTATAGGTTTAAATGTATACCATGGTGCGAAAGTTTTGAAGAGGCGAAATAACGCAGCAGTACAATACCATGGTAGACATCCACAGGTTGAGAGAAACCAAAAGCAAGGTAATGTAGGAGGGGGAAATGAAATGCAAGAAATGCAAAGGTTTATAGCTTCACAGGAGTACGAAAAAGCTAGACAGAGAGCATTTGAAGATTGGCAAGTTCATCAAAATCAAATCATAGCTCATTGCCAACATATAGGTAGAAACTATATTCCTACTCCAAAACCCATATTCCCTCCCTGGTCTATAGAGATGCAACCACCGTATCCTACGTATAACCCAGCCGAAGCATTTTATAGCACCTATGGTTATGCATGGAACCCCTATTGGTATCAGTATCATCCCTAGTCTACTTAGTTTTATTTATTTTGTAATTTGTAATGTTGATACGTTTAATACTTATGTTAATATTGTAATAGTTTTTATAATTTTCTAACTTTTATTCTTAGATTTTAATAATTTTTGAATGTGAGGTAATATACCAAACTTCAAAAATATGTATATATGTTTGCAGTTTATCTTATGTACACAACAGGGAAAAACAACGCATTTTCAAAGACTGGCATTAAGTTCAGCAAAAGCAACTAATTTTGACGACAAGATGCAAAATATATGTGAAATAACTACAAGACGGAATAAACAAATGATGAGCACCATTTATCATTCAGCAAACAAACGCCAAATTATTTGGAAACTTTGGTAAAAATTTAATCATTTTCACACAAATCACCCTCAATAATTTAAATTGTTACTGATTTCTTGCAAATGAGGGCATTGCAAGATCTTAAGTGTGGGAAGGGGTTAAATTCTTTCGGATTTTAAAATTTTTATCTTAAACACTGGGTTACCATTAAAAATACTAGTAAAGCAGTAGTTGTATTAGAATCTAGTGCTCTCTGATAATAAAGAACAGCCCTAGTCTTATATACTGACTACCCAATTCTAGTAAAATTTTTCAAAATTTTCAATTAAATGAACTCAAAATCATGTTTATACATATTTATGAACGATAAAACTAGGTTTTAACACCGAAATTATTGTTACCTCAGAAAGGACATAAATTGAGAAACAAACCAAAATGTTAAAATTCATTTAAAATGGAATAGAGGACGATAAAAAAGAAAATAAAAGCCAAGTGTGGGAAAATTCTCCAAGTTATTCAAAACATATATCACATATTTTTGTACAAATAACTGAAAATACTTTTGCTTTGGACTAAACTAAAAAGTTTTACCTGATTTACTGTAAGAAAGATGGATCTACACGATGAATCAATTCCATCATTAAAAGGAAGTAAAGTCTTCAGAAAAAGACACGCGCTTCTTGATTTAGGTCAAGAAGTTGTCGTCCAGACCAGCTGTAGGTTGACGAAAAATCTAGAAAAGTCATCACTAAAATCAGCAGGAAATCCACGGACCTCAGCATTAAACAGGGTCGCCAAGTGGTCAGATTTATCCTAACCATGAGAAGGATTTATCTCGTAAAATGGGGGGTACCATGCAAATTAGCTGGATAAGACTAATGAATCAGATCTCCAGAAAGGATAATCTCCTTAAAAGATCAAAAATAAGCTTTTAAGCCTGATATTACTCAATCCTTGAGATTGACCTTAAAGATTGAGAATTACAAACTCATGGAATTCAATGATATCTAAACTCGAGCTTGAACGAGAAAATATTTTGATCAAAAATAAAACCGATTTGTTTTCTGAAAACCCTATTTTCAATGCGTTCATTACCATTGAACGTAAAATCCTAGGAATTCACATGGAATTCATTAGGTCACCTGAACTAAATCGGGTGTCAACCGTAAGAACGGTGGTTGCATAGTGGTCAAAGACAGGACCTTGTGCCAGACCGAAAAATCATAAGGGTGAGCTTTACTATTGCTCCTACCAAGGATATTAATTGCGTCTGACACGTTATAGACCATAATTAAAAGCATGTCAGGGGACATTGCCTTAACAGTTGCTTGTTCAACGCTTTCCTTTACAACCGGACGGTAGTTTACCGAAAGGTAATATACGGGACAAGTAAACTGGACGTGTTGCTTTCCAAATACAAGGTTAGCAAGTGGGTGACACAAAACCGCAAGTTTTGAGCTAAAATTTTCAAATCTGAAACCCACCAAGCCCACAAAAATATTTTGCAAACACCGGTGAAGGCTTATTCCGGAAAACTTATCTAGGGTAAAAACTAGATTTAATTTTCAAAAGATCAAATGTTTTCATAAAGATCCAATTTTCTTAATGGATCTAAATTTTTATAGTCATGTGGGACTGTAAACCATATCGTTACTACCATTGTTTATACTGCCGTATAGAAATTACTGATGTACAAAGTGTGAAGAATAAAGAAGTGATTCTAGTATTTCAAGATGATATTGCTTGAGGACAAGCAACGCTCAAGTGTGGGAATATTTGATAATGCTAAAAATGAACATATATTTCATAGCATTATTCCTCAAGAAAGACAAGCTTTTAGTTGCAATTGTTCTATTTAAAAGTGATATTCGTTTAAATAATAAAAGGTGAAGACAAAAGACAGATTCGACGAATTGAAGACGCTAACGACCAAAAAGCTCAAAAGTACAAAATACAATCAAAGAGGTTCCAATTATTGATAAGAAACGTCTCGAAATTACAAGAGTACAAGATTCAAAATGCAAAGTACAAGATATTAAATTGTACGCAAGGACGTTCGAAAATCCAGAACCGGGACCAGAGTCAACTCTCAACGCTCGACGCAACGGACTAAAAATTACAAGTCAACTATGCACATAAATATAATATAATATTTAAATAATTCTTATAATTATTTATATATTATATAAATAAAATAAACCGTCGGCAAGAAAGACTCCAAAAAGGAGTGAGCTGTATTTACAAACTCTGCGACTCGCGGAGTTTGAAGGCAAAAAGGGCCGCGAGTCGCGAAGTATACCTGAACTCAATTCCCTATAAAGCCAACCGAATTCTGATCATTTTTCATAACATATATCCATCTCTCTATCTATATACGTAAATATTTATATTTATATTTTAATTTTAATTTTAATTTTAATTTTAATCCTAATAATAAGGGTATGTTAGCGAATGTTGTAAGGGTGTAAGTCGAAATTCTGTCCGTGTAACGCTACGCAATTTTTAATCATTGTAAGTTATGTTCAACCTTTTTAATTTAATGTCTCGTAGCTAAGTTATTATTATGCTTATTTAATCCGAAGTAATCATGATGTTGGGCTAATTACTAAAATTGGGTAATTGGGCTTTGTACCATAATTGGGGTTTGGACAAAAGAACGACACTTGTGGAAATTAGACTATGGGCTATTAATGGGCTTTATATTTGTTTAACTAAATGATAGTTTGTTGATGTTAATATAAAGATTTACAATTGGGCGTCCCTATAAATTACCATATACACTCGATCGGACTCGATCGCCATGTGTGACACCAATTCCCTTTACCTGATCCAGATCCAGAACTACTCTGACCACTTTTACCCTTCGATTTAAACCCACTAGACTTCTTGGATTTAGATCCTGATTGACCAGATACTTGCCCACCTTGTTGTAGCACATTACCAAACATTCTGTTTCTGGCGGCCTGAACATCACTTTCTACCATCTTAGCCATCACAACAGCTTGAGACAACGACGTAGCTGTTCTAACAAAAGTTCAGTACTCCGGCAGAATGATATTAACAAAATGTTGGATACGAGATGCTTGGTCTGGCACCCATTGTTGTACAAACCTCAGTTTATCCATATACTTCTCCACTACCTCGTCGATCGTCATTTGAGGTGTCATCTTCATTTCAAGAAACTCAGTCTTGATTCGGTTCATATTAAACGGATTACAATACTGTTCACACACCTTTCCATGAAACTGCTCCCACGTGATCATACTCACTTGCTCTTTTGGTATACTGGAAATCAAAGAATCTCACCAAATCATAGCCCTACCTTTCAACATTCGACTAGCATATGTTACTTTCAACTCGGCTTCATACTGACACGCTTCAAATACCCTTTCAATCTCTCGCAACCAATGGAGAGTTACAGTCAGATCAGTACTTCCAGAAAACTCAGAGGGTTTGCAATCACAGCGGAAGACTTTAATAATAAACACAATATAAGTCACGACATTACTTTAAACCGTATAATTAAGTTTAAAGTTACACAACAGTGTTACGTTATTATAAAACATTATTTAAACAAAAGTCCATATCCGAGTAGGGTTGTCAAACATGTCTTCTGCATCCATACCCATCACGACTAGCAGTACCTAAACCTGCAAAGGGGGAAACATGTGGGGGATTAGCGCACCGCTAAGTGAATGGAATCTATCTAACAGATATAGCTTAAGCCACACACAAGCTATATACTAACAACAACACTTGCTAACTACCAACTAGCATACAATAAGACAATACAAGGATCGGCAGCTTGTACGAGCACACGACTCTCAGCTGATCGGTCCTGAGTCTATCGATAGTCCCTGCTACTCAATTCACAGTATAGTTATCTAGATGCAGGGGATGCATCATTCACACTATACTCCACAATCAGTAGCCTGTGGACCCAACCTCCCCTAGGCACGGTTGACCTCATACGAACTCTAACCTCACCTAAGCACGGTCTCGAGTCCCCAGTCTCCCTAGGCCCGACTGGTGCCATTCACAGTGTACACATAATTCACATACAACATCAGGAAAACGATATTATTCTATCATGGAAATTCCTACACTATGCATGGTAAAAGAGTCAACCACAGTAGCATGATATGCTACTTAAACTCTATCCGTAGATAGACCCACTCACCAATTACCAGCAACTGCTCAGTTATTATTTCTGAGCTTCCTCCTTGTCCTTATCTCCTGAGAACAGCAAAAACCAAGTTAGAATAGTGTTCCAATCAAGATTAGACACACTGACAGCGAATTATAGCAAATTAGTAAAAAAAATGCGTCCGCTAAAATTTTCATGCTTAAAACTTGTGCACTTTCAAAATTTACATCATGAACACCAAAATATAAACGGGCAGTATAACGGCTAGAAAAAGGCACTTTGGTAAAACATTCTGCCCTGGACACACAGTCGGTCGACTGTCTACTCAACCGGTCGACTGAGGTAGACAGTCGGTCGACTGTTGACACAACCGGTCGACTGACTTTCCCAATCGGTCGACTTATTTGGTATATCCACAATCGGTCGAAAGTCAAACTCAGTCGGTCGGTTCACTCGCCAGTCGGCCGACTGTGTTCATCATCTGCAGATTCTGAACACAACTTACGGACTTCAAGCTAAATTCAACAAAACTCGATCTAGAGTTCGTTTTCGACACCAAAACTTACCACAACTCAATTACTACATGTTATAGACTATAAACCCACAAAGTTTTGACCATAACAACATCAAATTCATGGATTTTGACCCAAAATCAAGCTTTTGAACAAATATACTTAAAAACACCATTTTAACACTAAATTGATCATGAAAGCTCATGATTCATACCTTAAAAGAATCAGTAGAGTGTAAAAAACGTGATTTCAAGACCAATTCGAGCTCAAGATCAACAATGGGGAATTAGGGTTTGGTTAGGTGGGGATGTAAAGGACGGGAGGTAGATTTTGGGATTTTTTGTGAAAATGGAAGTATTACTTCTAAGATACTCACTTAAGGCTGCCTTTTTCCCCACTACACAACACACGGGTATTTACCAGTTATCTAACAACTTAACACAGCTGGTAAAGTACCTAACGAGGTCCAAATTAAATAAACGAACCTGTTCTGTAACCCTTGTCACAAACTGGTCTTAACCAATTAATAAAATAACACTATTCACATAATTAGAATAAAAGCATATAAAACACATAATAAAACCCTAAGGGCAAAATAGTCCAATAACAACTAGCCCGGGTTTCAGAGTGTTACAAATCCACCCCCCTTAAGGAGATTCCATCCTCGGAATCTGGTCTTGGTCAAACAAATGAGGGTAGCGATTTCTCATCAACTCTTTCGTTTCCCACGTAAGATTAGAACCCAAACTGTGTTTCTACTCGATCAATACCATCGGTATCTCTTTATTTCTCAACTTAGTCACCTTTCAGTCAACTACACGGACCGGCTTTTCCACCAATTTCTTATTCAAATCGACCCTTAAATCTTCTAAAGGAAGGAGTTGCGTTTCATCATTGACTTTACACTTACGAAGATAACACACGTTAAATGTATTATGAATACCGGCTAACTCTGGCGGAAGATCTAACACCACAGTCTGTTCATTCAACACTTCACTGATCTGAAATGGACCAATAAATCTTGGTGCTAACTTACCACGTTTACCGAATCTGATAACCCCTTTCCACGGTGAAACTTTTAGATACACTCGTTCACCCACATGAAAGGTTACCGGACATCTACGCGGATCAGCATACATTTTATGCCTATCTCCATCGGCTTTCAACTTTTCTCGCGCGATTGCAACTTTTTCAGCTGTCATTTGAACAATTTCGGGACCTGCAAACTGTTTCTCCCCGGCTTCTAACCAACAAGTCGGTGTTCTGCAACGACGACCGTATAACATTTCATAGGGCGGCATCCCTATACTCGAATGATATGAATTATTATATGCGAATTCGACCAACGGCAAATGTGTATCCCACGAACCACCGTATTCTAATGCACAAGCCCTTAACATATCCTCCAAAGTCTGTATAGTTCTTTCACTCTGACCGTCTGTCTGAGGATGATAAGCTGTACTTAAATTTACACGTGTACCCAGATTCTATTGAAGACTATTCCAAAAGTTTGACACGAATCTGGAATCTATGTCTGAAATGATCGATAACGGCACACCATGTCGACTAACTATCTCTTTCACATACAAATCGGCTAACTCACTTAACGAGGCTGTCTCACGAGTAGCAAGAAAATGAGCACTTTTAGTTAGACGATCCACTATTACCCAAATCATATCATGTCTTTTCTGAGTTCGAGGTAATTTTGTCACAAAATCCATCGTTATATGTTCCCACTTCTACTCTGGAATCTGTAACTGACGTAACGAACCATAAGGTTTATGATGTCCTGCCTTCACTTGAGCACAAATATGACACTTTTCAACATATCGAGCGATATCTGTTTTCATTGTCGGCCACCAATACACTGTTTTCAAATCATGATACATCTTATTACTACCAGGATGTACTGTTAATCTGGATTTGTGAGCTTCTGTCATGATTAAATCTCTCAAATCTCCAAGCTTAGGCACCCAAACATGATTGTTTAAGGTCTTTAGTCCACATGAGTCATCAATTAAGTCCACTTTCCATTTGATCATTTGTTCATATTTAATATGTTCGTCCTCCAAAGCACAGGCCTGAACGGTTCTTAAGTTATTAATCAAATCTGGAGTTATATTCAAACGAAGGAATTTCACATTTTCACTTGACTTTTTACGACTTAGCGCATCTGCAACCACATTTGCCTTACCCGGATGATATTTAATTTCACAATCATAATCTTTGATCAACTCTTGCCACCGTCTCTGACGCATATTCAATTCTTTCTGTGAGAAGATATATTGCAAACTCTTATGATCTGTACAAATAACACAATGAGTTCCATACAAATAATGTCTCCACAGTTTCAAAGCAAACACTACTGCAGCCATTTCAAGATTATGCACTGGATAATTCTTCTCATGAACTTTCAACTGTCGCGAGGCGTAGGCGATTACTTTATCTCTTTGCATTAATACACAACCCAATCCAGCATATGGCACATCACAATATACCACGAAGTCATCTGAACCTTCTGGTAAAGCTAACACAGGTGCCTGACACAGTAGCTATTTCAAAATCTGAAAAGCCTTTTCCTGTTCATCAGTCCATCGAAAGGCTACATCTTTACGGGTCAACTTAATCAACGGACCCGCTATTTTAGAAAAATCTTTGATAAACCTGCGATAATAACCAGCCAATCCCAGAAAACTCTTAATCTCAGTCGGAGTCTTCGGAGAATTCCAATTCATTACCGCTTCTATCTTTGTCGGATCAACCTTTATACCTTCAGCACAAATCACATGACCCAAAAACTGCACTTCACGAACCAAAATTCACACTTTGAAAATTTTGTAAATAGCTGCTCACGTTTCATCAAATTCAAAACCTGTCTCAGGTGTTCAGCATGTTCACTCTATGTCTTTGAATACACTAGTATATCGTCTATGAACACAATTACAAACTTATCTAAGAACGGACGACACACTCTATTCATTAAATCCATGAAGACTGCTGGCGTATTCGTCAACCCAAACGGCATGATAAGAAATTCTTAATGACCATACCTAGTTCTGAAAGTTGTTTTCGGTATATCTGATTCAGCAACACGAACCTGATGATATTCGGATCTTAAGTCTATCTTAGAAAAGAATGAAGCACCCTGTAACTGATCAAACAAATCGTCTATTCGAGGTAACGGATACTTATTCTTCACTGTTCTTTTGTTCAATTCACAATAATCAATACACATACGGATTGACCCATCTTTCTTTTTAACAAACAATATCGGAGCACCCCACGGTGAAGAACTCTGTCGGATAAACCCACGATCTAATAACTCTTGAATCTGTGACATCATTTCACGGATTTCAGACGGCGCTAATCGGTAAGGAGCTTTTGCAACTGGAGTTGTTCCAGGAACTAACTCAATCTTATATTCGACTTCCCTTACCGGCGGCAGACCTGGTAACTCATCTGGGAACACTTCGGGAAATTCTGATACTACGGGAATATCGGCCACTGTTCTCTTTTCTTTCTTCGCATCAATCACATACGCAAGAAACGAATCACAACCCTTTATCATTGACTTCTTCGCTTTCATCATGGTTATCAACGGAAAATTATACCCGCCCCGCTCCCTCGGGCCACAACACGGGTTCCATCGGTCGAACGAAAGGTAATCATTTTCCTATCACACTTAATATTAGCCCTAAGTGAGCTCAGCCAATCCATTCCTAATACTACATCAAAGCTAGGAATAGGTAACACTAAACAAGTCACCGGGAAAGACTTCCCTTCGATCTCTATACAAACCTCAGACACATATGTTGTGACGGGTGTGATCTTACCATCGGCTACTTCTATACTAACCGGCTTGGGTAACACAGTAACTGGTAAATTCAACTTAGCATAGAAATCTAGGGACATAAAACACCTATTGGCACCATAATCAAACAATACGCGAGCAGGTATTGAGTTGATTAGAAACATACCGGTGATCACTTCGTCGGTTGCCACAGCATTCTCAACCGACATCTGAAACGCTCTAGCCTCTGCTGTTGGAGGGTTCTTCCTCTTTTGCCCACTCGAGGCAGTTGACCCTCCGGCTGATGCCAAACGCGTCCCTGACCCTGCCCATTAACTACCACTCTTCGACGGACAACTAACTGCACGATACCCCGGTTTATGACAACTCCAACACACACTATTCGGATACGGACATGCTGAAGACTCATGCCCAACCACACCACACTTTAAGCATCTTCTTGTAGCCTCAGAACACTGACCACTGTGAGGAGATCGACACGTGTGACACCAATTCCCTTTACCTGATCTAGATCCAGAACTACTCTGACCACTTTTACCCTTCAATTTAAACCCACTAGACTTCTTGGATTTAGATCCTGATTGACCAGATACTTGCCCACCTTGTTGTAGCACATTACCAAACATTCTATTTCTGGCGGCCTGAACATCACTTTCTACCATCTTAGCCATCACAACAGCTTGAGACAATGACGTAGCTGTTCTAACAAAAGTTCGGTACTCCGGCAGAATGATATTAACAAAATGTTGGATACGAGACGCTTCGTCTGGCATCCATTGTTGTACAAACCTCAGTTTATCCATATACTTCTCCACTACCTCGTCGATCGTCAGTTGAGGTGTCATCTTCATTTCAAGAAACTCAGTCTTGATTCGGTTCATATTAAACGGATTACAATACTGTTCACACACCTTTCCATGAAACTGCTCCCACGTGATCATACTCAGTTGCTCTTTTGGTATACTGGAAATCAAAGAATCCCCCCAAATCATAGCCCTACCTTTCAACATTCGACTAGCATATGTTACTTTCAGCTCGGCTTCACACTGACACGCTTCAAATACCCTTTCAATCTCTCGCAACCAATTGAGAGTTACAGTCGGATCAGTACTTTCAGAAAACTCAGAGGGTTTGCAATCACAGCGAAAGACTTTAATAATAAACACAATATAAGTCACGACATTACTTTAAACCGTATAATTAAGTTTAAACTTACATAACAGTGTTACGTTATTACAAAACATTATTTAAACAAAAGTCCACATTAGAGTAGGGTTGTCAAACATGTCTTCTGCATCCATACCCATCACGACTAGCAGTACCTAAACCTGCAAAGGGGGAAACATGTGGGGGATAAGCGCACCGCTAAGTGAATGGAATCTATCTAACATATATAGCTTAAGCCACACATAAGCTATATACTAACAACAACACTTGCTAACTACCAACTAGCATACAATAAGACAATACAAGGATCGGCGACTTGTACGAGCACACGACTCTCAGCTGATCGGTCCTGAGTCTACCGATAGTCCCTGCTACTCAATTCACAGTATAGTTATCTAGATGCAGGGGATGCATCATTCACACTATACTCCACAATCAGTAGCCTATGGACCCAACCTCCCCTAGGCACGGTTGACCTCATACGGACTCTAACCTCACCTAAGCACGGTCTCGAGTCCCAAGTCTCCCTAGGCCCGACTGGTGCCATTCACAGTGTACACATAATTCACATACAACATCAGGCAAACGATATTATTCTATTATGGCAATTCCTACACTATGCATGGTAAAAGAGTCAACCACAGTAGCATGATATGCTACTTAAACTCTATCCGTAGATAGACCCACTCACCAATTACCAGCAACTGCACAGTTATTATTTTTGAGCTTCCTCCTTGTCCTTATCTCCCGAGAACAGCAAAAACCAAGTTAGAATAGTGTTCCCATCAAAATTAGACACACTGACAGCGAATTATAGCAAATTAGTAAAAAAAATGCGTCCGCTAAAATTTTCATGCTTAACACTTGTGTACTTTCAAAATTTACATCCTGAACACCAAAATATAAACGGGCAGCATAACGGCTAGAAAAAGGCACTTTGGTAAAACATTCTGCCCTGGACACACAGTCGGTCGACTGTTTACTCAACCGGTCGACTGACGTAGACAGTCGGTCGACTGTTGACACAACCGGTCGACTGACTTTCCCAATCGGTCGACTTATTTGGTATATCCACAATCGGCCGAAAGTCAAACTCAGTCAGACGGTTCACTGCCCAGTCGGTCGACTGTCGACCGACAGTCGGCTGACTGTGTTCATCATCTGCAGATTCTGAACACAACTTACGGACTTCAAGCTAAATTCACCAAAACTCGATCTAGAGCTCGTTTTCGACACCAAAACTTACCACAACTCAATTACTACATGTTATAGACTATAAACCCACAAAGTTTTGACCATAACAAGATCAAATTCATGGATTTTGACCCAAAATCAAGCTTTTGAACAAATATATTTAAAAACACCATTTTAACACTAAATTGATCATGAAAGCTCATGATTCATACCTTAAAAGAATTAGTAGAGTGTAAAGAACGTGATTTCAAGACCAATTTGAGCTCAAGATCAACAATGGAGAATTAGGGTTTGGTTAGGTGGGGATGTAAAGGACGGGAGGTGGATTTTCGGATTTTTTGTGAAAATGGAAGTATTACTTCTAAGATACTCACTTAAGGCTGCCTTTTTCCCCACTACACAACACATGGGTATTTACCAGTTATCTAACAACTTAACACATCTGGTAAAGTACCCTAACGAGGTCCAAATTAAATAAACAAACCTGTTCTGTAACCCTTGTCACAAACTGGTCTTAACCAATTAATAAAATAACACTATTCACATAATTAGAATAAAAGCATATAAAACACATAATAAAACCCTAAGGGCAAAATAGTCCACTTACAACTAGCCCGGGTTTCAGTCTTTTACAAATGCAGTACACCTATCTCGTGTACAAAACCATATTTTGTAATGCTTAGCAGAGTAGGTTCGTATCCTTTTCTCCCCCGTAGGTTGCCTCGCGATTTTTAATATCTTTCATAAACATAATCTCATATCAGGCATTTCGCACGGCATAGAGATAAAAGTCATTCATACGAACTACAAACACTTGGTAATTGACCTTAACAAAATGCATCTAGAATATCCCCCGCATACCGGCATTCCGCACGGTCATGCAAAAAGCATACAATCAGGCCACTCTTTTAAATATGATGGTTGTGTACAACTCACAAACAGATCATATCTTTTAAAGCTTGTGGTTGTATACCTATTTTGAAGTACTAAAGCAGTGCAAATTCTCTGACTGGGGCTGGTTAGTGTCCATAGATCTATCTTTAGGATTCGCGTCAATTAGGAGCTCGGTTTCCTAATTCTTAGATTACCAGACTAAAAGGGGTGATATCCGGTGTACTTATAATAACTCATTCGTAGAATGTTTTTAAGTACTTGTGTCTATTTCGTCAAATATGTATTCGCAGTTCAAAATATATTTCAAAAGCATTTAATTAAGCAGTTATAAAAACAGCGTATGTATTCTCAGTCCCAAAAATGTAAAGAGTAAAAGAGAATCAAATGAACTCACAATACTGTATTTTGTAGTAAAAATACATATGACGACATTGAACAAGTGTAGGGTTGGCCTCGGATTCATGAACCTATATCATTTGTATATTTATTAATATACGTAGTTGTAATCAAACAATATATATAAATTTATTAGTTATATACTTTTTATATTAATAATATATATGTTTCATATATTCATTTTGTTATATAAAATATTACTTTTCGTTATGTTTTATGTATTAAATATATTTTTATATATGTATATATCATTTGTTTGTTAAAAATAGTAATTTTAGTAATACTACGATTATATTAATATTGATAAAAATGATAATAATCATAATACTTAATTTTACCAAATAAGGTATTATTGTTAATAATTATATTAATGATATTAATAATGATATTTAATAATAATAACTGTAAAATATTAATTTTTCGGTTAATAATACTTATAATAATGATTATGATACTTATAATGATAATTGTATTACTAATAATAATTATAATAGTAGTAATAATACTAATAATAATGTTATCATTCATAAAATGATACAAGTATTAATTTTTAATGATAGAAATATTTAATGATAATAATAATAATCATAACCCTAATAATGATATTAATACTATATTAATAATAATAACAATAATAATAATAATAGTAATAATAATAATCATAATAATAATAATAATAATAATAATAATAATAATAATAATAATAATAATAATAATAATAATAATAATAATAATAATAATAATAATAATAATAATAATAATAATAATAGTTATTATACTTATAACTATGTTAATAATACTAATTATAATACTTTTTATAATTATAACACTAGTAGTATTAATAATAACTATTAATAACAATCATAATATTTACAACAATAATTATAATAATAATAATAACAATAATGAAAATGATAATCATAATAATAATAATAATAATAATAATAATAATAATAATAATAATAATAATAATAATAATAATAATGAAAATGAAAATGTAAAAGTGTATACCCTTTTGAAAACTTTTCTAAAAAGAATTGCCCACGACGGGGCTCGAACCCACGACCTCTCGAAACCCGACAAAGTACCCAGCCATTCTTCCATTCTATCTTTTCTGTTTTAACTCCCTTATAATTTTATTTAAACCTGATTTATTTTGTATTATGTTCTTCTTCATCTTCAATAACCAAATCAGCCAGAGAACCAACCCAAAGTAATAGCTATTAATATGTTTTGATTTAGGATTTTTAAACGTATCAATAACATTTATAAATGGTGATTGGAATTAATCAACACAGAAAAGAAAAAAAATAAAATATAGCTGATGCAGCTAAAAAAACACAATATTAAACTCAAACATCAATCTCAATTTTGAAGGTGTTTCAGATGATGTTTTCTAAATGAAAAAGGTTCCAAAATGTCATTAGAAACTGTTTGGATCGTCAATTTGAATTAACATATCAAAACGACTACGAATTTTACTATGAACGAATCGTTTGACTTTTTAAAAATCGACTTTGACTCCAAAATTGAAACTCGCTAGGATGATTTGGACTTGGAGACTTTCCAGATAGTTTAAGTGAAAAGTTTCTAACACAACTACATTTACACAATTTGAAATTTATTGCGAAATCGTTTTATTTTAAAT
This sequence comes from Rutidosis leptorrhynchoides, assembly GCF_046630445.1. Taxonomy (NCBI): domain Eukaryota; kingdom Viridiplantae; phylum Streptophyta; class Magnoliopsida; order Asterales; family Asteraceae; genus Rutidosis; species Rutidosis leptorrhynchoides. The sequence goes on from NC_092334.1 coordinate 671,770,902, forward strand.
AAATGGAGTAAGAACAGGGCAGTTAGCTGTTCTTCATACCTTTTTTTTATTATTCGATAATTTGAAGATGATAATGGTATATGTGATTGGTAAATACTAATGTGAGGTTACATCATTTACATCTAGAATCAATCAATTATATAGCAATTGTGATGTCGACACAAATTAAATCACGTACAGCAAATAAAAAAATAATAATAAAAAGAGAAAGAGATTGCTAACTGAATTTGGAGTTATTCTTATGTTTAGATTCTGATTTGTACGAATTAGGATAATCACCTACAGAATGAAAACGATGGAGAACAAATTCGTACCTATTCTTGCTGTTTTTTTATAAACTATAAGTAATATAATTATATTAATTAATTAATAATTATATTCATAATACAGATTAATAAAAATACCGATAATAATATTAGAAATAATGTATTTATATATTTATATCTTAGTGTACACGTATTTATCAATATATATATATATATATATATATATATATATATATATATATATATATATATATATATATATATAAAACTGGAATTAGTATTTGTTTATGTATCTATGTATATCCGAATATATATCAGTATCCATATATCTGTATTTATATCTTTATTTGTATTTCCCTCATATTTAGATATTTATATATTTATATTTATAGATTATGATTAATCTTTTAATAAGTATAATAATAATATGCTTAATATTTTAACTAGTAGTAATACAAGTATAATATTAATATTATTACTGATGATAATGATAATACTTATTATGAAATATATAACACCAATATTATTTATAGCAATAATACTAATTATACTAATATTATTAATGATAAAATTAATACTAATAATAATAATAATATATCAATTTATATGTATCAACTTTCATATTTATGTATTATCTATTGGTATTAATAATATATCTAACATAAAAATATTTTTATTATTAATGGTACTAATAATATTATTAGTTATAATAACATTAATTTTACTGATAATAATAATGAAAGTAATGATAATAATATTAATATAGCATTTACACTTAAAATTCTAATTAACTTTAATATGTCACAATTTATCAATGATATCATTTTTACTAATAATATAATATATTGAATCTTTAGTATTTATTCATCATTTATATTTAATATTTCTTATGTATAGAATTTATATATATATATATATATATATATATATATATATATATATATATATATATATTCATATGTATATATATTTACATATTTATTTACACACAATTGTTCGTGAATCGTCGGGAATAGTCAAAGATTATCTAAAACCATGTAAATAGTTCTAAAGTTTTGAGACTCAATATTACAGACTTTGCTTATTGTGTTGAAATCATAATAAGATTAGATTTAAATTTGGTCAGAAATTTACGGGTCGTCAAAGTACTTACCCGTTAAAGAAATTTCTTCCCCGAAATTTGATCGAGATCGTCATGGTTGACAATAAGTATGTTTTCATGATGAATATGAGTTGATAAATAGAGTTTTATCATTTTCTTGAATAATATGAATGAAACAATTTGATTACTCGAAACGTACGAGTGAAGCTATCACAAAAGAGTGAAATGAGATAATAAAGATTTGTCTTAACCTTTGACGTAGTCACGGTTGATTTCCGGAATTTAAGGAATTGAAGAAAATCTTCGAAATCTATATAAGATTTGATTCTTCTATAATTAAGGAAATTAGGATCCTCTTTAATTTAATTCGATAATCTGGCTTGATTGCTCTGCCTAATATTTCACTATATATCCACTACCTTCGTTTCCTTTATATTTCGGAGTTCCATACTTTTATTTTCTCTTCTATCCATTAAGCACAGCAATTAATGGTCCAGAATTTTTAGGTATGAAGTTTCGAATGAACATAACTAATGTTTTAAGAGAGAGGTTGTAATAGCACGATCTTGATTGGTTAAATTACCAGAATTCAAGAGAAAAGATAGAACTATCAAGAAATTATGTTCTTGATATGTTTATATATTAGATAGAATGTAAGATTCGTGTGACATGGCACATGATGACGTTATGATCTGTGAATCATCATGTTTCATTAGAAACTCAGCATGACTTACTGTAATATAATTACATTGATCAAGTGTCATTATATTATACTAACTCACGCATCAGTTCCCAACACTACTTCAAAAACGTTCATATTTTAAATTCGAATCTTTCAGAATTTTAGAAACTAAAATAGTTTCCTTTCTGATGTAACACTGATATCGCGAAAAGATAAATGATTTCAGATAAGAATAGTTATGAAATTATCTTCAAAAATATCAAGGATATTTATAATGAAAGATACGATGATATCTTAGAATTTTAGAATCATAGTGGGATGAAGAAATTCATTCACAATGATTTAGAGCAATTAAAGAGTAAGGTATTCGCTAGAGATTTCATCAGAAACAGAATCATCAGGATTCTTTAAATACAGAGTTTGGTCCTTGTATTTGTCTTGGTCTCCTTTATGATTTTCTCAATCCATTTTTCAATTATTAAAATTTTCTTTTGACCGTTTCCAACGTATCCTTCTTCATCATTAAACTTTTGACTGTTAAATTCGTTTACAGTTTTTGCTGCGTCATCAGCACTTTCCAAAATTCAGGGAACTGATTCGTAAACTGGATACTGTTCAGAATTTCAGAATGGAAGGTCATAATTCTAAGAAATAAGTGTTATGTGTATACATTTAACTGTTGATGTAGAAACGTTGCGAGATTCGAAATACTAATTGCAATTTCCTAGAAATTGGTACGGTCATTCTCGTTATAAGATGTGGATGAGTATATGATAAGGTTTCACTGAATATAATGATTCTTCAGAAAGTCATAGATCAATGAAGTTGCTGGTAAATTTACTGCTAATGTGGTGGGATATAAATGGTTCTCCGGTATCGATAATGAAGGGGTAATCTTTATAATAAGGTTTATTCGAATGAAAAATTGAAGTTGATTTGTTAGAGCTGTGACAAAATTGGCTAATTTGAAAAAGAATTGCAATGTTATTTTCGGTGATAACAATGCCAAAGGAGCTAGCACAGATACGTGTTAAACGTTTACTCATGTTTCGAGTGTGTTTTCAGGTGCATAACTATATGCATCAATCTTTTCTTCCGTAGATGAAGTGTGGTTGGTTCGTTCTCTCGATTGAGGTGTTTTCAAGAATCAAGAAAGGTTTGAACGCAGATTGTAATCATCAAGATACAAATGAGGTTTAAGATTAAATCAAGTGGCAAACTTGAAGAATTGTTTAGTTTCATATGTTAAAATCAATATTTTAATTCATTTTAATTGTCCAATGTTGGTAGTCCACGGTTGATAGTCCACCGTTAGTAATTCAATAATTCATATATAGTTTACTATATAATATTTGAATTAATTAATACGTATCTTGACCCATTGTATACATGTCTCAGACTCGATCATAACTCAAAGTATATATATTATTATAGAATCAACCTCAACCCTGTATAGCTAACTCAAGCATTACTGCATATAGAGTGTCTATGGTTATTCCAAATAATATATATAGATGCGTCGATATGATATGTCAAAACCTTGTATACGTGTCCCGATATTTAAAATGCGTAAATAACAGTATTTAAATGACGATAAATAAAGTGCGTAAAATAAATAATAGAAATTAAACGACGATAAATAAAATTGCGAGAATATAAATTGCGATAAATAAAATGTAATCAGTTAGCTAGGAATAGTTAGCTAGGAACAGTTAGCGTGGATTCTTAACACAATTTTTTTTTTCATAGTTAATTTGTGTGTTTCTAACAAATTTTATTTTGTCCAATGTTTTCTTCATTATGCCACTTGTTGAATTCTCGTAAGTCAAAATCCAAATATGAAATTGAATAAAAATGGTTACTTGTGGTGAATGGATTTGTATATCTGTGGATGTAAGTAGGATAGTAAATGACCGTTGAATCAGATTCGAAGAATGTACAGTGTAACTTATTAATGTGAAATCTAAATATTCCTCGGGTATTACCTACCCGTTAAAATATTTTCACCATTAACAGTTTGTACGAAAGAATTTTTAATTACAATCTTTGTGAAAATATACTTACATATATATTTTCTTCAGATGTAATCATGGATTTAATGAGTTAATATAGTATTAAACTCATTTGGTTTACCGTTAAAACTAAAATACATAATCTATATAACATTAGAGATTACATAATCGCCATGAAGAACGAAGATAATTGATGTAGAACAATACGTAGAACGATGATTATACTCGAGGTACAGAATGAGATGTTGAGGCATGGATTGTTGATGGTACTGGTGCTGTTACTGTTGGTACTATTGGTGCCAATGATGTTGTTGAAGCTGGTAAATTTTGCACCATATTCTCTAAATTGATTACTCGAGCGCGAAGTTCGTTGACTTCTTCTATTATTCCGGGATGATTGTCAGTCGGAACGAGCGGATGAATAAGGTTTAGAATTGTGGATAGAATATAATCATGATGAGACACTCTGGAAATGAGAGAGAAAATGGTGTCTCTAACAGGTTCGCCGGTAAGTGCTTCAGGTTCTTCACCAAGAGGGCAATGTGGTGGATGGAAGGTATCACCTTCTTCTTATCTCCAATGATTAAGTAGACTACCAACCCATCCCCAATTTATCCAGAACAGATGATGACTAATTGGTTGATCCATTCCGGTCACACTACTTTCGGAGTTCGAGTGTAACTTCATATCGGAATCCGAGGTACTTGAACTAGTGGCGAATTCCATTTCGTACGATTGAATAAAAGATTTTTCGATATGAAATAATTTCCGGCTATCGGATGGTATTCTAATTACCTAGAATATCTTTATATATAAAACAAAAGATTTCGTAGTTTTCGGAGGAATTTACGGCATATGTCAGGCAGTCTACAGTAACAAATACGCTAAGATATGATTATAGTCTATACACTATTCATGCAGTCAATGCAGTAAAATGTGTCTAGACTAAGAATGATAAGCAAGTGATTCCCTAAGAATGATAAGCAGGAAATTTTCGACACAAAATGATAAGCAAAACTTTTGACATGCAGACACGGTCGAAGTCCAGACTCACTAATGCATCTAAACAACTATCAGTTAGATACACTAATGCAAGAACTGGTTCGCTAAGACCACCACTCTGATACCACCTGTAGTGACCCGTCCTAATCCATCTGGACGAATACATTACATTTGGTTACATCGCGAGGTATTTGACCTCTATATGATACATTTTACAAACATTGCATTCGTTTTTAAAAGACAAACTTTCATTTCATCGAAAGTTGACAGGCATGCATACCATTTCATAATATATCCAACTATAATTGACTTAATAATAATCTTGATGAACTCAACGACTCGAATGCAACGTCTTTTGAAATATGTCATGAATGACTCCAAGTAATACCTCTAAAATGAGCAAATGCACAGCTGAAGATTTCTTTCATACCTGAGAATAAACATGCTTTCAAGTGTCAACCAAAAGGTTGGTGAGTTCATAGGTTTATCGTAAACAATAAAATTCATCATTTTAATAGACCACAAGATTTAAATACAGTACGCCTATCTCGTGTACAAAACCATATTTCGTAATACTTAGCAGAGTAGGTTCGTATCCTTTTCTCCCCCGTAGGTTGCCTCGCGATTTTTAATATCTTTCATAAACATAATCTCATATCAGGCATTTCGCACGGCATAGAGATAAAAGTCATTCATACGAACTACAAACACCTGGTAATTGAGCTTAATAAAATGCATCTAAAATATCCCCCGCATACCGGCTTTCCGCACGGTCATGCAAAAAGCATACAATCAGGCCACTCTTTTAAATATGATGGTTGTGTACACCTCACAAACAGACCATATCTTTTAAATCTGGTGGTTGTATACCTATTTCGAGTACTAAAGCAGTTCAAATTCTCTGACTGGGGCTGGTTAGTGCCCATAGATCTATCTTTAGGATTCGCGTCAATTAGGAGCTCGGTTTCCTAATTCTTAGATTACCAGACTAAAAGGGGTGATATCCGGTGTACTCGTAATAACTCATTCGTAGAATGTTTTTAAGTACTTGTGTCTACTTCGTCAAACATTTATAAAAGCATTTCATGTATTCGCAGTTCAAAATATATTTCAAAAGCATTTAATTAAGCAGTTATAAAAACAGAACAGCGCATGTATTCTCAGTCCCAAAAATGTAAAGAGTAAAAGGGAATCAAATGAACTCACAATATTGTATTTTGTAGTAAAAATACATATGACGACATTGAACAAGTGTAGGGTTGGCCTCGGATTCACGAACCTATATCATTTGTATATTTATTAATATACGTAGTTGTAATCGAACAATATATATAAATTTATTAGTTATATACTTTTTATATTAATAATATATATGTTTCATATATTCATTTTGTTATATAAAATATTACTTTTCGTTATGTTTTATGTATTAAATATATTTTTATATATGTATATATCATTTGTTTGTTAAAAATAGTAATTTTAGTAATACTACGATTATATTAATATTGATAAAAATGATAATAATCATAATACTTAATTTTACCAAATAAGGTATTATTGTTAATAATTATATTAATGATATTAATAATGATATTTAATAATAATAACTGTAAAATATTAATTTTTTGGTTAATAATACTTATAATAATGATTATGATACTTATAATGATAATTGTATTAGTAATAATAATTATAATACTAGTAATAATACTAATAATAATGTTATCATTCATAAAATGATACATGTATTAATTTTTAATGATAGAAATATTTAATGATAATAATAATAATCATAACCCTAATAATGATATTAATACTATATTAATAATAATAATAATAATAATAGTAATAATAATAATAATAATAATAATAATAATAATAATAATAATAATAGTTATTATACTTATAACTATGTTAATAATACTAATTATAATACTTTTAATAATTATAATACTAGTAGTATTAATAATAACTATTAATAACAATAATAATATTTACAACAATAATTATAATTATAATAATAATAATAATAACAATAATGAAAATGATAATCATAATAATAATAATAATAATAATAATAATAATAATAATAATAATAATAATAATAATAATAATAATAACGAAAATGAAAATGTAAAAGTGTGTACCCTTTTGAAAACTTTTCTATAAAGAATTGCCCACGACGGGGCTCGAACCTCGACCTCTCGAAACCCGACAAAGTACCCAGCCATTCTTCCATTCTATCTTTTCTGTTTTAACTCCCTTATAATTTTATTTAAACCCGATTTATTTTGTATTATGTTCTTCTTCATACCTTTTTTTTATTATCAGATAATTTGAAGATGATAATGGTATATGTGATTGGTAAATACTAATGTGAGGTTAATTGACATCATTTGCATCTGGAATCAATCAATTATATAGCAATTGTGATGTCGACACAAATTAAATCACGTACAGCAAATAAAAAAATAATAATAAAAAGAGAAAGAGATTGCTAACTGAATTTGGAGTTATTCATATGTTTGGATTCTGATTTGTACGAATTAGGATAATCACCTACAGAATGAAAACGATGGAGAACAAATTCGTACCTATTCTTGATGTTTTTTTATAAACTATAAGTAATATAATTATATTAATTAATAATAATTATATTCATAATACATATTAATAAAAATACTGATAATAATATTGGAAATAATGTATTTATATATTTATATCTTAGTGCACACGTATTTATATATATATATATATATATATATATATATATATATATATATATATATATATATATATATATAACTGAAATTAGTATTTGTTTATGTATCTGTGTATATCCGAATATATATCAGTATCCATATATCTGTATTTATATCTTTATTTGTATTTCCCTAATATTTAGATATTTATATATTTATATTTATAGATTATGATTAATCTTTTAATAAGTATAATAATAATATCCTTAATATTAGAACTAGTAGTAATACAAGTATAATATTAATATTATTACTAATGATAATGATAATACTTATAATGAAATATATAACACCAATATTATTTATAGCAATAATACTAATTATACTAATATTATTAATGATAACATTAATGCTAATAATAATAATAATCTATCAATTTATATGTATCAACTTTCATATTTATGTATTATCTATTGGTATTAATAATATATCTAACATAAAAATATTTTTCTTATTAATGGTACTAATAATATTATTAGTTATAATAACATTAATTTTACTGATAATAATAATGAAAGTAATGATAATAATATTAATATAGCATTTACACTTAAAATTCTAATTAACTTTAATATGTTACAATTTATCAATGATATCATTTTTACTAATAACATAATATATTGAATCTTTAGTATTTATTTATCATTTATATTTAATATTTCTTATGTATAGAATTTATATATATATATATATATATATATATATATATATATATATATATATATATATATATATATATATATATATATATATATATATATATATATATATATATATATATATATATATATATATATATATATATATATATATATATATATATTCATATGTATATATAGTTACATATTTATTTACACACAATTGTTCGTGAATCGTCGGGAATAGTCAAAGATTATCTGAAACCATGTAAACAGTTCTAAAGTTTTGAGACTCAATATTACAGACTTTGGTTATCGTGTCGAAATCATAATAAGATTAGATTTAAATTTGGTCGGAAATTTCCGAGTCGTCACAAAAAAAACCAAGATTTCGATCCTCTTCAATTAACTTGGTACCAATGTTGTCGGACACTCCAAGCTCTTCGTCTTCCCAAAGCACGAGATCCTTACCACCATCAAATGACTTTTCTGACTCCTCTTCATCCTTAAGCTTGAACCCATTGTCAGAAGGACCATCTAAACTGACTAGAGCATTAAGCGTCGATCCCGACGGAATAGCAACCGAAGAATCTTCAATCACCGGAATTAGCCAACTCCACATCTACGTTTTCATCAAGTACGACAACCACATCAGCTCCCAATAGCGGAGACAAGGGGTGGCAGGGTGGTGCTAAGCCACCCCCAATAGGCTCAAGTTTCCATTAAATATTATCTATAAATTTTATTCAGCACTAAACCCAAATGATATGCAAATGGCTTAACTGTAATTTTACTGAGATAGATGCTGCCGAACACAAATTGTTTTTTACGGCCCATTACAATTGATATGCAAATGGCTTAACTATCGTAGTATCGTTTCATATCATATTTGTTGTATTTGTGTTATTTAGTAGAAGATAATCTGTTTATAAATAAATTATTATTATATTTAATTGTAATTTGCCTAATACAGAGTAAGAGTTGCTGCTATTATATATTAGTGTACTTTTTATAACTATTGCTTTTTATATTGTTGTATTGTTACTTATTTTAACTCTTTTTTTAGTTAAACTAGGTTATAACATTGTTTATTGATGATTTACTTCATAATTTTAAAATTAAATCAAGAGTTAAATAATAATCTTTATTTCTTTTCAGTTTTTGATGGTCAACAATCATAAATTTGGTTTTGTGGATATAAGTTTTACTGTAATTTTACACTAGATCTACATTTTTTCCATTTAAAATCATTTTTGTTGTTTTCTTCTTTTTTCAACAAAGTGTTTTGTTATTATAATAATAATAATAATAATAATAATAATAATAATAATAATAATAATAATAAATAGGATATAGGTTAAGGATATTATTTGGTATGGTAATGGTAATTACAAAATTATCGAATAAGCCCCCCTCATTTAAAAATCCTAGCTTAGCCTCTGACAGCTCCCTTCTATGACCTCGACCTCTTCGTAGTCTTCTTTGACCCCAGGATGGAAGCGGGAGCACCATACATCGTACCAAGTGATCGGGAACCAAAAGCATTAGGACCCGGAGTCCTGAACTCCGACTCCACTCCAACCGCGATCAAATTAGGATCCAAAACACGAGTCACGCCATGAACAAAAACATCCAAATGACCTCCAATAAAACCAAAATGTAAACCTGAACCTGAATTTCCGATAACCTTCGATCTTCTACGCGAATTCGCCTCTAAATGACTACCGACGAGCACCTCTCCAACCGGGCCGCTTGAAAGCACAAACCGATTGGTAGACTCCATTAACCGTTGATCAAATGCCTCATTTAACACCCGATTTAAACAACTTAAATCGGATATTTCGGAAACCCACACATTACAAATGAAACGCTCTGAAGCCGACGAAGCCACGTCCACAACAACCGTATTGTGAATATGCTTCGGCTTCAATTAATGCATCTTGGTTTAGTCTTGGAGGCTTCCTTTTTATAAGAATGTCATATAAATGCTGAGTCATATAAATGCTGAGTCATATGCATGCACTTGATCTTTTCATGATGTTTGATTAAATAACCTTAAAGGGTAGTCTGGTTCGTTGCGGGTTAATTAGTACGCTAGTAATATCTTTGCAAAAGAATAAAAAAAGTATTGCTCTGTTGCATGTGTTTTCTTTTTTCGTAAAAACAGGAATCAAATAACATTAAATGAAAAAAACGAAAGTAGTACAACTACAAGATTGTCCGGCTCAACTATGTATGATTAATATATCTTACGATCTATTTGACCGATATGTTGAAGCTAAACCCTATTACAACTCATTACATTGCACAGATACATCACATTGCGTTGAATGCATTTTTAGTGGATCATTGTTTGGCTTCAATTAATGTGTCTTGGTTTGGTCTTGAAGCTTTTCTTTTTATGAATGTCATACACATGCTAGGTTATATGCATGCACTTAATTTTTTCATGATGTTTGATTAGATAACTTCAAAGAGTAGTCTGATAGTTAAAAGTTTAAAATTTATTAGTGAAAAGTTGAAAACGCAAGTTCAACCTCAGTTGTAGTTTTGGGACCTTAATTTCTTTTCTTTTTTAGATTTATGATGTTTGATTAACTTTCTTTCCTTTTTTGGCGAAAAAACTAAAAACATGGTATTACCAAAAGAGAGATTCATCACAAAGATGAAACACTCTAAATGTACAAAGTACAACGAGAACCTACGAGCTCGACTAAACTAAAACCTAACGAGAGCTCACAACTATAAATAATTGCAATAAAACATAACGATATAACGAGAAAAGAACCAATGAAAATACGAGAAACAAACCAAATCAAAAGGGTAACTAATCTAAACGCTTACAAAAGAAATTAGGAACCATCTAAAATGGCGACAAAACCGAAGGTATAAAGGAATCGGCTAAAATGTCTTTGATGATCTCGGAAAATCTTTCCAATTCGACACCTTGCACCGGCCCTTTCTTCTTTTGCTTTTTGATCTTAACCGACGTTGAAATAGGTAGATTTTGGAATTTATAATACTCACTTTGACATTCTCGTCGGTCATCTTATTTATCATGTCAGTGAAAGCTTCAAAACGAGAAACGAAGGAGGTAGATTCAACAAAGCACGTCACTTGAACCATACTAAACTTTCCATTAGAACTGTCGAAATCAACCGCAAGGGAAGCAATTGATTTGGAACCAAGATCGTTGCCCGACTCCAGCCCAGTAACACCCACGGAGGAATTGAAAACCCTTGATCCGGAAGCTGCGCAATCAACACCGAATGATCCCACAATGGAAGCAGCACCCCTATCCGACGCATCTAGTTGTGAAGATTCTAAAACTGAACTAGAAACAAATTAGCCGACGGCAGGCTCATCGTCTAAAACACCAACCGACTCACAAGCCGGTGAAGAAGTAAACACATAACCAACCAAAATAGAGGGGCCTAGGGCTAGAATGAATCAAAGGAGAAACAACCTGCAAATCGGGAACGGGAGGGGATGAACGAGTCACAAAGCATAAACCATCACAAATGCCTCTACAACCCGCACCACACTCACAAAACATGGAACGAGGTGGACCAACAGGCACCTCATATCTGATACCATTAAACGCGAGCCTAACTCTCTTATTATGTTCTTCCACATCATTATAATTAATTAATACATTTTATTATTTGATTAATAAAAAATTTCGAAAGGGTATTTTCATTTCACTAGTTTCGAGTCTTTCCGTTCTCTCGGTTGTATTTTTATTGGTCTCTTTCATCTTTTAATTAAATAGTTTTAGCTATATACTCTTTGTTATTTTGTTAAGAAAAATTGCCGAAAAAATTCCTAAAAACAAAAATACATGTTGAATTTTCTTTAATTGATAAGTTTTCCGGTAATAGATTGTATAATATAATACTCCATCCGTCCCAGAAAAACTGTCATATTTTGACTTTTCAAAGTCTTTCTTTCGCAACTTTCACTTCAAATATATTTGTTTGTGTTATATAATCTTTGATGAAAAGTATATGAATAGATTGTGTTTTAAACGTACTTTTTATTGGTATAACTTTCATCAAATGTTATATAACAAAAATAAATATATATAAAGTCAAAGTTAAAAAAGAAAAACTTTGAAAAGTTAAAATATAACAGATATTTTGGGACGGATGGAGTATAATGTTGTGGTGTGAAGCTAGAACGAAATAAGTCGCAAAGACAAAGAAACCAGGATCAGAAATCCTGATCCAAGTGGGATCACCAAATCTGAATTGGTGATTGTTGTTTGGGTCCATAAATTCCCAACAACTGGTATCTAGAGCTCAAGGTCCGATTAGGGCATGATGGCGGGCGAAGAAAAGTTTAGAATTGATTGGTTCGATGGGAAGGATTTTGGGTTTTGGAAGATGCAAATAGAGGATTATTTGTATCAGAAAAAAACTGCACTTACCTTTAAAGGAGAAGAAACCTGATGATGTTAAACAAGAAGATTGGGATCTACTAGATCGCCAAGCTTTGGGGGCGGTTAGGATGTCTCGTGCTAAAAACGTTGCTTACAACGTTATTAACGAGAAGACTACGTTTGGGTGCATTAACGCACTTACAAACATGTATGAGAAACCTAATGCTACCAATAAGGTTTTTCTCATGCGTCAATTGTTCAACCAAAAGATAAAGAGGGTGCTATTGCTACGGATCATATCAATGATTTTAACAATCTCATCTCAAGACTTGCTTCGGTGGAGATTGTATTTGATGATGAACTTCAGGCACTTATCTTGCTTTCGTCTTTGCCTGAAAGTTGGTTGGGTACCGTTACGACGGTTAGTAGTTCTACGGGAACTTCTAAACTCAAGTTTGAGGGGATTCGGGATTTGATTCTTGGAGAAGATACTCGTAGGAGGAATTCTGCGGAATCGTCAGGGTCGCTCTTGAATACTGACAACAGGGGCAGGAAAAACGATAAGGGTACGATGAAGGGTAAGAAATTCAAGAAGAGGTATAACTCTAGAGACCGAGAATAGACGGTTTGTTGGAATTGCAATCAAAATGGTCACTTTATCACTTAATGTAAGAATCCGAAAGCGGATAATGCTAGGGTGAACTTTACTTTCGGAGATACGGATGACGCTTTGGTGTGCTGTGTTGAAAATTCGGTTGAAACTTAGATCATGGATTCGGGTGCATCATTCCATGCTAATCCTAGCAAGGAGATGATGAAGAATTTTAAGTCGTATCAGGGGAAGGTGAGATTGGCGGATGACAAACGTTTATACATAAGAGGCATTGGAGATATGGTTTTAAAGACATCCCAGGGATCCGATTGGATGTAGTGACCCGAACTTTTCCATGTTTATATATATTAAATGAAATTTATATTTATATGATTAAGTGTTTCCAACATGTTAAGCAATCAAACTTGTTAAGACTTGATTAATTGAAATAGGTTTTATATAGACAATTGACCACCCAAGTTGACCGGTGATTCACGAACGTTAAAACTTGTAAAAACTATATGATGTCATATATATGGATATATATATAGTTAACATGGTATTATGATAAGTAAACATATCATTAAGTATATTAACAATGAACTACATATGTAAAAACATGACTACTAACTTAATGATTTCGAAACGAGACATATATGTAACGATTATCGTTGTAACGACATTTAATTGTATATATATCATATTAAGATATATTAATATATCATAATATCATGATAATATAATAATTTAACATCTCATTTGATATAATAAACAATGGTTTAACAACACTTAACAGGATCGTTAACCTAAAGGCTTCAAAACAACATTTACATGTAACGACTAACGATGACTTAACGACTCAGTTAAAATGTTTATACATGTAGTGTTTTAATATGTATTCATACACTTTTGAAAGACTTCAAGACACTTATCAAAATACTTCTACTTAACAAAAATGCTTACAATTACATCCTCGTTCAGTTTCATCAACAATTCTACTCGTATGCACCCGTATTCATACTCGTACAATACACATCTTTTAGATGTATGTACTATTGGTATATACACTCCAATGATCAGCTCTTAGTAGCCCATGTGAGTCACCTAACACATGTAGGAACCATCACTTGACAACTAGCATGAAATATCTCATAAAATTACAAAAATATTAGTAATCATTCATGACTTATTTACATGTAAACAAAATTACACATCCTTCATATCTAATCCATATACCAACGACCAAAAACACCTACAAACACTTTCATTCTTCAATTAGCTTCATTAAATTGATCTCTCTCAAGTTCTATCTTCAAGTTCTAAGTGTTCTTCATAAATTCTATAAGTTCTAGTTTCATAAAATCAAGAATACTTCCAAGTTTGCTAGCTTACTTCCAATCTTGTAAAGTGGTCATCCAACCTCAAGAAATCTTTCTTATTTACAGTAAGATATCTTTCTAATACAAGGTAATACTCATATTCAAACTTTGATTCAATTTCTATAACTATAACAATCTTATTTCGAGTGAAAATCTTACTTGAACTTGTTTTCGTGTCATGATTCTGCTTCAAGAACTTTCAAGCCATCCAAGGATCCTTTGAAGCTAGATCTATTTTTATCATTTCCAGTAGGTTTATCCACAAAACCTGAGGTAGTAATGATGTTCATAACATCATTCGATTCATATATATAAAACTACCTTATTCGAAGGTTTAAACTTGAAATCACTAGAACATAGTTTAGTTAATTCTAAACTTGTTCGCAAACAAAAGTTAATCCTTCTAACTTGACTTTTAAAATCAACTAGACACATGTTCTATATCTATATGATATTCAAACTTAATGATTTGAAACCTGAAAACACGAAAAACACCGTAAAACTGGATATACGCCGTCCTAGTAACACCGCGGGCTGTTTTGGGTTAGTTAATTAAAAAATATGATAAACTTTGATTTAAAAGTTTTTCTTCTGGGAAAATGATTTTTCTTATGAACATGAAACTATATCCAAAAATCATGATTAAACTCAAAGTGAAAGTATGTTTTCCAAAATGGTCATCTAGACGTCGTTCTCTCGACTGAAATGACTACCTTTACAAAAACGACTTGTAACCTGTATTTCTGTCTATAAACTTATACTTTTTGTGTATAGATTCATAAACTTAAGTTCAATATGAAACCATAGCAATTGGATTCACTCAAAACGGATTTAAAACGAAGAAGTTATGGGTAAAACAAGATTGGATATTTTTACTTGTTGTAGCTACGTGAAAATTGGTAACAAATCTATATTAATCATATCCTAGCTAACTTATATTGTATAATACATATATTCTAATATATTATGTAATCTTGGGATACCATAGACACGTATGAAAATGTTTTGACATATCATATCGACCCATCTATATATATTATTTGGAACAACCATAGACACTCTATATGCAGTAATGTTGGAGTTAGCTATACAGGGTTGAGGTTGATTCCAAAAATATATATACTTTGAGTTGTGATCTAGCCTGAGATGTGTATACACTGGGTCATGGATTGGATCAAGATAATATATCAATTTATTTCTGTACATCTAACTATGGACAACTAGTTGTAGGTTACTAACGAGGACAGCTGACTTAATAAGCTTAAACATTAAAACGTATTAGAAATGTTGTAAATATATTTTGAACATACGTTGATATATATGTACATATTTGTTATAGGTTCGTGAATCGACCAGTGGCCAAGTGTTACTTCCCGACGAAGTAAAAATCTGTGAAAGTGAGTTATAGTCCCACTTTTAAAATCTAATATTTTTGGGATGAGAATACATGCAGCTTTATAAATGTTTTACAAAATAGACACAAGTACATGAAGCTACTTTCTATGGTTGAACGATCGAAGCCGAATATGCCCTTTTTACTTGGTAACCTAAGAATTAGTAAACCAGTCTACTAATTGACGCGAATCCTAAAGATAGATCTATTGGGCCCAACAAACCCCATCCATTGTAGCGGATGCTTTAGTACTTCGAGTTTTTATATCATGTCCGATGGATGTCCCGGAATTATGGGGATATTCTTATATGCATCTTGTTAATGTCGGTTACCAAGTGTTCACCGTATGAATGATTTTTATCTCTATGTATGGGATGTATTGAAATATGAAATCTTGTGGTCTATTATTATGATTTGATAATATATAGGTTAAACCTATAACTCACCAACATTTTTGTTGACGTTTTAAGCATGTTTATTCTCAGGTGATTATTAAGAGCTTCCGCTATTGCATACTAAAATAAGGACAAGATTTGAAGTCCATGCTTGTATGATATTATGTAAAACTGCATTCAAGAAACTTTTTTTTGATGTAATATATTCATATTGTAAACAATTATGTAATGGTCGTGTGTAAACGGTATATTTTAGATTATCATTATTTAATAATCTACGTAATGCTTTTTAAACCTTTATCGATAAAATAAAGGTTATGGTTGTTTTAAAAATGAATGCAGTCTTTGAAAAATGTCTCATATAGAGATCAAAACCTCGCGGCGAAATCAATTAATATGGAACGTTTATAATCAATATGAACGGGATATTTCAGTTGGTATCCGATCGTTGGTCTTAGAGAACCAGAAATTTTCATTAGTGTGTCTTATCGAGTTTGTTAGGATACATTAGTGAGTCTGGACTTCGACCATTTTTTCTTTATAAACGATTGCTTAACACTTTTGTTGAAACTATATATTATTAACATGTAAATATTATGTGATATATTAACCTCTTAATGTGTTTGATATTGTGTGATAGATGTCTACCACTAGTACAAATCTCATCGACTCACCTAATAATAATGAAGAGTCGAATATAATTTGGGAAGATTCACAAATTCCCGAAGAGGAACCGGAAGAAGAGGAACCAGAAGAAGGGGAACCGGAAGAAGAGGAACCGGAAGAAGAGGAACCAGAAGAGGAGGAACTGGAAGAAGAAGAGGTTCCGGAGGAAGAAATATTGATACCTATAGTAAATCGATTAAATAAAAGAAAATCCTCAACCAACGGACCAAAGTTAATAATGGTCAATGGTGTTTCCGCCGAGGAAGCAAAATATTGGGAAGATTATCAATTTTTCGATGAATTGGATCCCGATGAGGATTCCGATGATGTTATAGAAATTACCTCGACCCAATTTAATAAAGCGAAAGAAAATAATAAGGGAAAAGGTATAAAAATAGAGAAACCCGATTCCAACCCCGATGAACTTTATATGTATCGGCAACATCTGTATTTCCTAAAATGTAACAATGACCCGGGAACCTCTAAACCACCAGGTTTTTCTAAACCATTGTGGAAAACGACGGCTCGTATTAGAGGAACACCATATATTCCTAGAAAATTAGGAAAACGAACCAAGTCCGAAGAAGAAGAAACCAGTGATTCAGATTAGAGGGTTGTAATCATGTTGTGTATTTTATGTATTGTAGTGTGCTTGTACTTTTATGTTCTATGTAAAAATTGTTTGTATTGTTTGTTAATTATCTTTTACGAATCTAATCCTTGTCTATTTTACAGTATAAAAACAAAATGGACGTTAAGGGTAGACAATCGAATATTTTAGAAGACCTACCAGAGGATATGATTGAGAAAATCTTGTCTAGAGTCGGTCAGAATTCATCAGCACATTTAGTTATGGCGAAATTAACTTGTCAAACATTTGAAAGACTTTCCAGAAATGCCTTAGTTTATAAAAGGCTTTCCTTTGATAGGTGGGGTATATCACATTAGGGAGACCGTAAGTTACGCCGTGTTTTCTTTAAAGCGTTAAATGCGGGGAACCCAAATGCAATTTTATGCTACGGGTTAAGAACCTATTTTGACTCAACATATCCTAACATAGGATTTCGTGAATTAGAAAGAGCTTCTAACATGCAACATAAAGAAGTATATTATGCTTACGGGTTAGTGATGTTCGCTTCTTACCAAAGTGAGAAAAAGAACATCGGATTGTAGCTTTTAAATAAAACCTTCACACAAGTGACGGATTCAGTAGTTGGGGTGAGAAACAAGGTTTTTAGATTATTACGGGGTTGTTGGACATTACGAAACCCTCGTCCTTTTGACGACATTATGACATGCTGCCTAGCCAATGGTCATAATGGTTATTTTCCACAAGATCAAGGATGGGAAGTCGTCTTAGCAAAACCTGAATGTATGACTTGTTTCTGGACTTATGAATTACGTGTCTTTATTTCTTTTGCTGAACAACTTGCGTATTAACTAGAATTGCCTTCATAGCTGCCGAGTAGCAAAGTTATTATGTGCTATATTTCATCCTATATGTATTATAGCGGTATTGTAAGTTTGTAAAATATTGTATAAAGTTTGAACGTGAAATATTATTGTAATAAGTTTTTCATATAGAATAAGTGTAGTTGAATTGTATAATAGCTGCTACGTATGAACTTAACGGGTAGGTACTACCCGAATTAAAACTATAAAATGCTAATATGAAGAAAAAGCTTTTATAAATAAGTTCATATTATGCTATGAAATACTATTGACTACTCTTAAATTCTATATGATTAACTCAATTCTTTTGGCTATTTTGAAGGAAATGGAACCGGCAACTCGTCAGAACTTGAACATGAGTGAAGAAGACTTCCGTGTTTTCCTTGCTGCGAACATAGCCGCAGTGCAGGCTGCAATGCAAAATAACAATAACTTTGGATCTAGCAGTGGAACTAATTCCTCAAGAAATCGTGTAGGATGCTCCTACAAAGAATTCACTGCCTGCAAACCTTTGGAATTTGATGGAACCGAAGGACCAATTGGATTGAAACGGTGGACTGAGAAGGTCGAATCAGTGTTTGCCATAAGTTAGTGTACTGAAGAGGATAAAGTTAAGTACACTACGCATACCTTCACAGGTACGGCGTTAACGTGGTGGAATACCTATCTCGAGCAGGTAGGACAAGATGCTGCTTACGCACTACCATGGTCAGCATTCAAGCAATTGATGAATGAGCAGTATCGTCCCAGTAACGAGGTCAATAAGCTCAAGGTAGAGCTTAGAGGATTACGAACGCAAGGTTTTGATATCACCACGTACGAACGAAGATTCACAGAATTGTGCCTATTGTGTCCCAGAACGTTTGAAGATGAAGAAAAGAAGATCGGCGCATTTGTAAAAGGGTTACCGGAAAGAATTCAAGAAGATGTGAGTTCACACGAGCCCGCCTCCATACAAAAGGCAAGTCGAATGGCTCACAAATTAGTGAACCAGATTGAAGGAAGGATTAAAGTGCAGGAGACCGAAGAGGCTAACATGAAACAAGTCAAGAGAAAGTGGGAAGAAACCAATGACAAGAGTCACCAATACAACAACAACAATCACAACCAAAATCGCAACAACTATCCCAATAACCGCAACATCAATCGCAACAACAACTTCAACAAACGTCCCAACAACAACTAAAATAACCGGCCCAACAATAATAACAACAATAACAACAACAATAACAACAACAACAACAACAACAACAACAACAACAACAACAACAACAACACACAACAACAACAACAACAACAACAACAACAACAACAACAACAACAACAATCCCAACAACAATCTCAATAACAACAATGGCAACAAAAACCAAAAACAGCCATGCCAAAGATGTGAAAAGCATCACCTGGGGTTCTGCACAACATTTTGCAACAGGTGTAAAAGAAATGGTCATAGCACGAAGTAGTACGAAATCTACAGACCAATGCATAACAGAACTAAAGGAACAAATAATGTCAGAACAAATAATACCGCCATAGTTTGTTTTGGATGTGGAAAACCGGGCCACTTTAGTAGAAATTGCCCGAATCAGGAAGAGTTTTCAATATTAATACGGCAGAAGTGCAGGAAGACTCGAAGCTTGTTACGGGTACGTTTCTCATTGATAATAAATCTGCTTATGTTTTATTTGATTCGGGTGTGGATAGAAGCTATATGAGTAGATATTTTTGTGCTAAACTAAGTTATTCACCGACACCCTTGGATAATAAATTTTTACTCGATTTAGCAAACGGTAAATTAATTACAGCAGATAATATATGTCGGAATCGAGAAATTAAACTGATTAGCGAAACATTTAAGATTGACTTGATACCAGTAGAGTTAGGGAGTTTTGATGTGATAATCGGTATGGACTGGTTGAAAGAAGTAAAAGCAGAGATCATTTGTTACAAAAATGCAATTCGCATTATACTAGAAAAAGGAAAACCCTTAATGGTGTACGGAGAAAAGAGCAACGCGAAGTTAAATCTTATTAGTATCCTGAAGGCATAAAAACTAATAAGAAAAGGTTGCTATGCTGTGCTAGCACACGTCGAGAAAGGCAATTCCCAAGAAAAGAACATCAATGATGTTCCAATCGCAAAAGAATTTCCTGATGTATTTCCGAAAGAATTACCGGGACTACCTCCACACCGATCCGTTGAATTTCAAATAGACCTTTTACCGGGAGCTGCACCAATAGCTCGTTCTAAATACAGGCTCGCACCTAGCAAAATGAAGGAATTTCAGAGCTAATTACAAGAACTTTTAGAGCGTAGTTTCATTCGACTAAGCACATCACCGTGGGGAGCTCCTGTTTTGTTTGTCAAGAAGAAGGATGGTACATTTAGGTTGTGTATCGACTACCGAGAGTTGAACAAACTTACCATCAAGAACTGCTACCCACTACCGAGAATCGACGACTTATTTGATCAACTACAAGGTTCGTCGGTTTATTCGAAGATTGATTTACGTTCTGGGTATCATCAAATGCGGGTGAAGGAGGATGATATTCCAAAGACTGCTTTTAGGACGCGTTACGGTCATTACGAGTTTATGGTTATGCCGTTTGGATTGACGAATGCACCAGCTGTGTTCATGGACCTCATGAACTGAGTGTGTGGGCCATATCTTGACAAGTTTGTCATTGTTTTTATCGATGACATACTTATTTACTCGAAGAATGATCAAGAGCATGAAGAACATTTAAGAAAAGTGCTAGAGTTGCTGAGAAAAGAAAAACTGTACGGTAAGTTTTCAAAGTGTGCATTTTGGTTGGAAGAAGTTCAATTCCTCGGTCACATAGTGAACAAAGAAGGTATTCAGGTGGATCCAGCAAAGTTTGAAACCGTTGAAAAATGGGAAACCCCGAAAACTCTGAAGCATATACGCCAATTTTTAGGACTAGCTGGTTACTACAGAAGGTTCATCTAAGATTTTTCCAGAATAGCAAAACCCTTGACTGCATTAACGCATAAAGGGAGGAAATTTGAATGGAAGGATGAACAAGAGAAAGCGTTTCAATTGTTAAAGAAAAAGTTAACTACGGCACCTATATTGTCATTACCTGAAGGGAATGATGATTTTGTGATATATTGTGACGCTTCAAAGCAAGATCTCGGTTGTGTATTAATCCTACGAACGAAGGTAATTGCTTATGCGTCTAGACAATTGAAGATTCACGAGCAGAATTATACGACGCATGATTTGGAATTAGGCGCGGTTGTTTTTACATTAAAGAATTGGAGGCACTACTTATATGGGGTCAAAAGTATTATATATACCGACCATAAAAGTCTTCAACATATATTTAATCAGAAACAACTGAACATGAGGCAGCGCAGGTGGATTGAATTGTTGAATGATTACGACTTTGAGATTCGTTACCACCCGGGGAAGGCGAATGTGGTAGCCGACGCTTTGAGTAGAAAGGACAGAGAACTCATTCGAGTAAAAGCTATGAATATAATGATTCACAATAACCTTACTACTCAAATAAAGGAGGCGCAACAAGGAGTTTTAAAAGAGGGAAATTTAAAGGATGAAATACCCAAAGGATCGGAGAAGCATCTTAATATTCGGGAAGACGGAACCCGGTATAGGGCTGAAAGAATTTGGGTACCAAAATTTGGAGATATGAGAGAAATGGTACTTAGAGAAGTTCATAAAACCAGATACTCAATACATCCTGGAACGGGGAAGATGTACAAAGATCTCAAGAAACATTTTTGGTGGCCATGTATGAAAGCCGATGTTTCTAAATACGTAGGGGAATGTTTGCCGTGTTCTAAGGTCAAAGCTGAGCATCAGAAACCATCAGGTCTACTTCAATAACCCAAAATCCCGGAATGGAAATGGGAAAACATTACCATGGATTTCATCACTAAATTGCCAAGGACTGCAAGTGGTTTTGATACTATTTGGGTAATAGTTGATCGTCTCACCAAATCAGCACACTTCCTGCCAATAAGAGAAGATGACAAGATGGAGAAGTTAGCACGACTGTATTTGAAGAAAGTCATCTCCATACATGGAATACCAATCTCTATTATCTCTGATAGGGATGGCAGATTTATTTCAAGATTCTGGCAGACATTACAGCAAGCATTAGGAACTTGTCTAGACATGTGTACTGCCTATCATCCACAAACTGATGGGTAGAGCAAAAGGATGATACAAACGCTTGAAGACATGCTACGAGCATGTGTTATTGATTTCAGAAACAGTTGGGATCGACATCTACCGTTAGCAGAATTTTCCTACAACAACAGCTACCATTCAAGCATTGAGATGGCGCCGTTTGAAGCACTTTATGGTAGAAAGTGCAGGTCTCCGATTTGTTGGAGTGAAGTGAGGGATAGATAGATTACAGGTCCGGAGATAATACAAGAAACTACCGAGAAGATTATCCAAATTCAACAATGGTTGAAAACCGCCCAAAGTCGACAAAAGAGCTACGCTGACATTAAAAGAAAAGATATAGAATTTGAAATTGGAGAGATGGTCATGCTTAAGGTTGCACCTTGGAAAGGCGTTGTTCGATTTGGTAAATGAGGGAAATTAAATCCAAGGTATATAGGACCATTCAAGATTATTGATCGTGTCGAACCAGTAGCTTACCGACTTGAATTACCATAACAACTCTCGGCTGTACATAACACTTTCCACGTCTCAAATTTGAAGAAATGTTTTGCTAAAGAAGATCTCACTATTCCGTTAGACGAAATCCAAATCAACGAAAAACTTCAATTCGTCGAAGAACCCGTCGAAATAATGGATCGTGAGGTTAAAAGACTTAAGCAAAACAAGATACCAATTGTTAAAGTTCAATAGAATGCTCGTAGATGACCCGAGTTCACCTGGGAATGAGAAGATCAGATGAAGAAGAAATACCCGCACTTATTTCCAGAAGATACGTCAACACCTCTAACTGCTTAAAATTTCGGGACGAAATTTATTTAACGGGTAGGTACTATAGTGACCTGAACTTTTCCATGTTTATATATATTAAATGAAATTGATATTTATATGATTAAGTGTTTCCAACATGTTAAGCAATCAAACTTGTTAAGACTTGAGTAATTGAAATAGGTTTTATATAGACAATTGACCACCCAAGTTGACCGGTGATTCACGAACGTTAAAACTTGTAAAAACTATATGATGTCATATATATGGATATATGGATATATATATATATATATATATATATATATATATATATATATATATATATATATATATATATATATATATATATATATATATAGTTAACATGGTATTATGATAAGTAAACATATCATTAAGTATATTAACAATAAACTACATATGTAAAAACAAGACTACTAACTTAATGATTTCGAAACGAGACATATATGTAACGATTATCGTTGTAACGACATTTAATTGTATATATATATCATATTAAGATATATTAATATATCATAATATCATGATAATATAATAATTTAACATCTCATTTGATATAATAAACAATGGTTTAACAACACTTAACAGGATCGTTAACCTAAAGGCTTCAAAACAACATTTACATGTAACGACTAACGATGACTTAACGACTCAGTTAAAATGTATATACATGTAGTGTTTTAATATGTATTCATACACTTTTTAAAGACTTCAAGACACTTATCAAAATACTTCTACTTAACAAAAATGCTTACAATTACATCCTCGTTCAGTTTCATCAACAATTCTACTCGTATGCACCCGTATTCGTACTCGTACAATACACAGCTTTTAGATGTATGTACTATTATTATATACACTCCAATGATCAGCTCTTAGCAGCCCATGTGAGTTACCTAACACATGTGGGAACCATCATTTGGCAACTAGCATGAAATATCTCATAAAATTACAAAAATATTAGTAATCATTCATGACTTATTTACATGTAAACAAAATTACACATCCTTTATATCTAATCCATATGCCAACGACCAAAAACACATACAAACACTTTCATTCTTCAATTTTCTTCATCAAATTGATCTCTCTCAAGTTCTATCTTCAAGTTCTAAGTGTTTTTCATAAATTCTATAAGTTCTAGTCTCACAAAATCAAGAATACTTCCAAGTTTGCTAGCTTACTTCCAATCTTGTAAAGTGATCATCCAACCTCAAGAAATATTTCTTATTTAAAGTAATATATCTTTCTAATATAAGGTAATACTCATATTCAAACTTTGATTCAATTTCTATAACTATAACAATCTTATTTCGAGTGGAAATCTTACTTGAACTTGTTTTCGTGTCATGATTCTGCTTCAAGAACTTTCAAGCCATCCAAGGATTCTTTGAAGCTAGATCTATTTTCTCATTTCTAGTAGGTTTATCCACAAAATCTGAGGTAGTAATGATGTTCATAACATCATTCGATTCATATATATAAAACTACCTTATTCGAAGGTTTAAACTTGAAATCACTAGAACATAGTTTAGTTAATTCTAAACTTGTTCGCAAACAAAAGTTAATCCTTTTAACTTGAATTTTAAAATCAATTAGACAAATTTTATATATCTATATGATATGCTAACTTAATGATTTAAAACCTGAAAACACGAAAACACCATAAAACTGGATATAAGCCGTCGTAGTAACACCGAGGGCTGTTTTGGGTTAGTTAATTAAAAACTATGATATACTTTGATTTAAAAGTTGTTCTTCTGGGAAAATGATTTTTCTTATGAACATGAAACTATATCCAAAAATCATGACTAAACTCAAAGTGGAAGTATGTTTTCCAAAATGGTCATCTAGACGTCGTTCTTTCGACTGAAATGACTACCTTTACAAAAATGACTTGTAACCTGTATTTCCGACTATAAACTTATACTTTTTCTGTATAGATTCATAAACTTAAATTCAATATGAAACCATAGCAATTGAATTCACTCAAAACGTATTTAAAACGAAGAAGTTATGGGTAAAACAAGATTGGATATTTTTACTTGTTGTAGCTAAGTGAAAATTGGTAACAAATCTATATTAATCATATCCTAGCTGACTTATATTATATAATACATATATTCTAATATATTATGTAATCTTGGGATACCATAGACACGTATGCAAATGTTTTGACATATCATATCGACCCATCTATATATATTATTTGGAACAACCATTCAGTCTCTATATTCAGTAATGTTGGAGTTAGCTATACAGGATTGAGGTTGATTACAAAAATATATATACTTTGAGTTGTGATCTAGCCTGAGACGTGTATACACTGGGTCGTGGATTGGGTCAAGATAATATATCAATTTATTTCTGTACATCTAACTATGGACAACTAGTTGTAGGTTACTAACGAGGACATCTGACTTAATAAGCTTAAAACATTAAAACGTATTAGAAATGTTGTAAATATATTTTAAACATACATTGATATATATGTACATATTTGTTATAGGTTCGTGAATCGATCAGTGGCCAAGTCTTACTTCCCGACGAAGTAAAAAATCTGTGAAAGTGAGTTATAGTCCCACTTTTAAAATTTATATATTTTTGGGACTGAGAATACATGCAGCTTTATAAATGTTTTACGAAAATAGACACAAGTACATGAAACTACTTTCTATGGTTGAACGATCGAAGCCGAATATGCCCCTTTTACTTGGTAACCTAAGAATTAGTAAACCAGTCTACTAATTGACGCGAATCCTAAAGATAGATCTATTGGGCTCAACAAACCCCATCCGTTGTAGCGGATGCTTTAGTACTTCGAGTTTTTATATCATGTCCGATGGATGTCCCGGAATGATGGGGATATTCTTATATGCATCTTGTTAATGTCAGTTACCAGGTGTTCACCGTATGAATGATTTTTATCTCTATGTATAGGATGTATTGAAATATGAAATATTGTGGTCTATTATTATGATTTGATAATATATAGGTTAAACCTATAACTCACCAACATTTTTATTGACGTTTTAAGCATGTCTATTCTTAGGTGATTATTAAGAGCTTCCGCTGTTGCATACTAAAATAAAGACAAGATTTGGAGTCCATGCTTGTATGATATTATGTAAAACTGCATTCAAGAAACTTATTTTTGATGTAATATATTCATATTGTAAACCATTATGTAATGGTCGTGTGTAAACGGTATATTTTAGATTATCATTATTCGATAATCTACGTAATGCTTTTTAAACCTTTATCGATAAAATAAAGGTTATGGTTATTTTAAAAATGAATGCAGTCTTTGAAAAACGACTCATATAGAGGTCAAAAACCTCGCGATGAAATCAATTAATATGGAACGTTTATAATCAATATGAATGGGACATTTCATTGGACGTTGAAAGATGTGAGGTATATTCTGGATTTAAAATGGAAGCTTATCTCAGATGGTCAATTGGATGAAGAAGATAATTACACTATCTTTGGTGATCACAAGTGGCGAGTCAATTGGGATGGTCGGGTCGTGGCTTCGGGACATAAAAGGGCAACTTTATACATATGATGATGAGGTTAATGTGACAAGTAATGTAGTGGTTGATTCTACTCTATGGCACCGATGTTTGGGGCACATGAGTGAGAAGGGGATGAAGTTGTTAGTTTCTAATGGGAAGATTCCGGATTTGAAGAAGGTGGATATCGGGTTTTGCGAACCATGTACATTGGGGAAGCAAAAGAAGGTGTCATTCAGGAAATCGGGAATTACGCCAAAGAAGGATAAGCTTGAACTTGTTCGTTCCAATGTTTATGGACCTACAACGGTCGAGTCACATGATGGTTCCCGCTACTATGTCACCTTCATTGATGACTCCACAAGAAAGGTATGGGTTTACTTTCTTAAGGCTAAATCTGATGTATTTGCTTCTTTTAAAGTGTGGAGAGCTGTTGTTGAAAACGAGACTAGCTTAAAAGTTAAGTGCTTGAAATCTAACAATGGAGGAGAATACATCAGCAAAGAGTTTAAAGACTATTGTGCGAAACATGGTATTCGTATGTTTAAAACAGTTCCGAAAACACCACAGCACAATGAGGTTGCCGAAAACATGAACCGGACGCTCAATGAGCGGGCTAGGAGTATGCGGTCACATGCGGGTCTACCAAAGATATTTTGGGCAGATACCGTGAACACGGAAAATTATTTGATTAATAGGGGACCCTTGACACCATTAGAGTTTCGAAATCCTGAAGAAGAATGGACCGGTAAAAAGGTGAGTTTGGCTCACTTAAGGGTTTTCGATTGTAATGTTTATAACGACCCTAATTTTTCCATTCTATATTTTTCCTTATTAAATGCCCAAACAATATAATTAAAACTTAACGACTTAACTTTAATTAATAAATGTTAAGTATTAAAAATTTTAAAATGTAATAATTAACTTTGTGTAATAAACAACAAGTTAATAAAATACGGAAATGATAAGCTAAATAACTTTCGTGAACAAAAGGTAATAAATTAAAGTTTAATGTATATAACTTAATTAGTCTTAAATAAGTTTAGGGATAATTTAAGATAACTTAAAGTACAAGGACTAAAGTGAAAAATCCTAAAACTCACCCATGCATGCATGAGCCGAATTTTTTTTAAAAAAATAGGTGAATTGCCTAAATTGCCCTCCCTAAAATCGGCTCCCTTAACACCCATTACTTCATCTCCAAGTTCAACTTGTTCCCAAAGTAAACCTATCCCTAACCCTAATTCTAGAATTATCTAATCCTCCCTATAAATAGAGGTCTAGGCTAAAGCTAAACATGTACCAAATCAAATTACAAAAATCTCTCTCAAATCTCTCCCCCCTCTCTCCCTATTTTCGGCTCAAAAACCGAAACCCCAAACCACCACCATTGAATTCATCATCAATCTTCAAAGGGTTTTTAAGCAATCTTCATCGTGTTCTTCACGTTCTTCGAAGATCTTCAAAGGTGTTCTTCAAATCTTCAAGGTTTTGATCTTCATCTCCAAAGTGTTTCATCTTTTCCTTGTTAATCATCTTCGAATCTTCAAGGTATAACATAAACCCTAAAACTTATTTACATAATCTTTGATCTTGTTTTAAATTCATGTTCATGATATAATCTTGTTAATTCAAACAAATACATATACATATACATGAACACGCATAGATATATACATATACATGGAGAAAAAAAATATTAATATGTATGTGTGTGTGTTGACCGGAAAAAAAAGAAAAGGAGTGTTTGATCTTTAAAACCTAGGTGATTAGATAAAAGATTTGTTTGTATTAATTAAGGAAACAAAATATAAATATATATACATATACATAAATCGATACATATATATATACATGTAAAAAAAATATTTTTATATATATATACATATACACGGTTTACATATAAAAAATAAAAATAAAAACTATATATATATATATATATATATATATATACACACACATATACGATATACATATATATACATAAACCCTAAACCTAACCCTAATTAATTAAACCTAAACCCTAGGACATTAATTAAACCCTAGTCATTTATTACTAAACCCTAATCATTTAAAATACTACTTTAATTAATTAACCCTAATTAATTAATGAAACCCTAATATTACTTATACTATTATTTAACATTTATACACTATTACTATTACTAACACTTATAACCTACTACTTATATTATAACACATATAACATACTACTACTTATATTATATTATACGATTACGTTAGTCATTCACGATAACGTGTGATTACTCGAACATCAACGCTACTTAAGGCCTAGGGTGATCCTTGGTACCACTATGGGATGCTTGTGGATTACGAATGTCAAACTTAGATTTTGGTCAAGAAATCCCGGGCCAACCGGTAACAATTGGTCATTCTGGTGACTCGGTGGTGGAATAAATGTTTGAGTATGATGCACAATGTCAAACCCGACTATAGTAATCATACACTTAGTTATCTTCACACTTAATAGGTGGTAGACTTATTAAGGACAACTCACTAGTGTTCGACACTAATTTACTAAAAGTGGAAACTACTAAAAATGGAAACTTGCTAAAAGTAGAAACTTACTAAGAATGGAACTTAGTAAAACAAACTATACTTAAACACTTGCATACTTATACTTAAATTTGGGCAAAACACTTAACTACTCTTAAATGTCAATAGGTTGACTTTCTGCTCACGTTCATTCAAACTTTCTATTCCGAGGAATAACTCTCTCTCTACTTACTAAAGTGAATTTCATAGCCCCACTTTATATTGTGCACAACTTATTTAACATTTTGGGGTGAGACACATGCTACTTTTACTTTTTACAATTTAGACACAAGTACCAACTGTTACACTATGCTATACCCGGCTATGTCCGACTAAGTCCCAACAGTGAAATTTTTAATTGCTCGTTAAATGCATTCTTAATTATTGGGGGTAGGCCTATCGGGTGTAACATCCCCGATACATTTGACTAAGTCTTTATATTACTTAATAATAAAATTAAACCAACAAGTATAGACACAACTTGTCATTGGGGCAAACTTTGAACGTTTAGTCTAAATATCACTATTTGGCATAACTTTTTGATCCCTACGAGATCAACTTTATAAACTAAATCTTGTGGTCTAAAACAACGGTCAAACATTTTTGTTAAACCAATGAACTTCACTCAACCTTTTTGGTTGACACTTTAGCATGTTTGTCTCAGGTGCCGATTGATCAAGCTGGAATTATTTACTGCTTATGTGATGCTACTTGGACTTAGGATCAAGATATATTGCATTTATTATTCTTGCATTTAAAACAATTACTTTATTATAATTTCCATTATTGTAACGACATTCATTTTCCGCTGCGTACTCAACAAAGTTTGTTTTTATCATTTAGTATTGTTCTCGTATATTATAATATGTTGGTTTGTTTGATATTAACGTCACATTCACCCAGGCCCTAATTGGGGGTGTGATAGATTGGTATCAGAGCATAACCAGGCTGTTATAGAGAACCAGGATTGCATCTTTATGTGTGCCTTACTTGCTAGCTAGGGTGCTTTAGCAATCTAGAAAACTATAACATTTCCTGCCTTAGACTTAAAGCACTTACGATTGCCTAATAATCTTAACACTTATGCTTTACTAAATGTGACTCAAAGATTCTAATCAAAGTATCTTTCCTAATGTTAGGATGTCAAACTCAAGCGTTAATCAACAAAACAAAATGACTCTCTTCAAATCTTCAGAAGAAATGGCTCGTTTTAAACCTACCACTGAAGTAGGTGTTGGACACTCTTCAACTTCGAGACGAGTCCAAAGCCCACCTTATGGTCTTGGTGGTCCTCCCTCACCAAACTAAAGTTCGAATACTTTACCTAAGTCTCCCGACTACTACCCAACCCCAAGAATTGAAGACCAGGGGAAGCGCCCTGCTGATTTTAACGAAGATGGCCCGTCTAAGAAAAGAGCTCGATCTCCTTCTTATGATAACCATAACGCTATGTGTGAAATCATGAATCTGTGAACGACTACTAAGAAGAACATCGATGGTTTGCTTTGCCATGTTACAAGGATCGAAGCTCGAATGGATGAAAAAGATCCGGTAATCAAGTGTGACGACCCGGGAATTTCCGACCAAATTTAAACTTAATCTTTATATGTTTCCGACACGATAAGCAAAGTTTGTAATGTTGAGTCTTGAAAATTTTGGAATTTATATTCATGTAATCAATTACCCTTTGACTGTGCCCGTCGATTCACGAACAAATATTTGTAAATAGATACATATATAATTAAATATATAGATATATATATTATAATTTGAAATATAATTGGGAATAACATTTCGCTTTAATTGTTAAAAAAATAATTATGTGAAGTAAAATAAGATATAACAAAATTTATTATTTAAAATGTGTCTATAAATATACATATATAAAGTATATATGGAACATAATTACTATCTAATTTTAACACTCGATTGTCACCTCATTGATATTAAACTAGTTAAAATACAAAATTTCTAGCGATTAATTATATATAAACAATTGTAGATTTGTAACACCCCGCCAAAATCGCCATTGACGCGGATGTTAACTATGGTCCCAGTGCTCGACTTGACTTCTAAGTAACAGCAGAGTTCTACAGTGGAAGCAAAGTATCTAAGTACCTGAGACAAAACATGCTTAAAAGTGTCAACCAAAATGGTTGAGTGAACAACATAGGTTTAATAATTATAACAAGTTTTTAGACCACAAGATTTAGTTATCAAAAGTAAATGCTGAAGTTATGATATCGAAACGTAAACAAAATTACCCCTGGACACCTTGAACTGTCAGTGTCGTAATCATTATTATGTAACCAAAGACCAACGGTCAAATGGTTAGAGACGTCACTCTCAATAGCGCTATTCACAATAACTAAGCTTACCAAAATTCCAGTAATTAACGATATCATGGTGGGGATTTAGCATGAATCAAAGCATGTCAGCACAGTTAAACAGTTTGCGGGTACTTGTGTCTAAGAGTAAAACAGTTTGAAAGCAAGCATGTGTCTCACCCCAAAGTTCAAAATAAGTAAATAGAGAAAGTTAAAAAGTGGGGCTATGAAGTTCACCTTAATAGCAGATAGATATTCCACGCAAGTTATATGATCGGAGTGTTGAACATGGAGATCTCAACCTAGAGATATTATGTTTGATTAGTTAATGTCTAATAGACATAACGTTTGTTTATTAATATAGCAAACTATATTAACAGTGACCGTTTTTCGAGAAAACTTATATTTATATAGGTGATAATATACTTAGTGTAATTAAGTGTTACTATATAGTTAAGTGTATAGGTTATACTAATAATAGTATTATTATTTAATTAATCAACCTTTATTAGTTAATCATCCTTATAAGACCTTATCATGTTTTATATACATACATAATATAATCTTTGTATGTGTTACATAAATATAGTTACATACATAATACATACATATATTTTTTATTATTATCATACAAATATGTGTTTATAGCTATATGATATACATGTATATATTATATGTATTTGTTACATATACTCTAGTGAAAGGTGGTACATATATATACATATAACTACTTTACTTTTCACGTTTTATTAGTCTTATATAACTTACACAATACACACTCATACATACATACACACGTACATATACATACATATGTACACATACGTATACACATATGTATACATCTAAATATATACAAAAGCATATACCTACCTATATATATGTACATACATACGTATGCATGCATGCATGCACGTGTATTATTATCATTATTATTTACTAATCCTTTCATGTACATAAAATCATAACCTATTTATCATAATCATGAGTCATGTTAATAATTCACATTCATAACCTTAAACTTTTAATCATCAATATATCCTTAATCATTAACATATAAAATCATAATCATAATCCTTATCTTCTTAACTAACTTTATATCTTTATAATTATTCATGCACCTATTCTTACTAATCTTAAACATAACCTTTCAATATGACTTTAACCTTATTCATAATCTCTTATCTTTTAATCATGTTCACCATTCTTAATCATCATAATTATATTAACTAGAATAACCTTGATCATAATTCATTATCCATTAATCATAATCATATTCATCAACCTTAAACTTATTAATTATCATTAACTAATTAATATCCATCATACTTTTAACCATTTAGTTATCTATCTTCAAGATCATAATTCATATTACTTGTTTTATTCATATCCTTTAATTACCTATATCATAATCACTTCTCATGATTTTTCATATTCATAATACTTATAATAAAAAATAATAAAAAAAGATAAATATTAATCAACATAATATACTAAAAGTAATAGATTAAGAAAGTGTGATTAAGATAGGGTTCTAGGTATACCTTAGGATACTAAGATCAAAAAAAGTGTGGTGTTTGTTAACCCAAAACAGAAACTGAAAACTAGCAGCAAGAGTGACCCAAAACAGATGGGTTTTGGACCTTCTTTGGTCACGACAGAAACAGCAGCAGCAACAATGATCGACTATGGACTGTTTTGAAGGCGTATTTTACAGCAGAATAATAGCAGGATGTTGGGCTGTTGTGGCTCGCAATTAGCAGCAGAAACAGGCAGAAAAAAATGCAACAATTAAAGTCGATCTTGGTGTGTTTTAGGTGTCGACTTACAGCAGGAAAAAGGAGCAGGAAAATTCGAGTTGATGGGCTGTTTGAGTCACGATTTGCAGCAATAAACAAGAGGAAGATGGGCTGTTTTGGTGGTCGAGGTACAGCGGCAACAGTGGACCAAACTTGGGTCTGTTTGGGTCACGAATACAGCAGCAAAATAGGAGAATAAAGGGCTGTAAGATTGGCGATACAGGAGGCTTAATAGCAGCAGAAAAGTGACGACTTTTGGGCTGTAGAAGGTGTCGATTACATGCTGTTTTTGTGAAGGTTTAGGTCGACTGCAGTAGCTGTGATGGAGGCGATTTTAGTCGACTGAAGAGAGGAAAAGAAAAGGTTGTAATGGTGATCGAATATGCAGGTTGTTGAGGACTGTGATGACAGCCGAAATTGGCTGTGTTGGTGGGCTATTTTTGGTGGGGTTGAAGTCGATAGTGTTGGGGAATTAGGGTGGAAAAACTGCCGAACAAAAGGAGAACAAGGAGGGGGATTTTGAGTGTGATTTATGGAATGCAAATTATGAGAAAATAAGAGCCAAGGGATTCCTTTTATAGAGTTGGTAAGAATTATGATCATACTAGGATTTATAGGATAAACTTGAAGAGCAAGGATTGGGACTTTGATTAGTTTAAGGAGTTAGAATTGGATTAGGATTAATACACTAAGCTAGAAGTAGGATTAGTTTACTTGTTAACAAAGTTTTTTTTTTTTTTTTTTTTTTTTTTTTTTTTGGAGTTGGAATGGGTTACTAACTCCTTAATGCTTAGGATAAGACTTAGAATCTTTAAAGGTTTGGTTTTGTGAATTGTAAAGTAGAGATAGATATAGATATATGGTCGACGAGTTGAGTTGATAACCACCTTTCTACAATATAGTTTTTATAATTCATGATTTAGTTGTTATATTACTTATAATTATATTAGTCATATTGATATTAATTAATATAAAGGTTCATCATTTAGCTCTTATCCTTTGGCTCTTTGATTAGTGGAAAACCAACCATGTAGCACTACTATATGTTTATTAGTTGTTATGTCACCTCCTTAATTTGTTATGTCGAAATGCGTCATTGGTTTATAATTGTATATTGCATATTAATGTATTATTATTATTTATTTATTTTTATTTCTTTCCTCAATGTTTTACATTTATACAAATGTCACACATTTTTTTATTATTATTACATATAGCCTATATTATTAATTTAGTATTAGGGTTAGGGTTTAAATGATATTAGGGTTTAGCATTTAATGTATAGGGTTAGGTTTTAGGGTTTTAAATAATATTAGGGTTTAAGTATTAATTACTATATTTATTATATCTGGATAACAACCCTAATGTCAATACACAGGATCAGGAAATGAAATCCTAAGGGCAATTTGGTAAATTCAGAATGGAAAAGTGAGGGTTGTTATAGTACCTCCCCGTTAATTTAAACTTCGTCCCGAAGTTTCAGGTAGACTTCTCGGATGCATCAGCGGTTGAGAATAGATGAGGATATTTTCGCTTCATTTGGTCTTCACGTTCCCAGGTATACTCGGGGCCTCTTCGTGAATTTCAACGGATTCGTTCTATAGAAATATTGCCCTGTTCTAAGCGTTTGAATCTTATGACCCATCACTTATACAGGTTCTTCTTTGAAGTGCATCTTATTATCAATGCGAAAGTAATTCAAAGGGATAACATGAGTGTCATCTGACTAGGTTTCTTTAAAAGGGATTGTGATATTTTAGTCGTACAAGCATTTCAGTAAGTTGGATACCTAAAATGTGCAACGAACATTACTAAGTTTATTTGAAACCTCGAGCGTTTATGTAATGACCCGCACTTTTTCGATCGTTCTATACTTATAAGATTAATATTTACATAAATTAAACCTTACCAACATGATAAGCAATCCAAATTATTGAGACTTATGTTTTTGAAATGAGTTTTACACAACGTTTGACCGTCTAGTTTGACCGATGATATCACGAACTATATAACATATGATAATTATACGTTTGTGTATATATATGTATATATACATATTTAACATGATCTAAGGATGTTTTAATATCTCATTTTGTATTAATAACAATAAGTTATAAGTATATTTTGAAACTACTAACTTAAGTTTTCAAAACAATAACCATACGTAACGTTATTTGACATAAATACTTATAACCTATAATGTTTATACATATATCGTATATGTAATGTATTTAATCACTTTTAAAGACTTAAATATATAAAACAATATAAGTATATTCACAAAAGATAGCTATATTTGAATTCTCATTCCATTTTTCACAAGATTTCTATACGTATATCTAGAGTACATGTACTCGTATCATACCGAGCTTCTATACGTATTTACTATTGGTATATACACATCAAATCACCACCAACCAACCCTTGTTCAATGCCTTATGTATAAGGTAACTACTTTTGTTATCTAGTATGACAATTTCACATGATTAAAAGATTTTTTCACAAAATTACAAACTTATACACCTTTTACACCACCATTTATACTCCATTCCATTTTCATTTTACTACACATTTCCTTTAACTAAAACACACTCTTAAGAAACTCCATAACCATTCAGCTAGTATCCATGAAGATCTAGCCATAAAAACATCACTTAAACACCATAAGAAAAACCTTACAAAAACACTTCAAGAATCCTTTCCAAGAACACAAACTTACTTCTAATCTTTCATCCAATTCCATCACCCTTTTGGTTCTAGGTTCTTACTCCTCTTTTACAGCAATCTTGTCCAAGTAACTTGAGGTAGTAACTTTGTTCATAACCTTATTCGATTCATATATATATAGCTATCTTATTTTATGGTATAAAATTTTAACAACAAGAACATAGTTTGAATGTTTTCAAACTTGTTTGCAAACTAAATAGATCCTTCTAAGTTAACTTTTAAAATACTTCAAGACCTGTAATATAACTTAAATATATGCTAATTTAACAAGGTATAACTTGGTTTTTCAAAGAACACCTTAAAAACTGTTTTTACGACGTCGGAGTGTAACCGGGGGCTGTTTTGGGTTGGATAATTAAAAACCATCTTAAACTTTGAATTGGAGGTTTATTTTCTGTAAAAATGATTTTTACTATGAATATGTTAACACATAAAAATTTCATGATTTAACTCAAAGTATAAGTATTTTTAGAAAAATAATCATTTAAGGTTGTTTACATGATGGAAAATGATTAACTTCATAAGTTTCACTAAAGTTTGACCTATGACCTGTGATTTCGAATACAAACTAAGGTATTTAAAGTTCATAGTCTTAAATAGGGACTCGATCCAAGGAAGTGGCAAGTTGAATCAACGAAAACGGAGTTGTAACGAAGAAACTATGACCAAAACGAGATCGGATATCTAAGACTAGTTTAGCTACGAAAATAATTGGAGAAAATTAAATAAATCACATCTTTTTAAAATAACATGATATTTTATATATATGTACTCATAATTTAATTTTATATGGTTCAGGATCACCCGTAAACAATACGAGAAGATTAATCATAAGATCCCATGATTGTACGCAACACGTCATTTGACAACACCGGTACTTTATGTACGCAACACGTCATTTGACAACACCGGTATCGTGGGTCAAGATTAATCTCGACCAATACATATTCGATGGGGGTTTTATTTATTTCATTGGGGGTTTATTAAACACCTAAAAATGAACCATTAAAATTGAATTACTAACATCGGACTGCTAACTACGGACTAAGAAATTATTAAAACTATTAAAAGTATAATAAGTATATATATGTGACGATTGTTTAAAATGGAAATATATTGATAAACTATATATGGATAGGTTCGTGATATCAATCGGAGACCAAGTCAAAATTACATATCTTCAAGACGAAAGTGAGTATATAGTCCCACTTTTAAACTCTAAATATTTCGGGATGAGAATACATGTATTTTATGTTTTACGATATGGACACAAGTAACTGAAAAATATATTCTACGTTGAGTTGTACCACTGGCATACTTCCCTGTAGCTTGGTATCTGTTATTTACAGCGGTATTGTAAACGCGAATCCTGTTGATAGATCTATCGGGCCTGACAACCCCAACCGGACTGGACGACCAGTATTCAACGGTTGCACATTACTTCGTTTCGTGACTACACTTGGTATGGTGTAGTAAGATTTCATAATAAAGGGAATATGCGACGTGATTAAATGTTAAGTATGGTTACCAAGTGCTCAACCACTTAGAATATTTTTATTAAAACGTTTATATATGAAATCTTGTGGTCTATATATATATTGCTGCCGGCATTAAACCTATATCTCACCAACTTTATGTTGACGTTTTAAACATGTCTATTCTCAGGTGATAATTAGAAGCTTCCGCTGCAACATGTTGAATTTAAACAAGATCTTGAGTATGCATATTTGTGTCAAAAATAAAACTGCATATCGGAGGATTTGTAATGTAAAATATGCTAGAAATCGTATTGTTATCATCACATGTAAAGTTTGTAAGTCTAAGATTATCGCTAAACGATAATCATCTTTTTATTGTCTAAAGCTTGAATTAAAATAAGAGTTATGGTTTGTAATGTAAAATAAATGCAGTTGTTCTTTTAAAAATGTCGCATATAGAGGTCAATACCTCGCAATGAAATCATACGTTATCTAACTCGTTCTTATGGTTAAGTACGGGTTATGACATGTGGTATCAGAGCGGTGGTCTTAGCGAACCAGGTTTGCGTTAGTGTGTCTAACTGATAAGTCGTTAGGATACATTAGTAAGTCTGGACTTTGACCGGGTCTGATTTAAAAACCATTGCTTATCATTGTTGGTTAAAATTTATATGTAAATATTATGTAGTACTAATGGGTTAGTTGTTGTGTGATAGATGTCGGGCTCAAAACTTATTATCACATTCAGCGACTCCGAATCAGAATCTTCAGATGGTGTTTCAGTCATTAACCTATCCGATGACGAAAATAATATCTTTGGGGAAGACTCACAAATTCCGGATGAACCAACAATAAAGAACCCGGAAAGTGAACCCGAGGAGGAAAGTGAACCCGAGGAGGAAAGTGAACCCGAGGAAGAAATACAAGAAATTACGAAAGACAAGTTCGAACTAGGAAAGAAACGAAAGGCTAATGAATTAGAAATTTCAAATCCTGAGTTTAGTAAGGATGATGTGGCACCAACTCCACTAGACACTACCACCCCTATTCCCGCTATTCCTATTCGTTCTATCCCGGCATCTAGTTCTTCAGCCCCACAGCCAAAATATAGGCAGACAGCTAGGATAAGCGTTAGGCCATTCCTTGAACCTAAACGTCCTAGAAAATAGACCAAACGATGCACTGCCGTATT
Organism: Rutidosis leptorrhynchoides; assembly: GCF_046630445.1. Classification (NCBI taxonomy): domain Eukaryota; kingdom Viridiplantae; phylum Streptophyta; class Magnoliopsida; order Asterales; family Asteraceae; genus Rutidosis; species Rutidosis leptorrhynchoides. Next base: position 671,810,187 of record NC_092334.1, read on the forward strand.
AAACCATGGGATCATATAATGTTTTGTATAATATTATTAGTGTGGTGTGCTTAATATTCGATGTAAGATAAGCATATGTAAAATAGTGAAGTATGAAATGCAATAATTTTCCATGGTTAAGTATTATTTAGATTGTAGTAATTGGTTCTGTACTAAGCTATTAAGTATGAACATTAACGGGTAGGTACTACCCTAGATATAATTATAAAATGCTAATAAGAAGAAAAGGCTTTTATAATAATACCTGGTTCATATTATTAACAAGCTATAATGTACTATAAATACACACTACATCTATAATATTCCATGTGAATAATTATTTTCTTTCATTAGGAAATGGCGCGATTGAATCGAATGACGGAACAAGAAGTCGAGGAATTCATCAACCAGCGAGTGAACGACAGAATGTTATGGGTCGAAGCTACAAGAGCTGCTGCAGTTAACCCAAATCCTCGTGTAGGATGTACCTACAAGACTTTTCAAGCTTGCAAGCCCTCATCATTCAGTGGAACGGAAGGACCGATCGGTTTAACCCGGTGGATAGAAAAGATGGAGACTGTGTTTAAAATCAGTGGTTGTGTTGAAAAGGACATGACCAAGTATGCATCGTGCACTTTACAAGATAGTGCACTCACGTGGTGGAAAAATTATGTGAAGGCTGTAGGAGGAGATGTAGCTTATGATACCCCATGGGAAGAATTCAAAATAATGTTAATCAACGAGTATTGTCCAAGGAACGAGGTTAGGAAGTTGGAAGATGAATTACGAAGCCTGAAGGTTGTTGGTACTGAAATCACCAACTACAATCAGCGATTCATGGAATTAGTTTTGCTATGTCCTGAATTGGTTCCAACCGAAGAACGGAAGATTGAAATGTACAAAGATGGTTTGCCCAAAAAGGTCAAGGCAAATGTTACAGCATCGAAACCTAAGACAATTCATGAAGCTATAACCATGGCAAACGAGCTAATGGATCAGGTCATCATGGATAAGAAAGTATCCAATACTGATGTGAAGGTATCAGGTAACAAAAGAAAGTGGAATGGAAATTATGATCGAGGTAACCAACAACAATCTTTTAAGAAACAAGAAATCACGCAAGGTGCGGGTAGTGGTTTAAGCTTTGGTTACAAAGGACAAAATCCTTTATGTAACCGATGCCACAAACATCACTCTGGCTACTGTAATGTGGTATGCAACAAATGTAATCGAAAGGGTCATCTTGCTGAAGATTGTAGGGCTCTCATTACAAATACAAATGGTACCAAGACTCCTGCCACCAATGCAAATAGAACTGCTTTGGCTACCATTACTTGTTATGGATGTGGAAAACAAGGTCACTATAAGAGCCAGTGTCCGAATCCAGAGAAGAATAATGGATCTGCACGTGGAAGAGCATTTGTTATTAATGCTAGAGAGGCGTGTGAAGACCCGGAGCTTGTTACGGGTACGTTTACCATTAATAACTTATCCGCATCTATTATATTTGATACTGGTGCCGATAGAAGTTACGTGAGTAGAGGCTTTTATGCTAAATTGAATTGTTCATCATTACCTCTAGATGCTAAGTACATGATTGAGTTAGCTAATGGTAAACTAATTAAAGCCGATAAAATTTGCCGTGATTGTAAAATAAATTTAGCCGGAGAAACATTTAAGATTGATTTGATACCCGTAGAATTAGGAAGTTTTGATGTAATAATCGGCATGGACTGGATGTCCAAAATAGGAGCTGAAGTTGTGTGCGCCAAGAAGGCAATTCGCATTCCTCGTAAGGATAAAACGCCAGTAATGATTTATGGAGAGAAGGGTAACTCAAAGCTAAAACTCATTAGTTATTTGAAAGCTCAAAAGTGCTTGAAGAAAGGGTGCTATGCTATCTTAGCACATGTTAATAAAGTCGAAAAGAAAGAAAAAGAGAAGTGCATCAATGACGTGCCTGTGGCAAGAGATTTTCCTGAAGTATTTCCGGAAGAGTTGCCGGGATTACCTCCATTTAGATCTGTAGAATTTCAAATAGATCTTGTACCAGGAGCTGCACCGGTTGCCCGTGCTCCATATAGACTTGCACCGTCTGAGTTAAAAGAACTTCAGAGTCAGTTAAAAGAATTACTGGATCGTGGATTCATACGACCAAGTACTTCACCGTGGGGAGCTCCAATTTTATTCGTCAAGAAGAAAGACGGATCTTTCCGAATGTGTATAAAATGTGCTTTCTGGTTGAAAGAAGTGCAATTTCTTGGCCACGTTGTTAGTAGCAAAGGAATTCAGGTTGATCCAGCAAAAATTGAAGCCATTGAAAAATGGGAGACTCCTAAGACACCAATGCAGATACGCCAATTTTTGGGTTTAGCCGGTTATTATAGAAGGTTTATTCAAGATTTTTCCCGAATAGCTAAGCCGTTGACAGCGTTAACGCAAAAAGGGAAGAAATATGAATGGACTACTGAGCAGGAGAGTGCATTTCAATTACTGAAAAAGAAGTTGACTACGGCGCCTATTTTATCGTTACCAGAAGGGAACGATGATTTTGAAATATATTGTGATGCTTCGCGACAAGCTTTTGGTTGCGTTCTTATGCAACGGAAGAAAGTTATTGCATACGCATCCCGACAATTAAAGATTCACGAGCGGAATTATACGACGCATGATCTAGAACTGGGAGCAGTCGTGTTTGCATTGAAGATATGGAGACACTACTTGTATGGGGTTAAATGCACTGTGTTTACTGATCATAAAAGCCTTCAACATATTTTCGATCAAAAACAGCTGAACATGAGGCAACGTAGGTGGGTTGAGTTAATAAATGACTATGATTGTGAAATTCGTAATCATCCCGGGAAAGTGAACGTGGTGGCCGACGCTCTAAGCAGAAAGGAACGAGAACCAATTCGAGTACGAGCGATGAACATAAAAATTCGCATGAATCTCAACTCACAAATCAAAGAAGTTCAACGAGAAGCACTTACTAAAGAAAACATAAGAAATGAAATAAAGAAGAAGTATGAGAAGCAACTCGTTATACGGGAAGATGGAATTCGATATTTTGCAAATCGTATTTGGGTACCGAAGTTGGGTGGATTAAGGAAGTTGATATTGAACGAGGCACATAAGACAAGATACTCGATACATCCTGGAGTTGGAAAGATGTACCAAGATCTTAAGACACGTTATTGGTGGCCTAATTTAAAGACAGACGTTGCAACATATGTTGGGGAGTGTTTAACTTGTTCTAAGGTCAAAGCAGAACACCAGAAGCCGTCAGGGTTACTTCAACAACCAGAAATCCCAGAATGGAAATGGGATGGTATTACCATGGATTTCATCACGAAGTTACCAAAGACTGCCTGGGGATACGACACCATTTGGGTGATTGTTGATCGTCTCACCAAGTCTGCACATTTCTTGCCTATAAAGGAAACGGATAGAATGGAGAAACTATTACGATTGTATATAAAGGAAATTGTTTCAAGGCATGGAATACCTATTTCCATTATATCTGATCGTGATAGTAGATTTACCTCAAAGTTCTGGCAATCACTACAAGAGGCCCTAGGAACTCGTTTGGATATGAGCACCGCATATCATCCGCAAACTGACGGGCAGAGTGAAAGAACAATTCAGACTCTTGAAGACATGCTTAGGGCATGTGTGATCGATTTTGGAAACGGATGGGATAAATATTTACCATTAGCAGAATTCTCGTATAATAATAGTTATCATGCGAGCATTAAAGCTGCACCATTCGAAGCACTGTATGGAAGGAAGTGTAGATCCCCTATCTGTTGGAACGAAGTAGGAGATTGACAATTAATTGGTCCCGAGATCATACACGAAACGACTGAGAAGATAGTACAAATCAAGGAGAGATTGAAAACAGCCCGTAGTCGCCAAAAGAGCTACGCCGATGTTCGAAGGAAACCATTAGAGTTTCAGATCGGTGACATGGTTATGTTAAAGGTGTCACCATGGAAAGGTGTAATACGCTTCGGAAAAAGGGGTAAACTGAACCCAAGATATGTAGGCTCGTTCAAGATTATCGAACGCATTGGACCGGTAGCTTATCGACTCGAGTTACCACAACAACTCGCCGGAGTACATAATACATTTCACGTCTCAAACCTTAAGAACTGTCTTGCAAAGGAAGACCTCACCATTCCTCTTGAAGAAATCCATGTCGACGAGAAACTACAATTCATCGAAGAACCAATCGAAATCATGGATCGTGAAGTTAAACGGCTCAAGCAGAGCAACATACCGATCGTTAAGGTTCGTTGGAATGCTCGAAGGGGTCCCGAGTTTACTTGGGAAAGAGAGGATCAGATGAAACAAAAGTATCCACACTTGTTTCTCGATGACGCAAAATAGGTACAATTTTAAAATTTCGGGACGAAATTTATTTAACGGGTAGGTACTGTAATGACCCGCACTTTTTCGATCGTTCTATACTTATAAGATTAATACTTACATAAATTAAACCTTATCAACATGATAAGCAATCCAAATTGTTGAGACTTATGTTTTTGAAATGAGTTTTACACAACGTTTGACCGTATAGTTTGACCGATGATATCACGAACTATATAACATATGATAATTATACGTTTGTGTATATATATATGTATATATACATATTTAACATGATCTAAGGATGTTTTAATATCTCATTTTGTATTAATAACAATAAGTTATAAGTATATTTTGAAACTACTAACTTAAGTTTTCAAAACAATAACCATACGTAACGTTATTTGACATAAATACTTATAACCTATAATGTTTATACATATATCGTATATGTAATGTATTTAATCACTTTTAAAGACTTAAATACATAAAACAATATAAGTATATTCATAAAAGATAGCTATATTTGAATTCTCATTCCATTTTTCACAAGATTTCTATACGTATATCTAGAGTACATGTACTCGTATCATACCGAGATTCTATACGTATTTACTATTGGTATATACACATCAAATCACCACCAACCAGCCCTTGTTCAATGCCTTATGTATAAGGTAACTACTTTTGTTATCTAGTATGACAATTTCACATGATTAAAAGATTTTTTCACAAAATTACAAACTTATACACCTTTTACACCACCATTTATACTCCATTCCATTTTCATTTTACTACACATTTCCTTTAACTAAAACACACTCTTAAGAAACTCCATAACCATTCAGCTAGTATCCATGAAGATCTAGCCATAAAAACATCACTTAAACACCATAAGAAAAACCTTACAAAAACACTTCAAGAATCCTTTCCAAGAACACAAACTTACTTCCAATCTTTCATCCAATTCCATCACCCTTTTGGTTCTAGGTTCTTACTCCTCTTTTACAGCAATCTTGTCCAAGTAACTTGAGGTAGTAACTTTGTTCATAACCTTATTCGATTCATATATATATAGCTATCTTATTTTATGGTATAAAATTTTAACAACAAGAACATAGTTTGAATGTTTTCAAACTTGTTTGCAAACTAAATAGATCCTTCTAACTTAACTTTTAAAATACTTCAAGACCTGTAATATAACTTAAATATATGCTAATTTAACAAGGTATAACTTGGTTTTTCAAAGAACACCTTAAAAACTGTTTTTACGACGTCGGAGTGTAACCGGGGGCTGTTTTGGGTTGGATAATTAAAAACCATCTTAAACTTTGAATTGGAGGTTTATTTTCTGGAAAAATGATTTTTACTATGAATATGTTAACACATAAAAATTTCATGATTTAACTCAAAGTATAAGTATTTTTAGAAAAATAATCATTTAAGGTTGTTTACATGATGGAAAATGATTAACTTCATAAGTTTCACTAAAGTTTGACCTATGACCTGTGATTTCGAATACAAACTAAGGTATTTACAGTTCATAGTCTTAAAGAGGGACTCGATCCAAGGAAGTGGCAAGTTGAATCAACGAAAACGGAGTTGTAACGAAGAAACTATGACCAAAACGAGATCGGATATCTAAGACTAGTTTAGCTACGAAAATAATTGGAGAAAATTAAATAAATCACATCTTTTTAAAATAACATGATATTATATATATATGTACTCATAATTTAATTTTATATGGTTCAGGATCACCCGTAAACAATACGAGAAGATTAATCATAAGATCCCATGATTGTACGCAACACGTCATTTGACAACACCGGTACTTTATGTACGCAACACGTCATTTGACAACACCGGTACCGTGGGTCAAGATTAATCTCGACCAATACATATTCGATGGGGGTTTTATTTATTTCATTGGGGGTTTATTAAACACCTAAAAATGAACCATTAAAATTGAATTACTAACATCGGACTGCTAACTACGGACTAAGAAATTATTAAAACTATTAAAAGTATAATAAGTATATATATGTGACGATTGTTTAAAATGGAAATATATTGATAAACTATATATGGATAGGTTCGTGATATCAATCGGAGACCAAGTCAAAATTACATATCTTCAAGACGAAAGTGAGTATATAGTCCCACTTTTAAACTCTAAATATTTCGGGATGAGAATACATGTATTTTATGTTTTACGATATGGACACAAGTAACTGAAAAATATATTCTACGTTGAGTTGTACCACTGGCATACTTCCCTGTAGCTTGGTAACTGTTATTTACAGCGGTATTGTAAACGCGAATCCTGTTGATAGATCTATGGGGCCTGACAACCCCAACCGGACTGGACGACCAGTATTCAACGGTTGCACAGTACTTCGTTTCGTGACTACACTTGGTACGGTGTAGTAAGATTTCATAATAAAGGGAATATGCGACGTGATTAAATGTTAAGTATGGTTACCAAGTGCTCAACCACTTAGAATATTTTTATTAAAACGTTTATATATGAAATCTTGTGGTCTATATATATATTGCTGCCGGCATTAAACCTATATCTCACCAACTTTATGTTGACGTTTTAAACATGTCTATTCTCAGGTGATAATTAGAAGCTTCCGCTGCAACATGTTGAATTTAAACAAGATCTTGAGTATGCATATTTGTGTCAAAAATAAAACTGCATATCGGAGGATTTGTAATGTAAAATATGCTAGAAATCGTATTGTTATCATCACATGTAAAGTTTGTAAGTCTAAGATTATCGCTAAACGATAATCATCTTTTTATTGTCTAAAGCTTGAATTAAAATAAGAGTTATGGTTTGTAATGTAAAATAAATGCAGTTGTTCTTTTAAAAATGTCGCATATAGAGGTCAATACCTCGCAATGAAATCATACGTTATCTAACTCGTTCTTATGGTTAAGGACGGGTTATGACAGTTTATGTCGCCATTAGGGCAGAAAATCAGAGAGAAGTACTTGGAGATCACAACCATGTAGTTTGATGCATGACTTGTGTTTGTTAGAGATGATACCAACTTCAAATTCCAGAAGATAACCATAGACATGATACCCTTGGTTTTCAAGAAATATCTAATGTGAATAGACGTAATGAGATTCCAGCTGAGGAGTCACTAATCAGGCTTATATGCAAAGCAAGCCATAATTACTAAAATGCCTACAGAATGGTACGAGTGATTAATGAAAGATATCGTTCAGTGTATTATAATACATGCGAACTTATCCTTGGAAATAGTTTTTGATAGCACGTTGTAGAATGTAGTTTTATGATCATGATTTCAGTTACATGTCAATTCAGGGATCGAAACTTGACTAGGATAATGTCCAGTTGCAACCCACGAAGGAAGAAATGTTTAGAGTAACCATATAAATGTCATAAACGTTTAAGGTAACTCCTTTAGAAAGGATATCGAGGATTTTAAATTATATTTCTAATAGAAAACCGCAAGAAAAGGTGTGATCTCTTAATGAGATATATGTTCCCGCTCAGATGGCGAGTCGATCTATCATTATCTTATGAGTTTAAGTGCGGACGAAAAGAAATATGAATCATTGGCTACAAAGAATAGTTTACACCGAGTGAGGAAATATCTGAAAAATGTTTTCTTATGCCAAAAAGATTTTAAATCATAGAATTGACGTTTTACGAGGTTGTTGTGGTTTAGCCGTGAGATATCAGAAGTAAAATCTTCTCAACGGTCAACCTTACAAAGGGAAAAGTTACTGAGAACATAGAGTTTTGAATGATGAACTCAAAGGTAAGTTTCGAAGGGCAAGAGGAATTGTGATTAATACGTGGTGTAGAATAATACGAAGAAAAAAAATTTTATAAACCAGCAACGAAAATTTTATAGAAGTTCGAGTCGTTTAAGGTGACAATGTAAAAAGGAAACGAAGTTCTTGGTAAAACTAGAGTTATGTACAACATGTAATATTTTAAGTAAAATATCTTTTGAATAAAAAAATTGATTTGAGAAAAGTGAGAGTGAAATTTGTGTACTAGTCAAAATAAATAAAGGTAAATTTTATTTACTTTATTATATAAACATATATGATTTATAAAATTTGCACGAATAGTAGTAAATAAATTTATTTTATAGAATTTCGAGAGGATCGAACAGTAAAATAGTGTGTGTAAAATTTTGGTAACAGAATTTTCATATTTCGGAGGTTACGAGTTGGAAACAGATCGATGAAAATCGGGTGAAGGTATTTTGAAAATTTTCGAGTTATTTTTAAGGAAAAATGTTGCGAGGTAATGAAATCTATTGTATTTAAATACGGCTGTTGACTATTAGTAGGACATATGTTCTCGGAATTCAAAATGTTTATGTGTGAAGCTGTTGCTGACAAGTAAGATATGAATGGTGAGTATGAGAACGTGATAGTGAATGTGGTGTTTATCTTCGTTTGAATATTCAAATGAAAATCTTGCGAGTAGTTGTCGCTTATCTTAGACGGGTTTCCTAATGGGTTTATGAAAATCTACACTAGGAGCGTAATTGTAGATAACAGGAGGCATGCTTCGAAGAAGTTTCGGGGGGGTCACTTCAAGTCACTTAAGAACACGCATCCTTCCTTCCAGCAGGGATGTGATAATTAGACGTCAAAGAGATAAGTTGCTTAAGAAAGAAAGAATGCTAAGCTTTACAACTTGTATGGCATAGGAGAATTTGTTAATCTACTCATGGGTATGAGATAGATAGTTTGGTTGAAACGATCTCTTCGCATATCTATAAATCAGTTGATAATTACCCTTCATGTAATAACATTGAGATTTTTTTGAATTTATGTATTGGGAATTTTTCTTTGATTCACTTTCTATTCCATATTTCGTGATATTGGAATTTCTATATGAATTACCATAATATAATCACGTCAGCCAAGCGTCATTATATTTCACTAATTCATATTTCCATTCCAAGGTCACTCCATAAGGTCAGGACACGTGATCAAACTTAGATAGTTGACGTGGGAATGTTGAGTCATGAGTGACATCCCTTCGTGTGAGTCAAAGAATACCTTAAATCACAATGGCGAAGTCAGGTCATAGGATATGTTTGGATATGATAACAATCACATATTAGCTGATCCTTCAGAGTAGGGATCATGTAAGATGATAGGGTTTTGGCTTGACATCCTTAGGAAAGGATACATAATGTCAGAAGAGGTAAAAGCATGTAGTAAGATGGATTGGCAGTATAAAGATTAAGGGAAAGCACTTAAAACTAAGGCAGGAAAGGTTATAAACCTAAAGACTGCTAAGGCACCCACATAAGGCACACATAGAATGCAATCCTGGTTCTCTATAACAAGCCTTGGCTCTCCTATATTACATAATGAGATAGGTATGGTGGCGTTTTATTGTTGGAATACAAGTGAGTCATGGCTCTTATTCTAAGAGTCAGACGTGTAAGTATAGTTCCTATAGCAAAGTGTTTTCTAAAGTTTTGAATGGTATAAGAATTCTAGGCATAACAAATATAAGTGAACTTAATGCACATAATCTAGAATGTAACGCAAATAATCAATGCAAATGAACAACTCGATTATAGACTAGACTCACTAATGCATCCTAACTATTCATGTTAGTCACACTAATGTAACCTAGTTCCCTATAACCGGAGCTCTGATACCAACTGTAACACCCCGCCAAAATCGCCATTGACGCGGATGTTAACTATGGTCCCAGTGCTCGGCTTGACTTCTAAGTAACAGCAGAGTTCTACAGCGGAAGCAAAGTATCTAAGTACCTGAGACAAAACATGCTTAAAAGTGTCAATCAAAATGGTTGAGTGAACAACATAGTTTTAATAATTATAACAAGTTTTTAGACCACAAGATTTAGTTATCAAAAGTAAATGCTGAAGTTATGATATCGAAACGTAAACAAAATTACCCCTGGACACCTTGAACTGTCAGTGTCGTAATCATTATTATGTAACCAAATACCAACGGTCAAATGGTTAGAGACGTCACTCTCAATAGCGTTATTCACAATAACTAAGCTTACCAAAATTCCAGTAATTAACGATATCATGGTGGGGATTTAGCATGAATCAAAGCATGTCAGCACAGTTAAACAGTTTGCGGGTACTTGTGTCTAAGCGTAAAACAGTTTGAAAGCAAGCATGTGTCTCACCCCAAAGTTCAAAATAAGTAAATAGAGAAAGTTAAAAAGTGGGGCTATGAAGTTCACCTTAATAGCAGATAGATATTTGATAATGCTAAAAACGAACATATATTTCATAGCATTATTCCTCAAGAAAGACAAGCTTTTAGTTGCAATTGTTCTATTTACAAGTGATATTCGTTTAAATAATAAAAGGTGAAGACAAAAGACAGATTCGACGAATTAAAGACGCAAACGACCAAAAAGCTCAAAAGAACAAATTACAATCAAAGAGGTTCCAATTATTGATAAGAAACGTCTCGAAATTACGAGAGTACAAGATTCAAAACGCAAAGTACAAGATATTAAATTGTACGCAAGGACGTTCGAAAATCCGGAACCGGGACCAGAGTCAATTCTCAACGCTCGACGCAACGGACTAAAAATTTCAAGTCAACTATGCACATGAATATAATATAATATATAATTAATTCTTAAAATTAATATATATATATATATATTATATTTAAAAACCGTCAGCATAAAAAAACAAAGACTTTTGAGTCTCCCCAGCTGGCCATGTGATCGCATGGCCTGGAAGGCATAAATCCATGCGATCGCATGGTGCATAGTTCCAGCCCACATGCCTATAAAAATTGAGCTTTGGTGCACCACAAAAACACATCTTTTTCTTCTCCTCATTCAACGTATAATATTTATATTTATATTATAATTTTAATTTTAATTTATAATAGTAAGGGTTTGTTAGCGAATATTGTAAGAGTGTAAGTCGAAATTCTGTCCGTGTAACGCTACGCTATTTTTAATCATTGTAAGTTATGTTCAACCTTTTTAATTTAATGTCTCGTAGCTAAATTATTATTATGCTTATTTAATCCGAAGTAATCATGATGTTGGGCTAAAAATATTAAAATTGGGTAATTGGGCTTTGTACCATAATTGGGGTTTGGACAAAAAAAAACGACACTTGTGGAAATTAGACTATGGACTATTAATGGGCTTTATATTTGTTTAACTAAATGATAGTTTGTTAATTTTAATATAAAGATTTACAATTGAACGTCCCTATAAATAACCATATACACTCGATCGGACACGATGGGCGGGGTATTTATATGTACGAATAATCGTTCATTTAACCGGAAACGGGAATGGATTAATAGCCACTAGAATTATTAAAATAGGGGTGAAATTATGTACAAGGACACTTGGCATAATTGATAACAAAGTATTAAAACCTTGGGTTACATTCAGTCGACATCCTGGTGTAATTATTAAACAAAGTATTAAAATCTTGTTACAGTTTAAGTCCCCAATTAGTTGGAATATTTAACTTCGGGTATAAGGATAATTTGACGAGGACACTCGCACTTTATATTTATGACTGATGGACTGTTATGGACAAAAACCAGACGGACATATTAAATAATCCAGGACAAAGGACAATTAACCCATGGGCATAAAACTAAAATCAACACGTCAAACATCATGATTACGGAAGTTTAAATAAGCATAATTCTTTTATTTCATATTTAATTTCCTTTATTTTATATTCAATTGCACTTCTAATTATAGCACTTTTATTTATTGTTATTGTATTTAATTGCACTTTTAATTATCGTACTTTTTAATTATCGCAAGTTTATTTTATCGCACTTTATTTATCGCAATTTCATTATCGTTATTTACTTTACGCTTTAAATTAAGTCTTTTATTTATTTAATATTTTACATTTTGTTTTAACTGCGACTAAAGTTTTAAAATCGACAAACCGGTCATTAAACGGTAAAAACCCCCCTTTATAATAATAATATTACTTATATATATATATATTTGTATTTTTATAAAATAAAACTAATATAGCGTTAAGCTTTGATTAAAAGATTTTCCCTGTGGAACGAACCGGACTTACTAAAAACTACACTACTGTACGATTAGGTACACTGCCTATAAGTGTTGTAGCAAGATTTAAGTATATCCATTCAATAAATAAATAAATATCTTGAGTAAAATTGTATCGTATTTAATAGTATTTCCTTGTAAAATTTAATAGTATTTTATACCCCTTAGCTTTAACATCAAGTATTTTTTGCGCCGCTGCCGGGGATTTTTCTTGCTTAAAAGCCGGAAGCGCAACGCTAAAAAAAATAGATTTTTATTTTTAGTTTACTTTTATTAAAATACGCTTTTAAAAACACGTTTTAATATATTCGAATATATAAAAAGAAAAACAAAAATATAAATATTTTTAAGAGTTTGTTAAATATTTAAGTTCTATAAAAGTTTCTTTATATTTATTTTATAAAAATATAAGTTTTATTTAATTTATAAAAATATATTATATAAATATTTAAAACAGAAAAAATAAACACAGCAAAATAAAAATAAAAATATTAACTCTCGGGCCTGCTACTGTAGCAGCCCGTAACCTGGCCCAAAATCCTGGCTCATGCGATCGCATGAGCCCGAAGGCATAAACTCATGCGATCGCATGAGAGTGTCTGACACGCCAACAGGAAACCCTAACTGCATTAATTACGGTGTATTATTATTATTATTTAATTAACCCTAATTAGGTTTTAATATTTTATTATTTAGTTTAATTTTAGTTTTTAATTTATTTTATATTTAGTTAAATTAGTTTATTTAAATTGTAAAATTAATAGTTTTATTAAATAAATAATATAAAAATAATATTTTTATAAAAAATTGTACTTTTTACAACTTTTAGTATATTTTTATATTTTGTCCCTTTTTAATTGTTTTAGCGTAATTTTTTGTATTTTTCGCTCATATTTAGTTTTAATTCATAGTTTTTGCCATAGTTATTTTTATTTCTAGATTTTTAGGCTTTGTCGTAAAATCCCTTAAGTGCTTTTTTTTAGACTAAGATTTAGGTGATTTAGAATTTTGCGACGCTTTTTTTTTAAGTTTTAGTACCTTTTTAAGATATTGCCATTTGGGATATAGTTTTACTTGTAAGCTTTAATATTTTTAGACGCCTTTTACCTATGTATCAATTATCATTCCAATTAGTAATCTCAATTTACGATTATAATTTTAAGTTAGTGATAGTAATAAGGTTGGGTTAGTCGAGTGTTTTTAAGTTCTATAAGTCATTTTTTTTATTATTTCTTATTTTTCGACGCCTTTTATTTTTTCGATCTTTTCTTTTTCGACCTTTTTCGACGCACTCTTTTTCTTTCTTATTTCTCGCTATTCTAGTTTTAGGACATAGATTTTTTTTTCTACTTCTTATCTATACTTCTTAAAATTACGAAAATTTATTTTAAGTGGTTAAATTGATAGACATCAAAATTTTCTGGTTCGTAGTAATAGTTGGATTTGTACGTGGACCGGGTTATTGGAGCCAAACAGTCCTCAATTATATTGAGACCAAACGAATCCTGCCCCTCTGCTGCATCTTTTGGCTATTCGAAACGTGGGCAAAATCAGAAAAGTCTATTAATTGGATAACTTATATAATTTTTCTTTCCTTTTAAAAAACTAATAGGATATTCAGTGAATGCACCGAGCAAGACGTTCACCACCTTTTGTACGTTCAACACCTGCAACTCGATCAAGACATCTAGCTAATATTACCGCCGTTGATTTTTCTTTAGAATCGTCATCCAGTCGACCAAGTACTCCAATTCAAATTTCCGATAATCCATTTTTTTAACCCGACCTCACAATTGAAAATTCGGAGAATATTCAGGGACAATTCGTAGATCCTGAACCATTAATTTTTCCTCCGGAACCACCAATCATTCAAACAGAGATTGTTGAGGAACAAACCATTAAATCAGAATCCTCTAGTGATTCCGATTCAACAAATTCAATTATGGAGAATCTGGAACCTTTAAGTATGGAAGACCGAATGAGAGCTAAATGCACTGGCCAAGGTCACGCAATTACTCATCCAGACATTAATGCCCCAGATTATGAAATCAAAGGACAAATTCTACACATGGTGACTAATCAATGCCAATTTAGTGGTGCGCCGAAGGAAGATCCAAATGAACATCTTCGTACCTTTAATAGGATCTGCACTCTATTTAAAATCCGAGAAGTGGAGGATGAACAGATATATCTCATGTTATTTCCCTGGACTTTAAAGGGAGAAGCCAAAGATTGGTTGGAATCGTTACCTGAAGGGGCGATTGATACATGGGACGTTTTAGTTGAAAATTTTCTTAAACAATTCTTTCCGGCATCTAAAGCCGTAAGACTTCAAGGAGAAATTGTTACGTTCACACAGAAGCCAAATGAAACTCTATATGAGGCGTGGACAAGATTTGGAAAGTTATTAAGAGGATGTCCGCAACATGGTTTAGACACCTGTCAAATAGTACAAATATTCTACCAAGGATGCGACATCACTACAAGAAAAGACATCGATATAGCAGCTGGTGGTTCTATTATGAAGAAAACCGAAACTGATGCTTACAAAATTATTGATAACACTGCTTCCCACTCACATGAGTGACACCAAGAAAAAGATATCGTTAGATCATCTAAAGCAGCTAGAGCCGATTCTAGCCATGACTTGATTCCATTTCCGCAAAGATAGATGCTGTCGAGAGACGAATGGAAAAGATGACTAAAGATATCCACTCAATACGAATTAGTTGTGAGAAGTGTGGAGGACCACATTTGACAAAAGATTGTCTCAGTATTGAATTAACAATGGAACAAAGAGAGAATGTTTCATATCTAAACCAAAGGCCTGGAAATAATTATCAGAATAATTATCAACCGCCAAGACCGATCTACAATCAAAACCAGAATTATAATCGAAATATTCCATACAACAACCAACAAGGTCCTAACAATCAACAAGTATCCAATAATACTTACAATCAGCAAAGACCTAATTTTCAAAACAAACTACCACAAACTGATGATAAAAAGCCGAATTTAGAAGATATGATGACAAAGCTAGTTGAAACTCAAACGCAGTTTTTCACATCTCAAAAACAAACTAATGAACAAAATGCTCAAGCATTTAGAAATCAACAAGCTTCTATTCAAAACTTGGAACAAGAAGTAAGTAACCTAGCAAGGTTAATAGGTGAAAGAAAATCGGGAAGTTTACTTAGTGATACAAATGCTAACCCCCGGAATGAAACAGCTAAAGCCATTACCACAAGAAGTGGTACAACACTTAAACTACCTGAAATACCTGTAACTTCTGATGAAGCTATTCCTACTCCACAAGAACCACAACCTGATCAAGATAAGAAAAAAGAACCGGTAGTTGAAAAGGTTAATGAAGATAACACAGTTAAGGCTAAACCTTATGTTAAACCATACCAACCACCACTTCCTTACCCGAGTAAAATGAAAAAAGAGAAACTTGAAGCCGAGCAATCCAAATTCTTGGATATGTTTAAATAGATAAATCTAAATCTTCCTTTCATTGATGTGATTTCAGGAATGCCTAGATATGCTAAATTTCTGAAAGATCTAATCTCAAATAGAAATAAAATAGAAGAACTCTCGGCTATTACTATGAATGCTAATTGTTCAGCAGTGCAGTTGAATAAGATACCAGAAAAATTATCTGATTCAGGAAGTTTCACAATTCCATGTTTTCTAGGTAGTCTTAGTTCAATAGAAGCATTGGCAGACTTAGGTGCTAGTATAAATTTAATGCCGTATTCATTATACGCTAAACTAGACCTTGGAGAATTGAAACCAACAAGAATAAGTATACAACTAGCCGATAGATCAATAAAATATCCTAGAGGGATAATAGAGAACATGCTAGTTAAAGTTGGTACTTTAGTATTTCCAGTAGATTTTGTTGTTCTGGACATGGAAGAAGATTCTCAAGTTCCTCTCATATTAGGAAGACCATTCTTAAACACGGCTAAAGCAATGATAGACGTGTTCGGTAAGAAATTGACCCTAAGTATAGAGGACGAGAGTGTTACCTTTTCAGTTGATAGAGCAATGCAACAACCGCAATCTGCAGATGATACATGTTATTATATTCAAACTATAGATTCACATGCAGAATTGTTAGAAGAATTTCCTGAATTACAAGGAACAGGAGAATGTTCTTTAGGAGAAGGTAACCAATTGATGAAGCTGAAATGTTAGCTACACTAATAGCTAATGGATATGAACCAACAACAGAAGAAATTCAAATGCTAAAAGAAGAAGACAGATATCGATATAAATCATCGATAGAAGAACCTCCGAAATTAGAGTTAAAGCCACTTCCAAACCATTTGGAATACGCTTATTTACATGGTGAATCTGAATTACCTGTAATAATATCGTCTTCTCTTACTGAAAATGAAAAATCACAACTCATTTCTGTGTTGAAAGCTCATAAACCAGCCATTGCATGGAAGATTCATGATATTAAAGGAATAAGTCCTTCGTATTGCACACATAAAATCCTTATGGAAGAAGGTCATAAAACGTATGTGCAACGCCAACGAAGACTAAATCCGAATATGCAAGATGTAGTTAAAAAAGAAATTATTAAACTGCTAGATGTAGGTTTAATTTATCCAATCTCTGATAGTCCATGGGTAAGCCCAGTTCAATGCGTGCCTAAGAAGGGTGGCATGACTGTCATTACAAATGAAAAAAATGAGCTTATTCCTACTAGGACTGTAACAGGATGGCGTGTATGTATTGATTATAGAAAATTAAATGACGCCACCAGAAAAGATCACTTTCCCTTACCTTTTATTGATCAAATGTTGGAAAGATTAGCCGGAAACAGTTACTATTGTTTTCTTGATGGATTTTCCGGATATTTTCAAATTCCAATAGCACCCGAAGATCAAGAGAAAACCACGTTCACGTGCCCTTATGGTACTTTTGCTTACAAACGCATGCCATTTGGACTTTGCAACGCCCCTGCAACCTTTCAAAGGTGCATGATGGCGATTTTTCACGACATGATAGAAGAATGCATGGAAGTTTTCATGGATGACTTTTCAGTCTTCGGTGATACATTTGAATCATGTCTAGTTAATCTTGAACGAATGCTTATTAGATGCGAACAATCAAATCTAGTACTTAATTGGGAGAAATGCCATTTCATGGTTAAAGAAGGCATCGTTCTTGGACATAAAATTTCAAAAGAAGGAATTGAAGTGGATAGAGCTAAAGTAGATGTAATTGCTAAACTTTCACATCCCACCAATGTTAGAGGAGTTAGGAGTTTTCTAGGGCATGTCGATTTTTACCGACGTTTCATAAAAGATTTTTCTAAAATTGCCACTCCTATGAATAAACTCCTAGAAAAGGATGCTCCATTCATATTTTCAGATGAATGCATCAAATCTTTTAATATTCTTAAAGAGAAACTCACTAATGCGCCGATCATGATAACACCGAATTGGAATTTACCGTTTGAACTAATGTGCGATGCAAGTGATTTTGCAATGGGAGCCGTTTTAGGACAAAGAATTGAAAAACGATTTCAACCTATATATTATGCTAGTAAGACGTTACAAGGAGCACAAACGAATTACACAACTACTGAAAAAGAACTCCTTGCTATTGTCTTTGCTTTTGACAAATTTCGTTCATATCTCGTTCTAGCAAAAACGGTGGTCTATACTGACCATTCTGCTCTTAGATACCTATTTTCGAAACAAGATGCCAAACCAAGATTAATCCGTTGGATCTTACTCTTACAAGAGTTCGATATTGAAATCCGAGATAAAAGAGGAGCAGAAAATCTCGCCGCTGATCATCTTTCTCGTCTTGAAAATCCTGAATTAGAAGTTCTAAATGAATCGGCCATAAAAGACAACTTTCCTGATGAATATATATTGAAGATAGATTATAATGAAATTCCATGGTTTGCAGACTATGCAAACTATTTAGTATGTGGATTCCTTGAAAAAGGATTATCGTACTAAAAACGAAAGAAATTCTTCAGTGATATAAAACACTATTTCTGGGAATATCCACATCTGTTTAAAAGTTGTCCAGATGAAATAATACGCCGATGTGTATTCGGAGATGAAGCTAGTAAAATTTTAAACTATTGTCACACAAGACCAACAGGAGGGCATTATGGGCCTCAACTAACAGCAAGAAAAGTTTATGATGCTGGATTTTATTGGCCTACAATTTACAAAGACGCACACCTTCTTTGCAAATCCTGTGATGCTTCACAAAGGACCGGTAAAATAAGTCAACGTGATGAAATGCCACAAAATGTCATTCAAGTATGTGAAGTATTTGACATTTGGGGTATTGACTTTATGGGTCCATTTCCAAAATCTCATAATAATCTCTATATTCTCGTAGCCATTGATTATGTATCTAAATGGGCGGAAGCACAAGCTCTCCCAACTAACGATGCACGAGTTGTAGTCAACTTTTTAAAACGTCTTTTTGCAAGGTTTGGAACGCCGAAAGCTTTAATAAGTGATCGGGGTACTCATTTCTGTAATAATCAACTTGAGAAAGTTCTCAAAAGATATGGAGTAACTCATAAAATCTCCACCGCATATCATCCACAAACAAGTGGACAAGTTGAAAATACCAACCGAGCTTTAAAACGTATTCTAGAAAAAACCATAGGATCAAATCCGAAGGAATGGTCCATTAAATTGGAGGATGCACTCTGGGCTTTTAGAACAGCCTACAAAACTCCAATTGGAACCACACCTTTTAGACTCGTTTATGGAAACGCATGTCATCTTCCATTAGAAATTGAACAAAAAGCATTTTGGGCTTTGAAGACATGTAATCTTGATTTACATGAAGCTGGACGTCTACGGTTAAGTCAACTAAACGAATTAGAAGAATTAAGACATGAAGCATACAAAAATTCATTAATCTATAAAGAAAGAACGAAGAAATGGCATGATAAAAGAATCAGAAGTTCAAAAGAATTTAAAGAAGGAGACAGAGTTCTTCTTTTCAATTCACGATTCAAGCTATTTCCTGGAAAATTGAAATCGAGATGGTCTGAACCATTCATAGTCAAAAGAGTTTTCCCATACGGAACGATAGAATTAATAAATTCAAATGGAATTGAATTGAATTTAAAGTTAATGGTCACAGAGTTAAACATTACATAGATAGTCCAATGGAAATCGACAATGAAGTTAATCACAATTTCGATACCACAGCTAACTAAGTGTGGGGAGAATCAAGTCTTTAAAGGATAATATGTATTTCTGTTAGAGTTAGATTGTCTGTTTTCGTGTAGTTCTCGAAAATGGAACCCGAATGGTCTTTCCCTAGCAGACCCTAAAGAACTAGTCTTCTCCCCCCATTCTGAATTTTTATTTTTATTTAGGAAATGAAGACTTCATGTGAACTAAACCATGGTCTAATGCTACACGCTTTGATCACTAAACGTAATAATGACACACTTCCGAGTGAACTAGTATCAGTAATCAGAGAACGATTGGACGGAGTAAGAAAAGAATCCAGATGCGAAGATAATAAGTTACAATTTGGTAAAGGAAAATCAAAATCCGCAGCGAAAAGAAGAGCACGACACCTTGAAAGATGTCACAAATGCGAAAAATGGTCACATGGAGGTAAATGTTCAAATAATCAAACCTATTCAAACACCGAATTTGTTACTTTATGCAGAGACGGACCGTTCATATGTTTAGAAGAAAAAACACTGAATGCTCGAGGTTACGCCTATGTAGCTATGGAAAACCAATTAAACCGACTATCTTATGAATGTGATAGATCATATAACTAAGAATACTATCTCACAGGTAAGTCTGTACAGTTTTTATTTTTTATTTTTAACCTTTTGATAATAAACGCTAATTTGTTCGCTATAAAGTATTAAATTGGTATTGAATAAAATTAGGTTTGGCGACCGAAATTATTGATATCATTCAAAAATTTATTACATCACTGCGAAATTTAACGTTTATTCTTAAGGTATAAATATCTTTAATCAATCAACCCAAAATATTTCAAAAATTCGTCATGAGTTAAATTAGGTCATGGAACCGAAATTACTTTACCGAAAAGAGGGGCGTATATTTTTGATAATATTTGATTGATTAAAGTGGGATAAAAGCCAAAAAGATTTTTAATTTTATTTTTACCATGTTTTAAAATTAATATATAAAAATTAAAATAATATTGTAAACTTTTTAAAATTAATATATTTAAAATTGTAAATATTTGAAAAATTAATCTTTTTAATATAAGTTTGTATGTATAAAAACAAAAATATAATATAAGTTTGGTGTGAATTTATAATATAAATTTTTAATTAAGTTTGGTGTGAATTTTTAATTTTATGCATTTTAAATTTAAGTTTGGTGTGAATTTAAAAATAAAAATTTACTTTATTTCGCTAAGTTAAAAATATGTTTTTTAAAATTCGTCGTGAGTTGAAGACTAGGTCGTTGAACCGAAATTGCTTTACCCGAGGGAGGGACGAGAACTTTTATTATCATTATTTTTAATCTTATTGAATTAAAGTATGCCAAAAACATTAAAAACCCCAAAAATCTTTACTTTTAAAACCGCGCTTTGATTTGACAAATTTTAAAAATTTTGTCAAGGGACAGACTAGGACATCGATCCGAAACATCCTCGCTCCTAAAGGAAAACAAATTTTTAAAATTTAATTAATTATAAGTTTTATAAAGTATAAGGTTTTATTTAAAAAAAAAAAAAAAAAAGGGCAAAACACTGTAGCCGGGTACCCATGCGATCGCATGGGAATCACCTTATACCTCCATGCGATCGCATGGAGGCAAATTTCTGGCCAGATCAAAACAGACAGCGAGTCTGTTCTTCAACATAAACACACACATTTACACGAAAATACTCTCAAATCTTCATCAAAATTCACCAAAATCCACCGTAATTCGTCATTTTTCTTGCCCTAATCATGCCTAGATTCTCATTCTTCAGCAAAATGGTAAAAATTACACCCCTAAACTCTATAAATTCCTAGTTTTTGTGATAATTACCAATTTTTTACCTAATGCAATTTTGTTAATTTCTAGTGTAATTAGTGTTAAATTGTTAGTATTTTATGCATGTATAACCTAGATTGATGCTATTTAACATGATTTGAAGCCAAAAACTTCAAAAATTTTAGAAATCTAGGGTTTGTGTTCTTGAGCAATTTGGGGATTTTTGATATAAACAGGTTATCGCCGATTTTTGTCATGAATTATTGCTAAATTGAGTAGTGTAACATGTTTAGATAGTTACATGATCCAAACATTGATCCTAAACATGATTTTTAGAGATTAAAGTGGACTTTTTAAGTCCAAAATTCATGAACTTGATCAATTTGATATATTTGCCATTTGAGACTTGTTTAATTATTAGTAATGACTATTTTGACATGTTATTTGAGTTAAATGCTTATGAATTTTGTATACATTTTCATATGTGCTTATTTGAAAAGTGTAGAATTGTGAAAAATTGTGAAAATGTGTATAAGTTTAATTTTGATTTAACATGTTATAGTGATTGTTTTAAGTTGTTATTTTGCTAACACTAATGCATATTTGGATGCACAAATTTTGTGTTTAATGTGTTTTGCAGAAAGCCGATACGGGAGGTTCAGGAGCATCATCATCTAGACGACCAGCACCAGCACCAGAACCAGAACCAGAAATGCAACACGAACAAGAACCACAACAAGAACCACAACAACAGCCTGATCAGCACATACCTTATTATGATCCGGTACAGTTTGTTGATGAATTCATAGTATTCCCAATGAGGCCGCCAGTAGAATTCCCAACGATTCCTGAGCACACTCTGCATCCTAATCTAAGATTTGATAGGAGATGGAGAGATTACGAGACATATCAAAGGAACAAATTCAAATTGGTAACAAAAAATGTAGAGGTGCCAAGGGTAATCGATTGGGCCCCTTTGGAAACGGTCCATCTAGCTGACCGTGTTAGACAGCTTTTGGTACAAAGGTATGGCAGTTCTTCTTTTACAGATTGGGAACGTCTTTTCACCATTCGTAGACCTGTTTATAAGGAATGGTGTGTTGAGTTGATGAGTACTGTATCACTTGATACAAATATAGTTAGAATAGATGATAGAAGATTTCTTAGGTTTATCCTTGGCGGTAGGATGTACAGAATGTCCATGCTGGACATGGCCAGGGCCTTACAGATATATACTCCTGGTGAGTTGCTATTACCCGATTGTACAAATTTGATTCATTATGGTGAAAGGGTAGATAGCAACTTTGACGCTGACGCCATTTGGAGGCGTATGTCACATTTTGATGTTTTTACACGAGCAGGAGGACACTCCTATACACATATTGACAGAGCCGAGCTTCGTATTATTCATAGATTTTTAGCTAACTCGATTACATAGAGAGGTCACAATAAAGAAAAAATTACCTTACATGATTTATTCTACCTAAAGTGTATTCGGGATCCTAGAAGCTTTGTCAATATCCCTTACTGTGTTGCTTTTTATTTATCTAAAATAGTAGAGGGAATGCAGGACGGGAGTATAATAGGAGGAGGTATTTTTGTTACTCTCATTGGAGAGTATTTAGTTATTGATAGGAACCAAGGGGGCCCATTACAGCTTTGTAGAGAACAGGTTGAGCCCTTAGGATTGAAAGTTTATGTGGGTGCTAAGGTATTGAAAAGTAGACGTAACCAGGTAGTACCCTATGAGGGATCTCATCCTCAGGTAGAGAGAGGCTCAGACGAGGAAATGGAGGAGGCGGAAGACATTAGGGATGTCTTTCGAGATGCTATTCTTGACGTCCACGTTCGTATAGATGAGGAAGCAATGACGAATGCGGCCAGACATAGTATGTATGAGCAGTGGAACTCCGAGCGAGTATACGAGGATTATAGGTGACGCCAACACGATAGCTGGGTAGTTCATCAGCACCAAATCATGAGCCAGCTATCATATCAGGTACCAAATAACTATGTACCTACTCGACCTGCTCATTTTCCGCCACACAGCCCCGATATCTGACCACCCTTTAACCGGTATGACTATAACCAAGCCTATCAGAACACCTATAACCAACAATGGAACCCACCTGATGAGATGAACTGGAACCCCTATCCAGACTGATTTGGTTCCATTTGGTTATTTATATGATTTTTATGTTTTTATCTTTTTACTTATTCATGTTTAAACTTATGTTATTGAATATACTTATGTAATCTTTATCATTTTTATTATTATTGTGTACTAATATTTCACATTTAGGATTTGAAAGTGGGATATTAAGTCTCATTTCAAATTGCCATGCATGTTTATATTTGTATGTATGTATATTGTAAATTATACAAAACAGGGTAAAACAGCGCATTTTCAAAGACTGGCATTAAGTTCAGTAAAAGCTACTAATTTTGACGACAAGATGACAAATAAATGTGATGTAACAACAGACGGAATGAACAAATGATATGCACCATTTATCATTCAGCAAACAAACGCCAATATGTTTGGAAACTTTGGTAAAATTTAATCATTTTTCTACGCTAATCACCCTCAATAATTTAAATTGTTACTGATTTCTTGCAAATGAGGGCATTGCAAGATCTTAAGTGTGGGAAGGGGTTAAATTCTTTCGAATTTTTAAATTTTTTTACTTTAAACACTTGGTTACCATTAGAAATACTAGTAAAGTAGTAGTTATATTAGAATCTAGTGCTCTCTGATAATAAAGAACAGCCCTAGTCTTATATACTGACTACCCAATTCTAGTAAAAATTTTCAAAATTTTCAATTAAATGAACTCAAAATCATGTTTATACATATTTATGAACGATAAAACTAGGTGTTAACACCGAAATTATTGTTACCTCGGAAAGGACATAAATTGAGAAACAAACTAAAATGTTAAAATTCATTTAAAATGGAATAGAGGACAATAAAAAGGAAAATAAAAGCCAAGTGTGGGAAAAATTACCAAGTTATCTTAAACATATGTCACATATTTCTGTAACAAATAATTGAAGATACTTTTGCTTTGGACTAAACTAAACTGTTTTACCCGATGAAAGAAAAGAAGAGATGGATCTACACGATGAATCAATTCCATCGTTAAAAGGAAGTAAAGTCTTTCGAAAAAGAAACACGCTTCTTGATTTAGGTCATGAAGTTGTCGTCCAGACCAGCTGTAGGTTGATGAAAAATCTAGAAAAGTCATCTCTAAAATCAGCAGGAAATCCACGAACCTCAGCATAAAACAGGGTCGCCAAGTGGTCAGATTTATCCTAACCATGAGAAGGATTTATCTCGTACAATAGGGGGCATCGTGCAAATTAGCTTGATAAGACTAATAAATCAGATCCCCAGAAAGGATAATCTCCTTTAAAGATTAAAAATCAGCTTTTAAGACTGATATTACTCAATCCTAGATATTGACCTTAAAGATTGAGAATTACAAACTCATGGTATTCAATGATATCTAAACTCGAGCTTGAACGAGAAAATATTTTGATAAAATTACAAACCGATTTGTTTTCTGAAAACCCATTTTCAATGCGTTCATTACCATTGAACGTAAAATCCTAGGAATTCATCTGGAATTCATTAGGTCATCTGAACCAAATCGGGTGTCAACCGTAAGAACGGTGGTTGCATAGCATGGTCAAAGACAGGACCTTGTGTCAGACCGAAAAATCATAAGGGTGAGCTTTACTATTGCTCCTACCAAGGATAGTAATTGCGTCCAACACGTTATAGACCATAATTAAAAGCATGTCAGGGGACATTGCCTTAACAGTTGCCTGTTCAACGCTTTCCTTTACAACCGGATGGTAGTTTATCAAAAGGTAATATACGGAGCAAGTAAACTGGACGTGTTGCTTTCCCAATACAAGGTTAGCAAGTGGGTGACACAAAACCACAAATTTTGAGCTAAAATTTTCAAATCTAAAACCCACCAAACCCTCAAAAATATTTTGCAAACACCGGTGAAGGGTTATTCCGGAAAACTTATCTAGGGTAAAAGCTAGATTTAATTTTCAAAAAAATCAAATGTTTTCATAAAGATCCAATTTCCTAAAGGATCTAAATTTTCATAAGTCATGTGAGACTGTAAACCACATAGTTACTACCATTGTTTATACCGCCGTATTGAAATCACTGATGTACAAAGTGTGAAGAATAAAGAAGTGATTCTAGTATTTCAAGACGATATTGCTTGAGGACAAGCAACGCTCAAGTGTGGGAATATTTGATAATGCTAAAAACGAACATATATTTCATAGCATTATTCCTCAAGAAAGACAAGCTTTTAGTTGCAATTGTTCTATTTACAAGTGATATTCGTTTAAATAATAAAAGGTGAAGACAAAAGACAGATTCGACGAATTAAAGACGCAAACGACCAAAAAGCTCAAAAGAACAAATTACAATCAAAGAGGTTCCAATTATTGATAAGAAACGTCTCGAAATTACAAGAGTACAAGATTCAAAACGCAAAGTACAAGATATTAAATTGTACGCAAGGACGTTCGAAAATCCGGAACCGGGACCAGAGTTAACTCTCAACGCACGACGCAACGGACTAAAAATTTCAAGTCAACTATGCACATGAATATAATATAATATATAATTAATTCTTAAAATTAATATATATATATATATATATTATATTATATTTAAAAACCGTCGGCATAAAAAAACAAAGACTTTTGAGTCTCCCCAGCTGGCCATGCGATCGAATGGCCTGGAAGGCATAAATCCATGCGATCGCATGGTGCATAGTTCCAGCCCACATGCCTATAAAAATCGAGCTTTGGTGCACCACAAAAACACATCTTTTTCTTCTCCTCATTCAACATATAATATTTATATTTATATTATAATTTTAATTTTAATTTATAATAATAAGGGTGTGTTAGCGAATGTTGTAAGGGTGTAAGTCAAAATTCTGTCCGTGTAACGCAACGCTATTTTTAATCATTGTAAGTTATGTTCAACCTTTTTAATTTAATGTCTCGTAGCTAAGTTATTATTATGCTTATTTAATCCGAAGTAATCATGATATTGGGCTAAAAATATTAAAATTAGGTAATTGTGCTTTTTACCATAATTGGGGTTTGGACAAAAGAACGACACTTGTGGAAATTAGACTATGGGCTATTAATGGGCTTTATATTTGTTTAACTAAATGATAGTTTGTTAATTTTAATATAAAGATTTACAATTGAACGTCCCTATAAATAACCATATACACTCGATCGGACACGATGGGCGGGGTATTTATATGTACGAATAATCGTTCATTTAACCGGACACGGGAATGGATTAATAGCCACTAGAATTATTAAAACAGGGGTGAAATTATGTACAAGGACACTTGGCATAATTGATAACAAAGTATTAAAACCTTGGGTTACATTCAGTCGACATCCTGGTGTAATTATTAAACAAAGTATTAAAATCTTGTTACAGTTTAAGTCCCCAATTAGTTGGAAGATTTAACTTCGGGTATAAAGATAATTTGAAGAGGACACTCGCACTTTATATTTATGACTGATGGACTGTTATGGACAAAAACCAGACAGACATATTAAATAATCCAGGAAAAAGGACAATTAACCTATGGGCATAAAACTAAAATCAACACGTCAAACATCATGATTACGGAAGTTTAAATAAGCATAATTTTTTTATTTCATATTTAATTTCCTTTATTTTATATTTAATTGCACTTCTAATTATAGCACTTTTATTTATTATTATTGTATTTAATTGCACTTTTAATTATCGTACTTTTTAATTATCGCAAGTTTATTTTATCGCACTTTTATTTATCGCAATTTCATTATCGTTATTTACTTTACGCTTTAAATTAAGTCTTTTATTTATTTAATATTTTACATTTTGTTTTAACTGCGACTAAAGTTTTAAAATCGACAAACCGGTCATTAAACGATAAAAATCCCCCTTTATAATAATAATATTACTTATATATATATTTGTATTTTTATAAAATAAAACTAATATAGCGTTAAGCTTTGATTAAAAGATTTTCCCTGTGGAACGAACCGGACTTACTAAAAACTACACTACTGTACGATTAGGTACACTGCATATAAGTGTTGTAGCAAGGTTTAAGTATATCCATTCAATAAATAAATAAATATCTTGAGTAAAATTGTATCGTATTTAATAGTATTTCCTTGTAAAATTTAATAGTATTTTATACCCCTTAGCTTTAACATCAATATTCCACGCAAGTTATATGATCGGAGTGTTGAACATGGAGATCTCAACCTAGAGATATTATGTTTGATTAGTTAATGTCTAATAGACATAAAGTTTGTTTATTAATATAGCAAACTATATTAACAGTGACCGTTTTTCGAGAAAAGTTATATTTATATAGGTGATAATATACTTAGTGTAATTAAGTGTTACTATATAGTTAAGTGTATAGGTTATACTAATAATAGTATTATTATTTAATTAATCAACCTTTATTAGTTAATCATCCTTATAAGACCTTATCATGTTTTATATACATACATAATATAATCTTTGTATGTGTTACATAAATATAGTTACATACATGATACATACATATATTCTTTATTATTATCATACAAATATGTGTTTATAGCTATATGATATACATGTATATATTATATGTATGTGTTACATATACTCTAGTGAAAGGTGGTACATATATATACATATAACTACTTTACTTTTCACATTTTATTAGTCTTATATAACTTACACAATACACACTCATACATACATACTCACGTACATATACATACATATATACACACACGTATACACATATGTATACATCTAAATATATACACAAGCATATACCTACCTATATATATGTACATACATACGTATGCATGCATGCATGCACGTGTATTATTATCATTATTATTTACTAATCCTTTCATGTACATAAAATCATAACCTATTTATCATAATCATGAGTCATGTTAATAATTCACATTCATAACCTTAAACTTTTAATCATCAATATTCCTTAATCATTAACACATAAAATCATAATCATAATCCTTATCTTCTTAACTAACTTTATATCTTTATAATTATTCATGCACCTATTCTTACTAATCTTAAACATAACCTTTCAATATGACTTTAACCTTATTCATAATCTCTTATCTTTTAATCATGTTCACCATTCTTAATCATCATAATTATATTAACTAGAACAACCTTGATCATAATTCATTATCCATTAATCATAATCATATTCATCAACCTTAAACTTATTAATTATCATTAACTAATTAATATCCATCATACTTTTAACCATTTAGTTATCTATCTTCAAGATCATAATTCATATTACTTGTTTTATTCATATCCTTTAATTACCTATATCATAATCACTTGTCATGATTTTTCATATTCATAATACTTATAAGTGAGGGTTGTTATAAGATTATATATATACATTATAGTATTTAGTATATTATATATAAGTTCTATATATAATTATTATGTATTTTGTAATCTATAAATATTGTATGTAAAAATTGATATTTTCTATTTTTTTATGTAAATATTTATAAGTTATTATATAGTTATTATATGGATATAATCATTATTATTATTAATGTAATTATAATTATTATTAATATTAATACATTATATTATATAGATACCAAATATAGGAAATAAATAAATAGATATTACCAACTCCTTTATATCACTATCTCTTTCACTTTTTCTGTTATACTCGTGATTCACAAATCGATCCCTTCCTGTATCACACTCAATTAATCGATTACAGCTATCAATTTCTGTTATATACTGCTATTCGTTGCTATTATTGAATAAGAATTAAAGTAAATAAAACTTAGAAAAATATCGCTGCCCTGTTCTTGGTCCAATTTAACAAAAGCTCGATTTCGAATGAATTTTCAAAATGTGACAATGCAGTTCTGTTAGGAATGATCTAATCAAACTATCTGTAAGTTTTCAATCCTCAAATCTTTCTATCAATTTCTAATTTCGGAGTCAAAGTTAAACTTTAAAAAGTCAACAGAGTTGTTCATCAAGAAATTCGAAATGGTTTTGAGGTTTCAGGTTAAATTGATGCTTCCTAAAGTTTATAGGCAAGATTTAAAACACAATTCATGTTATAAGTTTAATCTAAAACAACCTAAAATGTGGAATTCGATTTAGACCTCATATTGTTCTTGACCGTGACATGCAATAGCTCGAATTCGAATGAAATCTCAAAAAGTATTAATAGGTTTTTGTTAGGAATAACCTAAACGATCTTAATGCAAATATGAAGTATCAATTCCTTTTAACGAATTCAAATTGTCGAGTTAAAGTTTAAAATCAAAAAGTCAAAGAAATTGTTCATAGCAAAATTCGAGCTGGTTTCGATGTTTCTTGTTGAACTGATGATTTGGAAAGATTATATGAATGTTAAAAAACCTTTTTCATGTTGTAATAATTTCTCAAAACGTTCTCAAAATTGAATTCATGTATTATTATTTTTTTTTTGTGCTGTTCGTGGACTGCAGTAGCAGTCAACTGCATATTTTTTTTTCTTTCCTCAAACATTTAATTCCGAATATTTATGATTATTTCTAGGAATCTAAGTAAGTTTAAACCTTTGTTTCATAGATAGGAATTGTTCTCTGGTCGACTAGGATTTTGGAGGTGAAGATAAAGGAAATAAATAAGATATATGTTATATACATATTTTTACGGTCATATTCCAGGAAAACAGTAATGGTTAGATGGTTATGAGGTGATTTGGGTGAGCGAGAGGTCTCGGGTTCAAGCCCTAGCTAGGACATTATTTTTTTTAAAGCCGAATTCATTGAGGTAGTCTCATTTTTATTATTATTGTTATCAATTTTATTATTATTATTATTGTTATTATTAGTTATTGTTATTATTAGTATTATAGTTATTAGCATTATTATTATTACTAATAAAAGTATTAGTTACCATTTATTATTATTATCATAATTATAATTACAATTATTATTATTATTATTATTATTATTATTATTATTATTATTATTATTATTATTATTATTATTGTTATTACTAATATTATTATTATTATCATTACTAGTATTATAATTATTATCATTGTTATTATTACTAAAATATGCATTATTAGTATTTTTAATAACATAGGTATTATTATTATTATTAATGTTATTAGTATTATCATTAACATAGGTATTACTATTAGTATTATCATTATAATTATTACTATTACGAAGTATCATTAATAGACTTATCAATTAAAAATTAATATTAGTAATACTGTATAATTACTAAAATTTCTATTAAAACTACTAAAATTTTTACCGTTATTATTAAAATATTATTTTTACAAAAACTATCATTATTATCGTTATCAGTATTAACTATATTATTATTATTAAAATAATTACGATTATGAAAATAAAAGTTTTATTGACGTTATTAAAGTTA
Organism: Rutidosis leptorrhynchoides; assembly: GCF_046630445.1. NCBI lineage: Eukaryota > Viridiplantae > Streptophyta > Magnoliopsida > Asterales > Asteraceae > Rutidosis > Rutidosis leptorrhynchoides. The sequence continues at coordinate 671,841,124 of NC_092334.1, forward strand.
TAAGCATAAAAATAAAGATTATATATATATATATATATATATATATATATATATATATATATATATATATATATATATATATATATATATATATATATATATATATATATAATATACATAACTTAACTATATTAATATTCTAGATATCAAATGAAAATATACATAATAAAACTTATATATATATATATATATATATATATATATATATATATATATATATATATATATATATATATATATATATATATATATATATATATATATATATATATATATATATATATATATATATATATATATATATATATATATATATATATATATATATATAAATTACATCACTAATAATATATAAATTGTTCGATTACCAGAATATGTTTTAATACATATATGAATGATATAGGTTCGTGAATCTGAGGCCAACCCTGCATTGTTCAGTTGTTCAATGTTGTCATATGTATTTTTACTACAAAATACAGTATTGTGAGTTTCATTACTCCCCTTTTAAATGCTTTTGCAATATATATATTTTTGGGACTGAGAATACATGCGCTTTTATAAATGTTTTACGAAATAGATACAAGTAATTGAAACTACATTATATGGGTGAATGATCGAAGCCGAATATGCCCCTTTTGCTTGGTAGCCTAAGAATTAGTAAACCGATCTACTAATTGACGCGAATCCTAAAGATAGATCTATTGGGCCTAATGAACCCCATCCAAAGTACCGGATGCTTTAGTACTTCGAATTCATTTTTATCATGTCCGAAGGATTTCCCGAAATGATAGGGGATATTCTTATATGCATCTTGTTAATGTCGGTTACCAGGTGTTCACCATATGAATGATTTTAGTCTCTATGCATGGGACGTATATTTATGAGAACTGGAAATGAAATTCTTGTGGTCTATTAAAGTGATGGAAATGATTATTTATGTTAAAGTAATGAACTCACCAACCTTTTGGTTGACACTTGAAAGCATGTTTATTCTCAGGTATGAAAGAAATCTTCCGCTGTGCATTTGCTCATTTAGAGATATTACTTGGAGTCATTCATGACATATTTCAAAAGACGTTGCATTCGAGTCATCGAGTTCATCAAGATCAATTATTAAGTTAATTATAGTTGGATGTATTATGAAATGATATGCGTGTCGTCAACTTTCAATGAAATGAAAGTTTGTCTTTTAAAAACGAATGCAATGTTTGTAAAATGTATCATTTAGAGGTCAAGTACCTCGCAATGTAATCAACTATTGTGAATCGTTTGTAATCGATATGGACTTCGTCCATATGGATTAGGACGGGTTATTAGAGTTGGTATCAGAGCGGAGGTCTTAGCGAACCAGGTCTTGCATCAGTGTGTCAAACTGATAGTTGTTAGGATGCATTAATGAGTCTGGACTTCGACCTTAGCTGCATGTCAAAAAGTTTTGCTAATCATTTCTTGTCGGAAATTACCCGCTTATCATTCTTAGTCTAGATACATCTTACTGCATTGATTGCATGAATAGTGTATAGACAAAATTCATATCTTAGCATATCTGCTAATCCATATCTTAGCGTATCTGTTACTGTAGACTTTATCTGACACGTTCCTGTAATTCCCTCTGTAATCTACGGGATCTTTTATACTATGTATAGGTATTTTATGTAATTAGAATATCATCTGATATCCGAAAATCATTTTATATTGAAAAACCCTTTACTCAATCGTATGAAATGGAACTCGCCACTAGTTCAAGTCCCTCGAATTTCGACAGCTATTCCGATATGGATGTTCACCTAAACTCCAGAAGCAGCGTCACCAGAATGAATCAACCAATCATCCATCCCCAATTCATCTGATGGGTTCGTGATCTACTTAATCATTGGAGACAAGAAGAAGGTGATCCTTTTCACCCACCGAATTTCCCTCTTGGTGAAGAACCTGAAGCACTTACTGGCGAACCTATCCGAAACACCATTTTCACCCTCATTTCCCGAATATCTCACCACGATTATATCCTATTTAAAATTCTAAACCTTACTCATCCATTCATTCCGATCGACAATCATCCCGGAATAATAGAAGAAGTCAACGAGCTTCGCGCCCGAGTCGTAGCCTTGGAAAATATAGTGCAAAATGTACCAGCTTCAACAACATCACCGGCACCAACAGTATCACCAATATCAATACCAGTACCACCAACAACCCAAGCTTTAACATCACATGCCTCAACATCTCATTCTGTACCTCGAGTATAATCATCGTTCTACATGACGTTCTACGTCTTCGTTCTTCATGATGATTATGTAATCTCTAATGTTTTAGAGATTATGTATTCTAGTTCTAACGGTAAATCAAATGAGATTAATATTATATTAACTCATTTAATCCATGATTACATATGAGGAAAAATATATATGTATATATGTTTTCATAAAGACTGTAATTAAAAATTCTTTTGTACAAACTGTTAATGGTGAAAATATTTTAACGGGTAGGTAATACCCGAGGAAATATTTAACTTTCATATTAGCATGTTATACTGTACATTCTTCGAATCTGATTCAACAGTCATTTACTATCCTACTTACATCTACAGATATACGTATCCGTTTACCGCAGAATAACCATTTTCCTTCAATTTCATATTTAGATTTTTACTTATCAGAATCCAACAATTGGCATAATGAAGAAAACATTAGACAAAATAAAATTTGTTAGAAACAAACAAATTAACTATGAGAAATTTTGTTAAGAATCCACGCTAACAAAATCCTAGCTAACTGTTCCAAGCTAACTGTTAATTCCTTATTACATTTAATTATCGCAATTTTAATTCTCGCAATTTTATTTATCGTCATTTAATTTCTGTTATTTATTTTATGCACTTTATTTATCGTCATTTAAATACTGTTATTTACGCATTTAAATATCGAGACACGTATACAAGGTTTTGACATATCATATCGACGCATATATATATTATATATATATATATATATATATATATATATATATATATATATATATATATATATATATATATATATATATATATATATATATATATATATATATATATATATATATATATATATATATATATATATATATATATATATATATATATATATATATATATATATATATATATATTATTTGGAATAACCATAGACACTCTATATGCAGTAATGCTGGAGTTAGCTATACATGGTTGAGGTTGATTCTACAATAATATATATACTTTGAGTTGTGATCGAGTCTGATACATGTACACGGGTCACGACACGTATTAATTAATTCGAATATTATATATTGCTAACTGTGGACTATCAACTGAGGACTACCAACATTGGACAATTAAAATGAATTAAAATATTAATTATAATATATGAAACTAAACAATTCTTCAAGTTTGCCACTTGATTTCATCCTAAACCTCATTTGTATCTTGACGATTCCAAACTACGTTCAAACCTTTCATGATTCTTGAAAATACCTCAATCGAGAGGATGAACCAACCACACTTCATCTACGGAAGAAAAGATTAATGGATATAGTTATGCACCTAAAAGCCCTCGGAACCTGAGTAAATGTCTAACACATATCTGTGCTAGCTCCTTTGGCATTGTTATTATCGAAAATAGTCGTACAATCCCTTTCCAAATTAGTCAATTTTTTCACAGATCCAGCAAGACAACTTCGACTTTTCATTCGAATTAGTCTTATTATAACCTTGATATATAAGCTTACCTTTCGTCATCGTTACTGGAGAACCGTTTATATTTCCTCACATTAGCAGTAAACTTATCAACAACTGTGTTGATCTTTGATTTTCAGAATAAATCATTATATTCGTTATGATCCTATCATGTACTCATCCGAACCTTGTAACGAGAATTGTCATACCAATTACCGAGAATCAGCAATCAGTATTTGAATCTCGCAGCATGTCTACATCAATAGTTATATGTATACATATAACATTTATCTCTTAGAATTATGATCTTCCATTCTGAAATTCTGAACAGCACCCAGTCTACAAATCAATATTCTGAATTCTGAGAAAGCTGAATGAAGCAGCAAAAACTGTAAACGACCTTAACAGTCGAAAGTTTGATGATAAAGAATAGTATGTTGGCAAAGCTCAGAAAAGTGGAAACTGGAAAACGGATTGAGCAAACCATGAAGGAGACCGAGGACAAATACAAGAACCAAACCCTATATTCAAGAATCCAGATGATTCTGTATCCGATGAAATCTTTAGAAAATATCTTGCTCCATACCCATGTTAAATCTTGTGGAAAAATCTTGCTTCATCAACCTTCGATCTTAGAAATTCCAAAATATCATCATAAATATCTTCGATATTTCTGAGGATATTTTCATAAATATTCTTGTCCGAAAATTATTTATCTCTTCGTGCTATCTATATTACATCATAAAGGAAACTGTTTAATTTCTATATTCTGTAAACTTTCGAATTTAAATTATGAATGTTTTTGAAGTAGTGTTGGAAACTGATGCATGAGTTAGTATAATATAATGACACTTGATCAACGTGATTATATTACAGTAAGTTATGCTGAGTTTCTAAATGAAACGTGATGATTCACAGACCATAATGTCATCATGTGCCATGTTACACGACTCTTATATTCTATAAAAAAATATAAACATATCAAGAACATAAATTCTTAATAGTTCTATCTTCCTTCTTGAATTCTGTTAATTTAACCAACCAAGATCGTGCTATCACAATCTCCTTCTTAGAACATTAGTTATCGTCATTCAAAACTTCATACCTACGAATTCTGGATTATTATTCGCTTGACTTAAAGTCGGGAAGGGAAACCAAAAGGATGGAACTCCAAAATATAAAAGAAACAAAGAGAGTGGATTTATAGTGAGATATCCGGCAAAGCAATCGAAACAGATCCTCGTATTTAATCAAAGAAGATTCTAATTTCCTTACTTAACGAAGAATCAAATCTTTTATAGATTTCAAAGATTTTCTTCAAATCCCTTAAATTCCAGAAATCAACCGTGACTACATCACCGGTTAAGACGAACTTGCATTTACTCATTTCATTCTTTTGTGATAGCTTCACTCGTACTCTTCAAGTAGTCGAATTATCTTATCCATATTACTCAACAGTAATAAATCTCTATTTATCAGCTCATATTCGTCAGGAAAACATTCTTATTATTAACCATGATGATCCCACTCAAATTTCGAGACGAAATTTCTTTAACGGGTAGGTACTGGACGACCCGAGAATTTCTGACCAAATTTAAACTTAATCTTTATATGTTTCCGACACGATAAGCAAAGTTTGTAATATTGAGTCTTAAAAATTTTGAAATTTATATTCATGTAATCAATTACCCTTTGACTGTGCCCGTCGATTCATGAACAAATATTTGTAAATAGATACATATATAATTAAATAAATAGATATATATATTATAATTTGAAATATAATTGGGAATAACATTTCGCTTTAATTGTTAAAAAAATAATTATGTGAAGTAAAATAAGATATAACAAAATTTATTATTTAAAATGTATCTATAAATATACATATATAAAGTATATGTGGAACATAATTACTATCTAATTTTAACACTCGATTGTCACCTCATTGATATTAAACTAGTTAAAATACAAAATTTTTAGCGATTAATTATATATAAACAATTGTAGATTATATATATACATTATAGTATTTAGTATATTATATATAAGTTCTATATATAATTATTATGTATTTTGTAATCTATAAATATTGTATGTAAAAATTGATATTTTCTATTTTTTAATGTAAATATTTATAAGTTATTATATAGTTATTATATGGATATAATCATTATTATTATTAATGTAATTATAATTATTATTAATATTAATACATTATATTATATAGATACCAAATATAGGAAATAAATAAATAGATATTACCAACTCCTTTATATCACTATCTCTTTCACTTTTTCTGTTATATTCGTGATTCACAAATCGATCCCTTCCTGTATCACACTCAATTAATCGATTACAGCTATCAATTTCTATTATATACTGATATTCGTTGCTATTATTGAATAAGAATTAAAGTAAATAAAACTTAGAAAAATATCGATGCCCTGTTCTTGGTCCAATTTAACAAAAGCTCCATTTCGAATGAATTTTCAAAATGTGACAATGCAGTTCTGTTAGGAATGATCTAATCAAACTATCTGTAAGTTTTCAATCCTCAAATCTTTCTATCAATTTCTAATTTTGGAGTCAAAGTTAAACTTTAAAAAGTCAACAGAGTTGTTCATTAAGAAATTCGAAATGGTTTTGAGGTTTCAGGTTAAATTGATGCTTCCTAAAGTTTATAGGCAAGATTTAAAACACAATTCATGTTATAAGTTTAATCTAAAACAACGTAAAATGTGGAATTCGATTTAGACCTCATATTGTTCTTGACTGTGACATGCAATAGCTCGAATTTGAATGAAATCTCAAAAAGTATTAATAGGGTTTTGTTAGGAATAATCTAAACGATCTTTCTGCAAAATATGAAGTATCAATTCCTTTTAACGAATTCAAATTGTCGAGTCAAAGTTTAAAATCAAAAAGTCAAAGAAATTGTTCATAGCAAAATTTGAGCTGGTTTCGATGTTTCTTGTTGAACTGATGATTTGGAAAGATTATATGAATGTTATACAACCTTTTTCATGTTGTAATAATTTCCCAAAACGTTCTCAAAATTGAATTAATGTATTATTTTTTATTTTTTATTTTTTTTTTTGTGCTGTTCGTGGACTGCAGTAGCAGTCAACAGCATAATTTTTTTTCTTTCCTCAAACATTTAATTCCGAATATTTATGATTATTTTTAGGAATCTAAGTAAGTTTAAACCTTTGTTTCATAGATAGGAATTGTTCTCTGGTCGACTAGGATTTTGGAGGTGAAGATAAAGGAAATAAATAAGATATATGTTATATACATATTTTTACGGTCATATTCCAGGAAAACAGTAATGGTTAGATGGTTATGAGGTGATTTGGGTGAGCGAGAGGTCTCGGGTTCAAGCCCTAGCTAGGACATTATTTTTTTTAAAGCCGAATTCATTGAGGTAGTCTCATTTTTATTATTATTGTTATCAATTTTATTATTATTATTATTGTTATTATTAGTTATTGTTATTATTAGCATTATTATTATTACTAATAAAAGTATTAGTTACCATTTATTATTATTATCATAATTATAATTACAATTATTATTATTATTATTATTATTATTATTATTATTATTATTATTATTGTTATTGTTATTACTAATATTATTATCATTACTAGTATTATAATTATTATCATTGTTATTATTTCTAAAATATGCATTATTAGCATTTTTAATAACATAAGTATTATTATTATTAATGTTATTATTATTATCATTAACATAGGTATTACTATTAGTATTATCATTATTATTATTAATATTACGAAGTATCATTAATAGACTTATCAATTAAACATTAATATTAGTAATACTGTATAATTACTAAAATTTCTATTAAAACTACTAAAAAATTCACCGTTATTATTAAAATATTATTTTTACAAAAACTATCATTATTATCGTTATCAGTATTAACTATATTATTATTATTAAAATAATTACGATTATGAAAATAAAATTTTTATTGACGTTATATATATATAAATCACATCACTAATAATATATAAATTGTTCGATTACTAGAATATGTTTTAATACATATATGAATGATATAGGTTCGTGAATCCGAGGCCAACCCTGCATTGTTCAGTTGTTCAATGTCGTCATATGTATTTTTACTACAAAATACAGTATTGTGAGTTTCATTACTCCCTTTTTAAATGCTTTTGCAATATATACATTTTTGGGACTGAGAATACATGCACTTTTATAAATGTTTTACGAAATAGACACAAGTAATTGAAACTACATTATATGGGTGAATGATCGAAGCCGAATATGCCCCTTTTGCTTGGTAGCCTAAGAATTAGTAAACCGATCTACCAAATGACGCGAATCCTAAAGATAGATCTATTGGGCCTAACGAACCCCATCCAAAGTACCGGATGCTTTAGTACTTCGAATTCATTTTTATCATGTCCGAAGGATTTTCCGGAATGATAGGGGATATTCTTATATGCATCTTGTTAATGTCGGTTACCAGGTGTTCACCATATGAATGATTTTTGTCTCTATGCATGGGACGTATATTTATGAGAACTGGAAATGAAATTCTTGTGGTCTATTAAAATGATGGAAATGATTATTTATGTTAAACTAATGAACTCACCAACCATTTGGTTGACACTTGAAAGCATGTTTATTCTCAGGTATGAAAGAAATCTTTCGCTGTGTATTTGCTCATTTAGAGATATTACTTGGAGTCATTCATGACATATTTCAAAAGACGTTGCATTCGAGTCATCGAGTTCATCAAGATCAATTATTAAGTCAATAATAGTTGGATGTATTATGAAATGATATGCGTGTCGTCAACTTTCAATGAAATGAAAGTTTGTCTTTTAAAAACGAATGCAATGTTTGTAAAATGTATCATTTAGAGGTCAAGTACCTCGCGATGTAATCAACTATTGTGAATCGTTTGTAATCGATATGGACTTCTCCAGATGGATTAGGAAGGGTCATTAGATCAAGAAACTTTTGGAGGAGAATGCAGAGTTAAAGAAAGAGATAAAGTTGGTGAAGTATGAGAAAGAACGTAACACCCGTTGGGGAAAGCAATCGCTTGCTCATCTCAAGGAGAATGTTGATTTCTGGTTGGATATGGAAAGAAATCGAGTCAACAAGCAGCTTGCTCTAAAGGGGTATGATAACAACGCAGTCAACAGCCGCGTTACTAACCTCTACGATAACCTCGAGTATCTCTATGAGAAGCAAAAGGCGAGGAACGAGAAAGTTGATGAGTTTATGAAGAAGGTCGAGGACGAGAAGAAGAAATATGAAGATTACTTCAATCTTAATATTTCCTAGATTAATTTTCCAATTCCTATCTATGTAAAGGCTATGCCTTAAACTATTTCTATTTCCGAATCGTGTATTAAAAAGGCTTATTTAATGCCTCGTTCTAATAATATAAAGTGTTCTATTAATATCATGTGATATCAATGCTTTATTTTATTCATTGCCCAAACTTATAACTTGTCACCTTACCAAACTTATGTTCACTTCTATGTAGTGACATCATGGTTCGTCCAGCTGCACCTACTGTTAACAACATCGTATTAACCACTGAACAATTCCAACAGTTGCTTGTTGCCGCCCACGGCAACGCTCAAGCTAATAATGTTAATCCTCAACCGAAACCTTGTTCTTACAAGGACTTTACAAACTGCCATCCTCCCGCTTTTAAGGGAAATGAAGAGGCTGTCGAACTAGTTCGATGGTTCAAGAAGCTAGACTCTATCTTCCGCATTTGCAACTGCGGGGGTGACGATCGGGTCAAATATGCCACTAGCTCATTAGCTGGCAATGCTTTGACTTGGTGGACTACTTATGCTAAGTCCGTAGGAATTGACAATGCTAATGCAATCCTATGGGATGAACTCAAAAGCATGATGGTTAATAAATTTTGTCCTAGGAGTCAAGTTCAAAAACTTGAAGCCGAGTTTTGGGAACTCAAGGTGAAGGGTACCGACATAGAAAACTACACCAATCGTTTTCTCGAGCTTTCAGCTTTGTGTCCCTAGATGTTTCCTACCAAAGCTAGAAGGATTGAAAGGTATATTGAAGGTCTCCTCGAAGATGTTCAAGGGAATGTTATCGCTGCTGAGAAGGTTACTCTTGATGAGGTGATTCTCATGGCGCAAAATTTGATGTTGGCCAAGAGAAGAAGAGCGTCGGCTAATAAGCAGGTTGACACTAAGAGTAATGAAGGTAAAAGGAAGTTTGAGCCATCTCAAGGTTCGACTCAGAATGTTAGTAAGAAGCCGACGGATAGTACAAGGACGAATTATAAAGGCACATATCCTTTTTGCATTCGTTGTGAAAGGCATCACCCGGGGCGGTGTACTGCTACCTGTACGTTGTGTAAGAAAGTGGGACACGTTGCTAAGACGTGTAAGACTCCTCCAAAGGATAAAGCTATTGTTCCTGCTAAAGCTCCTCCTACTTGCTACACTTGTGGAGAAAAGGGACACATTAGTCCAAATTGTCCTAAGAAGAAAGATAATCCCGCTACTAGAGCCAATACTACTGCTGTAAAGGGTCGTGCGTTTGTTCTTACTGCTGCTGAAGCCCGAGATGAAGATGAGGTCATCACGGGTACGTATCTTGTCAATAATTGTTACGCAACTATTTTATTTGATACGGGTGCCGACAAAAGTTACGTGTCTAGTGAATTTTGTACCCTATTTGCTGAAAGGCCTCAACCCTTAGATTCTAAACGATTAGTAGAAGTAGCCAATGGAAAGATCATGAAAGTCGATAAAATCTATAAAAACTACAACATAATGTTAGCCAATAAAGAATTTAAGATAGACCTTTTGCCGGTCGAGCTCGGAAGTTTTGATGTCGTAATTGGAATGGATTGGTTACATCCATTACATGCTGCAATCTTGTGTTTAGATAAAACCGTTAACATTCCGTTGGGAAATAGAGAGACTCTTGTTATTCAAGGCGACAAGAGTGGTTCTAATCTCAACATTATCTCCTGTATTAAAACTCGCAAGTACCTTACGAAAGGTTATCCAGCTATTCTAGCCCATGTTAAGATGATCAAATAGAAAGAGAAGTGCATTAAAGATGTACCAGTAGTTAAAGACTTTCCCGATGTGTTTCCCGAAGATCTTCCTGGTCTTCCACCTCCTCGACATGTTGAATTTCAAATTGATTTAGCTCCCGGTGCTACTCCTATTGCTAAAGCACCATACCATTTAGCACCTTCCGAAATGAAGGAACTTTCTAACCAACTCTAAGAACTATTAGATAAAGGTTTCATTCGTCCAAGCTCGTCCCCATAGGGAGCTCCTATTCTATTCGTTAAGAAGAAAGATGGTACGTTGAGGATGTGCATTGATTATCGCAAACTCAACAAGCTTACTATCAAGAATCGTTACCCGTTGCCACGTACTGATGATCTATTCGACCAACTTCAAGGGTCAAGTGTTTATTCAAAGATTGATTTGAGGTCCGGTTATCACCAACTCAAAGTCAAGGAATCCGATATTCCTAAGACTGCTTTTCGCACTCGTTATGGGCACTATGAATTTTGTGTTATGCCTTTTGGCTTAACTAACACTCCTTCCGTATTCATGGATCTTATGAATCGCGTCTGCAAGCCGTATCTTGACAAATTTGTCATTGTGTTCATTGACGACATTTTGATCTACTCCAAGAGTGAGAAAGAACATGAGCAACATTTGCCGGTTACTATCGAAGGTTCATAAAAGAATTTTCCCTCCTTGCTAAACCTCTTACCAAGCTAACTCACAAAGGGAAGAAATTTGAGTGGTCCGAAGAACAGGAATCTGCTTTCAAGATTCTGAAGGATAAATTGACCACAGCTCTGATCCTCTCTTTACCTGAAGGTACTGATGACTTTGTTGTTTACTACGATGCCTTAAAGCAAGGCTTTGGTTGTGTTTTAATGCAACGTGAAAAGGTTATTGCCTACGCAACTAGACAGTTGAAGAAGCACGAAGAGAACTATACCACACATGACCTTGAGTTAGGTGTCGTAGTATTTGCATTACAGATATGGAGACATTATCTATATGGTACTAAGTTTACGGTGTACACTGACCATAAAAGTCTTTGACATATCTTCGATCAGAAAAAGCTGAATATGAGGCAAAGCCGATGGCTCGAGTTATTGAACGATTATCACTGTGAGCTGAAATATCATCCCGGCAAGGCGAATGTAGTTGCTGATGCCCTTAGTCGAAAAGACCATGTTAAACGTGTTCGTTCTTTAAACCTGAAAATCAAATCAAATCTTATATCACGAATCTGTGAAGCTCAACTTGAAGCTATCAAACCAACACTTATCGAAGGTGAAGGACCTATCGGTTTTGAGAACCAACTCCAAGTGAAAGCTAATGGTACACGGTACTTTGGTAACAAAATTTGGGTCCCTCGTTTCGGTAATCTCTGTGAACTAGTCTTGGATGAAGCTCATAAGACTAGGTATTCTATTCATCCCGGTTCCAGTAAGATGTATCACAATGTGAAGGAATTCTACTAGTGGCCTAACATGAAAGCCGACATTGCTACGTATGTTAGTAAGTGTCTCACTTATTTGAAAGTCAAGGCTGAACATCAAAAGCCTTCTGGTCTGTTGACACAACCCGATATTCCGCAGTGGAAGTGGGAATGCATCACTATGGACTTCGTTACTAAGTTACCTAAGACTTCAAACGGTAACGATACCATTTGGGTCATAGTTGATCGTCTTACTAAATCTACACATTTCATATCGATCAAGGAAACTGACAAGATGGAGAAATTATCACAGCTTTACATTAAAGAAATTGTCTCACGTCATGGAGTTCCTATCTCGTTTATTTCTGATCGCGACGGTCGATTCGTTTCTAGATTATGGAAAACTTTACAATCTGCTCTTGGAACTCAACTCGACATGAGTATAGCCTATCATCCGCAAACTGATGGTTAAAATGAACGAACTATTCAAACCTTGGAAGATATGCTACGTGCTTGTGTAATCGATTTCGGCAAAGGTGGGGATAGACACTTGCCTTTGGTTGAATTTTCTTACAACAACAGTTATCACTCTAGCATTAAAGCTGCACCTTTTGAAGCTTTATACGGCCAGAAATGTAGATCCCCTTTGTGTTGGGATGAACTCGAGGACAGACATTTAACTGATCCTGAAATCATTCATGAAACTACCGAAAAGATCGTTCAGATTAAGCAACGATTAGAAACTGCCCGTAGCCGACAAAAGAGCTATGCCCATAGAAAGCGAAAGGATATAGAATTCCAAGTTGGAGATAAAGTCATGTTGAAAGTATCCCCTTGGAAAGGCGTTGTCCATTTCGGTAAACGAAGCAAACTCAGTCCACGATATGTTGGACCTTTCACGATCACTCAAAGAGTCGGTCCCGTGGCGTACCAATTAGAACTACCAACTGAACTCAGTCAAGTACATGATGTGTTTCATGTCTCGAATCTTAAAAGGTGTCTTGCTGATGACACACTTGTTATTCCTTTGGATGATATCCGCATGGATGAGCAAATGCACTTCATTGAAGAACCTATAGAAATCATGGAAGGAGAGGTCAAACAAACGCGTAAAAGCAACATACCTATCGTTAAAATCCGTTGGAATTCGCGTAGAGGCCCCAAATATACCTGGGAATGCAAAGACCACATGATACGGAAATATCCCCATCTCTTCTCAACTGCTGATGCAAACGAGGAATCTACCTAAAACTTCGGGACGAAGTTTTCAATAATGGGGAGGTACTATAACGACCCTCATTTTTCCATTCAATATTTTTCCTTATTAAATGCCCAAACAATATAATTAAAACTTAACTACTTAACTTTAATTAATAATTGTTAAGTATTAAAAATTTTAAAACGTAATAATTAACTTTGTGTAATAAACAACAAGTTAATAAAATACGGAAATGATAAGCTAAATAACTTTCGTGAACAAAAGGTAATAAATTAAAGTTTAATGTATATAACTTAATTAGTCTTAAATAAGTTTAGGGATCATTTAAGCTAACTTAAAGTACAAGGACTAAAGTGAAAAATCCTAAAACTCATCCATGCATGCATGAGCAGAAATTTAAAAAAACAAATAGGTGAATTACCTAAATTGCCCTCCCTAAAATCAGCTCCATTAACACCCATTACTTCCTCTCCGAGTTCAACTTGTTCCCTAAGTAAACCTAACCCTAACTCTAATTCTAGAATTATCTAATCCTCCCTATAAATAGAGGTCTGGGCTAAAGCTAAACATGTACCAAATCAAATTACAAAAATCTCTCTCAAATCTCTCCCCTCTCTCCCTATTTTCGGCTCAAAAACTGAAACCCCAAACCACCACCATCGAATTCATCATTAATCTTCAAAGGGTTTTTAAGCAATCTTCATCGTGTTCTTCGCGTTCTTCGAAGATCTTCAAAGGTGTTCTTCAAATCTTCAAGGTTTTGATCTTCATCTCCAAAGTGTTTCATCTTTTCCTTGTTAATCATCTTCGAATCTTCAAGGTATAACATAAACCCTAAAACTTATTTACATAATCTTTAATCTTGTTTTAAATCATGTTCATGATATGATCTTGTTAATTCAAACAAATACATATACATATACATGAACACGCATAGATATATACATATACATGGAGAGAAAAAATATTAATATGTATGTGTGTGTGTCGACCGAAAAAAAAGGAGTGTTTGATCTTTAAAACCTAGGTGATTAGACAAAAGATTTGTTTGTGTTAATTAAAGAAACAAAATATAAATATATATACATATACATAAATCGATACTTATATATATACATGTAAAAAAAAATATATATATATATACATATACACGGTTTACATATAAAAAAAATAAAAACTATATATATATATATATATATATATATATATATATATATATATATATATATATATATATATATATATACACACACACACATATACGATATCCATATATATACATAAACCCTAAACCTAACCCTAATTAATTAAACCTAAACCCTAGGACATTAATTAAACCCTAGTCATTTATTACTAAACCCTAATCATTTAAAATACTACTTTAATTAATTAACCCTAATTAATTAATGAAACCCTAATATTACTTATACTATTATTTAACATTTATACACTATTACTATTACTAACACTTATAACCTACTACTTATATTATAACACATATAACATACTACTACTTATATTATATTATAGGATTACGTTAGTCATTCACGATAACGTGTGATTACTCGAACGTCAACGTTACTTAAGGCCTAGGGTGATCCTTGGTACTACTATGGGACGCTTGTGGATTACGAATGCCAAACTTAGATTTTGGTCAAGAAATCATGGGCCAACCGGTAACAATTGGTCATTCTGGTGACTCGACGGTGGAATAGATGTTTGAGTATGATGCACAATGTCAAACCCGACTATAGTAATCATACACTTAGTTATCTTCACACTTAATAGGTGGTAGACTTATTAAGGACAACTCACTAGTGTTCGACACCAATTTACTAAAAGTGGAAACTACTAAAAATGGAAACTTGCTAAAAGTAGAAACTTACTAAGAATGGAACTTAGTAAAACGAACTATACTTAAACACTTGCATACTTAAACTTAAATTTGGGCAAAACACTTAACTACTCTTAAATGTCAATAGGTTAACTTTCTGCTCACGTTCATTCAAACTTTCTATTCCGAGGAATAACTCTCTCTCTACTTACTAAGGTGAATTTCATAGCTCCACTTTATATTGTGCACAACTTATTTAACCTTTTGGGGTGAGACACATGCTAATTTTACTTTTTACAATTTAGACACAAGTACCAACTGTTAAACTATGCTATACCCGGCTATGTCTGACTAAGTCCCTACAGTGATATTTTTAATTGCTCGTTAAATGCTTTCTTAATTATTGGGGGTAGGCCTATCGGGAGTAACATCCCCGATACATTTGACTAAGTCTTTGTATTACTTAATAAAGAAATTAAACCGACAAGTATAGACACAACTTGTCATTGGGGCAAACTTTGAACGTTTAGTCTAAATATCACGAATTGGCATAACTTTTTGATCCCTGTGAGATCAACTTTATAAACTAAATCTTGTGGTCTAAAACAACGGTCAAACATTTTTGTTAAACCTATGAACTTCACTCAACCTTTTTGGTTGACACTTTAGCATGTTTGTCTCAGGTGCCGATTGATCAAGCTTGAATTACTTACTGCTTATGTGATGCTACTTCGACTTAGGATCAAGAGATATTGCATTTATTATTCTTGCATTTAAAACAATTACTTTTTTGTAATTTCCATTATTGTAACGACCTTCATTTTCCGCTGCATACTCAACAAAGTTTGTTTTTATCATTTAGTATTATTCTCGTATATTATAATATGTTGGTTTGTTTGATATTAATGTCACATTCACCCAGGCCCTAATTGTGTGACGACCCGGAAATTTTCGACCAAATTTAAACTTGATCTTTATATGTTTCCGACACGATAAGCAAAGTCTCTAATATTGATTTTGAAACTGTTTTCATATATGCAATTACCCTTTGACCATTTCCAACGATTCATGAACAATTATTATAAAGAAGTATGAGTATATACTTATTTATAAATATAAGTATAAGTATATATATTAATTTGAAATAACAAAATACAATTTAATCAATTGAATTGAAAATGTAATGTATTCGTCCGGATGGATTAGGACGGGTCATTAGAGTTGGTATCAGAGCGGTGGTCTTAGCGAACCAGGTCTTGCATTAGTGTGTCTAACTGATAGTTGTTTAGATGCATTAGTGAGTCTGGACTTCGACCGTGTCTGTGTGTCAAAAGTTTTGCTTATCATTTCGTGTCGAAAATTAAATGCTTATCATTCTTAGTCTAGACACATCATACTGCAATGATTGCATGAATAGTGTATAGACAAAATTCACATCTTAGCGTATCTGCTAATTCATATCTTAGCGTATCTGTTACTGTAGACTTTTCCTGACAGCTTCCATAGATTCCTCCGTAACTTATGGGATTTTAGTATTATATATGCATATGTAAATTATGTATTGCAGGGTACTAATCTACATCCTATAATCTATTTCTTATTGAAAATCCTTCATCTGATCGTACGAGATGAATCCCTCAACCAGTTGGAGTCCCTCAGATTCCGATAGCTATTCCGATAGTTATTCCGACAGCTATTCTGACATGGATGTTCACCTAAGCTCCGGAAGCAGCATCACCAGAATGAATCAACCAATCAGCCATCCCTAATTCATTCGATGGGTTCGTAGTCTACCTAATCACTAGAGACAAGAAGAAGGTGATCTTTTCCACCCACCTTATTGCCCTCTCAACGAGGAACCTAAAGCACTTACCGGTGAACCTATCCGAAACACCATTTTCAGCCTCATTTCTAGAGTAGCTCGTCACGATTATATTCTATCCACAAATTCTAAATCTGATTCATCCGCTCGTTCCGACCGACAATCATCCCGGAATAATAGAAGAAGTCAACGAACTTCGCGCTCGAGTAATCAATTTGGAAAATATGGTGCAAAATTTACAAGCACCAGCAACAGCACCGGCAGCAACAGTACCACCAGCAACAACACCAACAGTACCATCACCACCACCAACAGCAACATCCGCATCCCACACCTCGACATCACAATCTATACCTCGAGCATCAACATCGTACTTACCATAGATACCAAGGAGTACTAATAAGAATCAACGATGAAGTATTGATTCATAACTTCATTGGAGAACTATTATGCGGCGATTATGTAATCTCTAAAGTCTTAGAGATTGTTTATTTTAGCTCAAACCAAAAAGCAAATGAGATTAATATCATATTAACTCATAAATCCATGATTACATCTGAAGAAAATATATACGTATATATATTTTCATAAAGATTGTAATTAAAATTCTTTTGTACAAACTGTTAATGGTGAAAATATTTTAACGGGTAGGTAATACCCGAGGAATATTTAAATTTCACATTAATCAGTTACACGGTACATTCTGCGAATCTGATTCAACAGTCATTCACTATCCTACTTACAACCATCGATATACGTATCCGTTCACCGCAGAATAACCATTTTCATCAAATTTCATATTTGGATTTTGATTTACCAGAATCCAACAAGTGGTATAATGAAGAAAACATTGGACAAAATAAAATTTGTTAGAAACAAACAAATTAACTATGAGAAATTTTATTAAGAATTCACACTAACTGTTCCTAGCTAACTGTTCCTAGCTAACTGATTACATTTTATTTATCGTAATTTAATTATCGCAATTTATATTCTCGCAATTTTATTTATCATCATTTAATTTCTGTTATTTATTTTACGCACTTTATTTATTGTCATTTCAATACTGTTATTTACGCATTTAAATATCGGGACACGTATACAAGGTTTTGACATATCATATCGACGCATCTATATATATGATTTGGAATAACCATAGACACACTATATGCAGTAATGATCGAGTTAGCTATACAGGGTTGAGGTTGATTCTACAATAATATATATACTTTGAGTTGTGATCGAGTCTGAGACACGTACATGGGTCACGATACGTATTAATTAATTCGAATATTATAAATTAAACCATATATGAATTATTGAATTGCTAACTGTGGACTATCAACATTGGAGAATTAAAATGAATTAAAATATTGATTATAACATATAAAACTAAACAATTCTTCAAGTTTGCCACTTGATTTCATCTTAAACCTCATTTGTATCTTGACGATTACAATCTACATTCAAACTTTTCATAATTCTTGAAAAACAACTCAATCGAGAGAATGAACCAACCGCACTTCATCTAAGGAAGAAAAGATTGATGCATATAGTTATGCACTTGAAAACACTCGGAACTTGAGTAAACGTTTAACACGTATCTTTATTAGCTCCTTTGGCGTTGTTATTCTAGAAAATAAATTTACAATCCCTTTTCAAGGTATCCAACTTTGTCACAGCTCCAACAAGTCAACTTCGACTTTTCAATCGTACTAGTCTTATTATAACCTTGATGTATACGATTGCCTTTTTCGTCATTGTTACCGCAGAACCGTTTATATTCCACCACATTAGCAGAAAACTTACCAGCAACATCATTAATCTTTGACTTCCTGAAAGGTTATTATATTCATTGAAACCCTATCACCTACTCATTCGCATCTTGTAAAGAGAAATGTCATACCAATTACCGGGAATTAGCAATCAGTACTTTGAAAACTCACAGCATGTCTACATCTACAGCTATACGTATACATATAACATTTATCTCTTAGAATTATGATCCTTCATTCTGAAATTCTGAAAAGCACTCTAGCCTACGAATCAGTTCTTTGAATTTTGCGAAAGCTAATAAAGCAGCGAAAACTGTTGATGACTTTAACAGTCAAAAGTATGATGATAAAGAATGGAGTGTTGGAAACGCGCAATAGAAAAATTAGTACGGAAAAGCGGATTATGCGAAACCATGAAGGAGACTCTGAACAAATCACAAGGACTAAACTTGTACATAAAGAATCCAGATGATTCTGTTTCTGATGAAATCTTTAACGAATATCTTGCTCCGTACTCATGTTAAAATCTTGCAGAAAATCTTTCTTCATCAACCATCGAACTTAGAAATTCCAAAATATCATCATAAATATCTTCGATATTTCTGAAGATATTTTCATAAATATTCTTGTCCGAAATTATTTATCTCTTCGTGCTATCTATATTACATCATAAAGGAAACTACTTTAGTTTCTAATTTTCTTTAAAATTCGAGTTTAAATTATGAATGTTTTTAAAGAAGTGTTGGAAATTGATGCATGAGTTAGTATAATATAATGACACTTGATCAATGCGATTATATTACAGTAAGTCATGCTGAGTTTCTAATGAAACGTGATGATTCACAGACCATAACGTCATCATGTGCCATGTTACACGACTCTTATATTCTATCTAATCTCCAAACATATCGAGAACATATCTTCTTGATAAATCTATTTTTCCAAGATATTCTGGAAATTTGACAAATCAAGATTGTGCCCTTACAATCTCCTTCTTAGAACATTAACTATGCTCATTCCGAATTTAATATTTACGAATTTTGCTGGACCATTATTCGCTTGATTTAATGTCGGGAAGATAAAACAAAAGCATGAAGCTTCAAAATATCAATGGGGGTATAAATCACAGTAAATTGGAGAGAGTATTAACTGTGGATGTCAATGATTATGGAAAGACCCAACAACAACGCCGAAATTACAAACCGTGAATAATAATACGAATTGCAATATAAAGACACGGTATAATTAAGAATAGTATCACCCCAAGGGCGAAGTAGAAGAAAACAGATTCCTCCGGTGGAAGTTGAAAAAGAAGAATGATTGTTACGATAGTAAGGATAAGGACAAGGATTGGAACGGGATTAAGAATTTTCAAAATCTTTTGGATGTAAGAACTAAGAAAGAAAGTATAGGAATGGTGAAAATAATGGAACGGAAAAAGTTTAATTTATAATGGAAATATCAGACAGAGTAATCGAGGCAGATCATCGTATTTAATTATAGAGATCTTAATTTCCTTATTTTCTGAAGAATCAAATCTTTTAGATTTCGAAGATTTCCTCTAAACCCCTTGAATTCCGGAAATTAACCGTGACTGCGTCATCGGTTAAGACGAACATGCAAATATTCATTTCACTCTTTAGTGATAGCTTCACTCGTACTCTTCGAATAATCGAATTGTTTTATCCATATTACTCAATGATGATAAAACTCTACTTATCAACTCATATTCGTCATGAAAACATTTTATTGTTAGCCATGACCACCTCACTCAAATTTCAGGATGAAATTTCTTTAACGGGTAGGTACTGTGACGACCCGAAAATTTCCGACCAAATTTAAACTTGATCTTTCTATGTTTCTGACACGATAAGCAAAGTCTCTAATGTTGATTCTTGATAATTTTGAAACTGTTTTCATATATGCAATTACCCTTTGACCATTTCCAACGATTCACGAACAATTATTATAAAGAAGTATGAGTATATACTTATTTATAAATATAAGTATAAGTATATATATTAATTTGAAATAACAAAATACAATTTAATCATTTGAATTGAAAATGTAATGTATTTTTCCTGATGGATTAGGACGGGTCATTAGAAATTGGGGGTGTGATAATGTTTATGTGAAGACCAAAGACATTGACAAAGACAAGCTTGATGCAAAATCAAGAAGGTGTACATTTATCGGGTATGGTTTGGATGACATGGGTTATAAGTGTTGGGACAATGAGGCAAGGAAGGTGATTCGTAGTAGAGATGTTACTTTTGATGAAAGCTCGTTGTATGGCACTAAGGTAACGTTTAGTTCTAATCATGATCTGGTTAAGCTTGATGATTTTGTTGATGTGAATACAGGTTCTAGTGGGAGTTCGGAAACTATTGAATTGTCGATTAACGGTGAGGATCAAAACGATTGGGATGATTCAGAGAGTGGTGAAAGCTCCAAAAGTAGTGGGAGCTCTAATGGTGGAGATAGTGGCGATGTAACTTAATCACCACAACCCGTTACACCACCACTGAGACGCTCAAGTAGAACGCCCAAACCTAATGTTAGGTTTTCTCCATCGGCAAACCATTTCCTCTATACCGAAAATGGTGAACCCGAGAGTTATTTTGAAGCAAGACATCCTAAAGAATCCATACAATAGGAGCTTGCTATGAAAGAAGAGATGGGTTCACTGATAAAGAATAAGACATGGTCACTAGTGAAATTACCTCAAAATAAAAAGGCGTTGCACAATAAATGGGTCTTTCGGGTCAAAGATGAGTTAGACGGGAAAAAGCGGTACAAGGCTCGGTTGGTAGTTGTTAAAGGATTTCAACAAAGGGAGGGGGTCGATTATAAAGAGATTTTCTCGCCGGTTGTGAAGATGACTACTATTCAGTTGGTTTCGAGTATTGTTGCTGCTGATGACTTACATCTAGAACAGTTAGATGTTAAGACCGCGTTTTTACATGGGGATCTTAATGAAGAGATTTACATAATGCAACCTATGGGCTTCGAGGTAATTAGTAAAGAGAAGTGGGTTTGCAAATTAAAGAAAAGTCTGTATAGGTTGAAACAAGCACCTCGGCAATGGTACTTGAAGTTCGACGACTTTATGACTAGGAAAGGCTTCATGAGAAGCAATTCGGATCATTGTTGTTACTTGAAGAAATTCAAGTCCTCCTATGTTATATTGTTACTATATGTGGATGATATGTTGATTGCAGGATCGGACATGTCGGAGATCAATAAGTTGAAGAGACAATTATCTCTTGAGTTCGAAATGAAAGATTTGGGTGCTGCTAAACATATACTCGGGATAAGTATTACAAGGAATCGAGTTGAACATGGAAGATTCAAAGGCATTGAGAAAGTGTTAGAGCGGTTCAACATGGAAGATTCAAAGGCACGATCCTTGCCTTTAGGTGGTACTTTGAAGTTATCGAAGAGTCAATCACCTACAACAGATAAAGAGAAAGAGGCAATGGCTCAAGTCCCTTATGCATATGCGGTTGGAAGTGTTATGTATGCTATGGTATGTACAAGACCCGACATAGCTCATGCAGTGGGAGTTGTGAGTCGGTTTATGTCGAATCTGGGTATTGGGCATTGGGAAGGAATAAAATGGCTTTTGCGCTACTTAAAAGGTACTTCTAAAATGGGGTTACAATTCACTAAAAGTGATTCCATTTTAAGAGGGTACATTGATGCTGATTTGGGTGGATGTGATGATTCGGGAAAAAGCACTACGAGTTATGTTTTCACGGTTGGAAAGACTGCGGTTAGTTGGTTGTCTAGACTCCAAAGATGTGTTGCATTATCAACAACGGAGGCTGAATATATTACCGCCGCCGAAGCAAGCAAAGAACTAGTTTGGTTAAAGAATTTTATGATGGAGTTGGGGCGAGTTCAACAAAATTGGGTCATTTACTGTGATAATCAAAGTGCTATCCATTTAGGGAAGAACCCGGTGTTTCATGGTCGTACGAAACACATAAAGCTAAGGTATCATAAAATTCGCGAACTCATTGAAGATGGTACTTTAGTTGTTACGAAAATTCCTGGTACTGAGAATCCTGCCGATATGTGTACTAAGGAGGTTACGATCGGGAAGCTGAAGTTTTGCATAACTTCAACTGATCTTCTTGTTAACTGAAAATAGAAGACGTCGACTAGAGTGATAAAGGGTTATTGATGATTAGATTTCGACAAGTAGTGTTGAAGACCTTGTATCGAAAGTCTGCTCTTCCTGCGATGTTGAGTTTGCGTGTCGCATGTTTGATTGGCGGTATAAAAAGGTGTTTCGACGTTCTTAGTTGGAATGGTTAGTTTTGGGTTGTCGAGATTTGGGTTTTGTTTATGTTCAATTTTCAAGTGGGAGATTATTGTGGTGTGAAGCTAGAACGAAACAAGTCGCAAAGACAAAAAAATCAGGATCAGAAATCCTGATCCAAGTGGGATCACCAAATCTGAATTGGTGATTGTTGTTTGGGTCTATAAATTCCCAACATATAATATAATATTTGCATAAATAAAATACAATAAAGTTTGCGGTTTATCAGGATGCCAAATGGACGATGCAAATGTGTCGGGTTAAAGAATTTTATTTATTTTTTATGGTAAAATTTAATTGATCATGAGTGTAGTACATTGTTTTATATTGGTTAATTGTTTGATTGAGACGTTCACGTCTCCGGTTAATTTGGTTGTTACCTTGTCTTGACTCTTTAAAGATATGCTAATAATAACATATCTTCCACTCATCCGTCCATGTTTCTAACAATCCGAATTCAAACACATGAATGATTTTTTAAACTTTATTTACTTGTGTAGTAACTGAATAAATGAACGGCCTTAAATAATTATTCAAACTTTTATGTTCGACTAAAAGAGGTCTCAATGATGACATACTTTCTCTCCAGAATTAATCGTCACATCAGCGCTTCATTTTCAAAACTAAACACTACCAATAATAATGACATACTTCCTCAAATAAAGTAGAATCCACTATATTAATTAATTATTGTGTGGTACAAATATTGTACCAACAAGTATATATATATATATATATATATATATATATATATATATATATATATATGCAGGATCAATGGGGAAGTAAACAATCGGGGGAAACGAGGGGAAGCGAAATTTTTTTTTTCTTGAAATTTCTTTTTCAGGCATCAAGATCACACGAAAATATGAATATTTAGAAAAGACACTTCGTGATGAATGTTATTATTTAGGCAGAAAAACGATCGACACAAATAACATTCAAGATAATATTGTTCGTGAAGAATGTTAACGTTTTTTTTCTTCATGTTTTGTGAAGTAAAATTTAGCCCGATTTAGAGTTTAGGGTTTAGGGTTTAGGGCTTGGTGTTTTGAGTTTATGGAATAAACCCAAAACACCAAACCCTAAACTCTAAACCGTTCGTGTTAAAAACTCAATCTAAATCCTAAATCTAAACCCTACATCTAAACCCTAAACCCTAATATCTAAACCCTATAAACCATAATATCTAAACCCTAATATCTAAAACCTCAACATACGCTCGAAAAACACGATAATTGTTATATATTAGTTCTTCGAGCGTTTTCCAGCCAAAATAAAAACATTTATCACAAAGTGTCTTTATTAAATGTTCATATCTTCATCCAATCTATAATGTTCGTGAACAAAGTTTTTTCAAAAAACGAAAAAAAAAAGATTTTGCTTCCCCCCGCTTCCCCACGATTGGTTACTTCCCTCTTGATCCTACCACTATATATATATATATATATATATATATATATATATATATATATATATATATATATATATATATATATATATATATATATATATATATATATATATATATATCCATGGATTCTGTCCAGCAAAATTTGAGAGGAAGACAAAGAAGAGGGCGACGACGTGGGTGGAAGCCTGAACAGAGCCCTGGGCGGCTCGCTACCAACAGCGCACAGGTGGGCGGTGGTGTGGACCTGGAGGAAGACATGATTGTTGGGAGCACTCTAAAGGTCATAGGGGTGAGCATCCCCATCTTTAAAGAAGAGATCGGTGACCTCAAGTTCTTTTACCCCATTCAGAAAGTGACGGTTTAGAGCGGTTATATACGAAATCCACCCCCATAATCAATACTTTAGTTAATGAAAAATTTGAACCGCGCAGTTAGGTTAATAATGGTTTGATTAATTCGATTAAACTAGTTAACCACTGGATATAAAACAGTGAATATGATTAATCATTTAGAAGTAAAAAAATCATGAGTTTGTGCATAATTGTATAAAAATATATACATTATTTAAATAGATTTTATTTCAATGGCGATAGTGGTAAGACGACTCCCTCTGTATTATTTTTTTACATAAATCTAACTTTTTATTTATATAAGAATCAATAAATACATTAAAACACATTATACAATGTTGAATGAACAATGAAACTTAAAATCATGCTTACACTATAAATATACGCTTCCCATACAAAATGCCATGAACACTAATTTATGAAAAAATCAGAAACAAATTGACCTAGTTCATATTTATCTGTTAAAGGATAGGACTCGGTTCAAAATATATTTACAAATTATATAATAAACAAGTTGTCTTTTATATGCTTAAACGAGTTAGCAATCAAATTACAATTGTAATGTAACTTTATAAGTGTAATATATATAATGGATTATTTCTTTATTTTTGAATGACTAAAATTGAGCAGGTGCAGTTAAAATTGAGACGGTTATCATTTATTTTCATAACTGACTCACAACATTCGGTTAATCCAAAAACATTAACCAAACCGCGGTTATAGATTCGGTTAATTTGGTTTTTTTCTCACCCCTACTAAAGGACCACAAGTCCAACGTTATCGAGGTGGTTCTTTCATGCAGAAGGTTGAAGGGCTTGAGTCCTGCTATAGATTGTTTGTATATATTTCGTGAATTAATTCGTGATAGTAATGTCTGTGAACTTGGGATTAAAAAGATATACTATCTATTATGTTTTTAACGAAAGTGATTATATGAAATAAGTACCACCAAAGATCGTTGATCTAGCGGAATTGAGGTGGACCTTCTAACTAGGAAATTGAGGATTCAAGTTCTATTAAGGACAACTTGTATTAATTTCGTGGATTAATTAGTGATAGTAGTGTGTGTGAGTGTGAGTGTGTTTGTCTTTCAAAGAAGATATACTCGTATGAAATAACTAGCATAATACTTGTGTTATACATCGGAGTTTATACAGCGGAGTTTAGTAGTTTTATCATAAACATTGATTCAATTCAATAACTATTGTACATTATCTTTTGTCATTCATTTCAGGATTATCTATAGTTGAGTTAATAACGATAGTATGAAAGTTGTGATGTGGTCCAGCAATTGGTGGTTTGCCTCCTTTAGGAAGGTCAGGAGTTCGACCACGTTGGCTACATATTAACCTACAATTTCATCTCTGTCATGAAGTACCACCCATGGCACATTTCTCACATCGCGTTGGGGGGTAAAGGGGAGGGGGTTTTACGGTCCATGCCCGGGTTTCCTTCTGGGCACGCAGTTGAGAGCGTGTATAAAAACTGTGGGAGCTGATCGCGTGGTTAGTTAAGTCCCCCTGAGTGATCTCAACTAACTGCTGTTCAAAAAGAATGGATCATATAGAGTTTAATATTCCGTATACAAATTTTAAAGAAAGAAATATATATATATAAATGATAAATGATAAATCTTATAGTTATTCTCGTTTAAAAAAAAATCCTCCATCATTTTTTGTTTGATTCAAGAATCATAGATAGATAGATAGATTGGGTAATTGTAGTTTTGCCATTATATTTAAAGCAAATTTGATTGAATTTAAAATAATTTGTGATTGAACTAAATAAAATTTAGAATTTAATAATTTGAGATAATCACTAAATGAACATTTATTTTGAGATCTATATCAATAAAAATGCGAAATTGTTTTTGTGTAAAAGAGCATTGTAAAAATGAAATTAGATAAGTACATATATGGCGAGTGTAAATGGGCTTTTGAACGGATGGGGCGCAACGTGCGTAATCACCAGGTTATGGGTCTCGTCACTAGGAGGGCTCGTCAACCAGGGTTTTCATTTGCCAGTGGAGACCCAATGTACTTGTTGTTAGGGAGGTTTACTTTACGAACTCAAAAAATATTTTTATTAGATATGATATTTTTTTGCCAAACTCTAAATTATTATGGTGGCAATTAATTTTCAAATATATATGTTTTATTCATATATATATATATATATATATATATATATATATATATATATATATATATATATATATATATATATATATATATATATATATATATTAAGGCCTCAATGAATGCTCAATAATTTTAATTATTTAACCTATATACTAAAAGACATAGTTACTACTCTCCCCCTTGATTCGCTATTCCCTTCTTACTCGTTTGTTATTTCACATTTATTTTTTATTTTTTCTTTTTATCCTAAGACCCGATCATCAATTTACAGTGTTGGTTAGTGATCCAATAATAATATTCAAATGTTAACCACTTTCTTTTGATGATGACACCAAGTCTTATGTGCTTAAACAACACAAATTCACAAGCCTACACAATCTCTAGCAAATGACCAATACACAAAATAGTTAAGTCAAAAGAGTCAATTGAAAAACACTGGAGGAGCACGGCTGGGTCCACGGTCGACCGCAGGTCAGACCATGGGATGCCCCGTACCGTGGTTCTTCGAAACAAGGTGCACGGTCGACTCCACAGTCAACCGTGGGTCGGCCACAGTTTCTTCTGTTCGAATTTTTGATTGAAAAATGTTTGACTACTTCAGGGCGTCTATAATTACAAAACTCATTTAAACATACATAGAATAGTTGCCTCCTTCATATTCAAATGTGTTTTGGTCACTAAACATTAATCTTGGTTAATCACACTTAATGACGTCTTAATAACACTTTTAGCTTATGATTAATGTTAACACACAAGTATGGCTAAAAGTTCTTTTTCAAAATTCATCTTTTTAAATCTAAATTAAAAGTAATGAAATTTTTAAGATGGTCATTAAAGTCCCAGTTAAATAGATGCTCTCCATTTGATTAACCATTAAACATTACTTACATGCTTAATAAGAGTTTAGTGTAAACTCCCAAAAGTTTTCATGTAAAAACAAGTTGGTCTAATTTGTAACGTTGCAAGTAACCAATGAATACATATACTTGCAAAACTAATGTTGACAAAAGGCTTGAAGACTTGTGACTTGAAGTTTGGAAGCTTGTGGTTGTCATGGGATCAAAATTCCGCATTTGCCTTAAAGGGAAATTAATGACACACCTCTAGACCTCTAGTACAATGGGACTTTCCTCTTTTAAGCCAAGGTCAACCTCAAAGAATAAACCCAAGATAAAAGGAGTAATGCAGGTCTTTTCAGATGTTTTTGGCATTTAATTGCAGCCATCCAATAAGGAAAAATGACAAAGTTAAAGATCTCAAACGGCTACAATTTCAGAGGTCAGAGACCTGCACGGTCGAACCACGGTCGACCATGAGGTGAGCCGCAGACAACGGGGTTTAAATTTCTCTTGCCTATAAAATCCAAACCTTGGAGCACTTGAAGACTCACCTCTTGCACTTACATTTCCATATATTTACTGATATCATTCAAATATTATTGTAATCTATTTAGAGTGATTCAAGCAAGAGTGATTGTAAACTTAGTTATGAGTTTACTTGTAAACTATCTTCTTAAAGAGATCTTGAAGATAGGTGAGGTTTCACTTAGTGGAAGCATTAGAGTCTTGTGGTAAGAACATTCGGTGATTGTGAATTCTTCAAAGGGACGTAAGGGTTCATAAGTTGCGCTTATCGAGGAGCTAGTGTTGTATCCGGACACTCCATCGAGTTTGGAGCATCATAGTGAAACTAACTCTCAATTTGTTAGAATTGAGGAGTGGATCAAGGAAGATTAGTTAACATCTTCCCGAACTACTATAAATTTCTGTGTTTGTTCTCCTTTCTCTTATCTTTATATTTATTATACTTGTGAACAACCTAATCAAATCATACTATAGTGATCTCAAGTTCTAAATAGAAAAGGTTTTAAAAATCGCACTAAGAAACTATTCACCCCCTCTAGTTACTTACATATAGGTTTCTTTAAATGACAAATATACCCCCGTATGTCCTCTTATGTTGCATTTAACCTATATACTAAAAGACATAGTGTAAGACCCGAATAATTATTGTACAGCAGTGTAAATAGGGTACATGAAGTGTGGGTGACCTTGTATATTTAAACAGAGGTCAGAGACTAATCTGAGCTTGGTGCGCTCAGCGCACACATAAGGGTGCGCGTGGCGCACTGTTCACTGTAGCCGGATTCTGTTCCTTTTAATCAGATATTTTGAAGGGCTCTTTGGTAATTTCACTTGTGGACGAGTTAAGGCCAGTAGATCAGATCTTGGGGTGTCATTCACTCCAATTCCAACAACCTTATCCTATCCACTTTACACAAGATATTTATTTATTTATAGAATGGATATACCTAAACCTTGCTACAACACTTATAGGCAGTGTACCTAACCGTACAGTAGTGTAATTTTTAGTAAGTCCGGTTCATTCCACAGGGAGACTTAGCCAAGTTTAACGTTATATTTTTAACTTATAATTGTAAAAATACAAAAATATATATAAGTAGTATTATTATTATAAAAGGGGGTTTTTACCGTTTAATGACCGGTTTGTCGATTTTAAAACTTTAGTCGCAGTTCAAACCTAATGTAAAATATTAAAAATAAATATAACTTAAATTAAAGCGTAAATTAAATAACGATAATGAAATTGCGATAAAATAAAATTGCGATAATTAAAGAGTACGATAATTAAAAGTGCAATTAAATACAATGACAGTAAATAAAAGTGCGATAATTAAAAGTGCAATTAAATATGAAATAAAGGAATTATGCTTATTTAAACTTCCGTAATCATGATGTTCGACGCGTTGTTTTTAGTTTATTCCCATGGGTTAATTTTCCTTTGTCCTGAATTATTTGATATGTCCATACGGATTTGTCCATAATAGTCCATCAGTCATAATCATAAAGTGCGGAAGTCTTCGTTAAATTGTTCTTATTCCCGAAGTCAAATATTCCAACTAATTGGGGATTCGAATTGTAACAAGGTCTTAATACTTTGTTTAATGAATACACCAGGTTATCGACTGCGTGTAAACCAAGGTTTTACTACTTTGTTAACAATTACACCAATTACCCTTGAATGTAATCCACCCCTGTTTCAACAAGTCTATTAACTATTAATCCAGTTCCGTGTCCGGTAAAATGAACAATTATTGGTATTTATAGATATTCCGCCCACCGTACCCAGTCAAGCGTATGTGATTATATATAAATACGTCAAATTATAAGTCTATATATTAAATTAACGAGGTATCATTTAGTTAATATAAAGCCCATTAATAGCCCATAGTCTAATTTCCACAAATGTCGTTCTTTTATCCAAACCCCAATTATGGTACAAAGCCCAATTATCCAATTTTAATATTTAGCCCAACATCAAGATTACTTCGGCATTAAATAAGCATAATAATAACTTAGCTACGAGACATTAATTTAAAAAGGTTGAACACAACTTACAATGATTAATAATAGCGTAGCGTTACACGGACGGAATTTCGACTTACACCCTTACAACATTCGCTAACATACCCTTATTATTAGAATTTAAAATTAAAATTTAAAACTAAAATTAATATATATATATATATATATATATATATATATATATATATATATATATATATATATATATATATATATATATATATATATATATATATATATATATATTACGAGTGAGAGATAGATAGATGGTATGGATATTCAGTTGACCAGAGCGTGCTTTTATAGGAATGTGGCCTGGTACTATTCACCATGCGATCGCATGGGTTTTTCACCTCCAGGCCATGCGATCGCATGGCCTCTATTTCCAGCTCAGGTGAGTTTGTTTCTTTGCTTGCCGACACTTTTAATAAATAATATAATATATAAATAATTTTAAGAATTATTTAAATATTATATTATATTTATGTGCATAGTTGACTTGTAATTTTTAGTCCGTTGCGTCGAGCGTTGAGAGTTGTCTTTGGTCCCGGTTCCGGATTTTCGAACGCCCTTGCGTACAATTTAATATCTTGTATTTTGCATTTCGCGTCTTGTACTCTTGTACTTTTGAGACGTTTCTCACCAATAATTTGAACCACTTTGATTGTAATTTGTACTTTTAAGCTTTTTGGTCGTTTGCGTCTTCAATTCGTCGAATCTGTCTTTTGTCTTCACCTTTTATTATTTAAACGAATATCACTTGTAAATAGAACAATTGCAACTAAAAGCTTGTCTTTCTTGAGGGATAATGCTATGAAATATATGTTCGTTTTTAGCATTATCAAATATTCCCACACTTGAGCGTTGCTTGTCCTCAAGCAATATAGTCTTGAAATAAAAATACTAGAATCACTTCTTTATTCTTCACACTTTGTACATCAGTGATTTTTATACGTCGGTATGAACAATGGTAGTAACGATGTGGTTTACAGTCCCACATGACTATAAAAATTTAGATCCTTAAGGAAATTGGATCTTTATGAAAACATTTGATCATTTGAAAATACGATCTAGCTTTTACCCTAGATAAGTTTTCCGGAATAACCCTTCACCGGTGTTTGCAAAATGTTTTTGTGGGTTTGGTGGGTTTCAGATTTGAAAATTTTAGCTCAAAACTTGCGGTTTTGTGTCACCCACTTGCTAACCTTGTATTGGGAAAGCAACACGTCCAGTATACTTGCTCCGTATATTACCTTTCGGTAAACTACCGTCTGGTTGTAAAGGAAAGCGTTGAACAAGCAACTGTTAAGGTAATGTCCCCTGACATGCTTTTAATTATGGTCTATAACGTGTCGGATGCAATTACTCTCCTTGGTAAGAGCAATAGTAAAGCTCACCCTTATAATTTTTCGGTCTGGCACAAGGTCCTGTCTTTGACCATGCTATGCAACCACCGTTCTTACGGTTGACACCCGATTTGGTTCAGGTGACCTAATGAATTCCAGGTGAATTCCTAGGATTTTACGTTCAATGGTAATGAACGCATTAAAAATGGGTTTTTCTGAAAACAAATCGGTTTGTAATTTTGATCAAAATATTTTCTCGTTCAAGCTCGAGTTTAGATATCATTGAATTCCATGAGTTTGTAATTCTCAATCTTTAAAGTCAATCTCAAGGATTGAGTAATATCAGTCTTAAAAGCTGATTTTTGATCTTTTAAGGAGATTATCCTTTCTGGGGATCTGATTCATTAGTCTTATCAAGCTAATTTTCACAGCGTCCTCCCCATTTTACAAGACAGATCCTCTCATGGTTAGGATAAGTCTGACCACTTGGCGACCCCGTTTGATGTTGAGGTCCGTGGATTTCCTACTGATTTTAGAGATGACTTTTCTAGATTTTTCTTCAACCTACAGCTGGTCTGGACGACAACTTCATGACCTAAATCAAGAAGCGCGTGTCTTTTTCGGAAGACTTAACTTCCTTTTAATGATGGAATTGATTCATCGTGTAGATCCATCTTTCTTTCAAATATATTACAGTAAATCGGGTAAAACTGATTAGTTTAGTCCAAAACAAAAGTATCTTCAGTTATTTGTACAAAAATATGTGATATATGTTTTAAACAACTTGGTAATTTTTCCCACACTTGGTTTTTATTTTCCTTTCTTTGCCTTTTTATTGTACTCTATTCCATTTTAAATGAATTCTAACATTTTGGGTTGTTTCTCAATTTATGTCCTTACCGAGGTAACAATAATTTCGGTGTTAACACCTAGTTTTATCGTTCATAAATATGTATAAACATGATTTTGAGTTCATTTAATTTGAAAATTTTGAAAATTTTTACTAGAATTGGGTAGTTAGTATATAAGACTAGGGCTGTTCTTTATTATCAGAGAGCACTAGATTCTAATACAACTACTGCGTTACTAGTTTTTAATGGTAACCAAGTGTATAAGTTAAAAATTT
The DNA here is from genome assembly GCF_046630445.1 of Rutidosis leptorrhynchoides. NCBI lineage: Eukaryota > Viridiplantae > Streptophyta > Magnoliopsida > Asterales > Asteraceae > Rutidosis > Rutidosis leptorrhynchoides. Next base: position 671,874,066 of record NC_092334.1, read on the forward strand.
TAAAATCCGAAAGAATTTAACCCCTTCCCACACTTAAGATCTTGCAATGCCCTCATTTGCAAGAAATCAGTAACAATTTAAATTATTGAGGGTGATTAGCGTAGAAAAATGATTAAATTTTACCAAAGTTTCCAAACATATTGGCGCTTGTTTTTTGAATGATAAATGGTGCACATCATTTGTTCATTCCGTCTTGTTGTTACATCACATTTGTTTTTCGTTTTGTCGTCAAAATTAGTAGCTTTTGCTGAACTTAATGCCAGTCTTTGAAAATGCGCTGTTTTACCCTGTTGTGTGCATAAAATAAAATACATACATACAAATAATAACATGCATGGTAATTTGAAATGAGACTTAAAATCCCACTTTCAAATCAAATATGAAATATTAGTACCAAATAATAAAAATATTAAACAATACATTAATGTATCGCAATATCATATGTTTAAACATAAATAAATAAAAATAATAAATAATAAAAATCATAGAAATCACCAACAGGAACTATATCAATCTGGATAGGGGTTCCAGTTCATGTCGTCGTCTGGGTTCCATGGTTGGTGATAGGTGTACTGGTAGGCCTGGTTAGGATCGTAGAGAGTATATGGTGGTCTCATCTCGGGCTGGTGTGGAGGATAGTAAGCGGGTCGGGTCGGTACATAGTGATCCTGAGATGACAGCCGGCTCATAATCTGACGCTGATGATAGTCCCATCTATCATGCTGCCATTGCCTGGAATGCTCGTAATCATTCCGGGCTTGCCACTGCTCCATCCGACTAAATATCTCCCCGTTAGTCATATCTACCTCATCTACACGCTGGTAGACGTCATTCATAGCCTCCCTAATGACATCCCTAATGTCATCTGCTTCCTCCATTTCCTCATCTGAACCTCTCTCTATCTGAGGATGACTACCTTCATAGGGTACTGCCTGGTTGCGTCTGCCCTTTAATACCTTAGCACCCTGATAGACCTTCAATCCTAAAGACTCAACCTGTTCCCTACATTCCAAAAGTTGACCCCCTTGTTCCCTATCTACACCCAAATACTCTCCAATAAGAGTAACAAAAATACCTCCTCCTATTATTCCCCCTTCCTGTATTCCTTCCACCATCTTAGACAAATAAAAATCAACACAGTAGGGGATATTAACAAAGCTTCTTGGGTCTTGAATACACTTTAGGTAAAATAAATCATGTAAGGTCATTTTCTCCTTGTTGTGACCTCTCTGTGTAATCGAGTTAGCCAGAAATCTATGAATTATACGAAGTTCGGCTTTGTTAATATGTAAGTAGGAGTGTTTTCCTCCTAGCGTAAAAACATTATAGTTTGACATACGCTTCCAGACGGCGTTCGCGTTAAAATTTCTATCTACCCTTTCACCACGATAAATCAAATTCATACAATCGGGTAGTAGTAATTCACCAGGAGTATATATCTGTAAAGTCCTGGCCATGTCCAGCATGGACATCCTGTACATCCTACAGCCAAGTATAAATCTAAGAAAACTTCTATCATCTAATCTATCTACATCTACATTTAATACTATAGTGCTCATGAGCTCAACACACCATTCCTTATATACAGGCCTACGAATGGTGAATAGACGTTCCCAATCGGTAAAAGAAGAACTACCATACCTTTGGATCAGATGCTCCCTAACTGAGTTAGCTAGTTGGACCCTTTCTAAAGGATCCCAATCGATTACCCTTGGCACTTCTACATTTTTCAGTATCAGTTTGAATTTGTTACTTTGATATGTCGGGTAATCTCTCCAGCTTCTATCGAATCTCAGATTAGGATGCAACGTGTGTTCAGGAATCGTTGGGTATTCTACAGGCGGATGCATCGGAAATACTATGAAGGCATCAACAAATTGTAGCGGATCATAATACGGTACGTGTTGATCAGGCTGATGTTGTTGTTCCTGTTGTGGTTCTTGTTCGGGTTCTGACTCGTATTGCGGCTCATATTCTGGTTCAGGTTCTGGTTGTAGTTGTCTAGATGATGATGATGCACCTCCAGTTTCAGTATATTTCTGCAATACACATTAAACACGAAATTTGTGCATCCAAATATGCATTAGTGTTAGCAAGATAACAACTTAAAACAATCATAATGACATGTTTAATCAAAATTAAACTTATGCTCATTTTCACAATTTTATCAATTCTACACTTTTTCAAATAAGCATATATGAAAATGTATACAAAGTTCATAAGCATTTAACTCAAATAACATGTCAAAATAGTTATTACTAGCAATTAAACAAGTCTCAAATGGCATTTACATCAATTTAATCAAGTTCATGAATTTTAGACTTAAAAAGTCCACTTTAATCTTCAAAAATCATGTTTAGGATCAAAGTTTGGATCATTTAGCTACCTAAACATGTTACATTACTTAATTTAGCAATAATTCATGACAAAAATCGGCCATAACCTGTTTATATCAAAAAGCCTCAAATTGCTCAAGAACACAAACCCTAGATTTCTAAAATTTTTGAAGTTTTTGGCTTCAAATCATGTTAAATAGCATCAATCTAGGTTATACATGCATAATATACTAACAATTTAACTCTAATTACACTAAAAATTAACAAAATCAAATTAGGTAAAATATTGGTAATTATCACAAAAACTAGAAAATTTAAGAGTTTAGGGGTGTAATTTTTACCTTTTTGTTGAAGAATCCGAACCTAGGCATGATTAAAGCAAGAAATTTGATGAATTACGGTGAAAATTTGCGAATTTTAGAGATGATTTGAGAGTATTTTCGGGTATTTGTGTGTGTGGTAGTGTGAAGAACACAGCTCGCTGAGCTTTTTGATCCTGGCCTGATTTTCATCACCATGCGATCGCATGGCTCTGAAGGCCAAATCCCATGTGATCACATGGGGTTCGGGTACAGTGTTTTTTTTTTAAACCTTATACTAATAAAACATATAATTAATTAAAAATTAAAATTTTGTTTCTTTTTTTAGGATGAGGGCGTTTCGGAACGATGTCCTAGTCCGTCCCTCGACAAAATTTTAAAATTTGTCATTTTTTAAGCGCAGTTTTAAAAGTAAGATTTTTGGGTTTTGTAAATGTTTTTGGCATACTTTAATTCAATAAGATTAAAAATAATGATAATAAAAGTTCTCGTCCCTCCCTTGGGTAGAGCAATTTCGGTTCAACGACCTAGTTTTCAACTCACGACGAATTTTAAAAATCATATTTTTAACTTAACGAAATAAAGTAAATTTTTGTTTTTAAATTCACACCAAACTTAAATTTAAAATGCATAAAATTAAAAATTCATATTATTAAAATTTTAAAAATTCACACCAAATTTATATTATAATTTTGTTTTTATACATACAAACTTATATTAAAAACAGAAATTTTTTCAAATATTTACAAACTTAAATATATTAATTTAAAAAGTTTATAATAATAATTTAATATTAATTTTAAAAACAAAGTAAAAATAAAATTAAAAATCTTTTTGGTCTTTTATCCCACTTTAATCAATCAAATATTATCAAAAATATACGCCCCTCTTTTCGGTAAAGTAATTTCGGCTATATTACCTAGTTTTACTCCTGACGAATTTTTGAAATATTTTGGTTTGATTGATTAAAGATATTTATACCTTAAGAATAAACGGTAAATTTCGCAGTGATGTAATAAATTTTTGTATGATATCAATAATTTCGGTCGCTAAACCTAATTTTATTGAGTATCAATTTAATACTTTATAGCGAACGATTTAGCGTTTATTATCAAAAGGTTAAAAGCAATAAAAATAAAAATAAAAACTGTACATACTTACCTGTGAGATAGAATTCTCAGTGACCTGCTTTAGCCCACTCATAAGATAGTCGGACTAATTGGTTTTCCATAGCTACATAGGCATAACCTCGAGCATTCAACGATTTTTCTTCGAAACATATGAACGGTTCTTCTCTGCATAAAGTAACGAACTCGGTATTGGAATATGTCTGATTCGTCGAGCATTTTCCTTCGTGTGACCATTTTCCGCATTTGTGACATCTTTCAAGGTGTCGTGCTCTTCTTTTCGCTGCGGATTTTGATTTTCCTTTACCAAAATGTAACTTATTATGATCGTTTCTGAGTTCTTTTCTTACTCCGTCCAATTTGGCTCTTATTACTGATACCAAGTCACTCGGGAGTGTGTCATTATTATGTTTAGTGATCAAAGCGTGTAGCATTAGACCATGGTTCAGATCAAAGGAATTCTTCATCTCGTAAAACCTAAAAAAAATAAAAATTCAGAATGGGGGGAGAAGACTAGTTCTTTAGGGTCTGCTAGGGAAAGACCATTCGGATTCCATTCTCGAGAACTACACGAAAACAGAATATCTAACTCTAACAGAAATACATATTACCCTAAAAAGATTCAAATCTCCCCATACTTAGTTAGATGTAGTGCTGAAATTGTGATTAACATTATTTTCAATTGGATCATCAACAACTTGTATATCTCTGACTTTTGCTTCAATCCATTTGTTGATTTCCTCCGTAACTTTCACAAATTCAACTAACATTGTCTTTTCTTTTGGTGATAAATTGGATACTAATCGGTTACATAACTTAAAGTTTCCCTTAATCTTAGCATCGTGAATCCGTTTATAAAGTTTCTTCGTTGAACTGTTAAAAACGGGTTCATCTAATTTCGTATCATCAACAGGGTTCTTTGTGATTGGATCATCATTAAGTGTTTCTTCATCTTCCCCACACTTATGTGTTTTTATTGGTCTAACAGTTTTGGTTGGTGGAGATCTAAACTTTCGGTTCACAAAGGTGATCGATTTATCACCATCCCTAAGTGTCATTCTACCTTCTCTTACTTCAATGAATGCTTCGGTGGTTGCTAAAAATGGTCGACCTAAAATTAGAGGAATATCAAAGTTTTCCTCCATATTAATCACTATAAAGGTTGCAACAAAGGTCAAACTTCCCACGTTAACAAGTAAATTATTTGTTATTTCAACCGGGTGTTTAATGGTTAGGTCAAATGATTGAACACCTATTTTGGTTGGTTTTAATTTACCCATACCTAATCTTTTGTATAAGGAAAGAGGCATAATATTTGCACTTGCTCCTAAATCTGCGAGTCCATTATATATAGCACCATCATTAAGCAAGCAAGAAATGATAAATTCGCCCGGGTCTCCTACTTTAGTATGTTGAGTTGGTTTGTAAACCTTTTTCGGGTGTTCTTTTCTTGGTTCTTTCACTTCTATTTGAATTTCTTGTTCACATTTTTCTTCGTTTCTTGGAATGGGAGGTTTGTATAAGAATTCTTCTTCATCACTCCAATTTGAATCCTCCCTATTTTCCAATTTTAATTTTTCATATGTTGTTGATAACATATTTATGTTTTCATTTTGAAGGTTTTCTTGAGTGGTGAAATTATGATTGACTTCATTGTCAACTTCCATCGGACCATGTATGTAATGTTTAACTCTGTGACCATTAACTTTAAATTCAATCCCATTTGAATTTATTAACTCTATTGTTCCGTATGGGAAAACTCTTTTGACTATAAATGGTCCAGACCATCTTGATTTCAATTTTCCAGGAAATAGCTTGAATCGTGAATTGAAAAGAAGAACTCTGTCTCCTTCTTTAAATTCTTTTGAACTTCTGATTCTTTTATCATGCCATTTCTTCGTTCTTTCCTTATAGATTAAAGAATTTTCATATGCCTCAAGTCTTAATTCTTCTAATTCGTTTAGTTGACTTAATCGTAGGCATCCAGATTCATGTAAATCAAGATTACATGTCTTCAAAGCCCAAAATGCTTTGTGTTCAATTTCTACTGGAAGATGACATGATTTTCCGTAAACGAGTTTAAAAGGTGTGGTTCCAATTGGAGTTTTATAGGCTGTTCTAAAAGCTCAGAGTGCATCCTCCAATTTCATGGACCATTCCTTCGGATTTGATCCTATGGTTTTCTCTAGAATACGTTTTAAAGCTCGGTTGGTATTTTCAACTTGTCCACTTGTTTGTGGATGATAAGCGGTGGAGATTTTATGAGTTACTCCATATTTTTTGAGAACTTTCTCAAGTTGATTATTACAAAAATGAGTTCCCCGATCACTTATTAAAGCTTTCGGTGTTCCAAACCTTGCAAAAAGACGTTTTAAAAAGTTGACTACAACTCGTGCATCGTTAGTTGGGAGAACTTGTGCTTCCGCCCATTTAGATACATAATCAATGGCAACGAGAATGTAGAGATTATTATGAGATTTTGGAAATGGACCCATAAATTCAATACCCAAATGTCAAATACTTCACATACCTGAATGACATTTTGTGGCATTTCATCACGTTGACTTATTTTTCCGGCCCTTTGACACGCATCACAGGATTTGTAAAGAAGGTGTGCGTCTTTGAAAATTGTAGGCCAATAGAATCCAGCATCGTAAACTTTTCTTGCTGTGAGTTGAGGCCCATAATGCCCTCCTGTTGGTCCTGTGTGACAATGGTTTAATATTTGACTAGCTTCATCCTCGAATACACATCAGCGTATTATTCCATCGGGATAACTTTTAAACAAATGTGGATCTTCCCAGAAATAGTGTTTTATATCACTAAAGAATTTCTTTCGTTTTTGGTACGACAATCATTTTTCAAGGAAACCACATACTAAGTAGTTTGCATAATCTGCAAACCATGGAATTTCATTATAATCTATCTTCAATAGATATTCATCAGGAAAATTTTTTTGTATGGCCGATTCATTTAGAATTTCAAATTCGGGATTTTCAAGACGAGAAAGATGATCAGCGGCGAGATTTTATGCTCCCTTTTTATCTCGGATTTCAATATCGAACTCTTATAAGAGTAAGATCCAATGGATTAATCGTGGTTTGGCATCTTGTTTTGAAAATAGGTATCTAAGAGCAGAATGATCGGTATAAACCACCGTTTTAGCTAGAACGAGATATGAACGAAATTTGTCAAAAGCAAAGACAATAGCAAGGAGTTCTTTTTTAGTAGTTGTGTAATTCGTTTGTGCTCTTTGTAACATCTTACTAGCATAATATATAGGTTGGAATCGTTTTCAATCCTTTGTCCTAAAACGGCTCCCATTGCAAAATCACTTGCATCGCACATTAGTTCAAATGGTAGATTCCAATTTGGAGTTATCATGATCGGCGCATTAGTGAGTTTTTCTTTAAGAATATTAAAAGATTTGATACATTCATCTGAAAAGATGAATGGAGCATCCTTTTCTAGGAGTTTATTCATAGGAGTGGCAATTTTAGAAAAATATTTTATGAAACGTCGGTAAAAACCGGCATGCCCTAGAAAACTCCTAACTCCTCTAACATTGGTGGGATGTGGAAGTTTAGCAATTACATCTACTTTAGCTCTATCCACTTCAATTCCTTCCTTTGAAATTTTATGACCAATAACGATGCCTTCTTTAACCATGAAATGGCATTTCTCCCAATTAAGTACTAGATTTGATTGTTCGCATCTAATAAGCATTCGTTCAAGATTAACTAGACATGATTCAAAAGTATCACCGAAGACTGAAAAGTCATCCATGAAAACTTCCATGCATTCTTCTATCATGTCGTGAAAAATCGCCATCATGCACCTTTGAAAGGTTGCAGGGGCGTTGCAAAGTCCAAATGGCATGCGTTTGTATGCAAAAGTACCATAAAGGCACGTGAATCTGGTTTTCTCTTGGTCCTCGGGTGCTATTGGAATTTGAAAATATCCGGAAAAACCATCAAGAAAACAATTGTAACTATTTCCGGCTAATCTTTCCAACATTTGATCAATGAAAGGTAAGGGAAAGTGATCTTTTCTGGTGGCATCATTTAATTTTCTATAATCAATACAAACACGCCATCCTGTTACAGTCCTAGTAGGAATAAGCTAATTTTTTTCATTTGTGATGACAGTCATGCCACCCTTCTTAGGTAGCATTGAACTGGGCTTACCCATGGACTATCAGAGATTGGATAAATTAAACCTGCATCTAGCAGTTTAATAATTTCTTTCTTAACAACATCTTGCATATTAGGATTTAGTCTCCGTTGGCGTTGTACATACGTTTTATGACCTTCTTCCATAAGAATTTTATGTGTGCAATACGAAGGACTTATTCCTTTAATATCATGAATTTTTCATGCAATAGCTGGTTTATGAGCTTTTAGCACAGAAATGAGTTGAGATTTTTCATTTTCAGTAAGAGAAGACGATATTATTACAGGTAATTCAGATTCACCATGTAAATAAACATATTCCAAATGGTTTGGAAATGGTTTTAACTCTAATGTCGGTGGTTCTTCTATTGATGATTTATATCGATATCTGTTTTCTTCTTTTAGCATTTGAATTTCTTCCGTTGTTGGTTCATATCCATTAGCCATAAGTGTAGCTAACATTTTAGTTTCATCAATTGATTCAGTTCCTTCTCCTAAAGAACATTCTCCTGTTCCTTGTAATTCTGGAAATTCTTCTAACAATTCTGCATGTGAATCTATAGTTTGAATATAATAACATGTATCATCTGCAGATTGCAGTTGTTGCATTGCTCTATCAACAGAAAAGGTAACACTCTCGTCCTCTATACTTAGGGTCAGTTTCTTACCAAATATGTCTATTATTGCTTTGGCCGTGTTTAAGAATGGTCTTCCTAATATGAGAGGAAATCGAGAATCTTCTTCCATGTCCAAAATAACAAAATCTACTGGAAATACTAAAGTACCAACTTTAACTAGCATGTTCTCCATTATCCCTCTAGGATATTTTACTGATCGATCGGCTAGTTGTATGCTTATTCGTGTTGGTTTCAATTCTCCAAGGTCTAGTTTAGCGTATAGTGAATACGGCATTAAATTTATACTAGCACCTAAGTCTGCCAATGCTTCTATTGAACTAAGACTACCCAGAAAACATGGAATTGTGAAACTTCCTGGATCTGATAATTTTTCTGGTATCTTATTCAACAGTACTGCAGAGTAATTAGCATTCATAGTAACAGCCGAGAGTTCTTCCATTTTCTTTCTATTTGTGATTAGATCTTTCAAGAATTTAGCATATCTAGGCATTCCTGAAATCACATCAATGAAAGGAAGATTTACATTTATCTGTTTAAACATATCCAAGAATTTGGATTGCTCGGCTTCAAGTCTCTCTTTTCTCATTTTACTCGGGTAAGGAAGTGGTGGTTGGTATGGTTTAACATAAGGTTTAGCCTTAACTGTGTTATCTTCATTAACCTTTTCAACTACCGGTTCTGTTTCCTTATCTTGCTTAGGTTGTGGTTCTTGTGGAGTAGGAATAGCTTCATCAGAAATTACAGGTATTTCAGGTGGTTTAAGTGTAATACCACTTCTTGTGGTAATGGCTTTAGCTATTTTATTCCGGGGGTTAGCATTAGTATCGCTAGGTAAACTTCCCGGTTTTCTTTCACCTATCAACCTTGCTAGGTTACTCACTTCTTGTTCAAGATTTTGAATAGAAGCTTGTTGATTTCTAAATGCTTGAGCATTTTGTTCATTGGTTTGTTTCTGAGATGTGAAAAACTGAGTTTGATATTCAACTAGCTTTGACATCATGTCTTCTAAATTTGGCTTTTTATCATCGGTTTGTGGTGGTTTGTTTTTAAAATTAGGTCTTTGCTGATTGTAAGTATTGTTGGATACTTGTTGATTGCTTGGACCTTGTTGGTTGTTGTATGGAATATTTCGGTTATAGTTCTGATTTTGATTGTAGATTGGTCTTGGCGGTTGATAATTATTCTGATAATTATTTCCAGGCCTTTGGTTTATGTATGAAACATTCTCTCTTTGTTCCATTGTTAGTTCAATACTGAGATAATCTTTTGTCAAATGTGGTCCTCCACACTGCTCACAACTAATTCGTATTGAGTGTATATCCTTAGTCATCTTTTCCATTCGTCTCTCGACAGCATCTATCTTTGCAGAAATGGAATCGAAGTCATGGCTAGAATCGGCTCTAGCTGCTTTAGATGATCTAACGATATCTTTTTCTTGGTGCCACTCATGTGAGTGGGAAGAAGTGTTATCAATAATTTTGTAAGCGTCAGTTGCGGTTTTCTTCATAATGGAACCACCAGCAGCTACATCGATGTCTTTCCTTGTAGTGATGTCGCATCCTTGGTAGAATATTTGTACAATTTGACAGGTGTCTAAACCATGTTGCGGACATCCCCTCAATAACTTTCCAAATATTGTCCATGCTTCATATAGAGTTTCATTTGGCTTTTGCGTGAATGTAACAATTTCTCCTTGAACTCTCACAGCTTTAGATGCCGGAAAGAATTGTTTAAGAAATTTTTCAACTAAAACATCCCATGTATCAATCGCCCCTTCAGGTAACGATTCTAACCAATCCTTGGCTTCTCCCTTTAAAGTCCAGGGAAATAACATGATATATATCTGTTCATCCTCTACTTCTCGAATTTTAAATAAAGTACAGATCCTATTAAAAGTATGAAGATGTTCATTTGGATCTTCCTTCGATGCACCACTAAATTGGCATTGATTAGTCACCATGTGTAGAATTTGTCCTTTGATTTCATAATATGGCGCATTAATGTCTGGTTGAGTAATTGCGTGACCTTGGCCAGTGCGTTTAGCTCTCATTCGGTCTTCCATACTTAGAGGTTCCAGATTTTCCATGATTGAATTTGTTGAATCTGAATCACTATAGGATTCTGATTTAATGGGTTGTTCCTCGACAATTTTTGTTTGAATGATTGGTGGTTCCGGAGGAAAGATTAGTGGTTCAGGATCTCTGAATTGTCCCTGAATATCCTCCGGATTCTCAATTGTGAGGTCTGGTTCAAAAAATGGATTATCGGAAATTTGAATTGGAGTACTTGGTCGACTGGATGACGTTTCTAAAGAAAAATCAACGGCGACAATATTGGCTAGATGTCTTGATCGAGTTACAGGTGCTGAACGTACAAAAGGTGGTGAACGTTTTGCTCGGTGCATTCACTGAATATCCTATTAGTTATAAAATATAAAAATTATATAAGTTATCAAATTAATAGACTTTTCTGCTTTTGCCCACGTTTCGAATAGCCAATAGATGCAGCAGGGAGCCAGAACCCTTTAAATCGGAAGCTCACAACTCAGCCACTAACAAATCCAACTATTACTACGAAACACAAAATTTGGATGTCTATCAATTCAACCACTTAAAATAATTTTTCGTCGAAATTTTAGAGAAATTTTAAAGAAGAAATAGAAAATTCTATGTCCTAAAAACTAGAGCGGCGAAAAATAAGAAAGAAAAATAGCGCATCAGAAAACGTCGAAAAATAAAAGGTCGGAAAATAATAAAAAGAAAAGAACGTAGTGCATCGAAACTTAAAAGTCTAAAAACTAAGAATTAAAAGTTGCATCTAAAGGTATTAAAGCTTAAAAGAAATACTATATCCAAAACGGTAATTACTTAAAAAGGTACTAAAATATTAAAACGGCGTTGCAAAATTCTAAAGCACCTAAATCTTAGTCTAAAGAAAAAGTACTTAAGGGATTTTACGGCAAAGCCTAAAAATCTAGAAATAAAAATAACTATGGCAAAAACTATGACTTAAAACTAAATACGAGCGAAAAATATAAAAATATTGCGCTAAAACAAATAAAAAGATACAAAATATAAAAATAAACTTAAAGTTGTAAAAAGTACAATTTTTATAAAAATATTATTTTTATATTATTTATTTTATAATTATAAAACTATTAATTTTATAATTTATTAAAACTAATTAAACTAAAAATACAAATTAATAATAAAACTAAACAAAATAATTAAAAACTAAACCCTAATTAGGGTTTTAATAATAATAATAAATTTATACTCCGTAATTAATGCTGTTGGATGGTCAAACCTGGCGTGTCAGACAGCCTCATGCGGTCGCACGAAATTTTGCCTTCGGGTTCATGCGATCGCATGGGCTAGGGTTTCGGGCCAGAGTTGGGCTGCTACAGTACCATGCCGATAACTTATATATATATATATATATATATATATATATATATAAATATATATATATATATATATATATATATATATATATATATATTTTCTGTTTTTCTGTTTTTAAACTAAATAAATATTTAAATAAAATAATAAAATACTTATATTTAAAAATTAAAATAGAAATAAAAAAATACTTTTTAACTTTATATATTTTAAACAAACTCTTAAAAATAATTTTTTTTTCTTTTTATAGCGTTTCGCTTCCGGCGTTTAAGCAAGTCCCCGGCAGCGACGCCAAAAATACTTGATGTGCGTAGAGGTGTATACAAAATAGTTATATTTTTGCTACAAAATAATATTAAATACGATGCAATTTTACACAAGATATTTATTTATTTATAGAATGGATATACCTAAACCTTGCTACAACACTTATAGGCAGTGTACCTAATCGTACAGTAGTGTAGTTTTTAGTAAGTCCGGTTCGTTCCACAGGGAGACTTAACCAAGTTTAACGCTATATTTTTAACTTATAATTGTAAAAATACAAAAATATATATAAGTAGTATTATTATTATAAAAAGGGGGTTTTTACCGTTTAATGACCGGTTTGTCGATTTTAAAACTTTAGTCGTAGTTAAAACCTAATCTAAAATATTAAAAATAAATATAACTTAAATTAAAGCGTAAATTAAATAACGATAATGAAATTTCGATAAATAAAAGTGCGATAAAATAAAATTGCGATAATTAAAGAGTACGATAATTAAAAGTGCAATTAAATACAATGACAGTAAATAAAAGTGCGATAATTAAAAGTGCAATTAAATATGAAATAAAGGAATTATGCTTATTTAAACTTCCGTAATCATGATGTTCGACGCGTTGTTTTTAGTTTATTCCCATGGGTTAATTGTCCTTTGTCCTGGATTATTTGATATGTCCATACGGATTTGTCCATAATAGTCCATCAGTCATAATCATAAAGTGCGGAAGTCTTCGTCAAATTATTCTTATTCCCGAAGTCAAATATTCTAACTAATTGGGGATTCGAATTGTAACAAGGTCTTAATACTTTGTTTAATGAATACACCAGGTTATCGACTGCGTGTAAACCAAGGTTTTACTACTTTGTTAACAATTACACCAATTACCCTTGAATGTAATCCACCCCTGTTTCAACAAGTCTATTAACTATTAATCCAGTTCCGTGTCCGATAAAATGAACAATTATTGGTATTTATAGATATCCCGCCCACCGTACCCAGTCAAGCGTATGTGATTATATATAAATACGTCAAATTATAAGTCTATATATTAAATTAACGAGGTATCATTTAGTTAATATAAAGCCCATTAATAGCCCATAGTCTAATTTCCACAAATGTCGTTCTTTTATCCAAACCCCAATTATGGTACAAAGCCCAATTATCCAATTTTAATATTTAGCCCAACATCACGATTACTTCGGCATTAAATAAGCATAATAATAACTTAGCTACGAGACATTAATTTAAAAAGGTTGAACATAACTTACAATGATTAATAATAGCGTAGCATTACACGGACAGAATTTCGACTTACACCCTTACAACATTCGCTAACATACCCTTATTATTAGAATTTAAAATTAAAATTTAAAATTAAAATTATAATATATATATATATATATATATATATATATATATATATATATATATATATATATATATATATATATATATATATATATATATATATATATTACGAGTGAGAGATAGATAGATGGTATGGATATTCGGTCGACCAGAGCGTGCTTTTATAGGAATGTGGCCTGGCACTATTCACCATACGATCGCATGGGTTTTTCACCTCCAGGCCATGCGATCGCATGGCCTCTATTTCCAGCTCAGGTGAGTTTGTTTCTTTGCTTGCCGACACTTTTAATAAATAATATAATATATAAATAATTTTAAGAATTATTTAAATATTATATTATATTTATGTGCATAGTTGACTTGTAATTTTTAGTCCGTTGCGTCGAGCGTTGAGAGTTGTCTTTGGTCCCGGTTCCGAATTTTCGAACGTCCTTGCGTACAATTTAATATCTTGTATTTTGCGTTTCGCGTCTTGTACTCTTGTAATTTTGAGACGTTTCTCACCAATAATTTGAACCACTTTGATTGTAATTTGTACTTTTAAGCTTTTTGGTCGTTTGCGTCTTCAATTCGTTGAATCTGTCTTTTGTCTTCACCTTTTATTATTTAAACGAATATCACTTGTAAATAGAACAATTGCAACTAAAAGCTTGTCTTTCTTGAGGGATAATGCTATGAAATATATGTTCGTTTTTAGCATTATCATCATATGTGGGCCCGGTTTCGTAAAACTTATTTTATTATTGAATCGTGTGAGTTTAACTATTATATCATGTTGTGAAAAGCGTTTCGTCTAAATATGTCGGGAAGAGGGAGATCTTTATTTGAAAATTGACAAAATCGGACAGAATTGAAATGGGCTTGTGCACCTTAAGATGTTGCGCGCAGCGCACCCATACTGTATAAAAAAAATATATTTCGCATATTCGGTTGGTTATTGGTTTGGGTTGTTACAAGTGGTATCAGAGTATGGTCTAAGGGATTTAGGCGACTTGAGATAGGTGCCTAGACTTAGACTTGTATTGTGTATGCACTTTATGCGGGACTTGTAGGAGACGGGTTGGACCGGGGATTGGTTAGTGCCTAGGTTTAGGCGAGCTAACTATGCGCTAATTGTTTTGTGTTGTGTTTTTGCAATCATCAAGCGAGATAGACGTTGTATTAGCGAGTTACTGCGACGTGCTCGCGTAACAATGATTAGGTACCATTGTTACGGGTTCAAATCGTGTCAAACAAGCAATGTACGACGATTGTTGAGCAAGATAGGGTAGTGTGGTATATATATATATATATATATATATATACATACGTGTTAAGTCCTTTCGTTTCGTCGTTTAACCTATTTCGTTTTATAGAATGAAGATGAGAAATGGACCCAAAAATGATAATGGAGGTACGAGTGAGGACGCCGAGTTTACGGCCAAGGTTGAGGCCATCTTTAAACGTCAAAAGGCGCAGTTCCTCGAGGATGTTAAGAAGATGTTTCTAGATACGATTGACGAGCAACTAGTCAATGTAGTAAAGGAGCAAGTTAAGGCCATTCTTCACGAAGATAATGTGGGAAGACGGGACTTTTTCTATAAGAACTTCAAGGATTCTCAACCTTCCACCTTTGAAGGTGAACGAGACCCTCTTAAGAGTGCCTATTGGATCTCCGATATGGAGGGGGCTTTCCGTACTTGTGAATGTCCTCTCAATAAGAAGACAAGGTATGGGTGTAGTTTGTTGAGGGGCGATGCAAAGTTGTGGTGGGACGCAAAGATCCAAGTTTATGGTGAAGAACAATGCATGGGATTCATTTGGGATGAATTTAAGGCGGAATTTTTCGACGAATACCGAACTTCGGCCGATCTTACAAGGCTTAAGGACGAGTTACATTCCTTGAGGCAAGGGTCGATGGATTTGAACACTCTTAAATCCGTTTTCTTGTCCAAAACTCAATTTTGCCCGGAGTATGTCGGGAATGATAAAATGTTGAAGGAAGACTTCTATCGAATCTTGAATGATAGTTATCAAGAGAAGATTAGTGTGAATGTGGTAAAAAGCTTTGATGAGTTGTTCAATAGGTCCAAAGGTTTTGAGGCGCTCGTGTTGAGAAAGAGTGGCTTTACTTTCGGCAAGAGGAAGTTCGAAGCTACTAGTCATTCGAACAAGAGGGGTAAGGGTGCAACCGAGAGTGTCAGTAGTGTGAAGAAGAGTGTTCCCGGAGAATTCCGTCGTTCTTGTCACAATTGTGGACGAAAGGGGCATATGGCCCGTGATTGCAACAACCCATCTTCTACAACCAAACTCGTTATAATTGTGGTAAAGAAGGGCACAAGAGGCTGGAATGTCCCGATTTGAACAATGATCATGTTAAAAAGTTGGAGAAGGCGGTGGGTAGGCTAGGGGACGAAATTACTTAATGACCAATGATGAGGCCAAGAAATCCAATGAAGTCGTCTCAGGTACTTTCATGGTTAAATCTAATCCGGCACGGATACTTTTTGATAGTGGTGCTAATTTGTCGTTTGTGTCTCCAAGATTTGTGCCTAAGTTAAATAAACCACTAGCTAAGTTAAGTCATCCGGTAGAAGTTGAAATAGCGGATGGTAAGACAGTGCTAGGGGTTGATGTTTGTAATGAATGTAATGTTGTGTTCGGTACCGAAACATTTAAAATTGATCTCATTCCGATGACTTTGGGTGATTTTGATATTGTCGTTGGTATGGATTGGCTCGATCGTTATAGAGCCGATATTGCATGCCATGAAAAATCTATTCGTGTGAAGACCCCAAGTGGGGGAGAGTTAATTATTCATGGCGAGAGGCGGAGAAGACTTGTGCCATTATGCACTTATGCACGGGCACGTCGTTTTCTTGTTAGTGGTGGCATGGCTTTTCTTGCTCATGTAGTTGATACTCGTGAAAAGCCACCACCCATTTGTGAAATTTTGGTGGTTAGTGAATTCCAAGATGTTTTTTCGGATGAATTACCGGGTGTTCCGGCGGAAAGACAAGTTGAATTTCGCATTTAGTTGGTTCCGGGGGCTACTCCCATTGCTAAAACTCCTTATCGTTTAGCACCAACGAAGATGCAAGAATTGTTAAATCAAACCCAAGAGTTGCTTGAAAAGGGTTTTATTCGACCGATTGCTTCCCCATGGGGCGCTCCGGTTTTATTCGTGAAGAAGAAGGATGGTTGTATGCGGATGTGCATTGATTATCGTGAGTTGAACAAGGTGACAATCAAGAATCGTTATCCATTGCCACGGATTGACGATTTGTTTGATCAACTCCAAGGCGCGACTTACTTTTCTAAAATCGACTTACGATCCGGCTATCACCAAATGCGGGTCCGTGAGGAAGATATTGAGAAAACGGCCTTTCGAACGCGTTATGGGCATTTTGAGTTTGTAGTTATGCCTTTTGGTCTTACGAATGCACCGGCGGCATTCATGGATCTTATGAACCGAGTGTGCCAACCTATGTTGGACAAGTCAGTAATTGTGTTCATTGACAACATACTTGTCTATTCGAAGAGTATGAAGGAACATGAACATCATTTGCGTGGTGTGTTGAAGACGTTGCGGAAGGAGAAGTTGTATGCAAAATTCTCCAAATGTGAATTTTGGCTAAAGGAAGTTCAATTCCTTGGTCATATTGTGAACGAAGATGGTATTCAAGTAGACCTGGGAAAGATTGAGACGGTGAAGAGTTGGGTACGACCGACTACGCCTACGGAAATCCGATGTTTTCTCGGATTGGCCGGTTATTATCGTCAGTTTATCCAAGACTTTTCTAAAATCGCTTCTCCTTTGACGAAGTTAACGAGAATGAACGCGAGATTTAATTGGGAAAACGAGCAAGAAATCGCTTTCCAATTATTAAAAGAGAAGTTATGTCAAGCTCCGGTGTTAGTTTTTCCGGAAGGTGTAGAAGACATGACGGTTTATTGTGATGCTTCTTTAAATGGGATCGGGTGTGTTCTAATGCAAAGAGGTAAAGTCATCGCTTATGCCTCTCGACAATTAAAGGAACACGAAACAAGATACCCGACTCATGATCTTGAATTGGCGCCAGTGGTTCATGCGTTGAAAATTTGGCGCCATTACTTGTAAGGTGTCAAGTGTACGATTTATTCGGATCACAAGAGCTTAAAACATCTTTTTGATCAACGAGATTTAAATTATCGTCAACGTAGATGGATGGATGTGGTGAAAGATTATGATTGTGAGATACTTTATCATCCAGGTAAGGCGAATGTCGTCGTGGATGCGCTAAGTCGGAAGAGTCAACATCCGGCGATACGAGTAGGATCGTTATGCATGATTATTACTAACGAGTTTCTTGTAAAGCTTGGCGAGACTCAAATTGAAGCTTTTGTTAACAACAAGCATGAGGAACGTATTGTAGGCCAAACGAAGTTTATTACCTTAGGTCCGCATGGTTTGTTATCTTTTCAAGGAAGAGTGTGGGTGCCTAAAATGGGTGATCATCGACGAGTGCTACTTGATGAAGCACATAAGTCAAGGTATTCCATTCACCCGGGCGCGACGAAAATGTATTTTGATTTGAGGAAAGAGTATTGGTGGCCGGGCATGAAACGTGATGTTGTTAAGTATGTTGAACAATGCGTCACGTGTTTGCAAGTGAAAGCCGAACACCAAAATTCGTATGGTAAGTTACAACCGTTAGAAATTTCGAAATGGAAATGGGAGCACATTACCATGGATTTCATCACAAAGTTACCAAAGACGGCGAGAACCCAATTTAACTCGATTTGGGTAATAGTTGATCGATTGACGAAAAGTGCCTTGTTTCTTCCCATTCAGGAAGCGATATCGTCGGAGACCTTGGCTAAGTTGTTTATCAAGGAGGTGATATCGAGACACGGGGTTCCTATATCTATTATTTCGGATCGAGATACTCGTTGCACATCTCGGTTTTGGGAAAAGTTTCACGAAGATATTGGTACTCAATTGAAATTGAGCACGGCGTACCATCCTCAAACGGATGGTCAAACCGAACGTATGAACCAAACATTAGAGGATATATTACGGGCGTGTATTATTGATTTCGGTGGTAGTTGGGATGAGCATTTGCCCTTGGTGGAATTCTCGTACAATAATAGTTATCATACTAGTATCGGGATGCCACCTTATGAGATGCTTTATGGGCGGAGGTGTCGAACTCCGATTTGTTGGGGTGAAGTTAGTCAAAGAGAAATCGGGAGTACCGATTTGGTTTTAGAGACGAATAGCAAGATTGATATTGTAACGACCCGACTTCATTTTACCAAAAACACGACTTAAATTTTTTTTTTATAACAGACCATCTGTACGGCGTCCAGACCTCTGGACGGCGTCCAGTAACAAAGGACAGGACGGCGTCCAAATCCTTGGACGGCGTCCAATTACACTGAAGTGTTCTGAGATAGAAAACACCCAACCCACGTTATACTGGACGGCGTCCATCCCATCTGGATGGCGTCCAGCAGACCTGATCAGCTCCAATTCATTTCAAAACACATTTAACACTTTAAATTAACAACCAAACGCTTTGTAACAACCCAATCGAGTTTTACATCAACAAAACATTAAATAAAAGTGTTTACACCGCAAATACGGGTTAAGACTCAATAACCCAACCCAATACCAAGAGCATAATCCCCGGGGACTACCAAATCCCCAATCCGCGTCCAAATATCCAAAAGCTACCCCATCGAGCCCAAGCGCTCCTAAGCCTCTAGTCTAACAACTAGCTAGCTTCATAATCACAATACCTGTAAAAAAAAGTAAACAATGAGAGGGGTAAGCATAAAGCTTAGTGAATGCAATAATTATACACATACATATATAATATACCTACTTGCAACACTTACTCACATACCGCATACATGCTAGTAATACAATTAGCTTATCATCACAAGTGTAAAGCTATTAACCTCCAATACCACAAGCTAGCACAACAATAGCATATATATAACCCGAACAATATAATATGCTACACTACAACACAATAACCATGGTTAAACAATTGTACAAGGGAATGGCGCTCGTGAAAGGCCATCGGTGTTCATAACATCCGTTAGTGTACTTAACACCTCGTATCACTAAACCCTCAGGTGGCATCTTAACACCTCGATACTTCACCCCGGATGGCGTCTTAACACCTCGACACTTCATCCGTTAATTTCTTGGAGTGGCGTCTTAACACCTTGATGCTTCACTCTTTACTTTACGGAGTGGCGCCTTAACACCTCGACACTTCACTCCTAGGTGGCATTTTAACACCTCGATGCTTCACCCCGAGTGGCATCTTAACACCTCGATGCTTCACCCGTCAATTACTTAGAGTGGCATCTTAACACCTCGATGCTTCACTCCGAGTGGCATCTTAACACCTCGACACTTCACTAGTCACGTGAAACGTGGTGTCTTAGCACCTCGACACTTCACATCTCACGCTACAACAAATAAATACATTATATACCTACGTATATAATTATTCCACTCACCTTGGAATGCCCGCACAAGTCATGTACAACATGATCTCCGTCCTCAAATCCGAGCAAGTAATCACCTATATTACACATGGGCAAAATATACACATAAATAGCCATTCTCTAAAAGAGAACCCGACACAAACATCCCTTAGCCAAGGGATTACACCTTGCTCGCCAAAACCCGCCCATTTAACACCTAATGGACACAAACCAACTACCACTTCGGGTGGTAATTTAAACCCACTCAACAAAGTACAATTTAACCTAAATCATACTTGACACCGATTAGACCAACCTAGGTATTAACACTAAATTACTACTTAGGTAGTAATCATTTCAAACGCCATGTACACCAAAAACATAACACGTGCAATATCGACCAATATTGCTTTTGACCACATTTGACTTTTGTTAAAATGTCATTTTAACCCAAAATCTCTTCCCACAATTACTTTCATTCAAACACGTCATTTAACACTTAACAAAAGTGTTTAAAATTCATTTAATCTAAAATTATAGTCATTACCAAAATTCGACCCATCAAAGTCAACCCATTTTGACATAAGTCCCAAAAACATCTTTAATCACTAACGGCTAGTGATTTACTTCCCAAAACACCATTTAACACTTTAATCAAACAATTGTATACTCGATTCATCACATCTTGACCCAAAACATAATTCGACACAAATCAAGGTCAATACCCATTTTGACTAGTACACAAGTTCTTATGAACATCTATACACTAACACATTTATGATTTAGTGATTATACCCAAAACCATGACCAAATTCGTCATCAAACCTTAACCCGCCAATAACGGGTCAAAACCCATCTACTAACCACAACAAACCCATATCACAACTATTCAAGGGTTTCTAACAAAATCACACTCAAACCCTAATTTGAATATCAAAATCAAATAAAGAAAAATCGGAGTTAGGACTTACCACCACTACCAAAACGTAGCTAAGAACGCAAGGAAAAACTTTAACACTCGAACCTTCACCCGATTCAAGCTTCTTCTTCTCCAAAAGAAGCTTTCTCTCTCAAAAACTCACCCTCTCTCTCTAAAGAAGATGGGAGTGTTTGTGTGGGTGAAAATGAGGCTTGAAAGGGCCTTGGATCAGTTTTGATGCTCCCAAACCAACTCCAAAGTGAAAAGACCAAAACACCCCAAAATATACCCTTTAAAAACATTAAAATATCACAGCTGGCCCGTCAGCCTTTAAGGTTGGACGGCGCCCAAAACAACTGAGTCTGAAACTGAAACTTGTTTTGGTCATAACTTTCAAATCGTAGCTCCGTTTTTAATGAATCAAATATCGTTGGAAACGTAATGAGATTTACTATCCAATGGTAAGGTTTTAGAACATCAAATCCAACTTTATTTGGGATCCAAATATACGCTTACATGCCTCGTATTTCGAATGTCGTTCGAAATAACACGTAACTGAAAACGGGTGTTACAACTCTCCCCCACTTACCTTGGATCACGTCCTCGTGATCCGCACCTACGCTAGAAGTCAAGAACTTCTCACTCGAACATTTCTGCTTCCTACGCGGAGTCACACATGTAGTAATCACACATCCGAAATCTCGCTTCGTGCACTAACGCATCATATTACAACGATATCGGGTAATCAACCCTCGAGTCAAAACAACTACAACCGTTTACTCCTACGCCGAGTATCCAAACTCGTACAATCGTCTTGAAAGTAGAACAAATCACCGACAACCATCGTCATCGCGCCTTTCTATCCTACCAAACACAACCAAGACCGACATCCATAACGTCTTTCGTGAATTCTAAGATCTCACCATGCGCTAATAATCACTAGCGTGCACTACCGCAACAAGCGATATCTCATACACTCACATCCAGAATTTCCATTTAGGACAATACGAAAAACACTACATATCCCTTCAAGTTCTCTCGGCTACAACTCGTAAAAAGCTACATTCATAACCATATCACTCAATCAATCGATCTGCACACGACCATTCATCACTGGATTAATCCAGGACAACAATAATACACCATGTGCTGAGCAAAACATCAACACTCGACGCACGGTTCCTCCTCTAAACCCTACCACACAACCACACAAGACAGCTTCCTAGTACTAGCATGGAGACTAATCGTATACTATAATCCCGTCAATGGCGAATTATCATCACGAAATTTCCACAATTTGTCACACGACTCACAAAATATTCACCAACGCCGGGTGAACCTTCCTACCTAAACCGGCCATTAAGGATGGCCTCGACATTTCAATGCAACCTACGGGTCGCATCACTAGGGTACACACTCTCGCAAACAAACAACATACGCGTGTCTCTACGGGAGACATTCAGACCCGACACTCTCCGCCTCACAATCGTCCATAAAGTGGAATGATCCACTGACAATTTCTAAGATCACATTTCCCGACTGGGAAAATATAGTATTCGCCGTGATATCGAACTCGTTCTCATCCAATGATCCTATCCGGGTTTCTTGACAACCCAGATTTTTCACTATGAGAGCACCCGCAATGACAGCTTCCTTTTCTCACTTCCGTGGTCTGCAACTGCATACTTGGTCTCATACCGCCCTTTGGTACCATACGACCACCTTACGTAAGAAATCTTACACCACGCTCGATTCTATCATCACAATCTCTACACATATCATTCAAAATAGTAACTTACAATCGCAAATGCACGATCTGGAGTCGACATCACCAAACCGTCACTCTTCCTCGTTAGGAAATCTGAATTCTGACTGAGGCCTAGCACAGTACACCCCGACATTTGAAATGCCCCGTTCATATTAATTATAAACGTTTCATATTAATTGGTTTCTTTGCGAGGTTTTGACCTTTATATGAGACGTTTTTCAAATCTTGCATTCGTTTTTAAAAACAACCATAACCTTTATTATTGAATAAAGGTCTTAATGACATAATTTAGATTGTCTATCAAAGACAACCTCCACAAATAAATAAGTTTTTACACTACCCATTACAATATGATCAAATATATTACAACAACACTCCAAATGCAAGTTTAAACAATATAAACAATTATGCCGACTCCAAATCTTGACCTTGGGTTGGCATACAACAGCGGAAGCATTTTTAATATTCACCTGAGAATAAACATGCTTAAAACGTCAACAAAAAAATGTTGGTGAGTCATAGGTTTAATTTCTATATAATAATCATAACATTTAATAAGCCACAAGATTTCATTTAATTAAATGCGCATGATCATTACGACTGCAAAAATCATTCATACGATGAGTCGCCTGGTAACCGACCTTAACATAGAGCGCTTAAGATATCTGGCATCATACATTCCACTATTCAAATATATGACAAGAACCCTTCGAAGTACTAAAGCATTTCCACTATTCGAAAATGGGGGTGGTTGGTGCCCGTAGATCTACCTTTAGAATTCGCGTCAATTAGTGTTTTTCACTAATTCTTAGGTTACCAAGCATAATAATAATAAGTACAGATATCCGGTATAACAAAACAATCGTAGAATGTAGTTCCATGAACTTGTGCTTATTTTGTAAAACATTTATAAATTTTGCATGTATTCTCATCCCAAAATAATTTAGATAGTAAAAATGGGACTATAACTCACTTGTGATGATTTCCGAATAGATGGTGATAAGACTTGGCCTTTTGACAAATTCACGAACCTAATAATAATATTCTTGTGTCAAGATATATATATATAATTAATATTCCATACTTATGATACTTGTGATAATTTTAATTGTCCATTGTTAGTAGTCTAACGTTCGTAGTCTAATAGTCCAATAGTCCAACAGTATAAATATATATATAAATATAAATGCGTATATTGTGTTAGAATTCACTAACACTATAATATATTGTCTTAATATAATAAGACACATAATATGTATATTGTCTAAAGCAATCCGCGACCCATTGTATACATGTCTCAGGCTCGATCACAACTCAAAGTATATAATATTTTGGAATCCACTTCGACCCACAGCTAACTCGAGATTACTGCCAATGGTGTCTAATAGTTCATTCCAATAATATATATAGAAGAAGTCAAAATTATATGTCAAAACTTTGTATACGAATCCACAGTGATCAAGTCATATATATATATGTGGTGCCTTACGATCTTTATTAAGACTATAATATATTGTCGTAGAACTTAATCACGACTATTATAAATTGTATTTTCATAAGTTCGGGAACAAGACATGTATAAATACATGTAGGATACAAGGTAAGTTAGCTAGGATAAGGTTAGCATCCATTTTTATAAATCATTTCCGTAGCTAAAAATTAAGAAAAATATCCAATTTTGTTTTACCCATAATTTCTTCGTTACAAATCCGTTGAGTGATTCGAGTTGCCATGGTTTCGTATCGAACTCAACATTATTAATCTTAACATAAAAAGTATAGGTTTATAGTCGAAAATACAGCTTAGGTGTCAAATAAGAGAAGATAGTCATATCCGTCGTAAGAACGATATCTTGATGACCCTTTTGAAAAACATACTTCCACTTAAAGTTTAACCATTGATATTGGATATATTTCATATCCATATAAAATAAGATTTTTCACCAAAGGAAATCTTTTAATTCAAAGTTTAAGATAGGTTTTTAAAATTAAACCCAAAACAGCCCCCGTTCGACTAAGACGGCGTATATTCGATTTTAAGGTGTTCTTCGTGTTTACAAGTTTTATATCCTTATGTTAGCTTGACATACTGTCATAATATATGTGTTGAAGTATTTTAAAAGTTAAGTTAGAAGGATTAAGTTTATTTGCAAACAAGTTTAGAAATAATCTAAACTATGTTCTTGTTGTTATTAGTTATAACTCAAAATAAGATAGCTATGTGAATATGAATCGAATAAGATTATGAATAAGGCTACTACCTCAAATAAAATGAACAAAGTTGCTGGAAAAATAAGGAGAATATCTTGAGTTCAAAGATACCCTTGATGGCTTGGAATTCTTGAAGTAAAATCATGAAATGAACAAAAGTTTGAATAAGAATTCTATCTTGAAATAAGATAGTTATAAGTATATGAATTGAACTAAAGCTTATATATAATTCTTACCTTGATTATAAGATGAAAAGCTACTGGAAACAAAGTAAAATTAGTGATCCTAAAGAGTTGTTGAGTTAGCTTGAAAGATTGGAAGTAAACTTCTTCATGTTGGAAGGTTATCTTGATATGTTCTTGAATGATTCTTGTTATGATGTTTTAAGCTTATTCTTGAAGTGGTTTATGATATATATGATGAAAGGTTGCTGAATACTTTGAGCATGTGTTTAAGAGTGAGTTAAAATGAAGATGTAAATGAAATGAGATGTGTATATATACACATGTGAATATATATATAGATATATGATATGTATAGTTTTATTTTGTTACAAATAAGTCATGGTTAATGACAAAGGATAGTTCCCACAAGTCTCCATCATATTTATACATGTCTAACAACTGATTGAGGGCTGCTAAGATCAATGATTTGGTATGTATATACCAATAGTAAATACATTTAGAAGCTGGGTATGATACGGGTAGAAATACCGAATAAATACGAGTAGAATTCTTGATAGAGTTGAATGAGATTATGAGTATAGCTATCTTTGTTGAGTATAATTATGTTGATATATGTATTTAAGTCTTTCAAAAGTGTATTAATACATCTTAATACAATACATATACATTTAGTTTAAATTAGGGTTTAAGACGTCGAAAAACATTACATATATGTATATTGTTTCGAAGTCTTTAAGTTAATAGTCTCATTTTATATATATATAACCAATTGTTAATATACTTAATGAAATACTTAAATATCATTTTAACAATTTATAAATATATATATCCATATATATATTCCATTAAATAATTATTACACGTTATGACGTTCGTGAATCGTCAGACAAACTGGGTGGCCAAACGTTTGTATGAAATTCATTTCAAATAGACAAGTCTTAACAAGTTGGATTGCTTAACATGTTGGAAACATTTAATTATGTAAATATTAATCTTATATATATTAGCGAAAAAATCCGGGTCGTTACATTACACACCCGTTAAATTAAATTTCGTCCCGAAATTTAGAATAGTACCTAGTTAACGTGCGATATCGGAAAACAAATGTGGGTACTTCAGCTTCATTTGGTCTTCTCGTTCCCAAGTAAATTCAGGTCCTCTACGAGCATTCCATCAAACCTTAACGATTGGTATCTTACTTTGTTTGAGTCGTTTGACCTCACGATCCATAATTTCGACGGGTTCTTCAACGAAATTTAGTTTCTCATCAATCTGAATTTCGTCTAAAGTGATAATGAGATCTTCGGTAGCTAGGCATTTCTTCAGGTTCGAAACATGAAAGGTGTTGTGAATCTTTTCTAATTGTTGAGGTAGTTCAAGTCGATAGGCCACCGGCCCAATGCGTTTTTCGATCTTGAATGGCCCAATGTATCTTGGGCTCAATTTCCCTCGCTTTCCAAAACGAATAACACCTTTCCAAGGTGATACCTTAAGCATAACCATATCACCCTCCTCAAACTCTAAAGGTTTCCTTCTAACATCCGCGTAGCTCTTTTGCTGACTCCAGGCTGTTTTCAATCGTTGCTGAATCTGAATGACCTTGTCGGTAGTTTCCTGGATAATTTCCGGACCTGTAATCTGTTTTTCCCCCACATCACTCCAAAAAATCGGAGACCTGCACTTCCTCCCATAAAGTGCCTCGAATGGTGCCGCCTCAATGCTAGAATGATAGCTGTTGTTGTAGGAAAACTCGGCTAACGGTAGATGTCGATCCCAACTGCTTTCAAAATCAATAACACATGCTCGTAGCATGTCTTCGAGTGTCTGAATCGTCCTTTCACTCTGCCCATCAGTTTGTGGATGATAGGCAGTACTTAAATCTAGACGAGTTCCCAACGCTTCGTGTAATGCCTGCCAGAATCTGAAAGTAAATCTGCTATCACGATCAGAGATAATAGAGATTGGTATACCATGTCTAGAAACAACTTCTTTCAGGTATAATCGTGCTAATTTCTCTATACCATCCTCTTCTTTTATTGGCAGAAAGTGTGCTGACTTAGTAAGACGATCGACTATTACCCAAATCATATCATAACCACCTGCGGTTCTCGGTAACTTAGCAATGAAATCCATGGTAATGTTTTCCCATTTTCATTCTGGGATTTCAGGTTGTTGGAGTAGACCCGATGGTTTCTGATGTTTAGCCTTGACTTTAGAACAAGTCAAACATGCTCCTACATATGTGGCTATATCGGCCTTCATTCCTGGCCACCAAAAGTTTCTCTTGAGGTCTTGGTACATTTTCCCCACTCCGGGATGTATTGAATATCTGGTTTTATGTGCTTCATCTAGTACCACTTTCCTCAAATCCCCATTCTTTGGTACCCAAATTCTTTCAGCTATATACCTGGTTCCGTCTTCCCGAATATTAAGCTGTTTTTCTAATTCTTTGGGTATTTCGAAATGGAAATGGGAGCACATTACCATGGATTTCATCACAAAGTTACCAAAGACGGCGAGAACCCAATTTAACTCGATTTAGGTAATAGTTGATCGATTGACGAAAAGTGCCTTGTTTCTTCCCATTCAGGAAGCGATATCGTCGGAGACCTTGGCTAAGTTGTTTATCAAGGAGGTGATATCGAGACACGGGGTTCCTATATCTATTATTTCGGATCGAGATACTCGTTGCACATCTCGGTTTTGGGAAAAGTTTCACGAAGATATTGGTACTCAATTGAAATTGAGCACGGCGTACCATCCTCAAACGGATGGTCAAACCGAACGTATGAACCAAACATTAGAGGATATATTACGGGCGTGTATTATTGATTTCGGTGGTAGTTGGGATGAGCATTTGCCCTTGGTGGAATTCTCGTACAATAATAGTTATCATACTAGTATCGGGATGCCACCTTATGAGATGCTTTATGGGCGGAGGTGTCGAACTCCGATTTGTTGGGGTGAAGTTAGTCAAAGAGAAATCGGGAGTACCGATTTGGTTTTAGAGACGAATAGCAAGATTGATATTGTAACGACCCGACTTCATTTTACCAAAAACACGACTTAAATTTTTTTTTTTATAACAGACCATCTGTACGGCGTCCAGACCTCTGGACGGCGTCCAGTAACAAAGGACAGGACGGCGTCCAAATCCTTGGACGGCGTCCAATTACACTGAAGTGTTCTGAGATAGAAAACACCCAACCCACGTTATACTGGACGGCGTCCATCCCATCTGGATGGCGTCCAGCAGACCTGATCAGCTCCAATTCATTTCAAAACACATTTAACACTTTAAATTAACAACCAAACGCTTTGTAACAACCCAATCGAGTTTTACATCAACAAAACATTAAATAAAAGTGTTTACACCGCAAATACGGGTTAAGACTCAATAACCCAACCCAATACCAAGAGCATAATCCCCGGGGACTACCAAATCCCCAATCCGCGTCCAAATATCCAAAAGCTACCCCATCGAGCCCAAGCGCTCCTAAGCCTCTAGTCTAACAACTAGCTAGCTTCATAATCACAATACCTGTAAAAAAAATTAAACAATGAGAGGGGTAAGCATAAAGCTTAGTGAATGCAATAATTATACACATACATATATAATATACCTACTTGCAACACTTACTCACATACCGCATACATGCTAGTAATACAATTAGCTTATCATCACAAGTGTAAAGCTATTAACCTCCAATACCACAAGCTAGCACAACAATAGCATATATATAACCCGAACAATATAATATGCTACACTACAACACAATAACCATGGTTAAACAATCGTACAAGGGAATGGCGCTCGTGAAAGGCCATCGGTGTTCATAACATCCGTTAGTGTACTTAACACCTCGTATCACTAAACCCTCAGGTGGCATCTTAACACCTCGATACTTCACCCCGGATGGCGTCTTAACACCTCGACACTTCATCCGTTAATTTCTTGGAGTGGCGTCTTAACACCTTGATGCTTCACTCTTTACTTTACGGAGTGGCGCCTTAACACCTCGACACTTCACTCCTAGGTGGCATTTTAACACCTCGATGCTTCACCCCGAGTGGCATCTTAACACCTCGATGCTTCACCCGTCAATTACTTAGAGTGGCATCTTAACACCTCGATGCTTCACTCCGAGTGGCATCTTAACACCTCGACACTTCACTAGTCACGTGAAACATGGTGTCTTAGCACCTCGACACTTCACATCTCACGCTACAACAAATAAATACATTATATACCTACGTATATAATTATTCCACTCACCTTGGAATGCCCGCACAAGTCATGTACAACATGATCTCCGTCCTCAAATCCGAGCAAGTAATCACCTATATTACACATGGGCAAAATATACACATAAATAGCCATTCTCTAAAAGAGAACCCGACACAAACATCCCTTAGCCAAGGGATTACACCTTGCTCGCCAAAACCCGCCCATTTAACACCTAATGGACACAAACCAACTACCACTTCGGGTGGTAATTTAAACCCACTCAACAAAGTACAATTTAACCTAAATCATACTTGACACCGATTAGACCAACCTAGGTATTAACACTAAATTACTACTTAGGTAGTAATCATTTCAAACGCCATGTACACCAAAAACATAACACGTGCAATATCGACCAATATTGCTTTTGACCACATTTGACTTTTGTTAAAATGTCATTTTAACCCAAAATCTCTTCCCACAATTACTTTCATTCAAACACGTCATTTAACACTTAACAAAAGTGTTTAAAATTCATTTAATCTAAAATTATAGTCATTACCAAAATTCGACCCATCAAAGTCAACCCATTTTGACATAAGTCCCAAAAACATCTTTAATCACTAACGGCTAGTGATTTACTTCCCAAAACACCATTTAACACTTTAATCAAACAATTGTATACTCGATTCATCACATCTTGACCCAAAACATAATTCGACACAAATCAAGGTCAATACCCATTTTGACTAGTACACAAGTTCTTATGAACATCTATACACTAACACATTTATGATTTAGTGATTATACCCAAAACCATGACCAAATTCGTCATCAAACCCTAACCCGCCAATAACGGGTCAAAACCCATCTACTAACCACAACAAACCCATATCACAACTATTCAAGGGTTTCTAACAAAATCACACTCAAACCCTAATTTGAATATCAAAATCAAATAAAGAAAAATCGGAGTTAGGACTTACCACCACTACCAAAACGTAGCTAAGAACGCAAGGAAAAACTTTAACACTCGAACCTTCACCCGATTCAAGCTTCTTCTTCTCCAAAAGAAGCTTTCTCTCTCAAAAACTCACCCTCTCTCTCTAAATAAGATGGGAGTGTTTGTGTGGGTGAAAATGAGGCTTGAAAGGGCCTTGGATCAGTTTTGATGCTCCCAAACCAACTCTAAAGTGAAAAGACCAAAACACCCCAAAATATACCCTTTAAAAACATTAAAATATCACAGCTGGCCCGTCAGCCTTTAAGGTTGGACGGCGCCCAAAACAACTGAGTCTGAAACTGAAACTTGTTTTGGTCATAACTTTCAAATCGTAGCTCCGTTTTTAATGAATCAAATATCGTTGGAAACGTAATGAGATTTACTATCCAATGGTAAGGTTTTAGAACATCAAATCCAACTTTATTTGGGATCCAAATATACGCTTACATGCCTCGTATTTCGAATGTCGTTCGAAATAACACGTAACTGAAAACGGGTGTTACAACTCTCCCCCACTTACCTTGGATCACGTCCTCGTGATCCGCACCTACGCTAGAAGTCAAGAACTTCTCACTCGAACATTTCTGCTTCCTACGCGGAGTCACACATGTAGTAATCACACATCCGAAATCTCGCTTCGTGCACTAACGCATCATATTACAACGATATCGGGTAATCAACCCTCGAGTCAAAACAACTACAACCGTTTACTCCTACGCCGAGTATCCAAACTCGTACAATCGTCTTGAAAGTAGAACAAATCACCGACAACCATCGTCATCGCGCCTTTCTATCCTACCAAACACAACCAAGACCGACATCCATAACGTCTTTCGTGAATTCTAAGATCTCACCATGCGCTAATAATCACTAGCATGCACTACCGCAACAAGCGATATCTCATACACTCACATCCAGAATTTCCATTTAGGACAATACGAAAAACACTACATATCCCTTCAAGTTCTCTCGGCTACAACTCGTAAAAAGCTACATTCATAACCATATCACTCAATCAATCGATCTGCACACGACCATTCATCACTGGATTAATCCAGGACAACAATAATACACCATGTGCTGAGCAAAACATCAACACTCGACGCACGGTTCCTCCTCTAAACCCTACCACACAACCACACAAGACAGCTTCCTAGTACTAGCATGGAGACTAATCGTATACTATAATCCCGTCAATGGCGAATTATCATCACGAAATTTCCACAATTTGTCACACGACTCACAAAATATTCACCAACGCCGGGTGAACCTTCCTACCTAAACCGGCCGTTAAGGATGGCCTCGACATTTCAATGCAACCTACGGGTCGCATCACTAGGGTACACACTCTCGCAAACAAACAACATACGCGTGTCTCTACGGGAGACAGTCAGACCCGACACTCTCCGCCTCACAATCGTCCATAAAGTGGAATGATCCACTGACAATTTCTAAGATCACATTTCCCGACTGGGAAAATATAGTATTCGCCGTGATATCGAACTCGTTCTCATCCAATGATCCTATCCGGGTTTCTTGACAACCCAGATTTTTCACTATGAGAGCACCCGCAATGACAGCTTCCTTTTCTCACTTCCGTGGTCTGCAACTGCATACTTGGTCTCATACCGCCCTTTGGTACCATACGACCACCTTACGTAAGAAATCTTACACCACGCTCGATTCTATCATCACAATCTCTACACATATCATTCAAAATAGTAACTTACAATCGTAAATGCACGATCTGGAGTCGACATCACCAAACCGTCACTCTTCCTCGTTAGGAAATCTGAATTCTGACTGAGGCCTAGCACAGTACACCCCGACATTTGAAATGCCCCGTTCATATTAATTATAAACGTTTCATATTAATTGGTTTATTTGCGAGGTTTTGACCTTTATATGAGACGTTTTTCAAATCTTGCATTCGTTTTTAAAAACAACCATAACCTTTATTATTGAATAAAGGTCTTAATGACATAATTTAGATTGTCTATCAAAGACAACCTCCACAAATAAATAAGTTTTTACACTACTCGTTACAATATGATCAAATATATTACAACAACACTCCAAATGCAAGTTTAAACAATATAAACAATTATGCCGACTCCAAATCTTGACCTTGGGTTGGCATACAACAGCGGAAGCATTTTTAATATTCACCTGAGAATAAACATGCTTAAAACGTCAACAAAAAAATGTTGGTGAGTCATAGGTTTAATTTCTATATAATAATCATAACATTTAATAAGCCACAAGATTTCATTTAATTAAATGCGCATGATCATTACGACTGCAAAAATCATTCATACGATGAGTCGCCTGGTAACCGACCTTAACATAGAGCGCTTAAGATATCTGGCATCATACATTCCACTATTCAAATATATGACAAGAACCCTTCGAAGTACTAAAGCATTTCCACTATTCGAAAATGGGGGTGGTTGGTGCCCGTAGATCTACCTTTAGAATTCGCGTCAATTAGTGTTTTTCACTAATTCTTAGGTTACCAAGCATAATAATAATAAGTACAGATATCCAGTATAACAAAACAATCGTAGAATGTAGTTCCATGAACTTGTGCTTATTTTGTAAAACATTTATAAATTTTGCATGTATTCTCATCCCAAAATAATTTAGATAGTAAAAATGGGACTATAACTCACTTGTGATGATTTCCGAATAGATGGTGATAAGACTTGACCTTTTGACAAATTCACGAACCTAATAATAATATTCTTGTGTCAAGATATATATATATAATTAATATTCCATACTTATGATACTTGTGATAATTTTAATTGTCCATTGTTAGTAGTCTAACGTTCGTAGTCTAATAGTCCAATAGTCCAACAGTATAAATATATATATAAATATAAATGCGTATATTGTGTTAGAATTCACTAACACTATAATATATTGTCTTAATATAATAAGACACATAATATGTATATTGTCTAAAGCAATCCGCGACCCATTGTATACATGTCTCAGGCTCGATCACAACTCAAAGTATATAATATTTTGGAATCCACTTCGACCCACAGCTAACTCGAGATTACTGCCAATGGTGTCTAATAGTTCATTCCAATAATATATATAGAAGAAGTCAAAATTATATGTCAAAACTTTGTATACGAATCCACAGTGATCAAGTCATATATATATATATATGTGGTGCCTTACGATCTTTATTAAGACTATAATATATTGTCGTAGAACTTAATCACGACTATTATAAATTGTATTTTCATAAGTTCAGGAACAAGACATGTATAAATACATGTAGGATACAAGGTAAGTTAGCTAGGATAAGGTTAGCATCCATTTTTATAAATCATTTCCGTAGCTAAAAATTAAGAAAAATATCCAATTTTGTTTTACCCATAATTTCTTCGTTACAAATTCGTTGAGTGATTCGAGTTGCCATGGTTTCGTATCGAACTCAACATTATTAATCTTAACATAAAAAGTATAGGTTTATAGTCGAAAATACAGCTTAGGTGTCAAATAAGAGAAGATAGTCATATCCGTCGTAAGAACGATATCTTGATGACCCTTTTGAAAAACATACTTCCACTTAAAGTTTAACCATTGATATTGGATATATTTCATATCCATATAAAATAAGATTTTTCACCAAAGGAAATCTTTTAATTCAAAGTTTAAGATAGGTTTTTAAAATTAAACCCAAAACAGCCCCCGTTCGACTAAGACGGCGTATATTCGATTTTAAGGTGTTCTTCGTGTTTACAAGTTTTATATCCTTATGTTAGCTTGACATACTGTCATAATATATGTGTTGAAGTATTTTAAAAGTTAAGTTAGAAGGATTAAGTTTATTTGCAAACAAGTTTAGAAATAATCTAAACTATGTTCTTGTTGTTATTAGTTATAACTCAAAATAAGATAGCTATGTGAATATGAATCGAATAAGATTATGAATAAGGCTACTACCTCAAATAAAATGAACAAAGTTGCTGGAAAAATAAGGAGAATATCTTGAGTTCAAAGATACCCTTGATGGCTTGGAATTCTTGAAGTAAAATCATGAAATGAACAAAAGTTTGAATAAGAATTCTATCTTGAAATAAGATAGTTATAAGTATATGAATTGAACTAAAGCTTATATATAATTCTTACCTTGATTATAAGATGAAAAGCTACTGGAAACAAAGTAAAATTAGTGATCCTAAAGAGTTGTTGAGTTAGCTTGAAAGATTGGAAGTAAACTTCTTCATGTTGGAAGGTTATCTTGATATGTTCTTGAATGATTCTTGTTATGATGTTTTAAGCTTATTCTTGAAGTGGTTTATGATATATATGATGAAAGGTTGCTGAATACTTTGAGCATGTGTTTAAGAGTGAGTTAAAATGAAGATGTAAATGAAATGAGATGTGTATATATACACATGTGAATATATATATAGATATATGATATGTATAGTTTTATTTTGTTACAAATAAGTCATGGTTAATGACAAAGGATAGTTCCCACAAGTCTCCATCATATTTATACATGTCTAACAACTGATTGAGGGCTGCTAAGATCAATGATTTGGTATGTATATACCAATAGTAAATACATTTAGAAGCTGGGTATGATACGGGTAGAAATACCGAATAAATACGAGTAGAATTCTTGATAGAGTTGAATGAGATTATGAGTATAGCTATCTTTGTTGAGTATAATTATGTTGATATATGTATTTAAGTCTTTCAAAAGTGTATTAATACATCTTAATACAATACATATACATTTAGTTTAAATTAGGGTTTAAGACGTCGAAAAACATTACATATATGTATATTGTTTCGAAGTCTTTAAGTTAATAGTCTCATTTTATATATATATAACCAATTGTTAATATACTTAATGAAATACTTAAATATCATTTTAACAATTTATAAATATATATATATATATATCCATATATATATTCCATTAAATAATTATTACACGTTATGACGTTCGTGAATCGTCAGACAAACTGGGTGGCCAAACGTTTGTATGAAATTCATTTCAAATAGACAAGTCTTAACAAGTTGGATTGCTTAACATGTTGGAAACATTTAATTATGTAAATATTAATCTTATATATATTAGCGAAAAAATCCGGGTCGTTACATTACACACCCGTTAAATTAAATTTCGTCCCGAAATTTAGAATAGTACCTAGTTAACGTGCGATATCGGAAAACAAATGTGGGTACTTCAGCTTCATTTGGTCTTCTCGTTCCCAAGTAAATTCAGGTCCTCTACGAGCATTCCATCAAACCTTAACGATTGGTATCTTACTTTGTTTGAGTCGTTTGACCTCACGATCCATAATTTCGACGGGTTCTTCGACGAAATTTAGTTTCTCATCAATCTGAATTTCGTCTAAAGTGATAATGAGATCTTCGGTAGCTAGGCATTTCTTCAGGTTCGAAACATGAAAGGTGTTGTGAATCTTTTCTAATTGTGGAGGTAGTTCAAGTCGATAGGCCACCGGCCCAATGCGTTTTTCGATCTTGAATGGCCCAATGTATCTTGGGCTCAATTTCCCTCGCTTTCCAAAATGAATAACACCTTTCCAAGGTGATACCTTAAGCATAACCATATCACCCTCCTCAAACTCTAAAGGTTTCCTTCTAACATCCGCGTAGCTCTTTTGCTGACTCCAGGCTGTTTTCAATCGTTGCTGAATCTGAATGACCTTGTCGGTAGTTTCCTGGATAATTTCCGGACCTGTAATCTGTTTTTCCCCCACATCACTCCAAAAAATCAGAGACCTGCACTTCCTCCCATAAAGTGCCTCGAATGGTGCCGCCTCAATGCTAGAATGATAGCTGTTGTTGTAGGAAAACTCGGCTAACGGTAGATGTCGATCCCAACTGCTTTCAAAATCAATAACACATGCTCGTAGCATGTCTTCGAGTGTCTGAATCGTCCTTTCACTCTGCCCATCAGTTTGTGGATGATAGGCAGTACTTAAATCTAGACGAGTTCCCAACGCTTCGTGTAATGCCTGCCAGAATCTGAAAGTAAATCTGCTATCACGATCAGAGATAATAGAGATTGGTATACCATGTCTAGAAACAACTTCTTTCAGGTATAATCGTGCTAATTTCTCTATACCATCCTCTTCTTTTAATGGCAGAAAGTGTGCTGACTTAGTAAGACGATCGACTATTACCCAAATCATATCATAACCACCTGCGGTTCTCGGTAACTTAGCAATGAAATCCATGGTAATGTTTTCCCATTTTCATTCTGGGATTTCAGGTTGTTGGAGTAGACCCGATGGTTTCTGATGTTTAGCCTTGACTTTAGAACAAGTCAAACATGCTCCTACATATGTGGCTATATCGGCCTTCATTCCTGGCCACCAAAAGTTTCTCTTGAGGTCTTGGTACATTTTCCCCACTCCGGGATGTATTGAATATCTGGTTTTATGTGCTTCATCTAGTACCACTTTCCTCAAATCCCCATTCTTTGGTACCCAAATTCTTTCAGCTATATACCTGGTTCCGTCTTCCCGAATATTAAGCTGTTTTTCTAATTCTTTGGGTATTTCCTTTCCAAAAATTCCTTCCTTCAAAACCTCTTGTTGTGCCTCTTTTATTCGAGTACTAAGATTAGTATGAATAATCATGTTCATAGCTTTTACTCGAATAGGTTCTCTTTCCTTTCGACTCAAGGCATCGGCTACCACATTCGCTTTCCCCGGGTGGTAACGGATTTCACAATCATAATCATTTAGCAGCTCAACCCACCTACGCTGCCTCATATTTAGTTACTTTTGATTTAAAATATGTTGAAGACTTTTGTGGTCGGTGTATACAATAAACTTGACCCCATATAGATAATGTCTCCACATCTTTAATGCAAAAACAACGGCGCCCAATTCCAGATCATGTGTAGTGTAGTTTTGTTCATGAATTTTGAGTTGTCGAGAAGCATATGCAATCACCTTCTTCCGTTGCATAAGAACACACCCAAAACCCAATCTTGATGCGTTGCAGTAGATAACAAAATCTTTCATTCCGTCAGGTAACGATAAAATAGGTGCCGTAGTCAACTTCTTTTTCAACAATTGGAAGCACCCTCTTGTTCGGAAGTCCATTCATACTTTTTTCCCTTGTGTGTCAAGGCAGTTAAAGGTTTGGCTACTCGGGAGAAATCTTGAATAAATCTCCTATAATAACCGGCTAAACCCAAAAATTGACGTATTTGCGTTGGAGTTTTCGGGGTTTCCCAATTTTTGATGGCTTCGATCTTGGCGGGATCAACTTTGATTCCATTACTACTGACTACGTGGCCAAGAAATTGTACTTCATTTAACCAAAAAGCGCACTTAGAGAATTTTGCATAAAGTTGTTCTTTTCTTAACAACTCTAATACAAGTCTCAAATGTTGTTCGTGTTCTTGGTTAATCTTCGAATAGATAAGAATGTCATCAATAAAGACAATAACAAACTTATCTAAATATGGACTACATACTCGTGCATGAGATCCATGAAAACTGCGGGTGCATTGGTTAGACCGAATGGCATAACCATGAATTCGTAATGGCCATAACGAGTTCTGAAGGTTTTTTTTTGGTATATCGGCTTCTTTAACCCTCAATTGATGATAACCCGACCTTAAGTCGATTTTGGAGTATACGCTCGAACCTTGGAGTTGATCAAATAGGTCGTCGATTCGGGGTAAAGGGTATCGGTTTTTGATGGTTACTTTGTTCAGCTCACGGTAATCAATACACATGCGAAAAGACCCATCTTTCTTTTTAACTGATGTTCTGCGAGGTGTATATAAAATAGCTTTATTTTTACAACGAAATACTATTAAATATGATACAATTTTTACACAAGATATTTATTTATTTATAGAATGGATATACTTAAACCTTGCTACAACACTTATAGGCAGTGTACCTAATCATACAGTAGTGTAGTTTTTAGTAAGTCCGGTTCGTTCCACAGGGAATCTTTTAATCAAAGCTTAACGCTATATTAGTTTTAAATTATAAAAATACAAATATATAAATAAGTAATATTATTATTATAAAAGGGGGGTTTTTACCGTTTAATGATCGGTTTATCGATTTTAAAACTTTAGTCGCAGTTAAAACCTAATGTAAAATATTAAAAATAAATACAAGACTTAATTTAAAGCGTAAAGTAAATAACGATAAAGAATGCGATAATAAAAGTGCGATAAAATAAAATTGCGATAATTAAAAAGTACGATAATTAAAAGTGCAATTAAATACAATAACAATAAATAAAAGTGCGATAATTAGAAGTGCAATTAAATATAAAATAAAGGAAATTAAATATGAAATAAAAGAATTATGCTTATTTAAACTTCCGTAATCATGATGTTTGACGTGTTGATTTTATTTTTATGCCCATGGGTTAATTGTTCTTTGTCCTGGATTATTTAATATGTCCATACGGATTTGTCCATAATAGTCCATCAGTCATAAATATAAAGAGCGAAAGCCTTCGTCAAATTATTCTTATTCCCGAAGTCAAATATTCCAACTAATTGGGGATTCGAATTGTAACAAGGTTTTAATACTTTGTTTAATGAATACACCAGGTTATCGACTGCGTGTAAACCAAGGTTTTACTACTTTGTTAACAATTACACCAATTACCCTTGAATGTAATTCACCCCTATTTCAACAAGTCTATTAACTATTAATCCAGTTCCGTGTCAAGTAAAATGAATAATTATTGGTATTTATAGATATCCCGTCCACCGTACCCAGTCAAGCGTATGTGGTTATATATAAATACGTCAAATTATAAGTTTGTATATTAAATTAACAATGTATTGTTTAGTTAATATAAAACCCATTAATAGCCTATAGTCTAATATCCACAAGTGTCGTTCTTTTATCCAAACCCCAATTTTGGTACAAAGCCCAATTACCCAATTTTAGTAATTAGCCCAACATCATGATTACTTCGATTTAAATAAGCATAATAATAACTTAGCTACGAGACATTAATGAAAATAATATAAACATAACTTACAATGATTAAAAATAGTGTAGCGTTACACGGACAAAATTTCGACTTACACCCTTACAACATTCGCTAACATACCCTTATTATTAGGATTTAAAATTAAAATTAAAATTAAAATTAAAATATAAATTATATATATAATTACGTATATATTGAGAGAGAGAGAGATAGATTATATGATATTAAAAACGATCAAACTGTGTTGCCTTTTATAGGGATTTGAGTCCAGGGAAGCTCCGCGACTCGCGTAATTTTTGCACTGCAAACTCCGCAACTCGCGGAGTTCGTTTTTCCAGCTCACACTAATTTGGAACCTTTCTTGCCGACGATTTTTAAATATATTATAATATATATATAAATTTTAAGAATTAATTATATATTATATTATATTCATGTGCATAGTTGACTTGTAATTTTTAGTCCGTTGCGTCGAGCGTTGAGAGTTGACTCTGGT
Source organism: Rutidosis leptorrhynchoides (assembly GCF_046630445.1). Lineage (NCBI taxonomy): Eukaryota > Viridiplantae > Streptophyta > Magnoliopsida > Asterales > Asteraceae > Rutidosis > Rutidosis leptorrhynchoides. The sequence goes on from NC_092334.1 coordinate 671,913,956, forward strand.
CCCGGTTCCGGATCTTCGAACGTCCTTGCGTACAAATTAATATCTTGTATTTTGCATTTCGAATCTTGTACTCTTGTAATTTTTAGACGTTTCTCATCAATAATTGGAACCTTTTTGATTGTATTTTGTACTTTTGAGCTTTTTGGTCGTTTGCGTCTTTAATTCGTCGAATCTGTCTTTTGTCTTCACCTTTTATTATTTAAACGAATATCACTTGTAAATAGAACAATTGCAACTACAAGCTTGTCTTTCTTGAGGAATAATGCTATGAAATATATGTTCGTTTTTAGCATTATCAAAAATTCCCACACTTGAGCATTGCTTGTCCTCAAGCAATATAGTCTTGAAATACTAGAATCACTTCTTTATTTTTCACACTTTGTACATCAGTGATTTCTTTGCGACGGTATAAACAATGGTAGTAACGATGTGGTTTACAGTCTCACATGACTATAAAAATTTAGATCCATTAAGAAATTGGATCTTTATGAAAATATTTGATCTTTTGAAAATTAAATCTAGCTTTTACCCTAGATAAGTTTTCCGGAATAACCCTTCACCGGTGTTTGCAAATTCTTTTTGTGGGTTTGGTGGATTTTAGATTTGAAAATTTTGGCTCAAAACTTATGGTTTTGTGTCACCCACTTGCTAACCTTGTATTAGGAAAGCAACACGTCCAGTATACTTGCTCCGTATATTACCTTTCGGTAAACTACCGTCCGGTTGTAAAGGAAAGCGTTGAACAAGCAACTGTTAAGGCAATGTCCCCTGACATGCTTTTAATTATGGTCTATAACGTGTCGGACGCAATTACTATCCTTTGTATGAGCAATAGTAAAGCTCACCCTTATAATTTTCCGGTCTGGCACAAGGTCCTGTCTTTGACCATGCTATGCAACCACCGTTCTTACGGTTGACACCCGATTTGGTTCAGGTGACCTAATGAATTCTAGGTGAATTCCTAGGATTTTACGTTCAATGGTAATGAACGCATTGAAAGTAGGTTTTCAGAAAACAAATCGGTTTGAAATTTTGATCAAAATATTTTCTTGTTCAAGCTCGAGTTTAGATATCATTGAATTCCATGAGTTTGTAATTCTCAATCTTTAAGGTCAATCTCAAGGATTGAGTAATATCAGGCTTAAAAGCTGATTTTTAATCTTTAAGGAGATTATCCTTTCTGGGGATCTGATTCATTAGCCTTATCCAGCAAATTTGCACGGTGTCCTCCCCATTTTACAAGACAGATCCTCTCATGGTTAGGATAAGTCTGACCACTTGGCGACCCTGTTTGATGCTGAGGTCCGTGGATTTCCTGCTGATTTTAGTGATGACTTTTCTAGGTTTTTCGTCAACCTACAGCTGGTCTGGACGACAACTTCATGACCTAAATCAAGAAGCGCGTTTCTTTTTCGGAAGACTTTACTTCCTTTTAATGATGGAATTGATTCATCGTGTAGATCCATCTTTCTTACAGTAAATCGGGTAAAATAGTTAATTATCGTTCAAAACAAAAGTATTTTCAATTATTTGTTACAGAAATATGTGATATATATTTTGAATAACTTGGTAAAAATTTCCCACACTTGGCCTTTATTTTCTTTTCTTTGCCTTTTTATTTTCCTCTATTCCATTCTTAAATGAATTCTAACATTTTGGTTTGTTTCTCAATTTATGTCCTTTCCGAGGTAACAATAATTTCGGTGTTAACACCTAGTTTTATCGTTCATAAATATGTATAAACATGATTTTGAGTTCATTTAATTGAAAATTTTGAAAAATTTTACTAGAATTGGGTAGTCAGTATATAAGACTAGGGCTGTTCTTTATTATCAGAGAGCACTAGATTCTAATACAACTACTGCTTTACTAGTATTTCTAATGGTAACCAAGTGTATAAAGTAAAAAATTTTAAAATTCCGAAAGAATTTAACCTCTTCCCACACTTAAGATCTTGCAATGCCCTCATTTGCAAGAAATCAGTAACAATTTAAATTATTGAGGGTGATTAGCGTAGAAAAATGATTAAATTTTACCAAAGTTTCCAAACATATTGGCGTTTGTTTGCTGAATGATAAATAGTGCATATCATTTGTTCATTCCGTCTTGTTGTTACATCACATTTATTTTTCATCTTGTCGTCAAAATTAGTTGCTTTTGCTGAACTTAATGCCAGTCTTTGAAAATGCGTTGTTTTATCCTGTTGTGTACATAAGATAAACTGCAAACATATATACATATTTTTGAAGTTTGGTATATTACCCCACATTCAAAAATTATTAAAATCTAATAATAAAAGTTAGAAAATTATAAAAACTATTACAATATTAACATAAGTATTAAATGTATCAACATTACAAATAATAAAATAAATAAAACTAAGTAGACTAGGGTTGTTACTGATACCAGTAGGGGTTCCATGCATAACCGTATGTGTTATAAAATGCTTCAGTTGGGTTATAAGTAGGATACGGTGGTTGCATCTCTATAGACCAGGGAGGAAATATAGGCGATGGAGTAGGAATATAGTTTCTACCTACATGTTGGCAATGAGCTATGATTTGGTTTTGATGAACTTGCCAATCTTCAAATGCTCGATGTCTAGCATTTTCATACTCTTGTGAAGCTATAAACCTTTGCATTTCTGTCATTTCATTTCCCCCTCCCACATTACCTGGCTGTTGATTTCTCTCAACCTGTGGATGTCTTCCATTATATCTTACTGCGGTGTTATTTCGCCTTTTCAAAACCTTTGCACCATGATATACATTTAAACCAATTGTATCGTGCGGTTCTGGTTCTTCAATTAGTAATCCCCCCCGACTTATATCCACATTGAGATATTCAGCAATCAAAGTAATAAATATACCACCTCCTATTATACTGTGCGGTCTCATCCCTCTAACCATAGCTGATAAATAATAACCCACACAATAAGGTATACTTACAGCGCTTTGTGGGTCTCGAATACACATGTGGTAAAACAAATCCTGTTCATTTACCTTTTCCTTATTCTTACCTCGTTGTGTAATCGAATTGGCTAAAAACCTATGAATTACTCTTAACTCAGCTCTATCTATATCCAAATAAGAGTAATTTTCCCCCTTTAAATCGGTGATGGCTAGTCATTTGACTCCATACACCATGTGTATCAAAATTTTCATCAATCTTTCTACCGTTCAATATCAACCCTCGACAATCGGCAGATGCTAGCTCCTCAGGCGTATATATACGTAAGGCCTGAGCCATGTCTAGTAGAGACATGTGGCACATCGAACCTCCTAACAAAAATCTAATAAAAGATCGATCGGTTAAACTAACTACCCGATCATTTATTTCTATACTACACAATAATTCCTCACACCATACTTTATATACAGGTCTACGCATGTTGAATAAACGTACCCAATCGTTAAAAGTAGAATTACCATACCTCTGCGTAAGTAATTCCCTAATTGGCTCGGCCAATTCTACGGCTTCTAACGGTTCCCATTATATTAACCTAGGTACTTCAACAGCTTTAGAATGAAGAGTGTGCAAGCCCCTTTGGTATTTTGGATAATCTATCCAACGTCTGTCAAATCTCAAGTTCGGGTGCAAATTCTCCACGTGCATATCAGAAAATATCATAACTGGATGAGGTATATCTTGTTTGTAATAGCTATCAACATCCTGTTGTTCCACATTCTCCGGAGGAGCATTGCGAGCTTGGGATGAAGATTAACCCCTTTCAGTCTGCAAAACACATCAAACACAATTTTTGTGCATCCAAATATGCATTAGTGTCAGCAAAATCATCAATCAAAATAATTACAATGACATGATCAATTTATATCAAACTTATGCTCATTTTCATATTTTTATCAAATCTACACTTTTTCAAATAATCATATACGAAAATGTTTGCCAAGTTCATAAGCAACCAACTCAAATAACATGTCAAAATAATCATTACTAGCAATTAAACAAGTTTCAAATGGCATTATCTCTCAAAAATCAAGTTCATGAATTTTAGACTTGAAAAAGTCCACTTTAATTCTCAAAAATCATGTTTAGGTTCAAAGTTTGGATCATTTAACTACCTAAACATGTTACACTACTTAATTTAGCAATAATTCATGACAAAAATCAACTATAACCTGTTTATATCAAAAAACCCCAAATTGCTCAAGAACACAAACCCTAGATTACTCAAAATTTGAAGTTTAAGGCTTCTAATCATGTTAAATAGCATCAATCTAGGTTATACAAGCATAATACATAAGCAATTTAAGCATAAGTACACTAAAAAGCATCAAAATCGAATTGGGTTTAAAATTGCTCAAGAACACTAATTTTCAGATTAAATGGTATTTAGGTGTAGAAATTTACCGTTTTTCTTGAGTAATTCCTTGATAGCATCCTTCTCAACATGATTTTAGTAAAAAATGTGATGATTTTTGGTGAAAATTTTCGGATTTTAGAGTGTTTTTTCGGGTTTTTCGCAGTATTTTTGTTGGTGTGGGTGTTGACTGATCTGTTCGGGCAGCTTATATTTTTTTCTGTATTTTTGGTCCTCCGCGAGTCGCGGTGTTTGACCCTTACAAACTCCGCGAGTCGCGGTGTTTGAATTTTTTTTTTTTTTACAATCTTTAACTTATAAAACAATTAAGTAATTAATTTTAAAATTTTGTTTCCCTTGTTATTTAGGACGAGGTCGTTTCGGAACAATGTCCTAGTCCGTCCCTCGATAAAATTTTAAAATTTGTCTTTTTGTAGCGATTGTTTTAAAAGCTTAGATTTTTTTTTTTTTTGGTTTTTAATGTTTTTGGCATACTTTAATTCAATAAGATTAAAAATAATGATAATAAAAGTTCTCGTCCCTCCCTCGGGTAAAGCAATTTCGGTTCAACGACCTAGTCTTCAACTCACGACGATTTTTAAAAATCATATTTTTAACTTAATGAGAAAAAGTAAATTTTGGTTTTTAAATTCACAGAACTTAAATTTAAAATGCATAAAATTCAAAATTCATATTTAAAATTAAAAATTCACACCAAACTTAAATTTAAAATGAATAAAATTAAAAATTAATATTAAAAATTTACACCAAACTTAAATTTAATTTTGTTTTTATACATACAAACTTATATTAAAAATATCAATTTTTTAAATATTTACAATTTTAAATATATTAATTTTAAAAATAAAGTAAAAATAAAATTAAAAATCTTTTTGGCTTTTATCCCACTTTAATCAATCAAATATTATCAAAAATATGCGCCCCTCTTTTCGGTAAAGTAATTTCGGTTCCATGACCTAATTTAACTCATGATGAATTTTTGAAATATTTTGTGTTGATTGATTAAAGATATTTATACCTTAAGAATAAACGTTAAATTTCGCAGTGATGTAATAAATTTTTGTATGATATCAATAATTTCGGTCGCAAGACCTAATTTCATCGAATACCAATTTAATTACTTTATAGCGAACAAATTAGCGTTTATTATCAAAAGGTTAAAAATAAAAAATAAAAACTGTACAGACTTACCTGTGAAATATATTTCTTAGTGATATGCTCTAGCCCACTCATAAGATAGTCGAACTAATTGATTTTACATGGCTACATAGGCGTAACCTCGAGCATTTAATGTTTTTTCTTCTAAACATATGAACGGTCCATCTCTGCATAAAGTAACAAATTCGGTGTTTGAATAAGTTTGATTATTTGAACATTTACCTTCGTGTGACCATTTTCCGCATTTGTGACATTTTTCAAGGAGTCGTGCTCTTCTTTTCGCTGCGGATTTTGATTTTCCTTTACCAAATTGTAACTTATTATCTTCGCATCTGGATTCTTTTCTTACTCCGTCCAATTTACCTCTGATTAATGATACTATTTCACTCGAAAGTGTGTCATTATTACGTTTAGTGATCAAAGCGTGTAGCATTAGACCATGGTTTAGTTCACAGGAAGTCTTCATTTCATAAAAACCTAAAAAAAAAATTTAGAATGGGGAAAGAAGACTAGTTCTTTAGGGTCTGCTAGGAAAAACCATTCGGGTTCCATTTTCGAGAACTACACGAAAACAAAAAAAATCTAACTCTAACAGAAATACATATTATCCTTTAAAGACTTGATTCTCCCCACACTTAGTTAGCTGTGGTATCGAAATTGTGATTAACTTCGTTTTCAATTGAATCATCAACAACTTGTATATCTTTGACTTTTACTTCAATCCATTTGTTGATTTCCTCCGTAACTTTCACAAATTCAACTAACATCGCCTTTTCTTTTGGCGATAAATTGGATAATAATCAGTTACATAACTTAAAGTTTCCCTTAATCTTAGCATCGTGAATCCGTTTATAAAGTTTCTTCGTTGAACTGTTAACAATGGGTTCATCTAATTTCGTATCATCAACGGCATTCTTTGTGATTGGATCATCATTAAGTGTTTCTTCATCTTCCCCACACTTATGCGTTTTTATTGGTCTAACAGTTTTGGTTGGTGGAGATCTAAACTTTAGGTTCACAAAGGTGATCGATGTATCACCATCCCTAAGTGTCATTCTACCTTCTCTTACATCAATGAATGCCTCAGTGGTTGCTAAAAATGGGCGACCTAGAATTAGAGGAATATCAAGGTTTTCCTCCATATTAATCACTATGAAGTTTGCAACAAAGGTCAAACTTCCCACGTTAACAAGTAAATTATTTGCTATTCCAACCGGGTGTTTAATGGTTTGGTCAAATGATTAAACACCTATTTTGGTTGGTTTTAATTTACCCATGCCTAATCTTTTGTATAAGGAAAGAGGCATAATATTTGCACTTGCTCCTAAATCTGCGAGTCCATTATATACAGCACCATCATTAAGCAAGCAAGAAATGATAAATTCACCCGGGTCTCCTGCTTTAGTAAGTCGAGTTGGTTTGTAAACCTTTTTCGGGTGTTCTTTTCTTGGTTCTTTCACTTCTATTTGAACTTCTTGTTCACATTTTTCTTCGTTTCTTGGAATGGGAGGTTTGTATAAGAATTCTTCTTCATCACTCAAATTTGACTCCTCCCTAAATTCCAATTTTGATTTTTCATATGTTGTTGATAACATATTTATGTTTTCATTTTGAAGGTTTTCTTGGGTGGTGAAATTATGATTAACTTCATTGTCAACTTCCATCGGACCATGTATGTAATGTTTAACTCTGTGACCATTAACTTTAAATTCAATCCCATTTGAATTTATTAATTCTACTGTTCCGTATGGGAAAACTCTTTTGACTATGAATGGTCCAGACCATCTTGATTTCAATTTTCCAGGAAATAGCTTGAATCGTGAATTGAAAAGAAGAACTCTGTCTCCTTCTTTGAATTCTTTTGAACTTCTGATTCTTTTATCATGCCATTTCTTTGTTCTTTCCTTATAGATTAACAAATTTTTGTATGCTTCATGTCTTAATTCTTCTAATTCGTTTAATTGACTTAACCGTAGACGTCCAGCTTCATGTAAATCAAGATTACATGTCTTCAAAGCCCAAAATGCTTTGTGTTCAATTTCTGCTGGAAGATGACATGCTTTTCCGTAAACAAGTTTAAAAGGTGTGGTTCCTATTGGAGTTTTGTAGGCTGTTCTAAAAGCCCAGAGTGCATCCTCCAACTTAATGGACCATTCCTTCAGATTTGATCCTACGGTTTTTTCTAGAATACGTTTTAAAGCTCGGTTGGTATTTTCAACTTGTCCACTTATCTGTGGATGATATGCAGTGGAGATTTTATGAGTTAGTCCATATCTTTTGAGAACTTTCTCAAGTTGATTATTACAAAAATGAGTTCCCCGATCACTTATTAAAGCTTTCGGTGTTCCAAACCTTGCAAAAAGACATTTTAAAAAGTTGACTACAACTCGTGCATCGTTAGTTGGGAGAGCTTGTGCTTCCGCCCATTTAGATACATAATCAATAGCTACGAGAATGTAGAGATTATTATGAGATTTTGGAAATGGACCCATAAAGTCAATACCCCAAATGTCAAATACTTCACATACTTGAATGACATTTTGTGGCATTTCATCACGTTGACTTATTTTTCCGGCCCTTTGACAAGTATCACAGGATTTGCAAAGAAGGTGCGCGTCTTTGTAAATTGTAGGCCAATAGAATCCAGCATCATAAACTTTTCTTGCTGTTAGTTGAGGCCCATAATGCCCTCCTGTTGGTCATGTGTGACAATGGTTTAAGATTTTACTAGCTTCATCTCCGAATACACATCGGCGTATTATTCCATCGGGACAACTTTTAAACAAATGTGGATCTTCCCAGAAATAGTGTTTTATATCACTGAAGAATTTCTTTCGTTTTTGGTACGACAATCCTTTTTCAAGGAATCCACATACTAAGTAGTTTACATAGTCTGCAAACCATGGAATTTCATTATAATCTATCTTCAATAGATATTCATCAGGAAAGTTGTCTTGTATGGCCGATTCATTTAGAACTTCTAAGTCGGGATTTTCAAGACGAGAAAGATGATCAGCGGCGAGATTTTCTGCTCCTCTTTTATCTCGGATTTCAATATCGAACTCTTGTAAGAGTACGATCCAACGGATTAATCGTGGTTTGGCATCTTGTTTCAAAAATAGGTATCTAAGAGCAGAATGGTCGGTATAGACCACCGTTTTAGCTAGAACAAGATATGAACGAAATTTGTCAAAAGCAAAGACAATAGCAAGGAGTTCTTTTTCAGTAGTTGTATAATTTGTTTGTGCTCCTTGTAATGTCTTACTAGCATAATATATAGGTTGAAATCATTTTTCAATCCTTTGCCCTAAAACGGCTCCTATTGCAAAATCACTTGCATCGCACATTAGTTCAAACGGTAGATTCCAATTTGGTGTTATCATGATCGGCGCATTAGTGAGATTCTCTTTAAGAATATTAAAAGATTTGATGCATTCATCTGAAAAGATGAATGGAGCATCTTTTTCTAGGAGTTTATTCATAGGAGTGGCAATTTTAGAAAAATCTTTAATGAAATGTCGGTAAAAACCGGCATGCCCTAGAAAACTCCTAACTCCTCTAACATTGGTGGGATGTGGAAGTTTAGCAATTACATCTACTTTAGCTCTATCCACTTCAATTCCTTCTTTTGAAATTTTATGTCCAAGAACGATGCCTTCTTTAACCATGAAATGGCATTTCTCCCAATTAAGAACTAGATTTGATTGTTCACATCTAATAAGCATTCGTTCAAGATTAACTAGACATGATTCAAATGTATCACCGAAGATTGAAAAGTCATCCATGAAAACTTCCATGCATTCTTCTATCATGTCGTGAAAAATCGCCATCATGCACCTTTGAAAGGTTGCAGGGGCGTTGCAAAGTCCAAATGGCATGCGTTCGTAAGCAAAAGTACCATAAGGGCACGTGAATGTGGTTTTCTCTTGGTCCTCGGGTGCTATTGGAATTTGAAAATATCCGGAAAATCCATCAAGAAAACAATAGTAACTATTTCCGGCTAATCTTTCCAACATTTGATCAATGAACGGTAAGGGAAAGTGATCTTTTTCTGGTAGCGTCATATAATTTTCTATAATCAATACATACACGCCATCCTGTTACAGTCCTAGTAGGAATAAGCTCATTTTTCTCATTTGTGATGACAGTCATGCCACCCTTCTTAGGCACGCATTGAACTGGGCTTACCCATGGACTATCAGAAATTGGGTAAATTAAACCTGCATCTAGCAGTTTAATAATTTATTTCTTAACAACATCTTGCATATTAGGATTTAGTCTTCGTTGGCGTTACACATACGTTTTATGACCTTCTTCCATAAGGATTTTATGTGTGCAATACGAAGGACTTATTCCTTTAATATCATGAGTCTTCCATGCAATGGCTGGTTTATGAGCTTTCAACACAGAAATGAGTTGTGATTTCTCATTTTAAGAATGGTCTTCCTAATATGAGAGGAACTTGAGAATCTTCTTCCATGTCCAGAACAACAAAATCTACTGGAAATACTAAAGTACCAACTTTAACTAGCATGTTCTCCATTATCCCTCTAGGATATTTTATTGATCTATCGGCTAGTTGTATACTTATTCTTGTTGGTTTCAATTCTCCAAGGTCTAGTTTAGCGTATAGTGAATACGGCATTAAATTTATACTAGCACCTAAGTCTGCCAATGCTTCTATTGAACTAAGACTACCCAGAAAACATGGAATTGTGAAACTTCCTGGATCAGATAGTTTTTCTGGTATCTTATTCAACAGCACTGCTGAACAATTAGCATTCATAGTAACAGCCGAGAGTTCTTCCATTTTCTTTCTATTCGTGATCAGATCTTTCAAGAATTTAGCATATTTAGGCATTCCTGAAATCACATCAATGAAAGGAAGATTGACATTTATCAGTTTAAACATATCCAAGAATTTGGATTGCTCGGCTTCAAGCCTCTCTTTTTTCAATTTACTCGGGTAAGGAAGTGGTGGTTGATATGGTTTAACATAAGGTTTAGCCTTAACTGTGTTATCTTCATTAACCTTTTCAACTACCGGTTCTGTTTCCTTATCTTGTTCAGGTTGTGGTTCTTGTGGAGTAGGAATAGCTTCATTAGAAGTTACAGGTATTTCAGGTGGTTTAAGTGTTGTACCACTTCTTGTGGTAATGGCTTTAGCTGTTTAATTCCGGGGGTTAGCATTTGTATCACTAGGTAGACTTCCCGGTTTTCTTTCACCTATTAACCTTGCTAGGTTACTTACTTCTTGTTCCAAATTTTGAATAGAAACTTGTTGATTTCTAAATGCTTGAGCATTTTGTTCATTAGTTTGTTTCTGAGATGTGAAAAACTGCGTTTGAGTTTCAACTAGCTTTATCATCATATCTTCTAAATTTGGCTTTTTATCATCGGTTTGTGGTGGTTTGTTTTGAAAATTAGGTCTTTGCTGGTTGTAAGTATTATTGGATACTTGTTGATTGCTAGGACCTTGTTGGTTGTTGTATGGAATATTTCGGTTATAATTCTGATTTTGATTATAAATCGGTCTTGGAAGTTGATAATTATTCTGATAATTATTTCCAGGCCTTTGGTTTATGTATGAAATATTCTCTCTTTGTTCCATTGTTAGTTCAATACTGAGACAATCTTTTGTCAAATGTGGTCCTCCACACTGCTCACAACTAATTCGTATTGAGTGAATATCCTTAGTCATCTTTTCCATACGTCTCTCGACAGCATCTATCTTTGCAGAAATAGAATCTAAGTCATGACTAGAGTCGGCTCTAGCTGCTTTAGATGATCTAACGATATCTTTTTCTTGGTGCCACTCATGTGAGTGGGAAGCAGTGTTATCAATAATTTTGTAAGCATCAGTTTCTGTTTTCTTCATAATAGAACCACCAGCTGCTATATCTATGTCTTTTCTTGTAGTGATGTCGCATCCTTGGTAGAATATTTGTACTATTTGACAAGTGTCTAAACCATGTTGCGGACATCCTCTTAATAACTTTTCAAATCTTGTCCATGCCTCATATAGAGTTTCATTTGGTTTCTGTATGAACGTAACAATTTCTCCTTGAAGTCTTACGGCTTTAGATGCCGGAAAGAATTGTTTAAGAAATTTTTCAACTAAAACATCCCATGTATCAATCGCCCCTTCAGGTAACGATTCCAACCAATCTTTGGCTTCTCCCTTTAAAGTCCAGGGAAATAACATGAGATATATCTGTTCATCCTCCACTTCTCGGATTTTAAATAATGTGCAGATCCCGTTTGGATCTTCCTTCGGCGCACCACTAAATTGGCATTGATTAGTCACCATGTGTAGAATTTGTCCTTTGATTTCATAATCTGGCGCATTAATGTCAGGATGAGTAATTGCGTGACCTTGTCCAGTGCGTTTAGCTCTCATTCGGTCTTCCATACTTAAAGGTTCCAGATTCTCCATAATTGAATTTGTTGAATTGGAATCACTAGAGGATTCTGATTTAATGGTTCGTTCCTCAACAATCTCTGTTTGAATGATTGGTGGTTCCGGAGGAAAAATTAATGGTTCAGGATCTATGAATCATCCCTGAATATTCTCCGGATTCTCAGTTGTGAGGTCGGGTTCAAAAAATGGATTATCGGAAATTTGAACTGGAGTACTTGGTCGACTGGATGACGATTCTAAAGAAAAATCAACGGCAACAATATTAGCTAGATGTCTTGATTGAGTTACAGGTGGTGAACGTACAAAAGGTGGTGAACGTCTTGCTCGGTGCATTCACTGAATATCCTATTAGTTTTTTAAAAGGAAAGAAAAATTATATAAGTTATCCAATTAATAGACTTTTCTGATTTTGCCCACGTTTCGAATAGCCAAAAGATGCAGCAGAGGGGCAGGATTCGTTTGGTCTCAATATAATTGAGGACTGTTTGGCTCCAATAACCAGGTCCACGTACAAATCCAACTATTACTACGAACCAGAAAATTTTGATGTCTATCAATTTAACCACTTAAAATAAATTTTCGTAATTTTAAGAAATTTAGATAAGAAGTAGAATAAAAATCTATGTCCTAAAACTAGAATAGCGAGAAATAAGAAAGAAAAAGAGCGCGTCGAAAAAGAAAAGAAAAAGAGCGACTTATAAAATTTTAAAAACACTCGACTAACCCAACCTTATTACTATTACTAACTTAAAATTAAAATTGCAAATTGAGATTACTAATTGGAATGATAATTGATACATAGGTAAAAGGCGTCGAAAAATAAAAATAAGAAAGTAGCGTGTTGAAACTTAAAAAGGCACTAAAAACTAAAAATTAAAAGTTGCTTCTAAAAATATTAAAGCTTACAAGTAAAACTATATCCAAAATGGCAATATCTTAAAAAGGAACTAAAACTTAAAAAGGCGTCGCAAAATTCTAAAGCACTTTAATCTTAGTCTAAAGAAAAAGCACTTAAGGGATTTTACGGCAAAGCCTAAAAATCTATAAGTAAAAATAACTATGGCAAAAACTAAGCTTAAAACTAAATACGAGCGAAAAGTACAAAAGTTACGCTAAAATGAATAAAAAGGAACAAATTATAAATATATACTAAAAGTTGCAAAAATCACAATTTTTATAAAAATATTATTTTTATATTATTTATTTTATAAAACTATTAATTTTATAAACTAATTAAACTAATTCAAATTTAAAATACAATTTATTTAAAAAATTTAAAACTAATTATAATAATAATTAAGTAATTAGGGTTAATAATAATAAATAAATAATAATTACTCCGTAATAAATGCTTTTTAGGGTTTCTGGTCACCCGTGTCAGACGGCTCTGCGAGTCGCGGTGCCTCGTGGCTACAAACGTCGCAAGTCGCGGGGTTTGGAATTTCAGTTTTGGTGGGTTCGTTTGACTGGTTTCGGTTTTATTTTTTATATATATTTATTTTTTATTTTTCTGTTTTAATATTTATATAAAATATTTATATAATTTAAATAAAAACTTATATTTAAAAACTAAAATAAAAATAGAATAATTTATAATTTTCTAAATAACAATCTAAAAAAATAGATTTATATATATTTATTTTTTTCCGGTTTTTTTTTATTGTGTTAAATAAAAACAAAATATTTAAATAAAACTTATATTTTTATAAAATAAAAATAAAGAAACTTTATAAAACTTAAATATTTAACAAATTCTTAAAAATATTTATATTTTTGATTTCTTTTTATGTTCTCGAATATTTTAAACGTATATTTTCAAAAAGCGTATTTTTATAAAAGTAAACTAAAAATAAATTTTTCTTTTTATATATAGCGTTGCGCTTCCGGCTTTTAAGCTAGATTTTAAGCTCCCCGGCAGCGGCGCCAAAAACTTGATGTTCTGCGAGGTGTATATAAAATAGCTTTATTTTTACAACGAAATACTATTAAATATGATACAATTTTTACACATGATATTTATTTATTTATAGAATGGATATACTTAAACCTTGCTACAACACTTATAGGCAGTGTACCTAATCGTACAGTAGTGTAGTTTTTAGTAAGTCCGGTTCGTTCCACAGGGAATCTTTTAATCAAAGCTTAACGCTATATTAGTTTTAAATTATAAAAATACAAATATATAAATAAGTAATATTATTATTATAAAAGGGGATTTTTTACCGTTTAATGACCGGTTTGTCGATTTTAAAACTTTAGTCGCAGTTAAAGCCTAATGTAAAATATTAAAAATAAATACAAGACTTAATTTAAAGCGTAAAGTAAATAACGATAAAGAAATTGCGATAATAAAAGTGCGATAAAATAAAATTGCGATAATTAAAAAGTACGATAATTAAAAGTGCAATTAAATACAATAACAATAAATAAAAGTGCGATAATTAGAAGTGCAATTAAATATAAAATAAAGGAAATTAAAAATGAAATAAAAGAATTATGCTTATTTAAACTTCCGTAATCATGATGTTTGACGTGTTGATTTTATTTTTATGCCCATGGGTTAATTGTTCTTTGTCCTGGATTATTTAATATGTCCATACGGATTTGTCCATAATAGTCCATCAGTCATAAATATAAAGAGCGAAAGCCTTCGTCAAATTATTCTTATTCCCGAAGTCAAATATTCCAACTAATTGGGGATTCGAATTGTAACAAGGTTTTAATACTTTATTTAATGAATACACCAAGTTATCGACTGCGTGTAAACCAAGGTTTTACTACTTTGTTAACAATTACACCAATTACCCTTGAATGTAATTCACCCCTATTTCAACAAGTCTATTAACTATTAATCCAGTTCCGTGTCCGGTAAAATGAATAATTATTGGTATTTATAGATATCCCGCCCACCGTACTCAGTCAAGCGTATGTGGTTATATATAAATACGTCAAATTATAAGTTTGTATATTAAATTAACAAGGTATTGTTTAGTTAATATAAAACCCATTAATAGCCCATAGTCTAATTTCCACAAGTGTCGTTCTTTTATCCAAACCCCAATTATGGTACAAAGCCCAATTACCCAATTTTAGTAATTAGCCCAACATCATGATTACTTCGATTTAAATAAGCATAATAATAACTTAGCTACGAGACATTAATGAAAATAATATAAACATAACTTACAATGATTAAAAATAGCGTAGCGTTACACGGACAGAATTTCGACTTACACCCTTACAACATTCGCTAACATACCCTTATTATTAGGATTTAAAATTAAAATTAAAATTAAAATTAAAATATAAATTATATATATATAATTACGTATATATTGAGAGAGAGATAGATTATATGATATTAAAAACGATCAAACTGCGTTGCCTTTTATAGGGATTTGAGTCCAGGGAAGCTCCGCGACTCGCGTAATTTTTGCACTGCAAACTCCGTAACTCGCGGAGTTCGTTTTTCCAGCTCACACTAATTTGGAACCTTTCTTGCCGACGATTTTTAAATATATTATAATATATATATAAATTTTAAGAATTAATTATATATTATATTATATTCATGTGCATAGTTGACTTGTAATTTTTAGTCCGTTGCGTCGAGCGTTGAGAGTTGACTCTGGTCCCGGTTCCGGATTTTCGAACGTCCTTGCGTACAAATTAATATCTTGTATTTTGCATTTCGAATCTTGTACTCTTGTAATTTTGAGACGTTTCTCATCAATAATTGGAACCTTTTTAATTGTATTTTGTATTTTTGAGCTTTTTGGTCGTTTGCGTCTTCAATTCGTCGAATCTGTCTTTTGTCTTCACCTTTTATTATTTAAACGAATATCACTTGTAAATAGAACAATTGCAACTACAAGCTTGTCTTTCTTGAGGAATAATGCTATGAAATATATGTTCGTTTTTAGCATTATCATTAACGAATAAAATTGGAGCTCCCCATGGTGACGTACTCGGTCGGATAAAACCACGTTCTAATAATTCTTGTAACTGACTTTGTAATTCTTTCATTTAGGTGGGCACAAGTCTATATGGAGCATGAGCTATTGGTGCGGCTCCTGGTACAAGATCTATTTGAAATTCAATGGATCGGTGTGGAGGTAGTCCCGGTAATTCGTCCGGAAACACCTCAGGAAATTCTCTTGCAACAGGAACGTCATCGATTTTCTTTTCTTCTTTTTCAACCTTCTCGACGTGTGCTAGTATGGCATAGCAACCTTTTCTTATTAGTTTGCGTGCCTTCAAACTACTAATAAGATTTAATTTGGCATTACCCTTTTCTCCGTACACCATTAAGGGTAACCCGTTTTCTCTTGGAATGCGAATCGCCTTCTCATGACAAACAACTTCGGCTTTCACCTTGGACATCCAGTCCATTCCAATAATTACGTCAAAGCTTCCCAATTCCACCGGTATTAAATCAATTGCAAACGTTTCGCTAACTAAACTAATTTTTTGATTTCGGCAAATTTTATCAACCTTAATTAGTTTACCGTTTGCTACTTCAACTATACACTTTTTATCCAAAGGCGTTAACGGGCAATTTAATTTGGCACAAAATTCTCTACTCATATAACTTCTATCGGCACCCGAATCAAATAAAACATAAGCAGGTGTATTGTTGATAAGAGAAGTACCCGTAACAAGCTCCGGGTCTTCCTGTGCTTTCTCCCCATTAATGTTGAAGGCTCTCCCACGGCCTTGCCTATTTCCATTCCTGCACTGGTTTATGGTATGGCCCGATTTTCCACATCCATAGCAAACAATGCCGTTATTATTTGTTCCGGCATTATTTACTCCTTTGTTTCTATTTGGTCCGTAGACTTCACACTTTGCCGCAATATGGCCATTCCTATTACACTTGGTACATAATTCTCTACAAAACCATTCCGGATGAAACGTATCACACCTGGGGCATATAGTTCTTTGCCTTTTGTTGTCATTGTTATTGTTGTTGTTGTTGTTGTTGTTGTTGTTGTTAGGGTTATTATTGTTGAGTCGTTTGTTGTTGTTATTGTTGTGATTGAGATTGTTGTTGTTGTTATTATTATTGAGATGGTTGTTGCGGTTATTGTTGCGGTTGTTGTTGCGATTATTGTTGTTGTTGGGGTGGTTGCGATTGTTGTTGTAGTTGTTGTTTTGATTGTTGTTGTTGTACTGGTGACCCTGATCACTGCTTTCCTCCCACTTTCTTTTTCCCTGTTTCATTATGGCCTCCTCGGCCTCTTCTTTCTTTATCCTTCCTGTAATTTGGCCTATCAATTTGTGGGCTATACGGCTCGCTTTCTGCATTGTTGCAGGGTCGTTAGCACCTACATGCTCTTGGATTCGTTCCGGCAACCCTTTTATGAATGCTTCAATTTTTGCTTCTTCGTCCTCAAATGCTCCAGGACACATTAAAGCCAGTTCATTGAAACGTCGCTCGTAGGTAGTGACATCTAACCCTTGGGTTGTCTGTGCTTTAAGCTCTGCCTTGAGCTTGTTGATTTCGGTTCTGGAACGGTACTCTTCCGTCATCATGTGCTTGAAAGCGGTCCATGGAAGTGCGTAGGCGGTATTCTGTCCTACGTAATCCATGTAGGTATTCCACCATGTCAAAGCAGTACCCCTGAAAGTATGTGTGGCATACTTAACTTTATCCTCTTCTGCACAGCAGCTGATTGCGAACATGGCTTCAACCTTCTCTGTCCACCGCTTTAGTCCAACGGGTCCTTCAGTTCCTTCAAACTCATTGGATTTGCAGGCCATAAAAGCTTTGTAGGAACATCCTACCCGGTTGCCATTGTTTCCTCCACTGCTGAAACCCGATTGGTTATTGTTGTTCATTACATTCACCACTGCAGCCATATTTGCAGCGAAAGCTTGAAGTTCTTCTGTGTTCAATTGTTGTTGTCTAGTAGCTGGAGGAGCCATTTCCTTCAAAAATAGCCGACTGAGTTAATCATATAGAATTTTAGAAGTAGCCAAAAAGTATTTTGTAGCTTAATATGAACTTATTATTATAAAAGCCTTTTCTTCATATTAGCGTTTTATAACTATAATAATGTTCATACTTAGCAGCTAACACACAAATTAACTACTAAAATTCTAATATGAAAAACTATGGTAAGTTATTACGTTACTACGTAATAATAAGTTGTAATAATAATAATAAACCTTCCATGCTTATTCTTATTATTATACAATCATAAGGAAAATTACATTGCGAATTTTCTTACAAACTTAAACACACAATATAATACATATTATACAATGCATGGAATACAGGATAGCTGCCGATGGTTCAAGAACGGCGAGATTTCTTAGATGTTGACGTTGTTTCTTTCTCGGCCAAACGTTTGGATTTTCGTTTGGATAGTTCTTTTTCCAGTTCCTCCCAATTGGTTCTTTCGGCTAATTGTTTGGGAGCAAAACCAACAGTCGTTATACGAGCGGTCATTTTATAAACTGGTCTCTTAGGTGGTTCAGGTGGATGATCACAAACATTTTGGGTCATAATAGATTCATCGGGTTTGGGATCGGGTATAACAGCCAAAGATTTTCCCAAATCACGTTGTGGTTCGGTAATTTCCACAACTTCTTCAGGATCCTCTTCTTCGGGTTCCTCTTCGGGATCTTCTTCTAGATCCTCTTCTTCGGGTTCCTCTTCAGGATCTTCTTTTGGATCCTCTTCTGGAAATTTTGAATCTTCCCAATTTTCCCAACAATTTTCCACTTTAATGGTAGCACCAAAAGTTAACTTTTTCGTTGGTTCATAAGTCGTATGCTTTGACTCAGCCTCCGAATCACTTGATAAGTAAATGAAATCTGAATCACTAGAGATGCTTATATGATCGGATGAAGTCATCTATCACATAATAGCAGGCACGTTAAGAGAATGATATATCTTATAATATTTATATGTTAATAATCTTATGTTTCCAACAATTATATTAAACAATCATTTTTAAAACAATTACGGTCGAAGTCCAGACTCACTAATGCATCAAAAATCAGTTAGACACACTAATGAAAAATTTTCTGATTCTCTAAGACCAACGCTCGGATACCAACTGAAATGCCCCGTTCATATTAATTATAAACGTTTCATATTAATTGGTTTCTTTGCGAGGTTTTGACCTCTATATGAGACGTTTTTCAAATCTTGCATTCGTTTTTAAAAACAACCATAACCTTTATTATTGAATAAAGGTCTTAATGACATAATTTAGATTGTCTATCAAAGACAATCTCCACAAATAAATAAGTTTTTACACAACCCATTACAATATGATCAAATATATTACAACAACACTCCGAATGCAAGTTTAAACAATATAAACAATTATGCCGACTCCAAATCTTGACCTTGGGTTGGCATACGACAGCGGAAGCGTTTTTAATATTCACCTGAGAATAAACATGCTTAAAACGTCAACAAAAAAATGTTGGTGAGTCATAGGTTTAATTTCTATATAATAATCATAACATTTAATAAGCCACAAGATTTCATTTAATTAAATGCGCAGGATCATTACAACTGCAAAAATCATTCATACGATGAGTCGTCTGGTAACCGACCTTAACATAGAGCGATTAAGATATCTGGCATCATACATTCCACTATTCAAATGTATGACAAGAACCCTTCGAAGTACTAAAGCATTTCCACTATTCGAAAATAGGGGTGGTTGGTGCCCGTAGATCTACCTTTAGGATTCGCGTCAATTAGTGTTTTTCACTAATTCTTAGGTTACCAAGCATAATAATAATAAGTACAGATATCCGGTATAACAAAACAATCATAGAATGTAGTTCCATGAACTTGTGCTTATTTTGTAAAACATTTATAAATTTTGCATGTATTCTCATCCTAAAATAATTTAGATAGTAAAAATGGGACTATAACTCACTTGTGATGATTTCCGAATAGATGGTGATAAGACTTGGCCTTTTGACAAATTCACGAACCTAATAATAATATTCTTGTGTCAAGATATATATATATATATATATATATATATATATATATATATATATATATATATATATATATATATATAATTAATATTCCATACTTATGATACTTGTGATAATTTTAATTGTCCATTGTTAGTAGTCTAACGTTCGTAGTCCAATAGTCCAATAGTCCAACAGTATAAATATATATATAAATATAAATGCGTATATTGTGTTAAAATTCACTAACACTATAATATATTGTCTTAATATAATAAGACACATAATATGTATATTGTCTGAAGCAATCCGCGACCCATTGTATACATGTCTCAGGCTCAATCACAACTCAAAGTATATAATATTTTGGAATCCACTTCGACCCACAGCTAACTCGAGATTACTGCCAATGGTGTCTAATAGTTCGTTCCAATAATATATATAGAAGAAGTCAAAATGATATGTCAAAACTTTGTATACGAATTCACGGTGATCAAGTCATATATATATATGGTGCCTTACGATCTTTATTAAGACTATAATATATTGTCGTAGAACTTAATCACGACTATTATAAATTGTATTTCCATAAGTTCGGGAACAAGACATGTATAAATACATGTAGGATACAAGGTAAGTTAGCTAGGATAAGGTTAGCATCCATTTTTATAAATCATTTCCGTAGCTAAAAATTAAGAAAAATATCCAATTTTGTTTTACCCATAATTTCTTCGTTACAAATCCGTTTTGAGTGATTAGAGTTGCCATGGTTTCATATCGAACTCAACATTATAAATATTAACAGAAAAAGTATAGGTTTATAGTCTAAAATACAGCTTAGGTGTCAAATAAGAGAAGATAGTCATATCCGTCGTAAGAACGACATCTTGATGACCCTTTTGAAAAACATACTTCCACTTAGAGTTTAACCATAAATTTTGGATATATTTCATATCCATATAAAATAAGATTTTTCACCAAAGGAAATCTTTTAATTCAAAGTTTAAGATAGGTTTTTAAAATTAAACCCAAAACAGCCCCCGTTCGACTAAGACGGTGTATATTCGATTTTAAGGTGTTCTTCGTGTTTACAAGTTTTATATCCTTATGTTAGCTTGACATACTATCATAATACATGTGTTGAAGTATTTTAAAAGTCAAGTTAGAAGGATTAAGTTTATTTGCAAACAAGTTTAGAAATAATCTAAACTATGTTCTTGTTGTTATTAGTTATAACTCAAAATAAGATAGCTATGTGAATATGAATCGAATAAGATTATGAATAAGGCTACTACCTCAAATCAAATGAACAAAGTTGCTGGAAAAATAAGGAGAATATCTTGAGTTCAAAGATACCCTTGATGGCTTGGAATTCTTGAAGTAAAATCATGAAATGAACAAAAGTTTGAATAAGAATTCTATCTTGAAATAAGATAGTTATAAGTATATGAATTGAACTAAAGCTTATATATAATTCTTACCTTGATTATAAGATGAAAAGCTACTGGAAAGAAAGTAGAATTAGTTATCCTAAAGAGTTGTTGAGTTAGCTTGAAAGATTGGAAGTAAACTTCTTCATGTTGGAAGGTTATCTTGATATGTTCTTGAATGATTCTTGTTATGATGTTTTAAGCTTGTTCTTGAAGTGGTTTATGAGATATATGATAAAAGGTTGCTGAATACTTTGAGTATGTGTTTAAGAGTGAGTTAAAATGAAGATGTAAATGAAATGAGATGTGTATATATACACATGTGAATATAGATATAGATATATGATATGTATAGTTTTGTTTTGTTACAAATAAGTCATGGTTCATGACAAAGGATGGTTCCCACAAGTCTCCATCATATTTATACATGTCTAACAACTAATTGAGGGCTGCTAAGATCAATGATTTGGTATTTATATACCAATAGTAAATACGTTTAGAAGCTGGGTATGATACGGGTATAAATACCGAATAAATACGAGTAGAATTCTTGATAGAGTTGAATGAGATTATGAGTATAGCTATCTTTGTTGAGTATAATTATGTTGATATATGTATTTAAGTTTTTCAAAAGTGTATTAATACATCTTAATACAATACATATACATTTAGTTTAAATTAGGGTTTAAGACGTCGAAAAACATTACATATATGTATATTGTTTCGAAGTCTTTAAGTTAGTAGTCTCATTTTATATATATAACCAATTGTTAATATACTTAATGAAATACTTAAATATCATTTTAACAATTTATAAATATATATATATATATATCCATATATATATTCCATTAAATAATTATTACACGTTATGACGTTCGTGAATCGTCAGACAAACTGGGTGGCCAAACGTTTGTATGAAATTCATTTCAAATAGACAAGTCTTAACAAGTTGGATTGCTTAACATGTTGTAAACATTTAATTATGTAAATACTAATCTTATATATATTAGCGAAAAAATCCGGGTCGTTACAACATTTCACTATACAAACACCACCGAAGCTTCCTCGGGCGGCAGTAAAAACTCCCCCACTAAGGATTCAGCTCCATATTCTCACCACCAAGATGATAACATCCCACGAAATTGTCGTTCCACGGAACACATGACCATTCTCATCATTGGTCACATACTCCACATTACTCCAAATTCACTTCAGGTTCACAGAGCCGACATCCACATTCGCTTGGAATGTCGTACACGCGATGAAATCACACCTTCATACTACAATTCACAGTCAACTGCCTTAATCATTCGCAAAGCGAACTCCACCAAAGTCCCACATACGCCTCTAAACCTAGGCATATGCCACTCCGCTTAATCAGTCATGCATCTCAGTCAAGATCACCCGAACTTCCACTCAACGAACCCTTATCAACAATGGCTCACTCTCATGATGAAGAGTGACCAATCCGACACGATAATTGCGTCAACCGCAATATCAACAATTCATCGAAATCTTCGGCCTAACCAAAGATTAAGTACATCACCGGCTCACCGGTCATCTTTACCCATCCATCACTTAAGAGCAACAAGATTCACTCATCCGTCACTTCATAAGAAGTATTCATCACAATGCTCTTAAACTTCGACTTTCGCAACAGTCGAATTACTATCACCCTCACTATTATAATCTTCGATGCTTCCAAGGGTATTTCACGGGCACCCTAAGCACAAAGTGATTAAACCACTACCGGAGTTGAACATTACACTAGCAGGTATAAAAAGGCACCTGATGCAGTGTCATGCAGACTCCCACCACAATCAATCAAATTTTAGAAAATCGATCTTTAGGTTCCGTACACCGATGTCTCTATAATAATGACCCGAAGTCATACCTACCTGACAACCTTACGGTTTATTGTCTTATCGAAAATTCCAAGCGATCACACGCTACCCGCAGTTTCCATAAGGCCAAACGATATAGCCTAATGAGGCCCTTCATCTAACACAAGGAGATGCTCGGGAATACCAAGTCTTACACCCTTCTACATCTCAATTAAACCACTACTACAAAGGATATTCCATTAGGAATGTTACGTTATAAGCCACAACACACTAACACAATCATCGTTATACGGGTCCCACTCCCATGAGTTTAACGACCCGAAGACTCCTCGATTCGCCAATTTCAAGGCGACTCACAACTAGAATCCTAACACGATTCTCTAACCACACACTCTACCGAGTGTAACTCAAAACTACAATCATTAGACTTATCGCATTCCATTACGGAATTCAAGTCCTCATCGAACACACGCAAGCGTAAATCGGTCATCCTAGTTACGATGGGTAACTAAAACCAATAACAATCTCAACAGTGCACCCACTACTTAGGGTGACTAAGCACACACCAAGCTCGTGAGTTGGCTCACTCACTTAACTAACCGAATCCATCGTACACTTCCCGACTCACTAAGAACCTGATGTGATAACAAGCACATCACTCGAGACTACTATATCCTAGGAACCAATAAAAGATTCCTAATTCGTCTCGTTCTACCCCAACTATGTCACGTTTCCTCCGTTCGGTACTTGTCATGTCATGCTTAGTATCAAGATACACGGTTGTAATAATGGTGATCGGTCACTATTACAATTGCGTACCTTACCATTTTCGCATGGTCACGCAAAGTACTTTACCCAGACTGACGCAACATTCACACAAAATAACACGCGATAACTCCTAGTACCCGAATGACCAAAGTCCTTACCGCGAACTTGATCACTCAAACTGACAAACATGCGAATCTCTCCAATAGATTCGTCCCTAGGACACCGCACCAATAGATACCTGTATATATACACCAGTATACAATATAGTAATAAACGTGCATAAGTACACCACAACTACAAGTCAACCTACAACCTAGGTGACTATCACTGAAACAACGTCCAAGTTCGCCTACTTACATTAGGCACTAGCTAGCTAAGGCACTAATTTACACACGAAATAAGGCCTCACATAATCACACTTTGGACAAACGCAAGTCCTAGTTAGTCACCTACTCTAAGGCACTAACAAATCTCAATCCGACCCGTATTCCTACAAGTCCCGCAAATAATACATAACCGCCAATAAGTCTAAGACTAGGCACCTATTCCAAGGTCACCTAATTCCCTTAGACTATGCTCTGATACCACTTGTAACGACCCGACTTCGTTTTACCAAAAACACGGCTTAAATTTTTTTTTTTTAACAGACCATCTGGATGGCGTCCAGTAACAAAGGACAGGACGGCGTCCAAATCCTTGGACGACGTCCAATTACACTGAAGTGTTCTGAGACAGAAAACACCCAACCCACGTTATACTGGACGGCGTCCATCCCATCTGGACGGCGTCCAGCAGACCTGATCAGCTCCAATTCATTTCAAAACACATTTAACACTTTAAATTAACAACCAAACGCTTTATAATAACCCGAAAAATATAATATGCTACACTACAACACAATAACCATGGTTAAACAATCGTACAAGGGAATGGCGCTCACGAAAGGCCATCGGTGTTCATAACATCCCTTAGTGTACTTAACACCTCGTATCACTAAACCCTCGGGTGGCATCTTAACACCTCGATACTTCACCCCGGATGGCGTCTTAACACCTCGACACTTCATCCGTTAATTTCTTGGAGTGGCATCTTAACACCTCGATGCTTCACTCTTTACTTTACGGAGTGGCGCCTTAACACCTCGACACTTCACTCCTAGGTGGCATCTTAACACCTCGATGCTTCACCCCGAGTGGCATCTTAACACCTCAATGCTTCTCCCGTCAATTACTTAGAGTGGCAACTTAACACCTCGATGCTTCACTCCGAGTGGCGTCTTAACACCTCGACACTTCACTCGTCACGTGAAACGTGGTGTCTTAGCACCTCGACACTTCACATCTCACGCTACAACAAATAAATACATTATATACCTACGCATATAATTATTCCACTCACCTTGGAATGCCCGCACAAGTCATGTACAACATGATCTCCGTCCTCAAATTCGAGCAAGTAATCACCTATATTACACATGGGTAAAATATACACATAAATAGCCATTCTCTAAAAGAAAACCCGACACAAACATCCCTTAGCCAAGGGATTACACCTTACTCACCAAAATCCGCCCATTTAACACCTAATGGACACAAACCAACTACCACTTCGGGTGGTAATTTAAACCCACTCAACAAAGTACAATTTAACCTAAATCATACTTGACACCAATTAGACCAACCTAGGTCTTAACACTAAATTACTACTTAGGTAGTAATCATTTCAAACGCCATGTACACCACAAACATAACACGTGCAAAATCGACCAATATTGCTTTTGTCCACATTTGACTTTTGTTAAAATGTCATTTTAACCCAAAATCTCTTCCCACGATTACTTTCATTCAAACACGTCATTTAACACTTAACAAAAGTGTTTAAAATCCATTTAATCCAAAATTATAGTCATTACCAAAATTCAACCCATCAAAGTCAACCCATTTTGACATAAGTCCCAAAAACATCTTTAATCACTAACGGCTAGTGATTTACTTCCCAAAACACCATTTAACACTTTAATCAAACATTTGTATACTCGATTCATCACATCTTGACCCAAAACATAATTCGACACAAATCAAGGTCAATACCCATTTTGACTAGTACACAAGTTCTTATGAACATCTATACACTAACACATTTATGATTTAGTGATTATACCCAAAACCATAACCAAATTCGTCATCAAACCCTAACCCGCCAATAACGGGTCAAAACCCATCTACTAACCACAACAAACCCATATCACAACTATTCAAGGGTTTCTAACAAAATCACACTCAAACCCTAATTTGAATATCAAAATCAAATAAAGAAAAATCGTAGTTAGGACTTACCACCACTACCAAAACATAGCTAAGAACGCAAGGAACAACTTTAACACTCGAACCTTCACCCGATTCAAGCTTCTTCTTCTCCAAAAGAAGCTTTCTCTCTCAAAAACTCACCCTCTCTCTCTAAATAAGATGGGAGTGTTTGTGTGGGTGAAAATGAGGCTTAAAAGGGCCTTGGATCAGTTTTGATGCTCCCAAACTGACCCCAAAGTGAAAAGACCAAAACACCCCAAAATATACCCTTTAAAAACATTAAAATATCACAGCTGGCCCGTCAGGCCTTTTGGACAGCGTCCAAAAAGGTTGGACGGCGTCCAAAACAACTGAGTCTGAAACAGAAACTTGTTTTGGTCATAACTTTCAAACCGTAGCTCCGTTTTTGATGAATCAAATATCGTTGGAAACGTAATGAGATTTACTATCCAATGGTAAGGTTTTAGAATATCAAATATAACTTTATTTGGGATCCAAATATACGCTTACATGCCTCGTATTTCGAATGTCGTTCGAAATAACACGTAACTGAAAACGGGTGTTACAGATATGATTCGGACTCATTTGAAAAAGGCTCAAGATAGACAAAAATCTTATGCTGATAAGCGTAGACGATAAATTGAGTTCCAAGAAGGCAACATGGTGATGCTTAAAGTTTCGCCATGGAAAGGTGTTATTCGGTTTCGAAAATGGAGAAAGTTAGCCCCTCGGTTTATTGGTCCTTTTAAAAGTTTAGCTCATGTTAGTGAAGTTGCGTATCATTTGGAATTACCCGAAGAGCTTGTGGGGATCCATAATACATTTCATGTTTCCCATCTCCGTAAGTGTCTTGCAGATGATTCATCTTGGTGCCATTAGACGAGATTGAGCTAAACAATAAGTTAGAGTATATTGAGGAGCCGATTGCTATACTCGATGAGAAGGTCAAAAGGTTGAGGAATAAAGAGGTGAGAACTTATAAGGTTCAATGGCGTCGTAGTAAAGGTTCCGAGTTTACATGGGAGCCCGAAGAGTTCGTGTTGGTTTATCTTCCCTCTTGTCATGCGGCTTGGATCGCGAGGACGCGCTCCGATTCAAGTGGGGGAGAGTTGTAAGACCTGAATAATTATTGTACAGCAGTGTAAATAGGGTACATGAAGTGTGGGTGACCTTGTGTATTTAAACAGAGGTCAGAGACTGATCTGAGCTTGGTGCGCTCAGCGCACACATAAGGGTGCGCGTGGCGCACTGTTCATTGTAGTCGGATTCTGTTCCTTTTAATCAGATATTTTGAAGGGCTCTTTGGTAATTTCACTTGTGGACGAGTTAAGGCCAGAAGATCAGATCTTGGGGTGTCATTCACTCCAATTCCAACAACCTTATCCTATCCACTTCAATTTTAGAGAGAGAGTGAGATTCTTGTGTGAGAAAGCTCAAGCAAAGGAAGAAAGAGCTAGTTTCAAGTCTTAGCTCGAGTTATAAAGTTGTTTATCTCCTCTCTAGCTATGTTTTGGTTATAGTGGTATGTTCTAACTTTGATTTCCTTACTTTGATTTATGTATGGGTTGGGGTTTGGGTAAATGAAGAACATAAAACCCATATTTGGTGATTTTGGGTGTTCTTGGGTAAGATTGAGCCATGAGAACTCAAGAATGACTAACCTAGGGTTTCAAAGTGTTAATTAGGGGTTTATGAGCCTAAATTGGTTAGTTAATTACTAGCACACCTAGATGTTTAGTAAATGGTTGTGTTGACCTTAAAGTGGTCAAATGGGTAATAATTGACCTAATTAAGAAAGATGGGTATGAAATACCCTAATTACGTATTAGTTAGTGTTGTTGGACCTTAATCACTAGCTTTTAGTGATATGTGGTGGTCTTGACATTTAGTGTGCGGTTTTGGTGAAAATGGGGCATTTAATGCATTAAGTCATTAAATGCACATGTGTAAGTTGTTGGTATTTAGTCCAACTAGTTTGGGCATTGGTCGAGTACTTATTGTATTAGGTACCTTGCCTTGAAGCTCGCGGAAGTATAAAACCGTCACCGAATCGTTAAGGTGAGTGGATAATTATGCGTGTACGTATATAATGTATTTATTTGTGTAGTATGAATGTGGTATTGTCGCGGTGTTTAAGACACCACATTCTACGTAACGAGTGGTATTGAAAAGGTGTTTAAGACACCACTCATTGGTTTGATTGACGTGTGGTATTGTCGTGGTGTTCAAGACACCACACTGTCATGGGAGTGGAATTATCGCGGTGTTCAAGACACCACTCATTGTTTTGATTAACATGTGGAATCGTCGCGGTATTCAAGATGCCACATTGTCATGAGGGTGAGTTAGTCGCGGTGTTTAAGACATCACCCGGGAGATTAGTGATTACGCAGTGATTAAGTAACACTAATGGGTGTTATGAACTCCGACGGTCTTTCACGAGTACCGTTCCCTTGTACGATTGGTTAACCATGGTTGTATGAATTTTGTATTTTTGCATATGTAATTGTGAACTATATGCTATTGGTGTCGCTAGCTCATTGTGAATTGCGGATCTTGGTTTATGCATAATGTTTGCATAGTTGTCGAATTGCTAGCTTGTATTTGGTATTGTGTAAGTGATTGCAAGTAAGTAGGTTATATATGTATATGTATAATTATTGCATTCACTAAGCATTTTTCTTACTCTCTCGTTGTTTACCTTTTTATAGGCCCGGGCGTTGACAATGGTAAGGGCGTTCGATTTGTAGTGACCCGAACTTTTCCATGTTTATATATATTAAATGAAATTGATATTTACATGATTAAGTATTTCCAACATTTTAAGCAATCAAACTTATTAAGACTTGATTAATTGGAATAGGTTTCATATAGACAAATGACCACCCAAGTTGACCGGTGATTAACGAACATTAAAACTTGTAAAAACTATACGATGACATATATATGGTTATATATATAGTTAACATGATTTTAATATAAGTATGTATCTCATTAGGTATTTTAACAATGAGTTATATACATAAAAATGAGACTCTTAAATTAAGAAACTCGAAAACGATATATATAACGATTATCATTATAACGTCTTACTAGGTACATATGAATCATATTAAGATATTGATACACTTGGTTAATTATGTTAAATGATAAGTAAATATATCATTAAGTGTATTAACAATGAACTACATATGTAAAAATAAGACTACTAACTTAATGATTTTGAAACGAGACATATATGTAACGATTATCGTTGTAACGACATTTAATGTATATAGATCCTATTAAGAGATATTCGTACATCATAATATCATGATAATATAATAATTTAAAATCTCATTTGATATTATAAACATTGGGTTAACAACATTTAACAAGATCGTTAACCTAAAGGTTTCAAAACAACATTTACATGTAACGACTAACGATGACTTAATGACTCAGTTAAAATGTATATACATGTAGTGGTTTAATATGTATTCATACACTTTTGAAAGACTTTAAGAAACTTATCAAAATAATTCTACTTAACAAAAATGCTTACAATTACATCCTCGTTCAGTTTCATCAACAAATCTACTCGTATGCACCCGTATTCGTACTCGTACAATACACAGCTTTTAGATGTATGTACTATTGGTATATACACTCCAATTATCAGCTCTTAGCAGCCCATGTGAGTCACTTAACACATGTGGGAACCATCATTTGGCAACTAGCATGAAATATCTCATAAAATTACAAAAATATGAGTAATCATTCATGACTTATTTACATGAAAACAAAATTACATATCCTTTATATCTAATCCATACACCAACGACCAAAAAAACCTACAAACACTTTCATTCTTCAATTTTCTTCATCTAATTTATCTCTCTCAAGTTCTATCTTCAAGTTCTAAGTGTTCTTCATAAATTCCAAAAGTTCTAGTTTCATAAAATCAAGAATACTTCCAAGATTGCAAGTTTACTTCCAAGTTTTCTAAATCCATTCCAAGTAATCATCCAAGATCAAGAAACCTTTGTTACTTATAGTAGGTTATCTTTCTAATACAAGGTAATAATCATATTCAAACTTTAATTCAATTTCTATAACTATAACAATCTTATTTCGAGTGGAAATCTTACTTGAAATTGTTTTCGTGTCATGATTCTGCTTCAAGAACTTTCAAGCCATCCAAGGATCCTTTGAAGCTAGATACATTTTTCTCATTTCCAGTAGGTTTATCCAAGGAACTTGAGGTAGTAATGATGTTCATAACATCATTCGATTCATACATAAAAAGTTGTCTTATTCAACGTTATAAACTTGTAATCACTAGAACATAGTTTAGTTAATTCTAAACTTGTTCGCAAATAAAGTTAATCCTTCTAACTAGACTTTTAAAATCAAATAAACACATGTTCTATATCTATATGATATGCTAACTTAATGATTTAAAACCCGAAAACACGATAAACACCATAAAACTGGATATACGCCGTCGTAGTAAAACCGGGGGCTGTTTTGTTTGGGATAATTAAAAGCTAAGAAGAACTTTGATTTAAAAGCTATACTTCTGAAAAAATGATTTTTCTTATGAACATGAAACTATATCCAAA
The DNA here is from genome assembly GCF_046630445.1 of Rutidosis leptorrhynchoides. Classification (NCBI taxonomy): domain Eukaryota; kingdom Viridiplantae; phylum Streptophyta; class Magnoliopsida; order Asterales; family Asteraceae; genus Rutidosis; species Rutidosis leptorrhynchoides. The sequence goes on from NC_092334.1 coordinate 671,944,785, forward strand.
AATCATGGTTAAACTCAAAGTGAAAGTATGTTTTTCAAAATGGTCATCAAGATGTCGTTCTTTCGATGGAAATGACTACCTCTTTCAAAAATGACTTGTAACTTGTATTTCTGACTATAAACTTATACTTTTTCTATTTAGATTCATAAATTTAAGTTCAATACGAAACCGTGGCCACTGGAATCACTCAAAACGGATTAGAAACGAAGAAATGGCGAGTAAAACAAGATTGATAAAAACTACTCATTTTACCTACATGAAAGTTATTAATAAATCTATTCCAACCATAACCTAATCAACTTATATTGTATATTATGTAATTTTGAGATACCATAGACACGTATACAATGTTTTGACCTATCATGTCGACCCATCTATATATATTGCGGAACAACCATAGACACTCTATATGTGAATGTTGGAGTTAGCTATACAGGGTTGAGGTTGATTCCAATATATATATATATAATTTGAGTTGTGATCAATACTGAGATACGTATACACTGGGTCGTGGATTGATTCAAGATAATATTTATCGATTTATTTCTGTACATCTAACTGTGGACAACTAGTTGTAGGTTACTAACGAGGACAGCTGACTTAATAAACTTAAAACATCAAAATGTATTAAAAGTATTGTAAATATATTTTGAACATACTTTGATATATATGTATATATTGTTATAGGTTCGTGAATCAACCAGTGGCCAAGTCTAACTTCCCGACAAAGTAAAAATCTGTGAAATTGAGTTATAGTCCCACTTTTAAAATCTAATATTTTTGGGATGAGAATACATGCAGGTTTTATAAATGATTTACAAAATAGACACAAGTACGTGAAACTACATTCTATGGTTGAATTATCGAAATCGAATATGCCCCTTTTTATTAAGTCTGGTAATCTAAGAATTAGGGAACAGACACCCTAATTGACGCGAATCCTAAAGATAGATCTATTGGGCCTAACAAACCCCATCCAAAGTACCGGATGCTTTAGTACTTCGAAATTTATATCATATCTGAAGGGTGTCCCGGAATGATGGGGATATTCTTAAATATGCATCTTGTTAATGTCGGTTACCAGGTGTTCACCATATGAATGATTTTTATCTCTATGTATGGGATGTATATTGAAATATGAAATCTTGTGGTCTATTGTTACGATTGATATATATAGGTTAAACCTATAACTCACCAACATTTTTTTGTTGGCGTTTTAAGCATGTTTATTCTCAGGTGATTATTAAGAGCTTCCGCTGTCGCATACTTAAAAAAGGACAAGATTTGGAGTCCATGCTTGTATGATATTGTGTAAAAACTGCATTCAAGAAACTTATTTCGTTGTTACATATTTGTATTGTAAACCATTATGTAATAGTCATGTGTAAACAGGATATTTTAGATTATCATTATTTGATAATCTACGTAAAGCTTTTTAAACCTTTATTGATGAAATAAAGGTTATGGTTTGTTTTAAAATGAATGCAGTCTTTGAAAAACGTCTCATATAGAGGTCAAAACCTCGCAACGAAATCAATTAATATGGAACGTTTTTAATCAATAAGAACGGGACATTTCAGTTGGTATCCGAGCGTTGGTCTTAGAGAACCAGAAAATTTGAATTAGTGTGTCTTATCGAGTTTGTTAGGATGCATTAGTGAGTCTGGACTTCGACCGTGTTTTCTTTAAAAATGATTGCTTAACATTTTTGTTGGAAACTATATATTATTAACATGTATATATTATGTGATATATTAATCTCTTAACATGTTTGATATTGTGTGAGAGATGTCTATCTCTAGCACAAATCCCATTGATTCACCTAATAATAACGAAGAGTCGAATATATATTGGACTGATTCACAAGTTCCCGAAGAGGAACGGGAAGAAGAATCAGAACCGGAAGAAGAATCAGAACCGGAAGAGGAGGAACCGGAGGAGGAAATAGAACCAGTGGGGGAAATAATAAAACGGTTAAGTAGAAGAAAATCCTCAACCAACCGACCAAAGTTAATTATGGTCAATGGTGTTTCCGCCAAGGAAGCAAAGTATTGGGAGGATTACCAATTCTCCGATGAATCGGATCCCGACAAGGAATCCGATGATGTTATAGAAATTACCCCAACACAATTTAATAAGGCAAAAGAGAACAATAAGGGAAAGGGCATAAAAATAGAGAAATTTGATTCCAAACCCGATGAACTTTATATGTATCGTCAACACCCGTATTTCTTAAGTTGTGACAATAACCCGGGAACCTCTAAACCACCAGGTTTTTCTAAACCAATGTGGAAAACGACGGCTCGTATTAGGGGAACATCATATATCCCTAGAAACTTGTCAAAACGAACTAAAACCGAAGAAGAAGAAACTAGCGAGTCGGAATAAGATAGTTGTATTCGTGTGGTGTAATATATGTAATATAGTGTGCTTATGCTTTATGATATATGTAAAAATTGTTTGTATTAATAAGTATTTTTTTTATGAATCTAACTCTTGTCTATTTTATAGTATAAAAACACAAAATGGATAGACAACCCAATATTTTAGAAGACTTACCCGGAGACATGATTGGTGAAATCTTGTCTAGAGTCGGTCAGAATTCCTCAGCACAATTATTTATGTCAAAATCAGTTTGTAAGACATTCAAAGAACGTTCCAAGAATGCCTTAGTTTATAAAAGGCTTTCGTTTGAAAGATGGGGGATATCACATTGGGAAACCCATAAGTTACGATGTGTTTACTTTGACGCATATATTGCGGGGAACCCAAATGCTATTTTACGCAACGGGTTAAGAAATTATTTTGACTCAATGTATCCGAATATAGGACTTCGTGATTTAGAAAAAGCGGCTAACATGCAACATAAAGAAGCATGTTATGCTTACGGCTTAGTAATGTTCGCTTCTCACCAAAGTGAGAACAAGAACATCGGGCTACAACTATTAAACAAAATGTTCCCACAAGTTACGGAGTCGGTAATTGGGGTAAGAAATGAGGTTTTTAGATTGTTAAGGGACTGTTGGATATTACGTAACCCTCGTCCCTTTGACGACGTTACAACACGCTGTCTTATCAACTGCCATAACGGTTATGTTCCACAAGACCAAGGATGGGAAGTAGTCCTAGTAAAACCAGAATGCATGACTTGTTTCTGGACATACGAATTACGTGTCTTTATTGCCTTTACTGAACGACTTGTGTACTAGCTAAAATTATCTTCACAACTATCTTGTATCAAAGTTATTGTGTGCTATATTTCATGCTATATGTAAAATAAGCGGTATTGTAAGTTTGTAAAATATTGTGTAAAAGTTTGAACGCGAAATATTATTATAATCAGTTTTTCATATAGAATTGTAGTAGTTGAATTGTATATTAGCTACTAAGTATGAACTTAACGGGTAGGTACTACCCGAATTTAAACTTATAAAACGCTAATATGAAGAAAAAGCTTTTATAAATGAGTTCATATTATGCTACGAGATACTATTGACTACTCTTAATATTCTGTATGATTAACTTGTTTCATTTGACTATTTCAAGGAAATGGCACCGACTACTCGACAAACCTTGAATATGAGCGAAGAGGAATTTCGTGCCTTTCTTGCTTCAAACATAGCCGCAGTACAGGCTGCGCTACATACCAACAATAACCTTGGATCTAGCTGTAGTGACCCGAACTTTTCCATGTTTATATATATTAATTGAGATTGATATTTACATGATAAAATGTTTCCAACATGTTAAGCAATCAAACTTGTTAAGACTTGATTAATTGAAATATGTTTCATATAGACAATTGACCACCCAAGTTGACCGGTGATTCACGAACGTTAAAACTTGTAAAAACTATACGATGACATATATATGGTTATATATATAGTTAACATGTTTTTATTATAAGTATGTATCTCATTAGGTATTTTAACAATGAGTTATATACATAAAAATGAGACTATTAATTTAAGAAACTCGAAAACGATATATATAACGATTATCGTTATAACAACGTCTTACTAGGTACATATGAATCATATTAAGATATTGATACACTTGGTTAATTATGTTAAATGATAAGTAAATATATTATTAAGTGTATTAACAATGAAATACATATGTAAAAATAAGACTACTAACTTAATGATTTCGAAACGAGACATATATGTAACGATTATCGTTGTAACGACATTTAACTGTATATACATCATACTAAGATATATTATATATCATAATATCATGATAATATAACAATTTAAAATCTCATTGGTTATAATAAACAATGGGTTAACAACATTCAACAAGATCGTTAACCTAAAGGTTTCAAAACAACATTTACATGTAACGACTAACGATGACTTAACGACTCAGTTAAAATGTATATACATGTAGTGTTTTAATATGTATATATACACTTTTGAAATACTTCAAGACACTTATCAAAATACTTCTACTTAACAAAAATGCTTACAATTACATCCTCGTTCAGTTTCATCAACAATTCTACTCGTATGCACCCGTATTCGTACTCGTACAATACACAGCTTTTAGATGTATGTACTATTAGTATATACACACTAATGATCAGCTCTTAGCAGCCCATGTGAGTCACCTAACACATGTGGGAACCATCATTTGGCAACTAGCATGAAATATCTCATAAAATTACAAAAATATGAGTAATCATTCATGACTTATTTACATGAAAACAAAATTACATATCCTTTATATCTAATCCATACACCAACGACCAAAAACACCTACAAACACTTTCATTCTTCAATTTTCTTCATCTAATTGATCTCTCTCAAGTTCTATCTTCAAGTTCTAAGTGTTCTTCATATATTTTACAAGTTCTAGTTACATAAAATCAAGAATACTTTCAAGTTTGCTAGCTCACTTCCAATCTTGTAAGGTGATCATCCAACCTCAAGAAATCTTTGTTTCTTACAGTAGGTTATCATTCTAATACAAGGTAATAATCATATTCAAACTTTGGTTCAATTTCTATAACTATAACAATCTTATTTCAAGTGATGATCTTACTTGAACTTGTTTTCGTGTCATGATTCTGCTTCAAGAACTTTGAGCCATCCAAGGATCCGTTGAAGCTAGATCCATTTTTCTCTTTTCCAGTAGGTTTATCCAAGGAACTTAAGGTAGTAATTATGTTCATAACATCATTCGATTCATACATATAAAGCTATCTTATTCGAAGGTTTAAACTTGTAATCACTAGAACATAGTTTAGTTAATTCTAAACTTGTTCGCAAACAAAAGTTAATCCTTCTAACTTGAATTTTAAAATCAACTAAACACATGTTCTATATCTATATGATATGCTAACTTAATGATTTAAAACCTGGAAACACGAAAAACACCGTAAAACCGGATTTACGCTGTCGTAGTAACACCGCGGGATGTTTTGGGTTAGTTAATTAAAAACTTTGATAAACTTTGATTTAAAAGTTGTTATTCTGAGAAAATGATTTTTATTATGAACATGAAACTATATCCAAAAATTATGGTTAAACTCAAAGTGGAAGTATGTTTTCTAAAATGGTCATCTAGACGTCGTTCTTTCGACTGAAATGACTACCTTTACAAAAATGACTTGTAACTTATTTTTCCGACTATAAACCTATACTTTTTCTGTTTAGATTCATAAAATAGAGTTTAATATGAAACCATAGCAATTTGATTCACTCAAAACGAATTTAAAATGAAGAAGTTATGGGTAAAACAAGATTGGATAATTTTTCTCATTTTAGCTACGTGAAAATTGGTAACAAATCTATTCCAACCATAACTTAATCAACTTGTATTGTATATTATGTAATCTTGAGATACCATAGACACGTATACAATGTTTCGACCTATCATGTTGACACATCTATATATATTTCGGAACAACCATAGACACTCTATATGTGAATGTTGAAGTTAGCTATACAGGGTTGAGGTTGATTCCAAAATATATATAGTTTGAGTTGTGATCAATACTGAGATACGTATACACTGGGTCGTGGATTGATTCAAGATAATATTTATCGATTTATTTCTGTACATCTAACTGTGGACAACTAGTTGTAGGTTACTAACGAGGACAGCTGACTTAATAAACTTAAAACATCAAAATATATTAAAAGTGTTGTAAATATATTTTGAACATACTTTGATATATATGTATATATTGTTATAGGTTCATGAATCAACCAGTGGTCAAGTCTTACTTCTCGACGAAGTAAAAATCTGTAAAAGTGAGTTATAGTCCCACTTTTAAAATCTAATATTTTTGGGATGATAATACATGCAGGTTTTATAAACGATTTACAAAATAGACACAAGTACGTGAAACTACATTCTATGGTTGAATTATCGAAATCTAATATGCCCCTTTTTATTAAGTCTGGTAATCTAAGAATTAGGGAACAGACACCCTAATTGACGTGAATCCTAAAGATAGATCTATTGGGCCTAACAAACCCCATCCAAAGTACCGGATGCTTTAGTACTTCGAAATTTATATCATATCCGAAGGGTGTCCCGGAATGATGGGGATATTCTTATATATGCATCTTGTTAATGTCGGTTACCAGGTGTTCACCATATGAATGATTTTTATCTCTATGTATGGGATGTGTATTGAAATATGAAATCTTGTGGTCTATTATTAATATTTGATATATATAGGTTAAACCTATAACTCACCAACATTTTTGTTGACGTTTTAAGCATGTTTATTCTCAGGTGATTATTAAGAGCTTCCGCTATCGCATACTTAAATAAGGACGAGATTTGGAGTCCATGCTTGTATGATATTGTGTAAAAACTGCATTCAAGAAACTTATTTTGTTGTAACATATTTGTATTGTAAACCATTATGTAATGGTCGTGTGTAAACAGGATATTTTAGATTATCATTATTTGATAATCTACGTAAAGCTTTTTAAAACCTTTATCTATGAAATAAAGGTTATGGTTTGTTTTAAAAATGAATGCAGTCTTTGAAAAACGTCTCATATAGAGGTCAAAACCTCGCAACGAAATCAATTAATATGGAACGTTTTTAATCAATAAGAACGGGACATTTCAGTTGGTATCAGAGCGTTGGTCTTAGAGAACCAGAATTTTGCATTAGTGTGTCTTATCTAGTTTGTTAGGATGCATTAGTGAGTCTGGACTTCGACCGTGTTTACTTGAAAAATGATTGCTTAACAAATTTTGTTGGAAACTATATATTTTAACATGTGAATATTATGTGATATATTAATCTCTTAACGTGTTTGATATTATGTGATAGATGTCTACCTCTAGAACAAGTCCCATTGACTCACCTAATAATAATGAAGAGTCAAATGTAAATTGGAATGATTCGTGGACTGATTCACAAGTTCCCGAAGAGGAACCGGAAGAAGAGTCGGAACCGGAAGAAGAATCGGAACCGGAAGAAGAATCGGAACCGGATGAAGAAATAGAACCGGTGGGGGAAATAATAAAACGGTTAAGTAAAAGAAAATCCTCAACCAACCGACCAAGGTTAATTATGGTCAATGGTGTTTCCGCCAAGGAAGCAAAATATTGGGAGGATTACCAATTCTCCGATGAATCGGATTCCGACGAGAATTCTGATGATGTTATAGAAATTACCCCAACTGAATTTAAAAGGGCAAAAGAAAATAATAAGGGAAAGGGCATAAAAATAGAGAAATCTAATTCCAACCCCGATGAACTTTATATGTATCGTCAACCCCCGAAGTCCTTAAGTTGTAACAATGACCCGGGAACCTCTAAACCACCAGGTTTTTCTAAACCAATGTGGATAACGACGGCTCGTATTAGGGGAACATCATATATCCCTAGAAACTTGGCAAAACGAACCAAAACCGAAGAAGAAGAAACGAGCAAGTCGGAATAAGATAGTTGTATTCGTGTGGTGTAATATAAGTAATAAGTGTGCTTATGCTTTATGATATATGTAAAAATTGCTTGTATTAATAAGTATTTTTTTTATGAATCTAACTCTTGTCTATTTTACAGTATAAAAACACAAAATGGATAGACAACCCAATATTTTAAGAGACCTACCCGGAGAGATGATTGATGAAATCTTGTCTAGAGTCGGTCAGAATTCTTCGGCACAACTATTTAAGGCAAGATCAGTTTGTAAGACATTCGAAGAACGTTCCAAAAATGTCTTGGTTTATAAGAGACTTTCGTTTGAAAGATGGGGGATATCACATTGGGAAACCCATAAGTTACGATGTGTTTACTTTGACGCATATATTGCGGGGAACCCAAATGCTATTTTACGCAACGGGTTAAGAAATTATTTTGACTCAATATATCCGAATATTGGACTTCGTGATTTAGAAAAAGCGGCTAACATGCAACATAAAGAAGCATGTTATGCTTACGGATTAGTAATGTTCGCTTCTCACCAAAGTGAGAACAAGAACATCGGGCTACAACTATTAAACAAAACGTTTCCACAAGTGATGGAGTCGGTAATTGGGGTAAGAAATGAGGTTTTTAGATTGTTACGGGACTGTTGGACATTATGTAACCCTCGTCCCTTTGACGATGTTACAACACGCTGTCTTATCAACGGCCATAACAGTTATGTTCCACAAGACCAAGGATGGGAAGTAGTCCTAGTAAAACCAGAATGCATGACTTGTTTCTGGACGTATGAATTACGTGTCTTTATTGCCTTTGCTGAACGACTTGTGTACTAGCTAGAATTATCTTCACAACTATCTTGTATCAAAGTTATTGTGTGCTATATTTCATGCTTTATGTAAAATAAGCGGTATTGTAAGTTTGTAAAATATTGTATAAAAGTTTGAACGCGAAATATTATTGTAATCAGTTTTTCATATAGAATTGTAGTAGTTGAATTGTATATTAGCTACTAAGTATGAACTTAACGGGTAGGTACTACCCGAATTTAAACTTATAAAACGCTAATATGAAGAAAAAGCTTTTATAAATGAGTTCATATTATGCTACGAAATACTATTAACTACTCTTAATATTCTGTATGATTAACTTGTTCCATTTGACTATTTTGAAGGAAATGGCACCGACTACTCGACACACCGTGAATATGAATGAAGAGGAATTCCGTACTTTTCTAGCTTCAAACATAGCCGCAGTACAGGCTGCGCTACATACCAACAATAACCTTGGATCTAGCAGTACAGGAAATCATGTAGGATGCACCTACAAAGAATTCACTGCCTGCAAACCTTTGGAATTTGATGGAACCGAAGGACCGATCGGATTGAAACGGTGGACCGAGAAGGTCGAATCGGTGTTTGCCATAAGTAAGTGTACTGAAGAGGACAAAGTGAAGTACGCTACGCATACCTTCACAGGTTCTGCGTTAACATGGTGGAATACCTATCTAGAGCAAGTGGGACGAGACGATGCGTACGCACTACCGTGGTCAGCATTCAAGCACTTAATGAACGAGAAGTACCGTCCCAGAACTGAGGTCAATAAGCTCAAGACAGAACTTAGAGGGTTACGAACCCAAGGATTTGATATTACCACGTACGAAAGACGATTCACAGAATTGTGCCTATTGTGTCCGGGAGCATTCGAAGATGAGGAAGAGAAGATCGACGTGTTTGTGAAAGGATTACCGGAAAGAATCCAAGAAGATATAAGTTCACACGAGCCCGCCTCTATACAACAGGCATGTAGAATGGCTCACAAACTAGTGAACCAGATTGAAGAAAGAATTAAAGAACAGACTGCTGAAGAGGCCAATGTGAAGCAAGTCAAAAGAAAGTGGGAGGAAAACGGTGATAAGAATCACCAATACAACAACAACAGCAATTACAACAATAATCGCAACAATTATCCCAACAATCGCAATATCAATCGCAACTACAACAAACGGCCCAACAACAACAACAACAACAACAGCAGCAACTACAATAATCATCCCAACAACAATAATAACCGCAACAACAACAACAATCAGAAGCAGCTATGCCAAAGGTGTGAAAAGTATCACTCGGGGTTCTGCACCAAATTTTGCAACAAGTGTAAAAGAAATGGTCATAGCGCGGCGAAGTGTGAGGTCTACGGACCAGGGGTTAATAGAACGAAAGGAACAAATGGTGTCGGAACGAGTAATGGCGGAGCAAGTAGTGTCGGAGCAAGTTATGCCAATGTAGTTTGTTATAAATGTGAAAAACCAGGCCACATTATTAGAAATTGCCCGAACCAGGAGAACACGAATGGACAAGGCCGCGGAAGAGTTTTCAATATTAATGCGGCAGAGGCACAGGAAGACCCGGAGCTTGTTACGGGTACGTTTCTTATTGACAATAAATCTGCTTACGTTTTATTTGATTCGGGTGCGGATAGAAGCTATATGAGTAGAGATTTTTGTGCTAAATTAAGTTGTCCATTGACGCCTTTGGATAGTAAATTTTTACTCGAATTAGCAAATGGTAAATTAATTTCAGCAGATAATATATGTCGGAATCGAGAAATTAAACTGGTTAGCGAAACATTTAAGATTGATTTGATACCTGTAGAGTTAGGGAGTTTTGATGTGATAATCGGTATGGACTGGTTGAAAGAAGTGAAAGCAGAGATCGTTTGTTACAAAAATGCAATTCGCATTATACGAGAAAAAGGAAAACCCTTAATGGTGTACGGAGAAAAGGGAAACACGAAGCTACATCTTATTAGTAATTTGAAGGCACAAAAACTAATAAGAAAAGGTTGCTATGCTGTTCTAGCACACGTCAAAAAAGTAAAAACTGAAGAAAAGAGCATCAATGATGTTCCCATTGCAAAAGAATTTCCCGATGTATTTCCGAAAGAATTACCAGGATTACCCCCACATCGATCCGTTGAATTTCAAATAGATCTTGTACCAGGAGCTGCACCAATAGCTCGTGCTCCTTACAGACTCGCACCCAGCGAGATGAAAGAACTGCAAAGCCAATTACAAGAACTTTTAGAGCGTGGTTTCGTTCGACCAAGCACATCACCGTGGGGAGCTCCTGTTTTGTTTGTCAAGAAGAAAGATGGTACATTCAGGTTGTGTATCGACTACCGAGAGTTGAACAAACTTACCATCAAGAACCGCTACCCACTACCGAGAATCGACGACTTATTTGATCAACTACAAGGCTCGTCTATTTATTCAAAGATTGACTTACGTTCCGGGTATCATCAAATGCGGGTGAAAGAAGATGATATTCCAAAGACTGCTTTCAGAACACGTTACGGTCATTACGAGTTTATGGTCATGCCGTTTGGTTTAACTAATGCACCAGCTGTGTTCATGGACCTTATGAACCGAGTGTGTAGACCATACCTTGACAAGTTTGTCATTGTTTTCATTGATGACATACTTATTTACTCAAAGAATGACCAAGAACATGGTGAACATTTGAGAAAGGTGTTAGAAGTATTGAGGAAAGAAGAATTGTACGCTAAGTTTTCAAAGTGTGCATTTTGGTTGGAAGAAGTTCAATTCCTCGATCACATAGTGAACAAAGAAGGTATTAAGGTGGACCCGGCAAAGATAGAAACTATTGAAAAGTGGGAAATCCCGAAAACTCCGAAACACATACGCCAGTTTTTAGGACTAGCTGGTTACTACAGAAGGTTCATCCAAGACTTTTCCAGAATAGCAAAACCCTTGACTGCATTAACGCATAAAGGGAAGAAATTTGAATGGAAGGATGAACAAGAGAAAGCGTTTCAGTTATTGAAGAAAAAGCTAACTACGACACCTATATTGTCATTGCCTGGAGGGAATGATGATTTTGTGATTTATTGTGACGCATCAAAGCAAGGTCTCGGTTGTGTATTAATGCAACGAACGAAGGTGATTGCTTATGCCTCTAGACAATTGAAGATTCACGAGCAAAATTATACGACGCATGATTTGGAATTAGGCGCGGTTGTTTTTGCATTAAAGACTTGGAGGCACTACTTATATGGGGTCAAAAGTATTATATATACCGATCACAAAAGTCTTCAACACATATTTAATCAGAAACAACTGAATATGAGGCAGCGTAGGTGGATTGAATTGTTGAATGATTACGACTTTGAGATTCGTTACCACCCGGGGAAGGCAAATGTGGTAGCCGATGCCTTGAGCAGGAAGGACAGAGAACCCATTCGAGTAAAATCTATGAATATAATGATTCATAATAACCTTACTACTCAAATAAAGGAGGCGCAACAAGGAGTTTTAAAAGAGGGAAATTTAAAGGATGAAATACCCAAAGGATCGGAGAAGCATCTTAATATTCGGGAAGACGGAACCCGGTATAGGGCTGAAAGGATTTGGGTACCAAAATTTGGAGATATGAGAGAAATGGTACTTAGAGAAGCACATAAAACCAGATACTCAATACATCCTGGAACGGGGAAGATGTACAAGGATCTCAAGAAACATTTTTGGTGGCCGGGTATGAAAGCCGATGTTGCTAAATACGTAGGAGAATGTTTGACGTGTTCTAAGGTCAAAGCTGAGCATCAGAAACCATCATGTCTACTTCAACAACCCGAAATCCCAGAATGGAAATGAGAAAACATTACCATGGATTTCATCACTAAATTGCCAAGGACTGCAAGTGGTTTTGATACTATTTGGGTAATAGTTGATCGTCTCACCAAATCAGCACACTTCCTGCCAATAAGAGAAGATAACAAGATGGAGAAGTTAGCACGACTGTATTTGAAGGAAGTCGTCTCCAGACATGGAATACCAATCTCTATTATCTCTGATAGGGATGGCAGATTTATTTCAAGATTCTGGCAGACATTACAGCAAGCATTAAGAACTCGTCTAGACATGAGTACTGCCTATCATCCACAAACTGATGGGCAGAGCGAAAGGACGATCCAAACGCTTGAAGACATGCTACGAGCATGTGTTATTGATTTCGGAAACAGTTGGGATCGACATCTACCGTTAGCAGAATTTTCCTATAACAACAGCTACCATTCAAGCATTGAGATGGCGCCGTTTGAAGCACTTTATGGTAGAAAGTGCAGGTCTCCGATTTGTTGGAGTGAAGTGGGGGATAGACAGATTACGGTTCCGGAGATTATACAAGAAACTACCGAGAAGATCATCCAAATTCAACAACGGTTGAAAACCGCCCAAAGTCGACAAAAGAGCTACGCTGACATTAAAAGAAAAGATATAGAATTTGAAATTGGAGAGATGGTCATGCTTAAAGTTGCACCTTGGAAAGGTGTTGTTCGATTTGGTAAACGAGGGAAATTAAATCCAAGGTATATTGGACCATTCAAGATTATTGATCGTGTCGGACCAGTAGCTTACCGACTTGAGTTACCTCAACAACTCGCGGTTGTACATAACACTTTCCACGTCTCGAATTTGAAGAAATGTTTTGCTAAAGAAGATCTCACTATTCCATTAGATGGAATCCAAATCAACGAAAAACTTCAATTCATCGAAGAACCCGTCGAAATAATGGATCGTGAGGTTAAAAGACTTAAGCAAAACAAGATACCAATTGTTAAGGTTCAATGGAATGCTCGTAGAGGACCCGAGTTCACCTGGGAGCATGAAGATCAGATGAAGAAGAAATACCCGCATCTATTTCCAGAAGATTCGTCAACACCTTCAACAGCTTAAAATTTCGGGACGAAATTTATTTAACGGGTAGGTACTGTAGTGACCCGAACTTTTCCATGTTTATATATATTAATTGAGATTGATATTTACATGATAAAATGTTTCCAACATGTTAAGCAATCAAAATTGTTAAGACTTGATTAATTGAAATATGTTTTATATAGACAATTGACCACCCAAGTTGACCGGTGATTCACGAACGTTAAAACTTGTAAAAACTATACGATGACATATATATGGTTATATATATAGTTAACATGTTTTTATTATAAGTATGTATCTCATTAGGTATTTTAACAATGAGTTATATACATAAAAATGAGACTATTAATTTAAGAAACTCGAAAACGATATATATAACGATTATCGTTATAACAACGTCTTACTAGGTACATATGAATCATATTAAGATATTGATACACTTGGTTAATTATGTTAAATGATAAGTAAATATATTATTAAGTGTATTAACAATGAAATACATATGTAAAAATAAGACTACTAACTTAATGATTTCGAAACGAGACATATATGTAACGATTATCGTTGTAAAGACATTTAATGTATATATATCATATTAAGAGATATTCATACATGATAATATCATGATAATATAATAATTTAAAATCTCATTTGATATTATAAACATTGGGTTAACAACATTTAACAAGATCGTTAACCTAAAGGTTTCAAAACAACATTTACATGTAACGACTAACGATGACTTAACGACTCAGTTAAAATGTATATACATGTAGTGTTTTAATATGTATTCATACACTTTTGAAAGACTTCAAGACACTTATCAAAATACTTCTACTTAACAAAAATGCTTACAATTACATCCTCGTTCAGTTTCATCAACAATTCTACTCGTATGCACCCGTATTCGTACTCGTACAATACACAGCTTTTAGATGTATGTACTATTGGTATATACACTCCAATGATCAGCTCTTAGCAGCCCATGTGAGTCACCTAACACGTGTGGGAACCATCATTTGGCAACTAGCATGAAATATCTCATAAAATTACAAAAATATGAGTAATCATTCATGACTTATTTACATGAAAACAAAATTACATATCCTTTATATCTAATCCATACACCAACGACCAAAAACACCTACAAACACTTTCATTCTTCAATTTTCTTCATCTAATTGATCTCTCTCAAGTTCTATCTTCAAGTTCTAAGTGTTCTTCATATATTTTACAAGTTCTAGTAACATAAAATCAAGAATACTTTCAAGTTTGCTAGCTCACTTCCAATCTTGTAAGGTGATCATCCAACCTCAAGAAATCTTTGTTTCTTACAGTATGTTATCATTCTAATACAAGGTAATAATCATATTTAAACTTTGGTTCAATTTCTATAACTATAACAATCTTATTTCAAGTGATGATCTTACTTGAACTTGTTTTCGTGTCATGATTCTGCTTCAAGAACTTCGAGCCATCCAAGGATCCGTTGAAGCTAGATCCATTTTTCTCTTTTCCAGTAGGATTATCCAAGGAACTTAAGGTAGTAATGATGTTCATAACATCATTCGATTCATACATATAAAGCTATCTTATTCGAAGGTTTAAACTTGTAATCACTAGAACATAGTTTAGTTAATTCTAAACTTGTTCGCAAACAAAAGTTAATCCTTCTAACTTGAATTTTAAAATCAACTAAACACATGTTCTATATCTATATGATATGCTAACTTAATGATTTAAAACCTGGAAACACGAAAAACACCGTAAAACCGGATTTACGCCGTCGTAGTAACACCGCGGGCTGTTTTGGGTTAGTTAATTAAAAACAATGATAAACTTTGATTTAAAAGTTGTTATTCTGAGAAAATGATTTTTATTATTAACATGAAACTATATCCAAAAATTATGGTTAAACTCAAAGTGGAAGTATGTTTTCTAAAATGGTCATCTAGACGTCGTTCTTTCGACCGAAATGACTACCTTTACAAAAATGACTTGTAACTTATTTTTACGACTATAAACCTATACTTTTTCTGTTTAGATTCATAAAATAGAGTTTAATATGAAACCATAGCAATTTGATTCACTCAAAACGGATTTAAAATGAAGAAGTTATGGGTAAAACAAGATTGGATAATTTTTCTCATTTTAGCTACGTGAAAATTGGTAACAAATCTATTCCAACCATAACTTAATCAACTTGTATTGTATATTATGTAATCTTGAGATACCATAGACACGTATACAATGTTTCGACCTATCATGTTGACACATCTATATATATTTCGGAACAACCATAGACACTCTATATGTGAATGTTGGAGTTAGCTATACAGGGTTGAGGTTGATTCCAAAATATATATAGTTTGAGTTGTGATCAATACTGAGATACGTATACACTGGGTCGTGGATTGATTCAAGATAATATTTATCGATTTATTTCTGTACATCTAACTGTGGACAACTAGTTGTAGGTTACTAACGATGACAGCTGACTTAATAAACTTAAAACATCAAAATATATTAAAAGTGTTGTAAATATATTTTGAACATACTTTGATATATATGTATATATTGTTATAGGTTCGTGAATCAACCAGTGGCCAAGTCTTACTTCCCGACGAAGTAAAAATCTGTGAAAGTGAGTTATAGTCCCACTTTTAAAATCTAATATTTTTGGGATGAGAATACATGCAGGTTTTATAAATGATTTACAAAATAGACACAAGTACGTGAAACTACATTCTATGATTGAATTATCGAAATCAAATATGCCCCTTTTTATTAAGTCTGGTAATCTAAGAATTAGGGAACAGACACCCTAATTGACGATAATCCTAAAGATAGATCTATTGGGCCTAACAAACCCCATCCAAAGTACCGGATGCTTTAGTACTTCGAAATTTATATCATATCCGAAGGGTGTCCCGGAATGATGGGGATATTCTTATATATGCATCTTGTTAATGTCGGTTACCAGGTGTTCACCATATGAATGATTTTTATCTCTATGTATGGGATGTGTATTGAAATATGAAATCTTGTGGTCTATTATTATGATTTGATATATATAGGTTAAACCTATAACTCACCAACATTTTTGTTGACGTTTTAAGCATGTTTATTCTCAGGTGATTATTAAGAGCTTCCGCTATCGCATACTTAAATAAGGACGAGATTTGGAGTCCATGCTTGTATGATATTGTGTAAAAACTGCATTCAAGAAACTTATTTTGTTGTAACATATTTGTATTGTAAACCATTATGTAATGGTCGTGTGTAAACAGGATATTTTAGATTATCATTATTTGATAATCTACGTAAAGCTTTTTAAAACCTTTATCTATGAAATAAAGGTTATGGTTTGTTTTAAAAATGAATGCAGTCTTTGAAAAACGTCTCATATAGAGGTAAAAACCTCGCAACGAAATCAATTAATATGGAACGTTTTTAATCAATAAGAACGGGACATTTCACTAGCAGTACAGGAAATCGTGTAGGATGCACCTACAAAGAATTCACTGCCTGCAAACCTTTGGAATTTGATGGAACCGAAGGACCGATCGGATTGAAACGGTGGACCGAGAAGGTCGAATCGGTGTTTGCCATAAGTAAGTGTACTGAAGAGGACAAAGTGAAGTACGCTACGCATACCTTCACAGGTTCTGCGTTAACATGGTGGAATACCTATCTAGATTAAGTGGGACAAGATGATGCTTACGCACTACCGTGGTCAGCATTCAAGCACTTGATGAACGAGAAGTACCGTCCCAGAACCGAGGTCAATAAGCTCAAGACAGAACTTAGAGGGTTACGAACCCAAGGATTTGATATTACCACGTACGAAAGACGATTCACAGAATTGTGCCTATTGTGTCCGGGAGCTTTTGAAGATGAGGAAGAGAAGATCGACGCGTTTGTGAAAGGATTACTGGAAAGAATCCAAGAAGATATAAGTTCACACGAGCCCGCCTCCATACAACAGGCATGTAGAATGGCTCACAAACTAGTGAACCAGATTGAAGAAAGAATTAAAGAACAGACTGCTAAAGAGGCCAATGTGAAGCAAGTCAAAAGAAAGTGGGAGGAAAACGGTGATAAGAATCACCAATACAACAACAACAGCAATTACAACAATAATCGCAACAACTATCCCAACAATCACAACATCAATCGCAACTACAACAAACGGCCCAACAACAACAACAACAACAACAACAACAACTACAACAATCATCCCAACAACAATAATAACCGCAACAACAACAACAATCAGAAGCAGCTATGCCAAAGGTGTGAAAAGTATCACTCGGGGTTCTGCACCAAATTTTGCAACAAGTGTAAAAGAAATGGTTATAGCGCGGTGAAGTGTGAGGTCTACGGACCAGGGGTTAATAGAACAAAGGAACAAATGGTGTCGGAACGAGTAATGGCGGAGCAAGTAGTGTCGGAGCAAGTTATGCCAATGTAGTTTGTTATAAATGTGGAAAACCAGGCCACATTATTAGAAATTGCCCGAACCAGGAGAACACGAATGGACAAGGCCGTGGAAGAGTTTTCAATATTAATGCGGCAGAGGCACAGGAAGACCCGGAGCTTGTTACGGGTACGTTTCTTATTGACAATAAATCTGCTTACGTTTTATTTGATTCGGGTGCTGATAGAAGCTATATGAGTAGAGATTTTTGTGCTAAATTAAGTTGTCCATTGACGCCTTTGGATAGTAAATTTTTACTCGAATTAGAAAATGGTAAATTAATTTCAGCAGATAATATATGTCGGAATCGAGAAATTAAACTGGTTAGCAAAACATTTAAGATTGACTTGATACCAATAGAGTTAGGGAGTTTTGATGTGATAATCGGTATGGACTGGTTGAAAGAAGTGAAAGCAGAGATCATTTGTTACAAAAATGCAATTCGCATTATACGAGAAAAAGGAAAACCCTTAATGGTGTACGGAGAAAAGGGCAACACGAAGCTACATCTTATTAGTAATTTAAAGGCACAAAAACTAATAAGAAAAGGTTGCTATGCTGTTCTAGCACACGTCGAGAAAGTACAAACTGAAGAAAAGAGCATCAATGATGTTCCCGTCGCAAAAGAATTTCCCGATGTATTTCCGAAAGAATTACCGGGATTACCCCCACATCGATCCGTTGAATTTCAAATAGATCTTGTACCAGGAGCTGCACCAATAGCTCGTGCTCCTTACAGACTCGCACCCAGCGAGATGAAAGAACTGCAAAGTTAATTACAAGAACTTTTAGAGCGTAGTTTCATTCGACCAAGCACATCACCGTGGGGAGCTCCTGTTTTGTTTGTCAAGAAGAAGGATGGTACATTCAGGTTGTGTATCGACTACCGAGAGTTAAACAAACTTACCATCAAGAACCGCTACCCACTACCGAGAATCGACGACTTATTTGATCAACTATAAGGCTCGTCTGTTTATTCAAAGATTGACTTACGTTCCGGGTATCATCAAATGCCGGTGAAAGAAGATGATATTCCAAAGACTGCTTTCAGAACACGTTACGGTCATTACAAGTTTATGGTTATGCCGTTTGGTTTAACTAATGCACCAGCTGTGTTCATGGACCTTATGAACCGAGTGTGTGGACCATACCTTGACAAATTTGTCATTGTTTTCATTGATGACATAGTTATTTACTCAAAGAATGACCAAGAACACGGTGAACATTTGAGAAAGGTGTTAGAAGTATTAAGGAAAGAAGAATTGTACGCTAAGTTTTCAAAGTGTGCATTTTGGTTGGAAGAAGTTCAATTCCTCGGTCACATAGTGAACAAAGAAGGTATTAAGGTGGATCCGGCAAAGATAGAAACTGTTGAAAAGTGGGAAACCCCGAAAACTCCGAAACACATACGTCAGTTTTTAGGACTAGCTGGTTACTACAGAAGGTTCATCTAAGACTTTTCCAGAATAGCAAAACCCTTGACTGCATTAACGCATAAAGGGAAGAAATTTGAATGGAATGATGAACAAGAGAAAGCGTTCCAGTTATTGAAGAAAAAGCTAACTACGACACCTATATTGTCATTGCCTGAAGGGAATGATGATTTTGTGATTTATTGTGACGCATCAAAGCAAGGTCTCGGTTGTGTATTAATGCAACGAACGAAGATGCTTGCTTATGCGTCTAGACAATTGAAGATTCACGAACAAAATTATATGACGCATGATTTGGAATTAGGCACGGTTGTTTTTGCATTAAAGACTTGGAGGCACTACTTATATGGGGTCAAAAGTATTATATGTACCGACCACAAAAGTCTTCAACACATATTTAATCAGAAACAACTGAATATGAGGCAGCGTAGGTGGATTGAATTGTTGAATGATTACGACTTTGAGATTCGTTACCACCCGGGGAAGGCAAATGTGGTAGCCGACGCCTTGAGCAGGAAGGACAGAGAACCCATTCGAGTAAAATCTATGAATATAATGATTCACAATAACCTTACTACTCAAATAAAGGAGGCGCAACAAGGAGTTTTAAAAGAGGGAAATTTAAAGGATGAAATACCCAAAGGATTGGAGAAGCATCTTAATATTCGGGAAGACGGAACCTGGTATAGGGCTGAAAGGATTTGGGTACCAAAATTTGGAGATATGAGAGAAATGGTACTTAGAGAAGCTCATAAAACCAGATACTCAATACATCCTGGAACGGGGAAGATGTACAAGGATCTCAAGAAACATTTTGGTGGCCGGGTATGAAAGCCGATGTTGCTAAATACGTAGGAGAATGTTTGACGTGTTCTAAGGTAAAAGCTGAGCATCAGAAACCATCAGGTCTGCTTCAACAACCCGAAATCCCGGAATGGAAATGGGAAAACATTACCATGGATTTCATCACTAAATTGCCAAGGACTGCAAGTGGTTTTGATACTATTTGGGTAATAGTTGATCATCTCACGAAATCAGCACACTTCCTGCCAATAAGAGAAGATGATAAGATGGAGAAGTTAGCACGACTGTATTTGAAGGAAGTCGTCTCCAGACATGGAATACCAATCTCTATTATCTCTGATAGGGATGGCAGATTTATTTCAAGATTCCGGCAGACATTACAGCAAGCATTAGGAACTCGTCTAGACATGAGTACTACCTATCATCCACAAACTGATGGACAGAGCGAAAGGACGATACAAACGCTTGAAGACATGCTACGAGCATGTGTTATTGATTTTGGAAACAGTTGGGATCGACATCTACCGTTAGCAGAATTTTCCTACAACAACAGCTATCATTCAAGTATTGAGATGGCGCTATTTGAAGCACTTTATGGTAGAAAGTGCAGATCTCCAATTTGTTGGAGTGAAATGGGGGATAGACAGATTACGGGTCCGGAGATAATACAAGAAACTACCGAGAAAATCATCCAAATTCAACAAAGATTGAAAACCGCCTAGAGTCGACAAAAGAGCTACGCGGACAGTAAAAGAAAAGATATAGAGTTTGAAATTAGAGAAATGGTCATGCTTAAGGTTTCACTTTGGAAAGGCTTGTTCGATTTGGTAAACGGGGGAAACTAAATCCAAGGTACATTGGACCATTCAAGATTATAGGTCGTGTCGGACCAGTAGCTTACCAACTGGAGCTACCTCAACAACTCGCAGCTGTACATAACACTTTCCACGTCTCAAATTTGAAGAAATGTTTTGCTAAAGAAGATCTCACTATTCCGTTGGACGAAATCCAAATCAATGAAAAACTTCAATTCACTGAAGAACCCGTCGAAATAATGGATCGTGAGGTTAAGAGACTTAAACAAAACAAGATACCGATTATTAAGGTTCGATGGAATGCTCGTAGAGGACCCGAGTTCACCTGGGAGCGAGAAGATCAGATGAAGAAGAAATACCCGCATCTATTTCTGGAAGATTCGTCAACACTTTCAACAGCTTAAAATTTCGGGACGAAATTTATTTAACGGGTAGGTACTGCAGTAACCCGAACTTTTCCATGTTTATATATATTAAATTAAATTGATATTTACATGATTAAGTGTTTCCAACATTTTAAGCAATCAAACTTATTAAAACTTGATTAATTGGAATAGGTTTCATATAGACAAATGACCACCCAAGTTGACCGGTGATTCACGAACGTTAAAACTTGTAAAAACTATACGATGACATATATATGGTTATATATATAGTTAACATGATTTTATTATAAGTATGTATCTCATTAGGTATTTTAACAATGAGTTATATACATAAAAATGAGACTATTAAATTAAGAAACTCGAAAACGATATATATAACGATTATCGTTATAACGTCTTACTAGGTACATATGAATCATATTAAGATATTGATACACTTGGTTAATTATGTTAAATGATAAGTAAATATATCATTAAGTGTATTAACAATGAACTACATATGTAAAAATAAGACTACTAACTTAATGATTTTGAAACGAGACATATATGTAACGATTATCGTTGTAACGACATTTAATGTATATAGATCATATTAAGAGATATTCGTACATCATAATATCATGATAATATAATAATTTAAAATCTCATTTGATATTATAAACATTGGGTTAACAACATTTAACAAGATCGTTAACCTAAAGGTTTCAAAACAACATTTACATGTAACGACTAACGATGACTTAACGACTCAGTTAAAATGTATATACATGTAGTGCTTTAATATGTATTCATACACTTTTGAAAGACTTTAAGAAACTTATCAAAATAATTCTACTTAACAAAAATGCTTACAATTACATCCTCGTTCAGTTTCATCAACAAATCTACTCGTATGCACCCGTATTCGTACTCGTACAATACACAGCTTTTAGATGTATGTACTATTGGTATATACACTCCAATGATCAGCTCTTAGCATCCCATGTGAGTCACCTAACACGTGTGGGAACCATCATTTGGCAACTAGCATGAAATATCTCATAAAATTACAAAAATATGAGTAATCATTCATGACTTATTTACATGAAAACAAAATTACATATCCTTTATATCTAATCCATACACCAACGACCAAAAACACCTACAAACACTTTCATTCTTCAATTTTCTTCATCTAATTGATCTCTCTCAAGTTCTATCTTCAAGTTCTAAGTGTTCTTCATAAATTCCAAAAGTTCTAGTTTCATAAAATCAAGAATACTTCCAAGATTGCAAGTTTACTTCCAAGTTTTCTAAATCCATTCCAAGTAATCATCCAAGATCAAGAAACCTTTGTTACTTACAGTAGGTTATCTTTCTAATACAAGGTAATAATCATATTCAAACTTTAATTCAATTTCTATAACTATAACAATCTTATTTCGAGTGGAAATCTTACTTGAAATTGTTTTCGTGTCATGATTCTGCTTCAAGAACTTTCAAGCCATCCAAGGATCCTTTGAAGCTAGATCCATTTTTCTCATTTCCAGTAGGTTTATCCAAGGAACTTGAGGTAGTAATGATGTTCATAACATCATTCGATTCATACATAAAAAGCTGTCTTATTCAACGTTATAAACTTGTAATCACTAGAACATAGTTTAGTTAATTCTAAACTTGTTCGCAAATAAAGTTAATCCTTCTAACAAGACTTTTAAAATCAACTAAACACATGTTCTATATCTATATGATATGCTAACTTAATGATTTAAAACCCGAAAACACGATAAACACCATAAAACTGGATATACGCCGTCGTAGTAAAACCGGGGGCTGTTTTGGTTGGGATAATTAAAAGCTAAGAAGAACTTTGATTTAAAAGCTATACTTCTGAAAAAATGATTTTTCTTATGAACATGAAACTATATCCAAAAATCATGGTTAAACTCAAAGTGAAAGTATGTTTTTCAAAATGGTCATCAAGATGTCGTTCTTTCGACGGAAATGACTACCTCTTTCAAAAACGACTTGTAACTTGTATTTCCGACTATAAACTTATACTTTTTCTATTTAGATTCATAAATTTAAGTTCAATACGAAACCGTGGCCACTGGAATCACTCAAAACGGATTAGAAACGAAGAAATGGCGAGTAAAACAAGATTGATAAAAACTACTCATTTTACCTACGTGAAAGTTAGAAATAAATCTATTCCAACCATAACCTAATTAACTTATATTGTATATTATGTAATCTTGAGATACCATAGACACGTATACAATGTTTCGACCTATCATGTCGACCCATCTATATATATTGCGGAACAACCATAGACACTCTATATGTGAATGTTGGAGTTAGCTATACAGGGTTGAGGTTGATTCCAATATATATATATATATATAGTTTGAGTTGTGATCAATACTGAGATACGTATACACTGGGTCGTGGATTGATTCAAGATAATATTTATCGATTTATTTCTGTACATCTAACTGTGGACAACTAGTTGTAGGTTACTAACGAGGACAGCTGACTTAATAAACTTAAAACATCAAAATGTATTAAAAGTATTGTAAATATATTTTGAACATACTTTGATATATATGTATATATTGTTATAGGTTCGTGAATCAACCAGTGGCCAAGTCTTACTTCCCGACGAAGTAAAAATCTGTGAAAGTGAGTTATAGTCCCACTTTTAAAATCTAATATTTTTGGGATGAGAATACATGCAGGTTTTATAAATGATTTACAAAATAGACACAAGTACGTGAAACTACATTCTATGGTTGAATTATCGAAATCGAATATGCCCCTTTTTATTAAGTCTGGTAATCTAAGAATTAGGGAACAGACACCCTAATTGACGTGAATCCTAAAGATAGATCTATTGGGCCTAACAAACCCCATCCAAAGTACCGGATGCTTTAGTACTTCGAAATTTATATCATATCTGAAGGGTGTCCCGGAATGATGGGGATATTCTTAAATATGCATCTTGTTAATGTCGGTTACCAGGTGTTCACCATATGAATTATTTTTACCTCTATGTATGGGATGTATATTGAAATATGAAATCTTGTGGTCTATTGTTACGATTTGATATATATAGGTTAAACCTATAACTCACCAACATTTTTTTGTTGACGTTTTAAGCATGTTTATTCTCAGGTGATTATTAAGAGCTTCTGCTGTCGCATACTTAAATAAGGACAAGATTTGGAGTCCATGCTTGTATGATATTGTGTAAAAACTGCATTCAAGAAACTTATTTCGTTGTAACATATTTGTATTGTAAACCATTATGTAATAGTCGTGTGTAAACAGGATATTTTAGATTATCATTATTTGATAATCTACGTAAAGCTTTTTAAACCTTTATTGATGAAATAAAGGTTATGGTTTGTTTTAAAATGAATGCAGTCTTTGAAAAACGTCTCATATAGAGGTCAAAACCTCGCAACGAAATCAATTAATATGGAACGTTTTTAATCAATAAGAACGGGACATTTCACGATTGGATTAGAGATCCCGCTTTGTTTTGATAGGGGACGCTTTTGGATGTGTTAGCTTTTGAAGTTTGACCGAGAGTTGTGTAGTTTAACCCCCAAACATCATGCTCTAGTGTCGTTTGGAATTTAAACTAATTCGGTTGGAACTTACATATTTTTGTACGAAACTCGTATTATGGCATATGTGGGCCCGGTTTCGTAAAACTTATTTTATTATTGAATCGTGTGAGTTTTAACTATTATATCATGTTGTGAAAAGCGTTTCGTCTAAATATGTCGGAAAGTGGGAGATCTTTATTTGAAAATTGACAAAACCAGACAGAACTGAAATGGGCTTGTGCGCGCCGCGGACCTTAAGGTGCTGCGCGCCGCGCACCCATACTGTATAAAAAAATATATCTTTCGCATATTCAGTTGGTTATTGGTTTGAGTTGATACACATAGTTACTACTCCCTCTTGATTCACTATTCTCTTCTTACTCATATGTCATTTCACATTTATTTTTTTCTTTTTAATTTTTCTTTTTATCCTAAAACCCGATCATCAATTCACAAATTCTTTTTTTATTTTTTTTATTCTAAGACCCGATCATCAATTTACAAGTTTCTTTAAATGACAAATATATCCCCCTTATGTCTGTTGCATTGAAAGGCCAAATAAGACACCACCCAGTGCCCCACCCATTCACTTCACCCAACGGCTCCACCCATTTAACTTTTTTACATTTCTTTTAGTTTTATAACATACAACATATTTTGCAAACATTTTCTTTTTCTTTTTGGTTAACAAAAATGACTTTGGTGTCTACAAATTTTTTTAATTAGTTTCATATCAAATTTAATTTACTCTAAAATACATAACTATTGACTTTGGTGTTTACGTTTTAATTAATTTTGTTTTTTAATAGAGAGCAAATTACCAAAATAGTCCCTGTGTTTATTCATTTTATCCCAAATAGTCCCTCCCAATTATTTTCTGTAAAATCAGTCCTTATTTGCATTTTTGAGTCCCAAATAAGTCCATGTATTTGTTCATTTTATCTCAAATAGTCCCTGGTAACATGAACAACAGATAGCAGCACAGTGCGCTTGAGAGATGGTTTTCGAAAGGCTATAACTTCTAAACCGTATATCCATTTTTGTTGAATAAGCTGTTGATGGAAAGGTGAGATAGTCAACTTTTCATTGGTCAGGTCATAATAGGTTAAATCGGATTTTACGGGACCTGAAACTTACCCTAAAGTTGCTGAAAAAACCAAAAAATCAAATTTTGGTTTTTTCAGCAAATTTAGGGTACGTTTCGGGTCCCATAAAATCCGATTTAACCTATTATGACCTGACCAGCAAAAAGTTGACTATCTCACCTTTCTATCGACAGCTTATTCATCAAAAATGGAGTTCCGGTTAAGAAGTTATAGCCTTTCGAAAACCGCCTCTCAAGCGCACTGTTGCTGCCATCTGCTGTTTTCCTTCAGCGCACTGTGCGCTTGAGAGGCGGTTTTTGAAAGGCTATAACTTCTTAACCATAACTCCATTTTTGATGAATAAGCTGTCAATAGAAAAGTGAGATAGTCAACTTATCGCTGGTCAGGTCATAATAGGTTAAATCGAATTTTATGGGACCCGAAACGTACCCTAAAGTTGCTGAAAAAACCAAAATTTGATTTTTTAGGTTTTTTCAGCAACTTTAGGGTACGTTTCGGGTCCCGTAAAACCTAATTTAACCTATTATGACCTGACTAACGAAAATTTGACTATCTCACCTTTCTATCAACAGCTTATTCATCAAAAATGGATATATGATTTAGAAGTTATAGCCTTTCGAAAACTGTCTCTTAAGCGCACTGTGCTGCTATCTGTTGTTCATGTTACCAGGGACTATTTGAGATAAAATGAAGAAACACATGGACTTATTTAGGACTCCAAAATGCAAATAAGAATTGATTTTGCAGTAAATAATTGGGAGAGACTATTTGGGATAAAATGAACAAACACATGGACTATTTTGATAATTTACTCTTTAACAAAAATATTTAAATTAATTTCATATCAAATAGGTATGGATTTTTTTTTGCTGTGAATTATATTTAAATATTTCCTGTTTGATAAATGTAAAAGAAAACGTCCCCTCCGACGCAACGCGCGAGTTCGTTTACTAGTTATTATTCTATTTTGAATATGATTCAAAAATTTAAAGGAAAAAGTTACAAAAAAATATTTCTTATTTTAATTTAATATGGTTGTGGTTTTTCAAAATAGATACTAGTTATCTTGGCTGAATAGTGAAAAAGTTAGGGTGCGTTTGATAAAACTGAATGATTTAGTGCTGAATGGTTCAGAATCTGAATGGTTCAGAGCCTCTGAATAAAGTTTGCTCTGAATGAAAATAAGCTGTTTGATAATTATTTAGAATAAACGATATAAAATGAGTAAAACTACCTTATTAACGTGTTACATTAATAAAAGATTTAATATACTTATTAGTTAAGTGATCAGGATATGATTTCAAGACAACATTACAGAAAATTTAGGCTCTTAATGGTTAAGAGAGTGTTTCTGCTCTGAATGGTTCAGAGCTTAATTCTGAACCATTCAGCACCATATGTCATTCAGATGTCAGAAACAAACGCACTGAATGCTTAATGATTCAGCATTCAGTGCTGAACCATTCCATTAAGAGGTAAACAAACGCACCCTCGTGATCACATGATAATTTGATTAGGTTATGTAAATGTACATTTGTGTGAAAATATAACATGATCACACAATAATTTGATTAGACAGGACGGTTTCAAAAATTTAAAGACTCTAGACGAAAATAAAATGAATTCACATATACGTTAAATTATTTTTACTACGAATTAATAATTAATACTTCAATTTATTTATTTATTTACTTATATTGTATTTAATTATTAAAAATAAGATATTTTAACTTTAATTCCCAATTTTTATTTAATTTAATTAAATATATTGAAAAAAATATTTATATATTCAAAATTTTAAACCTTTCAAAATTTTGGAGCTCTAAAGAGTTGTGTGAGTAAAAATATGGTCTTTTCCTAAATAGTACAGAAAAATCATTTGTATCTATCTATGAATACATGAATAGTGAAATTTTGTATCTATTTATTTATTTGTCTATCCTTCAAACAAAATAGATAGAACAGAAAAATAAATAAGAGTAGGAAATGCAATTGAATTAAAATATTCACATAAACACATCAGCTACACAAGATCAGCTCAAAGACACCCCTTGACACATCATCATCATCTACAATTTCAGTAGTCGCCTGTCACTAATTCCCAATTCAACGTTCTTTCAGACATTTCGTCGAACACATATTATGTAGTTTTAATTCCTGCAATCATATCACATAATTACATAAATTACATAAATAATCGAAACGTTATAAACAAGAAATCAGGGAATCATGAGTTCCGATCATGAAGATGGAAAAGATCTCAGAAAACCATTTCTACATACCGGTAGTTGGTATCGTATGGGCTCAAGACAATCCAGTATGATGACGTCATCTCAAATGATTAGAGATCGCTCTGTTTCTGTTCTTGCTTGTGTTTTAATCGTTGCTCTTGGTCCCATTCAATTCGGTTTCACTGTAAGCATTTTGTCTTGTTTTTTGCATGTTTGACTTCAATTGACTTCCAATTATAGTTTGATTTGTGGTAATTTGTTGATTTAGTTTGCCTTATAAGTTACAATCATACTAATTTAGGATAGGGATCTGTGTCAATTTTAGTAACTTGCAGCAAAAGAAACAATACAGCAATTAAACATTGTTAGATGGTGAACAATTTTTTTTTTTTTTTGAACGGCAAACTTTGCATAGTGTGTCATTTATTTCAACGACACGCATCATTTGCACACACACGCGTTCAGGAGGAAACCTGTATCACATTACAGTAACCCGATCCTTTAACCATCCCGAGGGGCCGGCGAACCGGGTTTGAATCCTGATTGGATCCGGGAGAACCCCTGGGTCAATCTGGATATTCATATTTCATATTTCAGGCAGATTAATTAATAGGATAGGCAGAGCTAGGCTCGAACCCATGACCTAACCCAGCCCCAACACGCAAGATGAAGGGGACGCCGTTGAAGCAATACTTCGTTGGCAGATGGTGAACATTTTTAAATTTACAAACACTGATTGATATTTTTTGTTGTTGTTCAGGGTGGTTATTCATCACCTACTCAAAATGCTATTATGAGAGATCTTAAACTTACAGTGTCTGAGGTATGTTTGCTAATCATTTTATAAGTTTTAATATTTGGTTCTTGATGTTATTTTTGATGAACATGGATTAATTTTTGAAGTATTGAGTTGCAGTTCTCTTTGTTTGGATCTTTATCAAATGTGGGTGCTATGGTTGGTGCAATCGCTAGTGGTCAAATTGCGGAATATATTGGCCGAAAAGGGGTATATCATTCCCTTTTCATTTCGTACATAACATTAAATTAAATACATTTAAGATCCAAAATTATGAAGTAGTTGATCTGTAACATATATTTGTTGTGCATAAATGACAATTTTGGTATATCTGGTCGAAACTACAGTCCTTGATGATTGCAGCTATCCCTAATATTATTGGCTGGCTTTGTATATCATTTGCCCAAGTAAGCTCCTAACGATCACTCAGTTGTTTTTTTTTTTTTTTTTTTTTTTTTTTTATTTAAATAAAACTATAATTTTTCTAGAGGCTGAGTTGTGTATTCAAAATGGCTGTATTTTTCGTAGGATACACCGTTTCTTTACATGGGACGATTGTTGGAAGGCTTTGGTGTCGGGATCGTATCATATACGGTAAGCGTTCTATGTATAATAATATATTAGTTTTTGGAAGCATATTGTTATTGAAAAGTTATTACAAATTTTATTTTGTGTCGTATTACAAAGGTTCCTGTCTATATAGCCGAGATAGCACCACAAAACATGAGAGGTGGACTAGGTTCTGTCAATCAGGTAAATTCATACAGAAAGTCAGTATGTTGACTTTTGATTATACGTGTTAATATCTATACTTTCTTATTTGTGAATTTATTTTATTTTAAATTATGTGTGTTTATGGGTGTTCGTAGCTATCTGTCACAATTGGGATAATGCTTGCGTATTTGCTTGGACTTTTTGTCAATTGGAGAATGCTTGCAGTTTTAGGTAATTGTATACCGTTTCCCTTTCCCTAAATTGACCCGTTTACAAGTAAAATGACCCGTTTATAATTGAATCTTGTCGAATCTGGCACATCTAATGGTGACCATATATCTTATTGTAGGAACTTTGCCATGCTTAATTTTGATACCTGGTCTCTTTTTCATCCCCGAATCTCCTAGGTGGCTGGTAAGCTTTTATAAAACGTTATGCACTTATTTGATTTATTTAATAGCATTAACTACCGAGCAATATTGTCTCAATCTTTCAGGCAAAGATGGGTATGACAGATGATTTTGAATCGTCTTTGCAAGTTCTTCGTGGTTTTGATACTGATATTACTGTTGAAGTAAATGAAATTAAGGTGAATCTCTTTTTAATTGTGTACATCAAACTAGTAGTGGCAAAGTAGACCCAGTTACTTTCAAATTCGTTATCCTAGGTTATGAATTCATTTCTAACTTACAAAACGGGTAAAAATTTATTTACATAGAAGGATACAGGTCAAACGTGTCGAACGAATCGTTAGTCGTCCAAAGTGTATTTTAAATGGATTAAGCCCTCATAAATCATTTTCTTCAGAAAATTGCACGATCATTGAAAATTATGGTTCTAAT
The DNA here is from genome assembly GCF_046630445.1 of Rutidosis leptorrhynchoides. Taxonomy (NCBI): domain Eukaryota; kingdom Viridiplantae; phylum Streptophyta; class Magnoliopsida; order Asterales; family Asteraceae; genus Rutidosis; species Rutidosis leptorrhynchoides. The sequence goes on from NC_092334.1 coordinate 671,975,621, forward strand.
TATGTAAAAGGTCTATTACTTCTTTGGACACTATGTTTTCTTGGTCAACCCAACCCTCACCTGTTTTGACCCGAACTAACATTCAACCATCTGACCGAATCTCGTCCTGATCCGTTACCCAACCCACCAGAACTGCTGATTTTGTGAATTCTTTTCGTATCATCAAAGCCTGATCTAATATTAAATGATCATTATTTACATTTTTCAGAGGTCCGTTGCATCGTCAAACAGAAGAACTGCAATTCGTTTTTCAGACCTTAAACACAGAAGATATTGGTTCCCTTTGATGGTATGTTTTATTTAAAAAAATCTTCATTTTTTCATAGTGATGATAATAATAATCTGTAAATAAGTTAATTTGTGCAGATAGGAATTGGTTTACTCGTCCTTCAACAATCAAGTGGAATCAATGGCGTACTCTTCTATGCCAGTAACATCTTTCAATCTGCAGGTCAATATTTGACACCTAATAATAATAATAATAATAATAATAATAATAATAATAATAATAATAATAATAATAATAATAATAATAATAATCCCAAACATATGTTAGACATTTATATAATCATATCATATTATTAATTATATTAATATCATATGTTATATGTTATTTTATGGACAGGAATTTCTAGTAGTGATGTGGCTACGTTGGGACTTGGTGCGATCCAAGTAAGCATCAACAGCTACTAATAACTTTATTTCATAATTTACTTTACTTCATAATTAATGTTATATAAACTATAATTTATAATCTATTTGTCTATCTAACTAAGAACATTGTACCGCATAGGTTCTTGCGACTGCCGTATCCACATGGTTGGTTGACAAAACAGGCCGTAGAATTTTGTTAACTGTAAGTGGTACCAATGTTACTACACATTACAAACATTTCGATTAACACGTACTTAAATGACAATAGAAGCGTTCCTTGTACGTTTTTAGGTGTCTTCTGCTGGAATGACTCTCAGTCTAGTAGTCGTTGCAACTTCCTTCTTTGTTAAGGTAATTATTATCTTTTTGTTTAAAGCAAGGTAATAATCTATTTCCTTATATTTTTTCATTACTTTTTGTGTTTATTGTAATATTGTGAAAATTATGTAGGGTTTTGTGGATGAAAGTTCTTCATCATATGCTGCAATGGGTATCTTATCGGTGGTTGGAGTTGTGGTATGTTTTTTTTGTCCTATAATACTATGCTGATCACAAATATGTTTGATATTATCTTTTATTGTGTTTAATTAACCACTATGTTGAAACAGGGTATGGTGATTGCTTTTTCTCTTGGAATGGGACCGATCCCGTGGATTATAATGTCCGAGGTAATTATATACATGATGTTGTCATATTAAAAATTATGTGTTATTCATTCATGTACATTTTATTTCTTTTTGTGTGTGTGTGTGTGTGTGTGTGTGTGTGTGTTACAGATTCTTCCTGTGAATATAAAAGGACTTGCTGGGAGCATAGCAACGTTAGCCAATTGGTTCATCGCGTGGCTCATTACTATGACAGCACCTTTGCTTTTAGCATGGAGTAGTGGAGGTTCTCTCTCTCTCTCTCTCTCTCTCTCTCTCTCTCCACAAATTAAGTAATGAAAATTACTATGACTTTTTTTAATCGCCACTAAAGTTGGTGATTATAGATAACATGGTCAGCCCTTTTTATTTGGAAATGTGTTGATTGCGTTTATGTTCTATCTCTACCGGGCTAAATGGGTAAAAAGATTACGCGTAAAAAGGTAGCGAAAAGTGAAACAGGTCAAAAGGGCTGATAATTGTTATTCCATTAGTAAAAAGTTAGATTCTTATTGAGATAATACAACCGTGTTATTATATTCGACACGCTAAAAAGTAGCTATAACCATCCCAAGATAGTCCAGAGTCTAGGCCCGAGTTCCTCCCATAACGTCTCAGGTTCATACATCACTGGAAACATATCTTGGCCAAGGTGACCAGATGAAATGGTCGGAAACGGTCACATGTTACCCGGATAGACTGCGTTCATCTGGGTAAAAAAAAATACTCCCTAAACAGAGAAAAACCTTTTCAAATGGAAACGTGTAACGGGTTGAAAGTGTTTTTCATTTGTAAAAAGTTAGATTTTTGTTGAGATAATACAAACCATGTGATCATATTTGACAAGCTAACTTTATTGGGTCATTGTAAAAAAAATAAAAATAAAAATTAACCCGTATTACTTATAGTTGGGGTCTTATGTATCTCTACATTTAAACAGGAACATTCACTTTGTACCTGGCTATGTGTGCTGCTACTGTTTTATTTACGTCCTGCTTGGTACCCGAAACAAAGGGCAAAACATTGGAGGAGATCCAGTTTTCTCTGAGATGATCTGTTTCTGGTGGCTGCTTTCGTCATTTTAATCGAGTTGGTGTTCCATATTCTTTCTTTATAATTGTATTTATTGTATGTATTTTGGGGGGCCTGTAATATATTTGGAGTATGTGATTCTTGGAGGTAATTGCATAACGTTTAGTTTACCAATCCGAGAACAACATTTATTATTATTTGTTATAATAAAAAGGAGAAATATTAAGAAATTGAGAGTGGTGTTTTCGAGTGACATTTTGCATGAAGTTGTGAATCAAAATAAGAAAGATAATCACCCATTAGGTTATTGTTATACAACTAACATACGGAGTATTATACTAAACATTGGTTAATAACAATCAACCCAATCACTAGTGCAGATCAACATTCTCTGACAAAATCAAAGATACTTTTATTAACTTTCGGCAACTACCTCCATTTTTGTTAGCATAAAGGGCAATAATCAGAAAGACAACTAAACTTAAACAGAAAATACCAATCTATAATACAAATTACTCGGTGCTTGAAGATTTTATCAAAAAAAAAAAAAAAAAAAAAAAAAAAAAAAAAAAAAAGGAATACGTGCATGAACTTTGAGAATAACCAAAAAGTTAGGAACAAAAATTTGTACCCTTAACGCCCTAATCAACAACTAGAATAATCGATTGTGGTTATATTATTATGATGATGCATTATTACCATGACCCAATTCAAACGATATGTGTGTTATATGAATTTGGGTCATAATTTGCACAAACAAACTGTACATAGACAAATGGGTCAAGCCCAGAGCGCTCGGTTTACATCTCTTTTTTCATACCAGCATGTTAGTAGTCATTGACGAGGGTCCGAACGCGATATCTAAATCACTTACCCGTTTATGTAACACCTCCCAAGAGGAAACCTGTCAACCCGAACCCGGAACACGAGATTCTTATTCGTGGAGGTAAAACCTCTGGTGAGACTCGAACCCGGGCCGGATACAAGATTCTTTTTCGAGTACCCAGTACCACTCAGCCAAAGGCTTAGTTATATTGTATATCATTGTAAGAGCTCTGAGAGTCGATGGATCTTGCACCGTTAAACCATTTAACGCCGAGGACGTCAACCTGCCGCCACTCCGTCCCGGCGTTAAACCACCGTCGCCAACCACCGTTACCCATGTAATGCTGTTTTTTTTTCTTTTTTTTTTCTTTTCTTTCTTCTTCATTTTTTTAAATAATAATATTAAAATAACGAATTTAGCACCGAACGATTTCTCCTTTTTTGGCCTCACTTTTAAATCCATTGTTAAATTTAACATTAAGATTTAACACTGAACGACTCCTAGTGCTTTAAATTCGTATCGCTGTTCTAAAAGAAAATCATTGTAATACTTAGTCCTTGTGGGGTGGGCGGTATGGGTTGTCAAAGGCAACACAGGGCTAAGGTGTCCCTGTCAATCTACACTTTTACCAAATAAAAGTTTTTGCTAAAAAGAACGCGTATATTTAAAGTACTATCCATTATCCATCCATTATAATAATGATATAATATATAATATATATAATAAGCGTAGGAAAATAAAATTACTATAAAAACACAAAGATTCGCATAAACTTTCGTCGCTCTTAATTCCAGTTTGGGCCACTTTTTGTGACTTATCACCTCCATATTACATTACATTACAATTACAATTATATCAATAAAGTATATAGTTTTACTATTCACCGGCTTTTTTAATTCCATAAAGGGTATTTTTGTAATTTTACGCCAACCTTATTTAGTTACTCCCTGCTCCCCAGTTACCAGAAGTTTCTGGCTACGGTTGTCTTGCGATTATCAGCGACTCCCCAATGTAGCAGCGTCATCTCCGTGGCGGTTTTAATTGCTCCGTCCTCTCCTTAACGTCGTCATCATCACCGCCGTGTCCACCATCGTCCACCAGCACCGCCGCATCCACCTTCGTTACCAGCACCAGTCGATTTTTGTCCTTATCGATTTTTACATATACAGGTAATAATAATTAGGGATTGGCTAACTCATGCCCTAAGGGCATAAGCTAAGCCTCAATTAATACACTAAAACTTTTTAAAATTAATATACAAATTCAATTAATAAACTCAACAATTTTCATCTATAGATATATATTTATTGCAATTCATATTATTCATGGCAATGTTCATACATTAAATACTTCTTATCTCATATTAACATTATGCTGTTTAATTTGTAGGGAATTTTAGCCATTCTTTTGTCCTCAAGCCTCGATTCCAGATCTGAGCCAACTTTTTTAAGTTTAAAAAAAAAAGTTTCAGATTTAGTTCAAAGTCAGAGGTTTTTATGAAAACTTTCAATTACCACTATATTGTATTCTTTTTTCTAATTGCTGGATTGCTGGATAATAGGATTTGGTTTGAGTACCTATAGTCAGAGCCCCTGAGCTGAGCTGATGCCTGATGGCAAGCCGGTGTATGATTAGCATAAGGTAAGTTTACATAAGGTATGAAAAATCATTTATTTGCACTTGATTGTTACAACATTAACTTTTTTGTATTAGAAAGATACAAAAAAGTTTTTTTGAAATATACCTTCACATTGCTGTTGATCTTTCAGTTGAAAAAGTACATTTATTGCAACTATCATTATTTGATATTTGATTATTGTATAGTGAATCATTTGGCATATGCGTTCAATTATAATTTATGTTTATGATTTTATGTATGGTTACGTCGAAGATGATACATATTGTGGGAACTAACTTGGAAGTGATCATAACTAAGATGATACTTATTTGGTTTGAGTTCCTATAGTCGGAGACCCGAGCATACTCTCTTTTGGTTCGGTCAACCTAAACTCATACTACGTTTGATCAACTTTGTTCTATTCGGTTGTTCTTGCTATAATTGTTATGTTTCTATGTGGCTGTTCTGCACCAAAGTTAAGGGTAAGTTATGGAAGATATGATGCAATTTATTTAATATGTTTTTTTTTTTTTTTAAGAATTATTAATTACTAACTTCAATTACCAAAAGTTGTACTGTTGTAGTCTATACCTTTAGGCATTCGATTATTAACATGTTGGATATCACACGTGGTTTTCTTATTGTTTGTTATATCATCATCCTGCAGGTGGTTCTGTGATTCAGACACAAGCAGCACTAGCTATCAGTGATGTTACTTCCACCTTTTTCTTAAGGGGGAATAGCGTCTCTTCAACCCAGACAAACAACGATGACTCAAGACGAGATTGATTCTATAACGGTAATCAAGCAATATATTGTTTTGTTCTGTAGTTATTGTGCTGAAAACCCTGAGTGTAGCAGTAGCTATTTGATATATTTTATGTCCTTTAAGCTTTTTGATAATATTCATTCTCAGTGTTTAGTGAATTCTCTAGCCTGTGAAGAGGCCTTTTACTTTGGTTCTATTTTTTCCATTATAAGTACCTTATTATTGATTGTTTGTATTATCTTATACCAGCGAAGCATTCTAGAGTGGTCATAAGCGTCATTAATGTCATAATTGTCTATTAATTGACCCAGGTTACATCTATGGATGGTTCCAAAACTTGCAAAATACAGTTATATTAGCAACGAACATGCTAAAAAGCTTGATTAAAAAATTCACAGTTTCGAATACCTTTCCATTGATAAGGCATTGAGGTATTCTTTCTTTGTGAAGTTTCTTCCATTTCAATAGCAGTACGACAAGGTGCTGATGCCATTATGCTTTCTGGCGAAACGGCCAATGACAAATAAGTTTTATAATTTGATGAATGAAGAAGCTGAGAGCATGATGTTGATGATGTTAATGAATCAAGAGGCAAAAGTAATCAGAAGTGTTAGAATTATATTTTGAACATTTTGTTGAGCGCTCTTTTATTACATTGGTTATTTGGTAGCATCTTTGTATACATTTTCTTACATTGGTTAGTGCACTCGCACAAAACGTTAAAATGGTCGGCCGCTGCAAAGCGCGGCTGATCATATGCTTGTTAAATTTATGGTGGGGATTTCTATGCCACTTGATTGGCTTAGTTGTTTGGTTTGTTTCAATATGACAGTCTATGTTCGCTTTCAGGTGTGTGGCGATCACAACATGTTTTCATTTTCTTGTACTTGCAAGACTTTTTTCTCCTTTGGTGAAAAAGTCAGAGTTGTTTACTTTTTCTTGTATTAAGTTTTGTTTTCATTTATCTATTTTTATGTCTCTTAGAAACATATTAACAATTTTTAGATTATGTTACAGATTAAGTTATAAAAAATAACAATTTTACCTATTGAATTAAGAACCGTACGAAAACATATTATTAAGCAGAAACTAAACATACTCCAAATTCAATACTGAGTATAACTTTTGTGTTTTTTTTTTTTTAAAAAAAAAAAAAAAAAAAAAAAAAAAATCAGAGAAAGAAATAAATTTAGACCCATAAAATGATCAAACCTTCTACTGAGTAAAAGGAAACAGACCCTAAAAAACAGACCCTAAAAAAATACCAAATTTTTGATACCCTAAACTGATCAGCCCTAAACTGCTTTACAATTCGTTCTGCTTTCTGTCGTCAATCTCCCAATTTTTGCTGCCATGGCACTAGCTCCCGAGTCTCCATCCAAGGTCATCTTTTTTCTCCTCTTTTCATTGTTTAATTTCAATTCAAAAATATATTTCAATTTGCTTGTTGATTATATTACTAATAAATAATGTCCAGTAGTATGTGCGTGCTCCTTAAGATTGTTAGTACTCCTAGTTTATCACGCTTATTCAGTTTGTTTTTTTTTCTTTCAAGAAACATGATTATTAATTAAATACTAAAAAGATTATAAAATTGTGCAGATAATCCTGGGATCATCTTCGATTGCTCGTCGAAAAATATTAGCTGAAATGGGATATGAGTTCACTCACATGGTATTGTTTTGCTTATATATATCAATATCACAATAACATATTTGTGTATTTGTGTGCATATAGAAGTTTTATGACATTTTACTATTTTTTTTATTATTATTTAGTCTGCAGATATTGATGAGAAAGCCATTCGGACCGAAAAACCAGAAGAATTAGTGATGGCACTTGCGAAAGCAAAGGTTGTTTTCGTTTTTTGCATTCAATAGAATGATACTTTTTATGTATGTTGGCTTAGATTTAACTACATTTTAGAAGCTAGAATTAGTACTTATTAGCATTTACTTGTGATCTACAAACACATATTTCTTTTTTTTTTTTTTTTTTTTTTGGGAGACCTAAAAGTCTATTATCCAAAAATAACATCTTTTGTTCTAATTACTTTATTTACGTTGTGTGTCTATTTACAGGCTGAAGCCATTGTGTCCAAACTTCAAGCTAGTGTTGATAAGGAGAAAGATTCAAAACACAGTATCTTAATTGCATCTGATACAGTATGTATTTCTGATGACTCCCCAAATTTGTTCATCTATAAAACTGTATACGAGTTGGTGATATTATGTAACTATTTATGAAGCTAGCTGGAGTTGGTTGACAACAAATGCTTTCAAATGATAGTGTGTTGATATTGCATGAATATGTTTGTAATAAATGCTTCGTGACTTTCTTGTCGTAATCAATTTACTACTTATAATTTTGTGTTAATCAATCAATAGTTGTTATTAGGCAGAAGGTAAAACAAAGCTCCATATCGGTGAAGACAAGGATGCCGAGCCAACACTACTAATTACTTGTGATCAAGTATTATCAATTCCTTAACTTTAAATTATTTTTCAAACATTGGCGCATAATATTACGACCTGCCGAGTTAACCTATGTGAAATAATATGTAAAATATGATATGATTTAATATCCAGATAGAGTCTTGTTCCTGAAAAAATATATTCCAGTTACATTTTCATTGTATATTTTTGAAAGGCACTTTTTAAACTTGAAAGAAAGTTTTGATTTGTTTCTGCTTATAAACTAATTATACTTTTATAGGTGGTGGTCTATGAAGGTGCAATAAGGGAAAAACCCGAGAGCAAAGAAGAAGCACGTCGATTTATTGAAGGTTTTCTTTTATACTATATATAAAAATAAATATATATTAATTATATTATATATTATGTATGTATTTTCCACGTTTCAATTGTGTGGTATGGTGGGTGGTTGGTTTCGGTGGTCTTATAAACAGAGGTTACACAGGTTATTCTGGCAAGTATGCAGAGACTGTTAGCTCGGTTTTTGTTACAAACCTCAAAACTGGATTCACTAAAGGGGATTTTGACAAAGTGGAGGTATTATTCTCCTAAATAATGAATTTTTTATATTACCTTAGACATATATGTAAATTTTCTTTTGATATAATGTGATTGTATTTGCGAATTTGTGATCCTTAAATGTAAGTACTGATATTCGAGCATATGGTAATGTTTTATGCTGAGCCATGTTGGTGGTTGCAGATTTATTTCCATGAGATACCGGACCATGTTATTGACAAGCTGGTAAATATTGTCATCATTTCTTGGTTTTTTAGTTTATTTATATAATTATTAATTATATATAATAAAATGTTCATATATATAAAATTTGGATAATTGAACAGATAGAAGAGGGACTCGTGCTCAAAGTTGCTGGAGCTTTGATAATTGAACATCCTTTAATCGTCCCATACGTCAAAGATGTGGTATGTTCCCGTTCTCTATATTACCAAATAGACTATTTGTATGTTAATTACCAAATATGATATAGCAGCTATATTATTTCACTAACAATCTAATTTAGCTGTAGGCGTTTGACCCTCATAATAGCCTAAATCGATCTAATTATTGACAAAGTTTTGTAAATTGACCATCTTTGAGACATGTTAAAATCCGAATTGATTGTATTTATATTTAACTGTTTGTTGTTGTAATGCTGTGTAGAACGGGACAACTGATAGTGTGATGGGACTTCCTAAAGCTTTGACTGACAAATTATTGAAGGAGGCAATGAAAGCATGAGTTTGGATACTACATGAAGAAGAAGTTTCATTGACTGATATTTGTAGTGTTTTGACTTGGACTGTTTCCTACATTTCATCCATTTATGATCTGAATGTTCATGTTATTAGAAACCCGTACTTAATAATATCCTAATGTAGTACAGATTATGATGAACCATTGATGTTTAAACATCGATGTTTCAAGAAAGACACGAGTGGTTTTGTTGGGGACAATTTATTTCATAACTGTGGAGGAATATGTACAAGACATGCCCACGGCTGGAGCATATATGACGTTGCCATCATATTCCGTACACAATCAAGAATCAATATATAGTTTTGATGAAAATGTCATTTTTACCTTCTGAAACTTTGTTTCTCTAGTTTGTCAATGGTGGTCTACCATAAAATGGAAGTTGATAAAAATGGTATTGTTTTTTATCATATTTAAAGTTAATGTAGAAAGATCTTTGATTTTTTAAGAGTCAAACTAGTGATCCTGCGTTGTTTGATACTTTTTCTTGTTTATTACTGTATTTACTTTTAAAATTATTTTTTATCTAGATAAAATAAAGTAAATAAAATAAATGCTACAGCAATGACGTCTTAATATATATAAAAATACTCCATAATTGAATAATATTTATATAGGTTAACATTTTTCTATTTGCAAGTGTTGCAGAGCAACTTCATGCTTTCAAAAAGTTTTTTATATGAAGTGCCACCGGTGGCGAATCTAGAATGAAAATTCAATGGGGTTCTAAAAAAATTTTCAAGACTAATTATATTTGAAGGGTACTTTAGTAGTTATTTACCTCCAAAAATAGTATAAATTTTAAAAATATATGGAGTCCTATAGTTAAATTTAGTGGTGTCCTGTATAATTTGAAGTATACATCGTATAAATTTTTTCCCCACTAGTGGGGTCATGGGACCTCACTCCCTAAGCTGTAAATTCGCTACTGCGTGCCACTATTTATATAAAGTTTTTTCTAAATTAGTTTTTTCTTCAACGTTTATGAGTTTTTCGAAAGTGGAGTATTTTTTTTAACAAATAGGTTAAATTTAAAATTATACGTATAAAAAAATAGTCTTGAACAAAAAGTTGGAAATCTCATGCTTTTGGAGCTAAAAGTAGGAACTTTAGTATTGACTCAAAACGAGTAGCTTACTGCAATGGAACAATAAGCTTTGCATTATGTAGACTACAAAGTGACAACCAAACAAGGGAACAATAAACCACAAAAACTTATTTTTTTAAGGCAAACAAACACACACCAAACACATTTTTTTCACGAATATATACATGTTGTCCACCAAAGGACTTGAACCCATGACCTAAAGATCAGAGAGGCACCTTGATACTGCCAGGCCAAAGGCCCTCAATACCACCAGGCCACAAAAACTAAAACATCGACAAGAACCATAACTAACCAAACTAAAACGGAAAAAAACGACCTAAAAGAAAGAACCAAACAAGCACAAAGCTATCTAAAGCTAAAGATCCAAACCAAGAGCACCAAACACATCTAACACGAAGGGCTGTCAGTCCCGTCACCATCTCCAAAGCCATTCATAAACAAGCCAAACTATTTATGAGCAATGGTTTTTAAAAACTAAAGGTAGTAAATTCCAACCTATTTATGAGTAACAGGTTGTATTCAGGATATATAAAACCTACAAGTGTGTCTTACCTAAAGAAGTTGGATTATCATTGTAGTTATTGACTCTTGATTATTATCTAATTTAATTAATGGAAATCAAAAGCTCAACATAAACCTTATTAACTTCTACTCAAACCCACTTTGAGATAATTGTGTAGATTGCCGTCCCTATATATGCGATTGCATGACGATCACAGTCCATTTAACTAACTTCGTTAGTTTGACCTTTAAGTCATGTCTCATAGCAAATAGAGGGACGTCCAATACAATTTCAATAGTTAAATGACGAAATGGGTATTTTTTTGGACAAACACAAGGACGATCGGTGCAACTTTCTCCCTAATTTTTACCCGTCACCCAACCCATACTCTTTTCCACCACTTCCTGCTACGACTAAACCCAGTCGTAAAACAGAGTAACTAACAGGAACCACGGCAGCGATATATATTACATCAAACACGTTGAAACTTTCAACACACAACCTGCTGTATCAACATTCAAGCATAGTTATAAACACAACACACAACAAACTTGTCGACTGAGATCAAAGGGTTTAACTCAGAAAGTTTTTGAAACTTAGAAAGTTTAAAGCATCACACAACTGAAAACCGTTTACTGAGAGAGGACGTCAGACTCATGGGCCATGAAGTCCTCGCCTGGCCTATAGTATTTTGCTGGAGAGTATAGGCCCAGATTACCAACTTGACTTGTGTACAGACAAGCAAATCGCTCCACCTACATTAATAAAACATAAAAATTCATGGTTAGTCTCATTTGTCATAAGATGCCAAAATGGGCCGGGTCAAGTCAAAATGGGTTACTTGTGTGTTATAGTGAAACGGTCAGTTTGGGTTTGACTCACTCACCATTATTAGCCCATTATTTTGATTTATAACAAATGTAGTAAATATGATTACAATTTATAACTTACTATAATTGTAAAGATATAGTAATATTACTTCTTTTAACAGAACAATTTATGACAGTTTTAAGCACTTAAATCATTTTATATTACTCACCAACTTCACCCATTTGACCCGTAATAAATAAACCCTGGTTGAAATTGCCATATACAGAGTAAATACCTGGTGTGCAAAGCGAGAGTTCTGGTACCCAGTTTTCATAAGCTGCCCCCATACCGGATGAAACTGTTGATAACAAAAAGGTGTATTACTTGCAAAATATTAATTAACATGAATATATCAGTCGATGAATATTAGCACATCGCATATAAGGAGTGTCTAAAAATTTGTTAATAAGTAACAAACGTACTCACAAATTATAAATCGTTACAGAACTTATTACCTTCTGGTGAAAAATTCTTTGGGACTCTTGATGTGCTGCCCTAACACGTGCACGCTGAGCCTACGCACATAACATAAATATTGAGTGGCACATATAAAACGAAAAAAAAAAAACTAGCCATAGACACATTTTGTAGTCCATGGTAACCATTATATCATGCAGAATAGTAACACGTATACAAATCAGATCATATATGTATACCACAGGTACACCTTTGTAGTCTACAGAACCATGGACTGTTATAACTGAAATCAAGCTTGAAATCAAAATCAATTATTGTTCGATTTCAAGATTTCAAAGTTATTTTCGCTTCGATTTTATTTCTAAGCTTAGAAATCGTTCAACAACCCTATGTCTTGACAAAATACTACCAGATCTTAAGGTGCCAAAATGGGTGGCTCATGCAAGTTGGGTTTAACGGGTTGCAACGGTTCGGGGTTGGCTTTGCATTCGCCGGAAAGTTTTTTTGTCTGATATTTTTAAAACTCGATATTTAGAAGAATTAGCATATCATATATGAGTACAAAAACTATATATTACTCATATTATATTAGTACAATACCAACCTCAAGCAATTCAAGCGTAGAAGTGATCTTTTCCTTTTCATTAGCATCCAGATTTTCATGCCTGAAAGGAAAAACAATACTACTCAAAACCATACTTAACAGCAAATATTACCAAAACTGTTTCAATAAAGGAAGATGTGGCGACTTCAACCCATTTATTTGATAACGGGTCGAGTTGGGTTATTTTTCATCTCCAGTGGGTCAAACAAGCGGGATAAAACATCATAGACCATGTTACTACAAAATAGATTAGTGTCAAATCATTTAGCTTTTGTAACTTTAGGTTAAAAAAGTATTTTGAGTCAATCCAGCTTGAGACGTTCTGAACCACAGAAAGATACCTGTTTTGACCCATTACCCAACCTGGTCATATTGCCACCTTTATTAGTTACGTACTTGAGTGACCACTTTGAATGATGGATCTGGTCTTCAATCAGATCTCGCTCGCTCCTCAGCAGCTGAAGTTCCTGCACAGAAAGACATCAAGACATGATTAATTAAATAATTTATGTACATTTCATAAAGTAATAGATAGATTTTGAGTAATTAAATAACTTATAGATATGAGTATTTATACAAGTGTACATGTGTTATACTACAAAGGTAATTAATAGTACTTGATACTACAGCTATATTACAGCCTAATCACATCTAATAGGCATAATATCTATCATATTGTTCATCTAATTCTAAAAAATCGTTCATCTATATTAAAAAAAGATGCTAGTAAAACCCTCTTAACCAAACATTACCTTTCGCATGTTGCGATGGGATAAGAGAACGTTGACCTCCTTTTCAATTTCCGGAACAACAAGCATCGTCCTCCAACCTATTTCAGGGAATTGTATCACAGTGCATGATCGAGATTAAGAAACAAAATAATGTCATCTTGATACAAAGAGATAACTAAACAGTATACAGATTATAAGCTGCAATAATGATATACGGAGTATATTGCGTATTCCTACTTAGGAAGATATAGTATAATGTCAATAAATAAATTAGTGCAGACTTATGAAAGTTGGATCAAATATCCATTAAGAAGTAATACAAAAGATTGTACCCAGAATTTTTTTGCTGCGTAGGATATCACCATAGATGTGATCTCCAACATAAAGAACCTACATTTAATCAAATAGAATAGTGTCTGTTAATCTTAGAGAGTTGCTCAATACTCGAGTACATTAATTGAAGGTAAAACAGTCAACGGAACGATATAATAAGTTATTCAACTGTTTGTTAGAAGGAGTAACAAAATTATATTAACAAGGACTTTAATAAGTCTACATTCTCCATAACTATAAAAAAAAAAAAAAAAATGCCAGAAAAAAGACTATTGAAATGAGATAATAATGACTATGTTAACCATTAGTTACCATATACATATATAGCAACAGATTCCTTAGTCCATTAATATTAGCATTTATCTTATGATTTTATAATCTATAAATAGTTGAATAATAGTAACACAATACACGTCACGGGGTTTATATTATTCTACAATACTAATTCCACTCAATATACAATACTCATACGAGTAGATACAAATATGGTAACTAACATTAACATCCGATACGATAGCATAAGAAGTAACAATACTAGGAGGCATCAGAACTTATTATCTGGTAGCTATATGCTTGTAACTACGTAACACAGATCAAAAAAAGAAAATTCTTGCGAAGTATATAATACATTCAACGATTTTTTCAAAAAGTTGAAACAATCAATTGATCACAAGTTCACAACAACATTACCCAATCCCATTGGGGCAGGGTACGAAACAATCAACTAATAAACTCAAAATTATAAACTACCTGTGAACTGGAGCCCACATTAAGTAATTTATGCAGATGCCCTACATTACCTCCCTGGAACACCTTACAATATTTATTCGGGATGTGATCTGGCACCTCTATCTCAGGACCTCCCACCTAGCGCGAGAGAGTTGACCAAAATCAACCGTAGAACAAAAAGTCAAAATTTCAGATTATAAATATACTCACAAACCTGAGCAAGCGGAGTGCCGTTGTCGGTATTAATAAGCTTTCCTGAGTCGGGCTCAACCATAAAAAGACTAGCACGATTCTCGTCATGGAAAAAGCCAGGCTTTGCACTACATGAATGAAACTATTTTTCTATTTTAATACTATATACACACGTGATCTTTAACAAGCATATATAATTACAGGATATTTATATGAAGTAAGATTACAACCTGCCAGTGATGATAAAGTCGAAGTGTTGGAGCCAATCAAGACTCAAAGAGGAATTTCCATCCATCTCATGCCTCCCAAACACAAAATTCATTACCACATTCGTATAATCCCAAAGGCTGCATCGATAACCACTTGTAAGTCACAATGTCAATATTTTCAGGTGATAATACTAACTCTGTTAGCGTAAAGCTTATGACCATGATTTCAGATTTTATATTTTAATATTTTACTAATTTTAAAGTTAAAAAGAGTGACATTAAAATTAGTAAAAAGAGAGTTAAAAAGTTATACTTTTTATCTCTGATCATTTTAATACGTCGTCTTTAATTATTTTTTCTTACCTCAGTAAGAATTGTTTGCTAAGCAAACAAGACTGTTGGTATCAACAATTACTAAATTTTGATGCCAAAATATAATCAAAATTGGTTGTATAAAGTATACATTGTTGTCAACGGTAACCATCACAAGATAGCTCGGTGGTTTGGGCCCTGAGTCCCTTGCCAGAGGTCTCAGGTTCGAATCCTGTCTAGGACGAATATTTAGTGGTGGCCAAGGATGGGTTGGAAATAGCCAGGGAGTAATCCTGCTTGGCTGCGTACATCAGAGATAGCGAACAGGGAAAGCCTTCTACCCTTTACCTTTTTTGTTGTAAAAGGTAACTCAAGTCTGGAATAATAATTATGATAATGATAATGATAAATTTTTTCCATGACAGGTTATAAATGCTTTGCGATTAAGCTAACATGATAAATGCGGATATACTTATCAAATGAAGCAATTCACACAATTGCTACTCATGGCTATACACAGAACTTATAAACTAACCATCATATGCTGACTCATTTGATTTATTACCTAAGAGTTTACAACCCATATTTTTATAAATAACAGGTAGAAGTTGAACCAATCTTCATTAATTGGTTGCGTTTTGCACCTTTGAATATGTTAATACAGAAACAATTTAAGGATATATATATACAGACCTGTTTGTCACTAAGAAGACAGCACGACCAGAAGTTTTCAGCATTTTAAGCATTGGGACTATCGAGTTGTCCTCATTAATATACCTGACAGTTAAACAAGATGTTTGTGAGTCCACTTAACAACAAAGTACGATATCTCACCATTCATCCATACATCATATGCGATCATTAAGAAATGAACAATATTTACTATTTTAAAATATACGTCATTGTTAGACTTTCGGGGTTGGTCCAACTTTGTTGATCTAGTTATCAGTCCTATCATAGATATCACACTGAACCCATGGGTTCTTATTCCTCTATATCCAATCTCTTCATCTTATATATAAGTGCCATAACATGAGTGATCACGAGTGATGGTACGAAACAAAAATTCTTCCACTTAAGGAATACTAAACTCGGTATGTTACAATACGTTTGTCATCTTAACTACCATAAGGCATCAACATTTTTTCCCCGTCAACCTTCATTATGATGGATCCATTAATCTTAGTGATCTAATAAATGATTCGACGATATTGTAATAACTTCTTGATACATATTTATTGATATGTAGATTATAACTAATTCCCTCTTTTGTATCATCATGAGTTATATCTCAAACATGTACAAATGATTCACTTTCTTGTAAAGGAAAAAAGAGAGCAAAAAATAATCTCTTCCATTACGTCATAATTCTGACACGACTAGTACGTTAGACCACGTGTCCTTCATGATTAAGTAGTAATCTTGACTAGTTTCCACGCGTACAATATAAGTTGTCATCTTCGCACACCTAGATACCTCCACCGCTTATATAAGTTAACAAATAAGTTTAGCCAACCATCTCCACCTAAAAGGAAGCTACCCTTACCCACTCATAAAACATTTGCATCCATTCGCTCTAAATTTTGACATGCACAACCATCGGAATTCAAGATCGTGTGTTTCTTTTTAAATGTGAAAGACTCTAGAGTATAGTAGATACCTATAGAGAGGTGTGCTTACACTTGCTATAAAACATAATTACTATCAGTTTTATCATATCTCTCACACCATTCATACTTGATTTTAACAGATCCTTGTGAGTCTACACCGATACTTCGCCAACTCTTAGCTTCGGTACACATCTACCCATCAATGTTCTTAATCTCCGTCCACTATAGTCTCACTCTGCATCACATTCAAGGTACAGATCTACCTACCTCTTTTAACCAATATTATTACAAGGTAATGAAAATTCTAGAGGTGGAAAGTTTCATTTTGGGTAATGGGTCAAACTCATGTGGGCGATCACATGTCATTTTAGTCTCGGTCAAAACATGTTAGGTCAGGTACCAAGTCTTCACCATTGCACCAAGATTCTTTGTGTACTTCTAACGTTAATAAATATTTTATGTATTTTAGTATGATTTTGACAACTAAATTACCTAAAACAAGCATATATTTTTGACATCGCAAGTGCTAAATGCACATTAGAAAGATTTTTGACCCGTTCCACTTTTTTATGGTTTTATAAGTTGCTCATATGCCCGTCATCACTAAAAAAATACACCCCAAATCAAACAATTTTCAAACAAAATGGTTGAACTTTCCACCTTTAGAAAAACCAATTCACCCAATATTTCGGCCACTCAATTTTTATATCAATGTACTTTAGGTAGGTATAATATATTATGGTTCTAAGGTATTTATTTAGGTAGTACATATCAGAATTCGAGTTAGTTAAAAGATACAACATAGTACCTATTTCCATCTATTGATTTGAGCCACTAGTTTATGTGACAGATGTATCAATTAATCAATATGTATTATCGTAAAGTTGTAATCAAATTTACTCCTCACTAGATAACCCCTAAGGCCCAAGTTGATTAAATTAGCCGGTCAACGGAACTGGTCAAACCAAAGCCGGTCAAAGTTCAAATTAGCCAGCTAAATAAAATCTAATTCTTCAATCAAATTTTTTGGTCAAAGTCAAAGTTAGTCAACTTTTAATATGATTCAAAACTTAGGGTTTGAAACACATTTTTATTCTTTCCCGACTTCTCTGAGATAATCGTGCACATACTCACAACAATTTTTCTTCTGAAAGTCGGTCAAAATCGGTAAAAGTCAATGTTAGGTCAACATCTGACTAGTCCCGACTAACAACTTTTACAACCTTGGGTTGAGGATATCGATCAGAATTATGTGAACGTTAATATTGTAACTTTTAAAAATAGAGAAAATAATAAAGTATTGTAACTTTTTCTATTTCTTTGTTGTTGTTTCTTTTACTTCACCAGAAACTTTATCATGGTACATTCCTAGGAAAAATTATGTATCATTCACACAATATAATGTCACTTTCTTAATTTATACCAAAATGCACATATTTATACACACACACAAACAGAAAACACATACCTTTTTGGATCTTGAGCAACCATCTTCTTCAAGGTTCCATCACGATGGCACATATCAACAGCAGCACGCACATCCGTATAAATACGATAGTAGCTGCAGCAAATTATTTTTATTCTTAACATTTATTGAGATACAATTCCAGAATTTAGTAAGTGTAGATTAAGTAAACTATTATGAAGACATAACATAAATAGGTTGAGTTACATATACAAACTTATAAAATTAATCTTAGGATCATCAATGGACAATGCAATTCCCATCTTAAGATAACACTTAAAATCTTCAACCTTATTACCATAATTAACCACAAACAAACCATACAAGAATACAATTTGAACATGTGCTTTCATTTTTATAACACAGAATGAAGCTTCCTTCTGTAGTGATCAATTTGAACATGTGCTTTCATCTTTAAATATATCAAAAAACAGTAATTAATCTAGACGGAGTTTCTTATCAGTGAAGCCACTTACAAATACATCATTCAGGAATCGGAGATAGGTTGAGTCCGTTATTATATTATATTCCCTATTATATTCTATATTATATAAACGCAATTATATTAAAGGTACAAGTTATGTGTGCCCCTTACTCTTTTCCCTCTGAAAGTTTCCCTGGGTTACTGTCCTTGAACTCCACCAGTTGAGCAAATAAATAAGCTTCGGCTAGCGAGAAAAGGGTGTCAATATGGGCATAGTCCGGACCATCAAATGCATCTCGGATGAAGGTGTTCCCATAAGTAGCAACTTTTTCGTGCTTCGGTATCAACCTGAATCCATGGTACGCTACTTTCACATACTTATGTCTGTCCATCTGAGGAGACAATGATCAAAGCATGGAAGGTAATTTTAGATAATTGGCTCTAAACATGATATTCTCAGATTATATAATCTTATATTCTGATATACAAATTACACGAACACATAAATATGCTACCATAAATATAAAACGTCAGTATGCACAAACCTTCAGTACATTTCCTCTCTTCTTATCAAGAACAAGTCCTCTCACCATGTATGTCCAATCAAAACACCATCCCAGTAGCTGCAACAAAAGATAACATACATAAAAGTAGACCTTATATATACATATATATAACTATATTTATAATGCTAAAACATGTTTTCAAAGCTCCAAACAGAAAACACACAGTTTAATGATCAGAGTGTAATTATTATCACCTTTTAGTGTACTTTACAATAAGCATTGGAAGGAGGAAAATGCAAAATTATACAAGAGCATATAAGCTGATTAATTTACGTCCATACATATAAGCTAATATTTCAATTTATATCAGAGTGTAATTATTATCACCTTTTAGTGTATATTTTAAATCGAATCACAGATTCATATCCTTACATGAAATACACACACACACACACACACACACACACACAAAACACTACATAAAGGATTCTGCAAGATTAATGTAAACAAACCTCTTCAGGATATCCCAAGTTGCTAACAAGCTTTGCAACGGTACCATCATACGCAAGGGATTCGAAAGTATCAGCCTTGTACTGCGCCAGGGTGTAATCCATATCGAACCCAACAGCAACAATGTTTTTCATATTCACGGCGCTATTACAAAAAATTTGTTTACCAGCGTCAATTTTTTGATTACCTTCATGGGATGACCAAATCCCGATGTCATGTTCACCTTTAAATCCATTGGTTCCATGCATGTCTGATATCATTCCGTCCATATCGACTTGCTGCTGTTAACTAAAGGGCATGTTTAATTAAACAAATATCATCAAATTATCTTACTGGTAGTTATTGAAAGCATCATCACTATAAGGCGTACTGCTATTATGAAGAAAATTAACATACTAACACTACTAAGAATCCCATTTGTAGGATGATAATGCAGTAAAATCAGATACTATTATGCAAGTTGTAGAAATCACTAATCATGGGCTTATTGGCCGGCCCATGTACGGATTAATCCACCAAATAGGGGACTAATAGGATTGACTTTCAATACTAAATTTCAAAAATTATGTGCACAAACATAACAAACATAAACTTTAACATAATTGTCTAGAAACATAAGCATAATTGTTTAAAAAAATCTAATTTAAATTTCACAATTAAAGAGTTGACCAACTTTGACTTTGACCAATTTTGACCGACTAAATCCGACTTTGACCAACTCAATCCAATCCAATTTTGACCCATTAACCGGCGTTTACCGCTTAATTAGAAGGTTTTTGGAAAATCTAATTGGCCCACTTCTAAAAACAATTAATTAGGATTAATCGGATTTTTACAACCATGCTATTATCTTTATCATCATCATCATGTTAATAATAAAAGGATACCATTTTTGAGATGTAAACTATAATAACTCATGGGTAAACTAACTTTTCTAGTTAGAAACCACAAGTTTAACTGATTTACATGTAAAAGAACATACTCATACTTACTTAAGGAAACCACAAAAAAATTTTGGCTACAGAAATGCTAAAAATTTTATTAGTAAATAAATGTCATGATTCCCAGAATCATCAATTAAACGAAAACAAAACTAAGAAGGTAATGACAATTACTTTCGAGATATGACATAAAATTTTAAGATTCAACAAACAGTCTAGCAACTAATCACTTCATTGGCATAAAGTTTAGTAATATTTAATAAAAATTATAATAATAAAATGAGGATTAAGTGTTTATAGATCAACTAAACACGAAAAACTATACATACGTTAAATGACCAATAAAATCACAATTCAACACCAAAAAACTTGCATGCAGATCAAATTAGACACTGAATCACACTAAAAATCATCGAATTGCAAAAATAATAAGTTTAATTTGAGCAAACCTAATTTGGTAACCGAATGAGCAAAATTGGGGAAAAAGTGAAGCGGTGAGGGTTTGGGGAATGCACATTTCCTCACATTTATAATAAAAGCATATTCTTTAGGTGATTCAATGTGCCAAGTGGAAATCAATCGCAACGTCGTCGTATTGAATCCTGAGGTGGTTGTTGTTGTTGTTGAAAATAATAACGATGATGATGTATTCATCAATTGGAATTTAGCCAGTAATAGCATGCATGATTTATGAGCTTTAATTTTGCAAATTTGATATTTAATTTTTAGACGGAACTGAATTCCCCTGAAAACACGGTTTACTTTTTTCAGTGAGTATATAGCAATATTGTTTATGAAAAATGAAGGTGAGTGCCACGTGGACAGGAGGTTGTGATGTGTACGGTTACCGGAGTAAGTTCCGGCTGTGGCGGAGAACGGTGTTGAGGGTTTTGTTTTTTTCCGGCAAAGAGAGTGGAGTTGGGCGGGGGAATTTGGCTTTTTTGGATGATATATAAATTGGTTACATAATTATCATTAACGCCCCTTGAAGTTTTGTTAGTTTTTACTTATGGTCCTCGTTGGCATCTGATTTTTAAGTGGTGTGAAACTCGTGAGTCGTGACTTGCATCTACTTACTTAAATTCATGTGATTTTGTTTCACTAAAAAAAGTGTACAAAAGAATTGCTTTTTGCATGTGATATAATGGACTGGACTTGAAGTGTTTAACTTTTCTTCAATATACACACGTCAAACCCAATTTTTTCACGAACAGATATTTCTTTTTCACTTTTAATTTTTAACTTTTGACCTTATAATTTAAATGACACTTTGATACCGCTAGTTTAATTAAAAGCATTTGGTGGATCTGATGACATTGGTGGAACTTGAACTTCCGGACCGAAGGGGCCAAAACTATTTGAGTAGTGTGTGTATGTGTATGTGTAATTTATATATGGGTTTCGAGTGTGTTTGGTAGTACAACTTATTGAATCTTATGAGAGCTTAAGCTTATTTTTTTCATAAGTTTAAGCTAGTAGCATCGTTTGGATGACATAAGTTCCAGAGTTTATGAAAATAAATAAGCTCTGAAAAAAGAAGTTAGTTGAACTAGCTTATAAAAATAAGCTCTTAGGCTTCCTAGCTTATAAAGTTAGAAATTACATATTTCACCCTTATATAATTATCTATCATATATTTTGTTGTCCATTTTAGTCATTTTACAACAATAAGCTCTAGCTCTAGCTACTTTTCACCAAACACTTATTAAAAAATATGCTCTAGTTTCCGTCTTCAAAAATAAGCTCAAGCCATAAACTCCAGATCCAGCTAGTAACGCCAAACACACCCTTAAGCTACTCAATAACTATATACTTTTATTTTTGTTTCAATGTAGGCTATATACTTAAAGAAATACTATTGTAGACTATGTATTTTGAAAAAGTGTGCTAATGTATATAAAAGGTGATCGGTTACCTGCTATACCAGTTAAACTGATTATATGTCATTTTTTTGATTTGAAAACATTACATATACAGTCCTTGTGGTTTGTACATTTTGCATGTGCAGTCCTTAAAGTTAACGGATGTTAAAAAATTCGTAAATAGAATCAGATACCAAGTTCTTATATTTAATTATCATCGAGATTAGAACCATCGAATTTTAGGTGAACAATGTTGATCAAGTAACAATCAAAATTCAATTCCGAAAATAAAAATCGGAATCTGCATCTGCTTCTGTTTACGTCGTACAATAATCAGATGAACACCAATTGTTCTTCAAAATAATCATATTTGATAGTGCTCCAAATGAACATATATTTAGGCACAATATCCATCCAATATGTAAAGCTTTTAGTTGTAATTGTTCTATTTTTATGTGATATTCGTTTAAATAAATAAGTGCAAAGACAAAAGAAGAAACGACGATTTGAAGACGCAAATGACCAAAAAGCCAAAAAGTACAAAGTACAATCGAAGTGGTTCGAAATATTGATGAGAAACGTCTAAAAATTACAAGAGTACGAGCCGCGGAACGCAAAATACAAAATATCTCAGCATACGAAAGGACGTTCGGAAATCCGAAACCGGGACATGAACCAACTATCAACGCGCGACGCAACGGAGCTAAAATTACAAGTCAACTATGCAAATAAATATAATATAATATATAAATAATTCTTAAAATTATATATATATTATATTATATATTAAAAACCGTCGGCAAACTAGAAAACAAAAGCATGTGAGCTGGATCAGAGGGCCATGCGATCGCATGGCCAGAAGGCACAAAATCTATGCGATCGCATGGGCATCAGAATCTGGCCAAGTGCTATAAAAGGCGACGAATTCTGCACGAAATATACACACCTTTTTCAATCTCTCTTTCTCTCTATGTAATATATAATTATAATTATAATTTTAATTATAATTAAGATTAATAATAAATTATGGTTTAGTTGGGTTAATGTAAGAAATGTTTTACGGGTTTTAAAGTCGAAACTCTGTTCGTGTAACGCTACGCGATTAATCACCACTGTAAGCTATGTTCTTCCTTTTTAAATTAATGTCTCGTAACTAAGTTATTATTATGCTTATTTGAGCCGAAGTAATCGTGATGTTAGACTAAATATTAAGACGGGGTTATTAGATTTTGTACCATAATTAAGGTTTGGACAAAAGACCAACACTTGTGGACATTGGACTATTGAATATTAATAGATAGGGGGTATTGTCTAATCGAATGACAACTCATTAGAATCTGTCGAACCTATCTTCAAATTAGTTAATCTAATAATTATTAAAATGATTATGTATGTTCTATTTAGTGACGTTTATACGACATCTTTTACGATCATTTAATTAATTATTCGGGTTGGGTAATTGATTATTCATTCTGATCAAGTGGTAAAATTAATATTCATATCTCATTAAAACATGGGTGGATTACATACAAGGATAATTGGTGTAATTGTTAACAAAGTATTAAAACCTTGGATTACACGCAGTCGATAACCTGGTGTAATCATTAAACAAAGTATTAAAACCTTGTTACAGTTCGAATCCCTAATTAGTTGGAACATTTGACTTTGGGAATAAGGTTACTTTGACGAGCATTTTATAATTATGACCGATGGACTATTATGGACAAAAACCAGATAGGTATCAAATAAATCAGGACAAAGGACAATTAACCCGGCTAACAATTAATCAAAACGTCAAACATCATGATTACGGAAGTTTAAATAAGCATAATACTTTTATTTCATATTTCATCGTACCTTTATTTACTGTCATTTTAATTACTGCAATTTACTTTATCGCAATTTAAATTCTGTCATTTATATTATCGTCATTTATCTTTACGCTTAAAATATAAAATTGACAAACCGGTCATTAAACGGTAAAAACCCCCTTTTATAATAATATTACTATATATAATTATATATATTTTATATAAATATAGTTGTTAAAATTATAGCGTTAAACTCAGCTAGCTCCCAGTGGAACGAACCGGACTTACTAAAACCTACACTACTCTACGATTAGGTACACTGCCTATAGTATTGTAGCAAGGTTTAGGTATATCCACCCATCTATATAAATAAATAAAACTTGTATCATATTTCGTCGTTTTTCATATTAAAAATAATTGTATTTCGTATACACCTCTGCACACATCAAGTTTTTGGTGCCGCTGCCGGGGACCCGGCGAAACGCTATATTTTTACGCTATATTCTAAAAAAAAATTATTAATTTTAAGCTATTTTTGTAAAAATATAATTTTATATAAGTTTAAAAAAAAAGGTCCAATACTCTGGAATCTTTATGCGTACTAGAATTTTCTTTCTTATTTCTCGACGCTCTAGTTTTTAGGACATAGAATTTTCTATTTCTGTAACGACCCGGCTTTTTCGACTTGCTTTTGTGCCTTGTGTTTTAGCGAAACTGCGTATTTGTGCGTACTGTGCTACTTTATACTCTGGAATCTTTATACACATGACTTACTTTCATTTATGTGTTAAAACGTGCATTTAAGTACGTAAGATACTTAACTTGATCACCGGAAGCCTTTATGACCGTTAGTGTCACTTGACGTTTCGAATAAACCGCGAACTGCGCACACGTTTAACTTTTGTCGTAATCAGAATATTATGACTACGAAATATTAATTATTATTTTATAATAATAATTACTTGGATTTTTGGATGCTTAATTACGATTAATAATTTACTAGAACACACTAGTTAGTCTTGTTGGACTTTCTACCTTGTTGGACTTAAGTCCACCCTACTCTAGCTAGTAGCCCATTTATTTAGCCCACTTATTAATTACTAGTGACCCAATAATAAGTAAGACAAATGTCCATTTATTAGAGGGAACATGCTAGCATTTATGCCAAGTATTATCCTTAATGTTGCATGGGATCCTAACATAAGCACCAACTTTAGACAACCATTAACCAAAAAGTAAACTTTTGTCCCCCTTGTCCCCCCTCCTAAATTTCGGCCAACTCACCACCACCATCCCCTCACCACCTATAAATATCACCCTTATTCCATCCATTTAACACTTGCTCTCATTTGTATTTCACACACACTCACTCTCTAATTCTCTCTAGTTCTTTCTCTCTCTAAAAGTGTAAGTAATTAAATTTTTCTTCTTCTTCTCCCTTCATCTTACACGAAATCATCATCATCATTTAAAGGTCTTGCTTTTTAGCTTTGTCTTGATTACATCTTATAGATTTGAGCATGAATCCTTCAAGAACATGGAAGATTCAAGCTTTCTAGCTTTGAATCTTCACCCACTTTGTAGATCTATATCTTTTAACTTTAAATCTTGTTATTTTGTTATAAAGATTCAAACTTGTGTTTGTAATCTTTATGTAACTTAAAGATCCAAGCTTTATGCTTCAAGATCTTCAAGAACAACCAAGATGCAAGCTTTCTAGCTTGGATCTTCATATCTTTTGTTGGATCTAAGTTTTCTAACTTATGATCTCATTATTTTGTTATAAAGATCAAAACTTGTGTTTATGGTCTTCATATAACTTAAAGATCTAAGCTTTATGCTTCAAGTTCTTCAAGAACACTAAAGGTTCAAGCTTTCTAGCTTTGTGACCTTATAACTTGTGTGAAAGGGATCCAAGCTCTCTAGCTTAGGGTTCCATCACCTCATTTGACTTAGATTATGTTCATACTTGTTTGATTGATGTAAAGTTTGTAGCTTTAGTTGTAAATGTAACTTGTAATTATGTTAAGACTAAGGATATGATGTAACCTTAGTTCATCATCCATCTAAGACTCTTAAATGAGTTGTGTTATTACTTGGTCTTAACATATTGTGTATTGATGGTATAATCTTGGTCAAAAGTGATGCTAAACCATCAACGAGTTGTACACTTGAAGCTACAAGCATCAAGGATGAGAACCGTGATGAGCATCAAGCACTAAGAACCCCACCGGAGCACTTGTTTACTGTTTTTCGGGATCTGATCAGTAACCTGGTGATAGTGCTCCAAATGAACATATATTTAGTAGCAATATCCTCCCAATATGTAAATTATTTAGTTGTAATTGTCCTATTTTAAGTTGTAATCGTTTATATTAAATAAGTGCGAAGACAAAAGGCGAAAATGACGATTTGAAGACGCAAATGACCAAAAAGCTCAAATGTACAAGATACAATCCAAGTGGTTCAATTTATTGATGAGAAACGTCTAAAAATGACAAAAGTACAAGTTGCGCGACTTAAAGTACAAGATATTAAATTATACGAAAGGATGTTCGAAAATCCGGAACCGGGACCTGAGCCAACTATCAACGCCCGACGCAACGGACTAAAAATTATGAGTCAACTATGCACAAAAATATAATATAATATTTAAATAATTATATAAATTATTTATATATTATATATATTTAAATAAAACGTCGACAGGCAAATGGCCAAAAATTGGTGAGCTGGATTCCTGACCTCCGCACTCGCGGAGCTGTGAAGGCTTAAACCTCCACGATCGCGGAGCACACCAGGATCAAAATTTCCTATAAAAGGCACGAGCTTGCTGCCGAGTTCAACACAAAAAAATAATAATAATAATACTCCTCTGTAATAATAATAAATATAAATATATATATATTATATAGTATAGTGTAGTTTTATATTAGATTAGTTTTGGGTTATGCAAAGGTTATTTTACGGGTTTTTAAGGTCGGAGCTCTGTCCGTGTAACAATACGCGATAAATAATCAATGTAAGCTATGTTCTCTTTTTTAAATTAATATCTCGTAGCTAAGTTATTATTATGCTTATTTAAAACGAAGTAATCATGATGTTGGGCTAAAAATATTAAAATTGGGTAATTGGGTTTTGTACCATAATTGGGGTTTGGACAAAAGAACGACACTTGTGGAAATTAGACTATGGGCTATTAATGGGCTTTATATTTGTTTAACTAAATGATAGTTTGTTAATTTTAATATAAAGATTTACAATTGGACGTACCTATAAATAACCATATACACTCGATCGGACACGATGGGCGGGATATTTATATGTACGAATAATTGTTCATTTAACCGGACACGGAAATGGATTAATAGTTAATAGACTTATTAAAACAAGGGTGAAATTATGTACAAGGATACTTGGCATAATTGTTAACAAAGTATTAAAACCTTGGGTTACACACAGTCGATATCCTGGTGTAATTATTAAACAAAGTATTAAGACCTTGTCACAGTTTAAGTCCCCAATTAGTTGGAATATTTGACTTCGGATATAAGAATAATTTGACGAGGACACTCGCACTTTATATTTATGACTGATGGACTGTTGTGGACAAAAACCAGACGGACATATTAAATAATCCAGGACAAAGAACAATTAACCCGTGGGAATAAACTAAAATCAACACGTCAAACATCATGATTACGGAAGTTTAAATAAGCATAATTCCTTTATTTTCATATTTAATTGCACTTCTAATTATCACATTTTTATTTATTGTCATTGTATTTAATTGCACTTTTAATTATCGCACTTTTTAATTATCGCAATTTTATTTCATCGCACTTTTATTTATTGCAATTTCATTATCGTTATTTATTTTACGCTTTAAATTAAGTCTTTTATTTATTTAATATTTTACATTAGGTTTTAACTGCGACTAAAGTTTTAAAAATCGACAAACCGGTCATTAAACGGTAAACCCCCCTTTTTATATATTATTATATATAATTATAATTATATATATTTTGTACAAATATAGTTAATTAAAATATAGTGTGAAATAAGCCAGCTCCCTGTGGAACGAACCGGACTTACTAAAAACTATACTACTCTACGATTAGGTACACTGCCTATAGTGTTGTAGCAAGGTTTAGGTATATCCCATCTGTAAATAAATAATTAAAACTTTTCACGTACACCTCGCACGACATCACCTAGGCTACTGTAAAGTTGATTTTCAGTTAGTTCGGTTCGATTAGATGATTTTCCATTTAGGCCTCATCTTAATCCGAGTTACGGTTTAGGATTTATGGCCCTCCGAAAGTCACTACGCCCTTGTAACGTTGTGCTGAAATATCTGACCTACTCGCACTTAAACCGTCGCCACGGTCAAACAAAGACGAGTTAGGTTCTGAAAATTGGTCAGAGTTTAGGGGACTCATATACAGAGCCATAGCCACTGACTACGCGTCTTTTCGATTTACGTAGAGGTCGTAACAGCTGACCGAAGTTAGCCTATTGTTTCGATCTCTATTCTTGTCAAACTTACTTAGCTTTTATGATGATGAATGATGATGAATGATGATGATGATGACACTTAAACTTATTTTATACACTATTAGAACTTATAAAGACAACCTACTGCCTAGTAACCTTTGATTTAGGTTGACGACCTTTCGGACCGAGTTACTACTTGCACACTTTCGTATCGACTTGTATTGCTTATTCACTGTGAGTTATAGCTTCCCTTTTTACTTATACTATTTTTGGGACTGAGAATACGTGCGCTTTTTATGTTTTACTGATTTGACACGAGTACTTAAACTTTACATATGTGTGGGTTATATAACGGCATAAAATTTCCCCTTAGCACGGTAACGTTTAACTATTGGTTTTTGAACCGGTAGACGCGAATCTTAGATATGGATCCATTGGGTTTGACATCCCCACTCGGGCTAGTCGCGCTAGCATTTAACGGGTGTTTAATACTTCGAGGACATACGCACTCGCCAAGTGTACTTTTAGGGGGTGATATTTATATTTACGTTAAGTCTAGTTACCATGTGCCCACGGTTATACATATACTTTTCATACTATTTTGAAACATTGAAATCTCGTGGTCAATCTTATATTACAGTTACAATTTAAACTATCGCTCACCAACATTATTGTTGACGTTTTTAAGCATGTTTTCTCAGGTGCTTAGAGGTTTGTTGCTTCCGCTGTTAGACTTGCTGTCTTGGTGTTATTGATTTGCTATTAAGGACCTGCTGTGTTAGATTTCCGCTGCATTACTTAGAGATGTCTCAATCATGAAACTTTTATTTTGCATTCGCAACTTATGTTATTTGAATAATGGCTTTGTAATGACCTCTGTGTCACGTTATCTTTTGTAAAACGCTATCTTTTTATGAATGCAAACTGGTTTTTAAACAGCATATAGTATTTGACCGTGTAAAGATCCTGTTGTTGACGAATCATACACGATGGTTTTGTACGGGGCGTCACATTTGGTATCAGAGCATTGGTTGTAGGGAATTAGGTTGCATTAGTGAGTCTAGACCGGGACAAGTAGGATTCACTAATAGGACTAATCTACAACTTGCTTGTTTACTTGCTTCTGCGGAATTTACTGCATGCTACTGTTTACTTTTACTGCTACATGATCTTACTGCATGCTACTGCTTACCTTTACTGCCATGTGAACTTGCTGTATGTTATTGCTTATTTTCGCTACTGCATGCTACTATGTGAGGACCCATCCTTATCCACCTGGACGAAGTCATCAACATTTGGTCCCATTGCGATGATCGACTCCAAGTAATGTCCTTAAAATGAGCTAATGCACAGCGGAAGACTTAATTCGCACCTGAGAATAAACATGCTTAAAAGTGTCAACCAAAAAGTTGGTGAGTTCATAGGTTTATCATAACAATCATTTCAATATTTTAATAGACCACAAGATTTCATAATCATAAACATAATACACTCGCAAGTGTATGTAAAGCATTCTAAGTGGTTGAGCACTTGGTAACCATACTTAACATTTAATCAACGTCGCATAATCCCTTTATTATGAAATCTCACTACACCGTACCAAGTGTAGTTACGAAACGAAGTACTGTGCAACCATTGAATACTGATCGTCCAGTCCGGTTGGGGTTGTCAGGCCCGATAGATCTATCAACAGGATTCGCGTTTACAATACCCATGTAAATAGTAGTTACCAAGCTACAGGGAAGTATGCCAGCGGTACAACTCAACGTAGAATATATTTTTAAGTACTTGTGTCTATTTCGTAAACATTTATAAAAGCAGCGCATGTATTCTCAGCCCAAAAATATATATTGCAAAAGCAATTAAAAAGGGAGCAAATGAAACTCACCATACTGTATTTTGTAGTAAAAATACATATGACGTCATTTAACAAGTGTAGGGTTGACCTCGGATTCACGAACCTATATCAAGTATATATATTAACACATATACTTATAATCGAACAACTAAATTTACATATTATTAGTGATATAATTGTTATTTTAATAAATTATATATTTCATCAGTAATTTAAATATTTCTATTTTATGTACTTTAACTAAATAATTAGTATTTATTATAAAACGTTAATATAGATATGTTATATGTATTAACTATAGTGTTATATAACTAAAAATAATTTGACAAAGTAATATTAATAATAATAAATAAAAATAATATTAGTAATTATACTTAATAATGATAATAATAATAATTATGATTCTAAAAATAATAATACTAATAATAAGTGTTCTAATAATAATAATAATAATAATAATAATAATAATAATAATAATAATAATAATAATAATAATAATAATAATAATAATAATAATAATAATAATAATATTAATAATGATAATAAAAATAAAAATGAGTAAAAAGTAAACTACCTCAAATAAGCAGCCTTTTAAAAATATGCCCAAGTCCGGGTTTGAACCCACGACAACCCGCTAACCCGATAACATCCTTAACCATTACGCAATGTGTTTTCGATTCTGAAATTTATTATCTTCTTAATTTCTTTAAACCCTTATTTGTCGACTTCATTTTTCTTTCTAAAATTAAACTACTGTAATTTACCATGATCATCTATCATGATCATAACCATCCTATCTTCCTCATTATCAATATCATTCAATATCATTCACGGTCTCCATTATCTTTATTTATATCATCATGCGAAACTATCATCAATATCATTATCATAGTCGCATAGCATCATTACCTTCTTAATTAACATCACCACCTTATTATCGAATCATTAACATTATATATGTTCATTATCACGTATCACCACTATCATTCATAATTATAAGCTCATCCTTATTAATCTAGCCCAGTTTCACTTCGGAGCCCAACAGAACTAAATTAATTACGGCCCAAATTAGCAAAGTAGGTTTTCTAATGATCTGGTACCAATCACAATAAAAGGCATGCGTGTATCATCGTTCTTGTCTGGCTCCACAGCAATCAACAACATTTAACAATAACAATTAATCATTAAGTTACACAAGTGGTTAACACTTTTGGTACTTATCGGTCAAAAAGAAAAGAAAAAGTGTAACACCTTTGTCTTCAACACCGAATTTTCCTTAATCAATCCATTATCAACTATTACCATCTACATCATCATTATTGTTACAGAAGTTGTAACGTATCATCATTCTTATCATGTTCTTCATCATTATTGTTTCAGGACTAATGGTGAAAGCAGTAGTAGCTGTAACCCGTTGTGCATCGGTAACAAAACAGAAAGGATAGTGGTTGTGGGTATTGAATTCAGGAACATTAAACGAATATAGTTTCAGTCATGTATTCAATGATTGTTGTTGATATCACCGAAAGAATCCGAATTAATAAACGTAAGCTGCAGTTCATGGTGTCTCGGTGTGGTTATAGTGGTGGTGTTAAGATAGTTTAACAAAAAAAAAAAGGAGATATAGAGAGAGTAGAGAGAGAGGTACAGGGACGGTTATGTTTCCCGGCTGTAAACAGTGACAAAACAGAAATAATATCCATGATGGTGGGGTGGTCTGTGGTTGATTCACAACGGGAACCGAGAAAAGAAAAAGTAGTAGTGGTCGTGGTGATTTGGTCCGTTCGAAGGCTGCAATAACAGCAGCAACACAGCAGCTACAGTAACGGTTTGTGTGGTTTCACAACAGAAAAATAGTACTTGCAGCTGTAGTAAGGTTCGATGATGACAATTTATGATGTTATGGGTTGTGGGTGGTCTTCGATGGTTGTATAATGGTAACGAAAACAGAAAAAAAATCAAAGTGGTGTTGGCTATGGTTTGAATGGAAAACAACAACCGTAACGAGTGGGAATCGAGCAAGAAGTAGCTGCAATATTTGCTGTAAATACAAGTGGGTTTGTAGTTTAATAAAAAGTAGCAACAACAAAACTCGAATAAGAAACAGAAATGAACATTAGAGTTGCAAAACAGGTAGTTGATTAATAGGAACGGAAGAACAAGTAGTAAAATGATGATGATTAATGGTAATGATTATGGTTGGGTAATCTTTAAACTAGAACAAAGATAGTTGTGGGTGTGGTCACTTGATAAAGTTGATAAAGTGGGAGTTACATACTACGTCTAAGATGAATATAAATATATGCAAATTGGTGAAAGGAGACAAGTACAGTAATATATCATAATTTCAATATTTAAACAGTAAAGTAACATGATATATTGTAGTTATGTGCCGACAATTAGATATTTTTACTTCGCGGAGTGCTATATCGTGTCCATTGCTAAACAGTTGACGTATGAAAGAGTTCCTAAAAATCCTAAATTTTTAGATTAAGCATATTAAATTATTTCACTCATTACCTGTTTGAAACCTGATCAAAAAGGTTCAAAAATTATTTATTTTCTGTTCCAATTTATAGGTACGGAGTACTAATATTTAAACTTAAAAAGGTAAAAATATTTTTATCGAGCCCATAATCTCTTTAATCAATATGCGGACCAACTTTTATTTAAGTCCTCATAGATATATATTAGGTTTATATTAAAATCAACGAAACGTCAACCGGGTGTTCCAAACGTTTATAGTTTAGACTCGAAATCATTTTTATTTAATGTATACTTTAAATATATAAAAACATTCATAAATAACAAATTTTACTTCGTAAATAAATATATTAGTTAAATATATTAAACATTTAAAATATATTAATATGTATATACAAGTAATATTCATATATATATATATATATATATATATATATATATATATATATATACATATAATAATAGTCTTCATTACAACGTATTTTATTTTAATTATTTAGTTATAATAATAATTCGTATAATAGTTATTGTTGTTTTAGGTTATATGTACACATATACATACATTTATATATACACACATTTCCAAATAATGGTTCGTGAATCATCGGGATTAGTCAAAAGGTAAATGAATATACATAATAAATAAATAAATTTTTGAGACTCATCCTAATAGACTTTGCATATCGTGCCAAAAATATTAGATCGTATCGAGAGTTTGGTTCAAAATTAGTCGAAATTTTCCGGGTCGTGACAGTACCTACCCGTTAAAAAAATTTCGTCCCGAAATTTGTGTGAGGTCGTCATGGCTAACAATAAAATTGTTTTTTTTTATGACGAGTATGAGTTGATAAATAGAGTTTTATCATTATTAAATAATATAGATAAAACGATTCGATCATGTGAAACGTACAAGTGAAGCTATCACAAAAGAGTGAAAAGTTTCGTCTTAACTTTTGACATAGTCATGGTTAATTTCCGGAATTCAAGTAATTTAGGGAAATCTTCTAATCAGAAAGAAAATGTAATAGCACGATTTATTAGCAATTTATTGGAATTACGGAAGAACAGAAATATCAAAGGAAATATTTCCTTGATATGCTTAGAGCTTAAGTAGAATGAAAGAGTCGTGTAACACAGCACATGATGACATTATAATCGGTGAATCATCACGTTCTATTAGAAACTCAGCGTAACTTACTGTAATATAATCACGTTGGCCAAGCGCATTGTATTATACTAACTCATGCTTCAGTTCTCAACACTACTCCAGAATTCATTCCTAATTTATACTTAAGTTTTACAGTAGTTTCCAATATAATGGAATACAGAAAACACGAAGAGGTAGATAATTTCGGACAAGAATATTTATGGAATTATCCTCAGAAATATCGAAGATATTTATGATGATATTTTGGAATTTCTAAGTTCGAAGGTTGATGAAGAAAAATTTTCCGCAAGATTTTAAGATAACTTTGGAGCAAGATATTCTCTAAAGATTTCATCGGATCCAGATTTATCTGGGTTCTATGAATTTAGGGTATGTTACTTGTATTTTTCCTTGGTTTCCTTTATGGTTAGCTCAATTTGTTTTTCAGTACCAAATATTTTCTATCGAGCGTTCCCAACACTCTATTCTTTTATCATCACCTTTGGCCATTAAGACCATTTACTACATGCTGCTTCGTCAGCATTTTCAAAGTTAACGGATCTTGATCATTGGTTATCAAATCGAGGTGTTTTCAGGAGAATTGTGTTTTTAGATGATTAAACACTGATGGTAATATGGTGGAATATAAAAGGTTCCCCAGTAACAATAAAGAGTACACATATATATCAAGGTTATAATAAGGTTGTTTCGGATGAAAAGTCGAAGTTGACTTGCTGGAGCTGTGACAAAATTTGCTACTTTGAAAGGGATTACCAAATTATTTTGGGTAATATTAACACTAAAGGAATTAGCACAGCTACGTGTTAAACATTTATTCAGTTTTCGAGGGTTTTTCAGATGCATAACTATATGCATCAATCTTCTCTTCCGTAGATGAGGTGCGGCTGGTTCATTCTCTCGATCGAGGTGTTTTCAAGAATCGTGAAATATTTGAACATGAATTGGAATCGTCAAGATTCAAATGAGGTTTAAGATGAAATCAAGTGGCAAACTTGAAGAATTGTTTAGTTCCATATGTTATAATCAATATTTTAATTCATTTTAATTGTTCAATGTCATTAGTCCACAGTCGATAGTCCACAGTAACAGTCTAATAATTCATATATAGTTTAATATATAATATACGAATTAATTAATACGTTTCATGACCCGTATACGTCTCAGACTCGATCACAACTCAAACTATATATATTATTGTAGAATCAACCTCAACCCTGTATAGCTAACTCCCGCATTACTGCATATAGAGTGTCTATGGTTATTCCAAATAATATATATAGATGCGTCGATATGATATGTCAAAACCTTGTATACGTGTCCCGATATTTTAAGTGCGTAAAAATAAATAACAAAAATTAAATGACGATAAATAAAGTGCGTAAAGTAAATAACAGAAATTAAATGACGATAAATAAAATTGCGAGAATGTAAATTGCGATAAATAAATTGCGATAAATAAAATGTAATCAGTTAGCTAGGAACAATTAGCTAGGAACAGTTAGCGTGGATTCTTAACAACATTTTTCTCGTAGTTAATTTGTTTGTTTCTAACAAATTTTATTTTGTCCAGTGTTTTCTTCATTATGCCACTTGTTGGATTCTGATAGATCAAAATCCAAATATGAAATTGAATGAAAATGATTATTCTATGGTGAACGGATACGTATATCGGTGGTTGTAAATAGGATCGTAAATGACTATTGAATTAGATTCGAAAGAATGTACAATATACTTATTAATGTGAAATCTGAATATTCCTCTGGTATTACCTACCCGTTAAAATATTTTCAACATTAACAGTTTGTACTAAAGAATTTTTAATTACAATCTTTATGAAAATATACTTACATATATATTTTCTTCAGATTTAATCATGGATTTAATGAATTAATATGATATTAATCTCATTTGCTTTTCGGTTTGAGTTAGAATAGCTAATCTCTAAGACTTTAGAGATTACATAATCGCCATGTTCCGTGAAGATAAATGATATAGAACGATTCGTAGAACGAAAATTAATCGATGTAGAACAGCGTGTAAAACGAAGATTATGCTCGAGGTACAGAATGAGATGTTGAGGCATGGATTGTTGATGGTACTGGTGTTGTTACTGATGGTACTGTTGGTGCCGGTGACGTTGCTGAGGCTGGTAAATTTTACACCATATTCTCCCAATTGATTACTCGAGCGCGAAATTCGTTGACTTCTTCTATTATTCCGGGATGATTGTCGGTTGAAACGAGCGGATGAATAAGGTTCAGAATTGTGGATAGAATATAATCGTAATGAGCTACCCTAGATATGAGGCTAAAAATGGTGTTTCGGATAGGTTCACCGGTAAATGCTTCAGGTTCTTCGCCGAGGGTGCAGGTTGTTGGGCGTAAAGGATCGCCTTTTTCTCGTCTCCATTGGTTAAGTCGACTACGAACCCACCAGATAAATTAAGGATGGCTGATTGGTTGATTCATTCTGGTGACGCTGCTTCGGGGGCTGGAGTGGGACTTCTATCGGAATCTGAGGGACTTGAACTAGTTGTGAGTTCCATTGCGTACGATTGAATAAAAAAAAAAATTCGATATGAAGTAATTTTCGGATATCGGATGATATTCTAATTATATAGAATACCTATACATAGTACAGAAGATCCCGTAGATTACGAAGGGATTTAAGAAAACGTGTCAGATAAAGTCTACAGTAACAGATACACTAGGATATGAATTTATCTATACACTATCTATGCAATTAAGGCAGTAAGACGTGTCTAGACTTAGGAATGGTAAGCAGGAAATTTTCCACTAGGAATGATAAACAATACGTATAATATGCAGCTAAGGTCGAAGTCCAAACTCGCTAATGCATCCTAACAACTATCAGTTAGATACACTAATGCAAGACCTGGTTCACTAGGACCAACGCTCTGATACCACCTGTGAGGACCCGTCCTTATCCACCTGGATGAAGTCATCAACATTTGGTCCCATTGCGATGATCGACTCCAAGTAATGTCCTTAAAATGAGCTAATGCACAGCGGAAGACTTAATTCGCACCTGAGAATAAACATGCTTAAAAGTGTCAACCAAAAGGTTGGTGAATTCATAGGTTTATCATAACAATCATTTCAATATTTTAATAGACCACAAGATTTCATAATCATAAACATAATACACTCGCAAGTGTATGTAAAGCATTCTAAGTGGTTGAGCACTTGGTAACCATACATAACATTTAATCAACGTCGCATAATCCCTTTATTATGAAATCTCACTACACCGTACCAAGTGTAGTTACGAAACGAAGTACTGTGCAACTGTTGAATACTGATCGTCCAGTCCGGTTGGGGTTGTCAGGCCCGATAGATCTATCAACAGGATTCGCGTTTACAATACCCATGTAAATAGTAGTTACCAAGCTACAGGGAAGTATGCCAGCGGTACAACTCAACGTAGAATATATTTTTAAGTACTTGTGTCTATTTCGTAAACATTTATAAAAGCAGCGCATGTATTCTCAGCCCAAAAATATATATTGCAAAAGCAATTAAAAAGGGAGCAAATGAAACTCACCATACTGTATTTTATAGTAAAAATACATATGACGTCATTTAACAAGTGTAGGGTTGACCTCGGATTCACGAACCTATATCAAGTATATATATTAACACATATACTTGTAATTGAACAATTAAATTTACATATTATTAGTGATATAATTGTTATTTTAATAAATTATATATTTCATCAGTAATTTAAATATTTCTATTTTATGCACTTTAACTAAATAATTAGTATTTATTATAAAACGTTAATATAGATATGTTATATGTATTAACTATAGTGTTAGATAACTAAAAATAATTTGACAAAGTAATATTAATAATAATAAATAAAAATAATATTAGTAATTATACTTAATAATGATAATAATAATAATTATGATTCTAAAAATAATAATACTAATAATAAGTGTTCTAATAATAATAATAATAATAATAATAATAATAATAATAATAATAATAATAATAATAATAATAATAATAATAATAATAATAATAATAATAATAATAATAAAAATGAGTAAAAAGTAAACTACCTCAAATAAGCAGCCTTTTAAAAATATGCCCAAGTCCGGGTTTGAACCCACGACAACCCACTAACCCGATAACATCCTTAACCATTACGCAATGTGTTTTCGATTCTGAAATTTATTAGCTTCTTAATTTCTTTAAACCCTTATTTGTCGACTTCATTTTTCTTTCTAAAATTAAACTACTGTAATTTACCATGATCATCTATCATGATCATAACCATCCTATCTTCCTCATTATCAATATCATTCAATATCATTCATGGTCTCCATTATCTTTATTTATATCATCATGCGAAACTATCATCAATATCATTATCATAGTCGCATAGCATCATTACCTTCTTAATTAACATCACCACCTTATTATCGAATCATTAACATTATATATGTTCATTATCACGTATCACCACTATCATTCATAATTATAAGCTCATCCTTATTAATCTGGCCCAGTTTCACTTCGGAGCCCAACAGAACTAAATTAATTACGGCCCAAATTAGCAAAGTAGGTTTTCTAATGATCTGGTACCAATCACAATAAAAGGCATGCGTGTATCATCGTTCTTGTCTGGCTCCACAGCAATCAACAACATTTAACAATAACAATTAATCATTAAGTTACACAAGTGGTTAACACTTTTGGTACTTATCGATCAAAAAGAAAAGAAAAATTGTAACACCTTTGTCTTCAACACCGAATTTTCCTTAATCAATCCATTATCAACTATTACCATCTACATCATCATTATTGTTACAGAAGTTGTAACGTATCATCATTCTTATCATGTTCTTCATCGTTATTGTTTCAGGATTAATGGTGAAAGCAGTAGTAGCTGTAACCCGTTGTGCATCGGTAACAAAACAGAAAGGATAGTGGTTGTGGGTATTGAATTCAGGAACATTAAATGAATATAGTTTCAGTCATGTATTCAATGATTGTTGTTGATATCACCGAAAGAATCCGAATTAATAAACGTAAGCTGCAGTTCATGGTGTCTCGGCGTGGTTATAGTGGTGGTGTTAAGATAGTTTAACAAAAAAAAAAAAGGAGATATAGAGAGAGTAGAGAGAGAGGTACAGGGACGGGTATGTTTCCCGGCTGTAAACAGTGACAAAACAGAAATAATATCCATGATGGTGGGGTGGTCTGTGGTTGATTCACAACGGGAACCGAGAAAAGAAAAAGTAGTAGTGGTCGTGGTGATTTGGTCCGTTCGAAGGCTGCAATAACAGCAGCAACACAGCAGCTACAGTAGCGGTTTGTGTGGTTTCACGACAGAAAAATAGTACTTGCAGCTGTAGTAAGGTTCGATGATGACAATTTATGATGTTATGGGTTGTGGGTGGTCTTCGATGGTTGTATAATGGTAACGAAAACAGAAAAAAAATCGAAGTGGTGTTGGCTATGGTTTGAATGGAAAACAATAACCATAACGAGTGGGAATCGAGCAAGAAGTAGCTGCAATATTTGCTGTAAATACAAGTGGGTTTGTAGTTTAATAAAAAGTAGCAACAACAAAACTCGAATAAGAAACAGAAATGAACATTAGAGTTGCAAAACAGGTAGTTGATTAATAGGAACGGAAGAACAAGTAGTAAAATGATGATGATTAATGGTAATGATTATGGTTGGGTAATCTTTAAACTAGAACAAAGATAGTTGTGGGTGTGGTCACTTGATAAAGTTGATAAAGTGGGAGTTACATACTACGTCTAAGATGAATATAAATATATGCAAATTGGTGAAAGGAGACAAGTACAGTAATATATCATAATTTCAATATTTAAACAGTAAAGTAACATGATATATTGTAGTTATGTGCCGACAATTAGATATTTTTACTTCGCGGAGTGCTATATCGTGTCCATTGCTAAACAGTTGACGTATGAAAGAGTTCCTAAAAATCCTAAATTTTTAGATTAAGCATATTAAATTATTTCACTCATTACCTGTTTGAAACCTGATCAAAAAGGTTCAAAAATTATTTATTTTCTGTTCCGATTTATAGGTACGGAGTACTAATATTTAAACTTAAAAAGGTAAAAATATTTTTATCGAGCCCATAATCTCTTTAATCAATATGCGGACCAACTTTTATTTAAGTCCTCATAGATATATATTAGGTTTATATTAAAATCAACGAAACGTCAACCGGGTGTTCCAAACGTTTATAGTTTAGACTCGAAATCATTTTTATTTAATGTATACTTTAAATATAAAAAAACATTCATAAATAACAAATTTTACTTCGTAAATAAATATATTAGTTAAATATATTAAACATTTAAAATATATTAATATGTATATACAAGTAATATTCATATATATATATATATATATATATATATATATATATATATATATATATATATATATATATATATATATACATATAATAATAGTTTTCATTACAACGTATTTTATTTTAATTATTTAGTTATAATAATAATTCGTATAATAGTTATTGTTGTTTTAGGTTATATGTACACATATACATACATTTATATATACACACATTTCCAAATAATGGTTCGTGAATCATCGGGATTAGTCAAAAGGTAAATGAATATACATAATAAATAAATAAATTTTTGAGACTCATCCTAATAGACTTTGCATATCGTGCCAAAAATATTAGATCGTATCGAGAGTTTGGTTCAAAATTAGTCGAAATTTTCCGGGTCGTGACATACTATCTGCTTTCGCATGTTTCTTCTGTCTAGCGTTGTTGTTATTATTGCCATGCTATGTACTGTTGTAGACAACCTAGTTTGCTGTAGTGCCTAATACGTGCTTTCTTCATGCCTGCTATCCGCTGTACCGACTTGGAAAACTTACCTTTCCTAGTTCAGATGTTTTTCTGAACCCTTTTCCCACACGTCT
The DNA here is from genome assembly GCF_046630445.1 of Rutidosis leptorrhynchoides. Lineage (NCBI taxonomy): Eukaryota > Viridiplantae > Streptophyta > Magnoliopsida > Asterales > Asteraceae > Rutidosis > Rutidosis leptorrhynchoides. The sequence goes on from NC_092334.1 coordinate 672,017,009, forward strand.
AACCCTAAGGATTGGTATTGTAATCCACCTGTTACTATCGTCCCACCATTCTGGAGATCGAAACGATTCTTCACGCAATCTAGGAGGAGTACCCCTCGGATTATACGCCCACTAAAGTTGATCCTCGGAGGAGGAGATATTGGAGGATTTGTCGGAGTAACCACACCCCGAGCTCACCCTAATTAGCCACGTACGACGTAGGAACATTAGAAGGTTGTTCAGTTTCCGCAAGTTGACCCGTATTCCATACGCTTTCATGACCGTCACTTATCTCTTTCATTCTACACTACTACTCGACGATCTAATGACACTTCTGGACTTAGGTCCCCAACTCTCTTAGGAATTGGAGAAGTCAGGAGGACATCTCCTTTCACAAGGTCAGAGCTTCTTCTACTAAGGCTCGGCCATACCCAAAGACTTGGGAGTCGCCTCAAGACATATCGTATTACTACTTGCTACACGTATTACTTGACGCGAGACCCAGATTGAATTTCTAGAAAGGAACCTAACGACGTTACTTGAACCCGAACATTTTGAAGAAATTTCGGGACATTTAGGCATTGATACATGACCTACGGAACCTACGCACCCACACCGAAAGACCCTGAGGTTAATTATGTAGATTTGGTTTTGAGATAGCATAGATAAAGCACCGTTATATGAAATTGAGTTGAACTTGAAGTGATCACGTGACATTAACCATATGGAATGATATTGGAATGAACGTACGATTTAGTACAATATAATGACGTCAGGCCAGCGTGATTATATTGAAGTAAATCATGCAGAAGTCCCAATGCTACTATATAAGGAATATGAAGTGATTCAAAGGAAATTTTGGTAGGAACCACTCGAGTATACGCATTATGGTCTGTTAGAGGTAGGGAAAGAGTAACCACGTAGCCAGATACTGTACAAGAAGGGCCTTGATTGCAGAATCGATAACCCGAAAATTTGTTATAGATATAGAAACCCTAGATACTTAAGGAAAAAGTCTCAAATAGGAAAAACTTTGGACTTACTTGCGGTAAAGAAATCGTTATCTCAGCTATGGAGACTCGCATGGATCCTGATTTTAGTTAGGGTACGTTTCATCACAACGTTTTATTATCTCGGAGTTGTTTAATACTAGAACGATAGAAACCTTATATCTAAGAACCTTAGTGCTATGACTAATAAGCCATTAACAACCATGAGAGTTAAGTATTCTATAGGACAAGCTAATGGTAAGCTGGCAGAGATAGATGAATGATTTAAGGTAATAGCTTAAAATTAACAGGTGGGTCATTTGGAGATGACCTCATGTCAACTAAACTTGGAAGTTTCAAAATAGTAGTTGGAAAGGATTAGTTACCTACCCACAAGCAGATGTTATTTGAGAAGTTTGATAGAATTTTCCACGGTAGTATAATAAGATTTAGTTGGAATGAACCTTAAGATTAACCTAACACCCATCAATTTGAGAATCTTGATGAAATAATTGGAATGGACCGACTTTCAAGGATGAAAGTGAAAGCTATTTATAGATTATACGTATACCTCGCGAGAATGGTGAGCCATTAATAGTTACATAGAGAGAAGTAGCCCGAAGCTGAACCCTATTAGTTGCACAACAACAACCCGAAATCCCACAATGGAAATGGGAAAAAATAACAATGGATCTCATCACTAAACTACCAAAAACAATAAGGCGGTTAGGACACTATATGGGTTATTGTTGACCATCTCACCAAATCTGCTCACTTTCTAGCCATGAAAGAAACCGATACAATGGATAAACTTACACGACGGTACATAAAGGAAATTGTATCCCGTCACTTCGGCGATTCAAATTCTATCTTAAGGACTAGCCAGGAATCTTACTTGATACTCATTCTTACGCGACTCTGAATCCTAATTTATTCCGAGAGATTTCTTATTCGATGATAATCATACCATCATCCTTCTTACTTCGTTATTAGTCATACCAGTTCAAAATTTTTCAAAATCAATGGGTGGTTAATTCTCATCCTCATACTCTCCCTTTCGTATCTCACTTATAAGCAACAACTTTACACTTAAACATTTTTGGTCAAAAGATTTATGCCCTACTAATAGTCATCAACCACATTTAAATTCAATAGTTTTTATTACTCAAATATCACCCGAGATTTTCAAAAATCTTTTACTCAACCCTCATTAATCTTTTTCCAACTTGTAACCTCCAAAATATGAAAAGTTTTACACATACCATCTTACTATGCGATCCTCTCGAAGTCTTATAAAAGTAAATTTATTTTATTTTCCATTCGGGCAAATTTTTGAAATCGTATATGTTATATAAAACAAAGTAAATGATTACTTATTTTTGACAAATACATATGAAATTTTACTTTCGCATTTACAAATCAAATCTTTTATTCAAAAGATATTTCACTTTGAATGGTACATGTTGTACATAACCCTAGTTTACTAAGAACTTCATTTCTTTTCTTACATTGTCACCTAAAATGGTTTCTATAAAACTTTCGTTGCTTATTATCTAAAAATTTTTCGTTACTTAATCGTATCCAAGTCATCATGAAGACTTTACAACTGTAAAAATTGAGAGATTCATGTGTGTGTGTGTGTGTATGTGATGAAGGTACTTACTACCACGTCCTGCAGAGCCTTCGGGCATCCACTAACACTTAAACCATTCAAAATTACGGCGTTACCCTAAGGATCTTATTTGCCACGTCTGTTGGTATGATGCTCTTTCTTACATAACTCGAAGTCCTGACTTATTTCAAGAGATTCTCATCTACGATATTAACACCATCAGTATTCCGACTTTAATGTTAGTCATAACCTGTTTGGCATCTTGCAAAGTCAAGAAGCGATTAACTTCTCATCCTCATGCTCTATCCTTCATACCTCACTTTTTAGCAACGGCTTCGCACGTGAACATTTTTGGGCCAAATACTTAAGTCCCTGATAATCATCAAAACTACATTTAATTCATTGATTTTCATTACCTAGTAACATGTCAACCGATGATTCAAAGATTTTTCACTTTATCTTTTTCAACTCGTAACCTCTGTAATACGAAAAAAACTACGTTTATCAAACTTTTTACACGTTGATTTTTACACGTTGTTTATTTACGCAGTCCTCACGAGATTTATGGACAAATGAAAGTAATAAAATTTTTCTGTACTTATGCGATTTCTAAAATCATATATGTATGTATATAATTAAGTTAATAAAGTTACCTTTATTTATTTGGGGTTAGTACATACTAAGTTATACCTTCAAATTATTTAAAAGTCGCTCCTTTATCGAGTTATTTAACTTAAGTCAAGGTTAGCAAGTAAACTGAACGTGTTGCTTTCCAAATACAAGGTTAGCAAGTGGGTGACACAAAACCATAAGTTTTGAGCTAAAATTTTCAAATCTGAAACCCACCAAACCCACAAAAATATTTTGCAAACACCGGTGAAGGGTTATTCCGGAAAACTTATCTAGGGTAAAAACTAGATTTAATTTTCAAAAGATCAAATGTTTTCATAAAGATCCAATTTCCTTAATGGATCTAAATTTTTATAGTCATGTGGGACTGTAAACCATATCGTTACTACCATTGTTTATACCGCCGTATAGAAATCACTTATGTACAAAGTGTGAAGAATAAAGAAGTGATTCTAGTATTTCAAGACGATATTGCTTGAGGACAGGCAACACTCAAGTGTGGGAATATTTGATAATGCTAAAAACGAACATATATTTCATAGCATTATTCCTCAAGAAATACAAGCTTTTAGTTGCAATTGTTCTATTTACAAGTGATATTCGTTTAAATAATAAAAGGTGAAGACAAAAGACGGATTCGACGAATTGAAGACGCAAACGACCAAAAAGCTCAAAAGTACAAAATACAATCAAAGAGGTTCCAATTATTGATAAGAAATGTCTCGAAATTACAAGAGTACAAGATTCAAAAAGCAAAGTACAAGATATTAAATTGTACGCAAGGACGTTCGAAAATCCGGAACCGGGACCAGAGTCAACTCTCAACGCTCGACGCAACGGACTAAAAATTACAAGTTAACTATGTATATAAATATAATATAATATATAATTAATTATATATATATTATATTTATAAAATAAATCGTCGGTAAACAAAGAGCCAAATGTGGGTGAGCTGTGAAAACGATCTCCGCGACTCGCGGAGTTTGAAGAAGAAAAGGGCCGCGAGTCGCGGAGCCCCAAAAACTAAAACCCCCTATAAAGCCCAACGAATTCTGATCAATTTTTCATCCAATATCTCTCTCTTCTCCATTCATACGTAATATTTATATTTATAATTTATATTTTAATTTTAATTTTAATTATAATTCTAATAATAAGGGTATGTTAGCGAATGTTGTAAGGGTGTAAGTCGAAATTCTGTCCGTGTAACGCTACGCTATTTTTAATCATTGTAAGTTATGTTCAACCTTTTTAATTTAATGTCTCGTAGCTAAGTTATTATTATGCTTATTTAATCCGAAGTAATCATGATGTTGGGCTAATTACTAAAATTGGGTAATTGGGCTTTGTACCATAATTGGGGTTTGGACAAAAGAACGACACTTGTGGAAATTAGACTATGGGCTATTAATGGGCTTTATATTTGTTTAACTAAATGATAGTTTGTTAATGTTAATATAAAGATTTACAATTGGGCGTCCCTATAAATAACCATTTACACTCGATCGGACACGATGGGCGGGGTATTTATATGTACAAATAATCGTTCATTTAACCGGACACGGGAATGGATTAATAGCCACTAGAATTATTAAAACAGGGGTGAAATTATGTACAAGGACAATTGGCATAATTGATAACAAAGTATTAAAACCTTGGGTTACACTCAGTCGACATCCTGGTGTAATTATTAAACAAAGTATTAAAATCTTGTTACAGTTTAAGTCCCCAATTAGTTGGAATATTTAAACTTCGGGTATAAGGATAATTTGACGAGGACACTCGCACTTTATATTTATGACTGATGGACTGTTATGGACAAAAATCAGACGGACATATTAAATAATCCAGGACAAAGGACAATTAACCCATGGGCATAAAACTAAAATCAATACGTCAAACATCATGATTACGGAAGTTTAAATAAGCATAATTCTTTTATATCATATTTAATTTCCTTTATTTTATATTTAATTGCGCTTCTAATTATATCACTTTTATTTATTGTTATTATATTTTATCGCACTTTTATTATTCGCAATTTCATTATCGTTATTTACTTTACGCTTTAAATTAAGTCTTGTATTTATTTATTATTTTACATTTGATTTTAACTGCGACTAAAGTTTTAAAATCGACAAACCGGTCATTAAACGGTAAAAACCCCCCTTTATAATAATAATATTACTTATATATATATTTGTATTTTTATAAATTTAAACTAATATAGCGTTAAGCTTTGTGAAAAAGATTCCCTGTGAAACGAACCGGACTTACTAAAAACTACACTACTGTACGATTAGGTACACTGCCTATAAGTGTTGTAGCAAGGTTTAAGTATATCCATTCTATAAATAAATAAATATCTTGTATAAAATTGTATCGTATTTAATAGTATTTCGTATTAAAAATTAATAGTATTTTATATCCCTTAGCTTTAACTATCAAGTATTTTTGGCGCCGCTGCCGGGGAACTATTAAACTCCGAAAGCGCAACGCTAAATATTTAGAAAAAAAAAAAGATTTTTATTTTTAGTTTACTTTTATTAAAATTCACTTTTGTAAAAATACGTTTTTTTTTATTATTCGAAAATATAAAAAGAAAACAAAAATTTATATATTTTTTTTAAGATTTTGTCAAAGTTTTATAAAGTTTCTTTATTTTTAATTTATAAAAATATAAGTTTTATTTAAAAAATTTTATTTAAAAAAAAAAAACGCGTCAAATTTTAAACTGTACCTGAGTTGAAAATTGGAACCCCGCGACTCGCGGAGTTTGCTGCTTGGAATACCGCGACTCGCGGAGACACTCTGACACACGTGACAGAACCCTAATTTCGCATTAATTACGGATTTTATAATTATTATTATTAATAAACCCTAATTACTTTATTATTAATATAATTAGTTTAAGTTTTTAAATTAAATTGTATTTTAAATTTTAATTAGTTTTATTATATATATAAATTAATAGTTTTATAAAATAAATAATATAAAAATAATATTTTTATAAAAATTGTACTTTTTACAACTTTTATTTATTTTTATATTTTGTCCCTTTTTAATCGTTTTAGCGTAATATTTGTATTTTTAGCTCATATTTAGTTTTAAACTTAGTTTTTGCCATAGTTATTTTTACTTCTAGATTTTTAGGCTTTGTCGTAGAATTCCTTAAGTGCTTTTTCTTTAGACTAAGATTTAGGTACTTTAGAATTTTGCGACGCCTTTTTAAGTTTTAGTGTCTTTTTAAGTTATTTCCATTTGGGATTTAGTTTTTCCTGTAAGCTTTAATATTTTTAGACGACTTTTACCTATGTATCAATTATCATTCCAATTAGTAATCTCAATTTGCGATTATAATTTTAAGTTAGTTGTGGTAATAAGGTTAGGTTAGTCAAGTGTTTTTAAGTTTTATAAGTTTCTTTTATTTTTCCGTCACCTTTTATTTTTCAACCATTTTTCTTTTTCGACCTTTTTCGACACGCTCTTTTTCTTTCTTATTTCTCGCTATTCTAGTTTTTAGGACATAGATTTTTATTCTACTTCTTATCTAAATTTCTTAAAATTACGAAAATTTATTTTAAGTGGTTAAATTGATAGACATCAAAATTTTCTGGTTCGTAGTAATAGTTGGATTTGTACGTGGACCGGGTTATTGGAGCCAAACAGTCCTCAATTATATTGAGACCAAACGAATCCTGCCCCTCTGCTGCATCTTTTGGCTATTCGAAACGTGGGCAAAATCAGAAAAGTCTATTGATTGGATAACTTATTATAATTTTTCTTTCCTTTTAAAAACTAATAGGATATTCAGTGAATGCACCGAGCAAGACGTTCACCACCTTTTGTACGTTCACCACCTGTAACTAGATCAAGACATTTAGCAAATATTACTGCCGTTGATTTTTCTTTAGAATCGTCATCTAGTCGACCAAGTACTCCAGTTCAAATTTCCGATAATCCATTTTTTGAACCCGACCTCACAATTGAGAATCTGGAGAATATTCAGGGACGATTCATAGATCCTGAACCACTAAATTTTCCTCCGGAACCACCAATCATTCAAATAGAGATTGTTGAGGAACGAACCATTAAATCAGAATCCTCTAGTGATTCCGATTCAACAAATTCAATTATGGAAGTAACAGAACCATTAAGTATGAAAGACCGAATGAGAGCTAAACGCACTGGCCAAGGTCACGCAATTACTCATCCAGACATTAATGCGCCAGATTATGAAATCAAAGGACAAATTCTACACATGGTGACTAATCAATGCCAATTTAGTGGTGCGCCGAAGGAAGATCCAAATGAACATCTACGTACCTTTAATAGGATCTGCACACTATTTAAAATCCGAGAAGTGGAGGATGAACAGATATATCTCATGTTATTTCCCTGGACTTTAAAGGGAGAAGCCAAAGATTGGTTGGAATCGTTACCTGAAGGGGCGATTGATACATGGGATGTTTTAGTTGAAAATTTTCTTAAACAATTCTTTCCGGCATCTAAAGCCGTAAGACTTCAAGCAGAAATTGTTACGTTTACACAGAAGCCAAATGAAACTCTATATGAGGCGTGGACAAGATTTGGAAAGTTATTAAGAGGATGTCCGCAACATGGTTTAGACACCTGTCAAATAGTACAAATATTCTACTAAGGATGCGACATCACTACAAGGAAAGACATAGATATAGCAGCTGGTGGTTCTATTATGAAGAAAATCGAAACTGATGCTTACAAAATTATTGATAACACTGATTCCCACTCACATGAGTGGCACCAAGAAAAAGATATCGTTAGATCATCTAAAGCAGCTAGAGCCGATTCTAGCCATGACTTAGATTCCATTTCCGCAAAGATAGATGCTGTTGAGAGACGAATGGAAAAGATGACTAAAGATATTCACTCAATACGAATTAGTTGTGAGCAGTGTGGAGGACCACATTTGACAAAAGATTGTCTCAGTATTGAATTAACAATGGAACAAAGAGAGAATATTTCATACATAAACCAAAGGCCTGGAAATAATTATCAGAATAATTATCAACCGCCAAGACCGATTTACAATCAAAACCAGGATTATAACCGAAATATTCCATACAACAACCAACAAGGTCCTAGCAATCAACAAGTATCCAATAATACTTACAACCAGCAAAGACCTAATTTTCAAAACAAACCACCACAACAAACCGATGATAAAAAGCCGAATTTAGAAGATATGATGACGAAGCTAGTTGAAACTCAAACGCAGTTTTTCACATCTCAGAAACAAACTAATGAACAAAATGCTCAAGCATTTAGAAATCAACAAGCTTATATTCAAAATCTGGAACAAGAAGTAAGTAACCTAGCAAGGTTAATAGGTTAAAGAAAACCGGGAAGTCTACCTAGTGATACAAATGCTAACCCCCGGAATGAAACAGCTAAAGCCATTACCACAAGAAGTGGTACAACACTTAAACCACCTGAAATACTTGTAACTTCTGATGAAGCTATTCCTACTCCACAAGAACCACAACCTGATCAAGATAAGGAAAAATAACCGGTAGTTGAAAAGGTTAATGAAGATAACACAGTTAAGGCTAAACCTTATGTTAAACCATACCAACCACCACTTCCTTACCCGAGTAAAATGAAGAAAGAGAAACTTGAAGCCGAGCAATCCAAATTCTTGGATATGTTTAAACAGATAAATGTAAATCTTCCTTTCATTGATGTGATTTCAGGAATGCCTAGATATGCTAAATTCTTGAAAGATCTAATCTCGAATAGAAAGAAAATGGAAGAACTCTCGGCTGTTACTATGAACGCTAATTGTTCAGCAGTGCTGTTGAATAAGATTCCAGAAAAATTATCTGATCCAGTAAGTTTCACAATTCCATGTTTTCTGGGTAGTCTTAGTTCAATAGAAGCATTGGCAGACTTAGGTGCTAGTATAAATTTAATGCTGTATTCACTATACGCTAAACTAGACCTTGGAGAATTGAAACCAACTAGAATAAGTATACAACTAGCCGATCGATCAATAAAATATCTTAGAGGGATAATGGAGAACATGCTAGTTAAAGTTGGTACTTTAGTATTTCCAGTAGATTTTGTTGTTCTAGACATGGAAGAAGATTCTCAAGTTCCTCTCATATTAGGAAGACCATTCTTAAATACGGCTAAAGCAATGATAGACGTGTTCGGTAAGAAATTGACCCTAAGTATAGAGGACGAGAGTGTTACCTTTTCAGTTGATAGAGCAATGCAACAACCACAATCTGCAGATGATACATGTTATTATATTCAAACTATAGATGCACATGCAGAATTATTAGAAGAATTTTCAGAATTACAAGGAACAGGAGAATGTTCTTTAGGAGAAGGTAATGAACCAATTGATGAAGCTGAAATGTTAGCTACACTTATAGCTAATGGATATGAACCAAAAACAGAAGAAATTCAAATGCTAAAAGAAGAAGACAGATATCGATATAAATCATCAATAGAAGAACCACCGAAATTAGAATTAAAGCCACTTCCAAACCATTTGGAATACGCTTATTTACATGGTGAATCTGAATTACCTGTAATAATATCGTCTTCTCTTACTGAAAATGAGAAATCACAACTCATTTCTGTGTTGAAAGCTCATAAACCAGCCATTGCATGGAAGATTCATGATATTAAAGGAATAAGTCCTTCGTATTGTACACATAAAATCCTTATGGAAGAAGGTCATAAAACGTATGTGAAACGCCAACGAAGACTAAATCCTAATATGCAAGATGTAGTTAAAAAAGAAATTATTAAACTGCTAGACGCAGGTCTAATTTATCCAATTTCTGATAGTCCATGGGTAAGCCCAGTTCAATGCGTGCCTAAGAAGGGTGGCATGACTGTCATTACAAATGAGAAAAATGAGCTTATTCCTACTAGGACTGTAACAGAATGGCGTGTATGTATTGATTATAGAAAATTAAATGACGCCACCAGAAAAGATCACTTTCCCTTACTTTTCATTGATCAAATGTTGGAAAGATTAGCCGGAAATAGTTACTATTGTTTTCTAGATGGATTTTCCGGATATTTTCAAATTCCAATAGCACCCGAGGACCAAGAGAAAACCACATTCACGTGCCCTTATGGTACTTTTGCTTACAAACGCATGCCATTTGGACTTTGCAACGCCCCTGCAACCTTTCAAAGGTGTATGATGGCGATTTTTCATGACATGATAGAAGAATGCATGGAAGTTTTCATGGATGACTTTTCAGTCTTCGGTGATACATTTGAATCATGTCTAGTTAATCTGGAACGAATGCTTATTAGATGCGAACAATCAAATCTAGTACTTAATTGGGAGAAATGCCATTTCATGGTTAAAGAGGGCATCGTTCTTGGACATAAAATTTCAAAAGAAGGAATTGAAGTGGATAGAGCTAAAGTAGATGTAATTGCTAAACTTCCACATCCCACCAATGTTAGAGGAGTTAGGAGTTTTCTAGGGCATGCCGGTTTTTACCGACGTTTCATAAAAGATTTTTCTAAAATTGCCACTCCTATGAATAAACTCCTAGAAAAAGATGCTTCATTCATCTTTTCAGATGAATGTATCAAATCTTTTAATATTCTTAAAGAGAAACTCACTAATGCGCCGATCATGATAACACCAAATTGGAATCTACCATTTGAACTAATGTGCGATGCAAGTGATTTTGCAATGGGAGCCATTTTAGGACAAAGGATTGAAAAACGATTTCAACCTATATATTATGCTAATAAGACGTTACAAGGAGCACAAACGAACTATACAACTACTGAAAAAGAACTCCTTGCTATTGTCTTTGCTTTTGACAAATTTCGTTCATATCTCGTTCTAGCAAAAACGGTGGTCTATACCGACCATTCTGCTCTTAGATACCTATTTTCGAAACAAGATGCTAAACCAAGATTAATCCGTTGGATCTTACTCTTACAAGAGTTTGATATTGAAATCCGAGATAAAAGAGGAGCAGAAAATCTCGCCGCTGATCATCTTTCTCGTCTTGAAAATCCCGAATTAGAAGTTCTAAATAAATCGGCCATACAAGACAACTTTCCTGATGAATATCTATTGAAGATAGATTATAAAAAAATTCCATGGTTTGCAGACTATGCAAACTACTTAGTTTGTGGATTCCTTGAAAAAGGATTATCGTACCAAAAACGAAAGAAATTCTTCAGTGATATAAAATACTATTTTTGAGAAGATCCACATCTGTTTAAAAGTTGTCCCGATGGAATAATACGCCGATGTGTATTCGGAGATGAAGCCAGTAAAATATTAAACCATTGTCACACAGGACCAACAGGAGGGCATTATGGGCCTCAACTAACAGCAAGAAAAGTTTATGATGCTGGATTCTATTGGCCTACAATTTACAAAGACGCACACCTTCTTTGCAAATCCTGTGATGCTTGTCAAAGGGCCGGAAAAATAAGTCAACGTGATGAAATGCCACAAAATGTTATCCAAGTATGTGAAGTATTTGACATTTGGGGTATTGACTTTATGGGTCCATTTCCAAAATCTCATAATAATCTCTATATTCTCGTAGCCATTGATTATGTATCTAAATGGGCGGAAGCACAAGCTCTCCCAACTAACGATGCACGAGTTGTAGTCAACTTTTTAAAACGTCTTTTTGCAAGGTTTGGAACACCGAAAGCTTTAATAAGTGATCGGGGTACTCATTTCTGTAATAATCAACTTGAGAAAGTTCTTAAAAGATATGGAGTAACTCATAAAATCTCCACCGCATATCATCCACAAACAAGTGGACAAGTTGAAAATACCAACCGAGCTTTAAAACGTATTCTAGAGAAATCCGTAGGATCAAATCCGAAGGAATGGTCCATTAAATTGGAGGATGCACTCTGGGCTTTTAGAACAGCCTACAAAATTCCAATTGAAACCACACCTTTTAGACTTGTTTATGAAAAAGCATGTCATCTTCCAGTAGAAATTGAACACAAAGCATTTTGGGCTTTGAAGACATGTAATCTTGATTTACATGAAGCCGGACGTCTACGATTAAGCCAACTAAACGAATTAGAAGAATTAAGACATGAAGCATACGAAAATTCGTTAATCTATAAAAAAAGAACGAAGAAATGGCATGATAAAAGAATCAGAAGTTCAAAAGAATTTAAAGAAGGAGACAGAGTTCTTCTTTTCAATTCACGATTCAAGCTATTTCCTGAAAAATTGAAATCAAGATGGTCTGGACCATTCATAGTTAAAAGAGTTTTTCCATACGGAACGATAGAATTAATAAATTCAAATGGGATTGAATTTAAAGTTAATGGTCACAGAGTTAAACATTACATACATGGTCCGATGGAAGTTGACAACGAAGTTAATCACAATTTCGACACCACAGCTAACTAAGTGTGGGGAGAATCAAGTCTTTAAAGGATAATATGTATTTCTGTTAGAGTTAGATTGTCTGTTTTCGTGTAGTTCTCAAAAATGGAACCCGAATGGTCTTTCCCTAGCAGACCCTAAAGAACTAGTCTTCTCCCCCCATTCTGAATTTTTATTTTTTTAGGTTTTTACAAAATGAAGACTGCCTGTGAACTAAACCATGGTCTAATGCTACACGCTTTGATCACTAAACGTAATAATGACACACTACCAAGTGAAATAGTATCAGTAATCAGAGAAAGATTGGACGGAGTAAGAAAAGAATCCAGATGCGAAGATAATAAGTTACAATTTGGTAAAGGAAAATCAAAATCCGCAGCGAAAAGAAGAGCACGACACCTAAAAAGATGTCACAAATGCGGAAAATGGTCACATGGAGGTAAATGTTCAAATAATCAAACCTATTCAAATACCGAATTTGTTACTTTATGCAGAGACGGACCGTTCATATGTTTAGAAGAAAAAACACTGAATGCTAGAGGTTACGCCTATGTAGCCATGGAAAACCAATTAAACCGACTATCTTATGAATGAGATAGATCGTATAACTAAGAATACTATCTCACAGGTAAGTCTGTACAGTTTTTATTTTTAATTTTTTTTTTAACCTTTTGATAATAAACGCTAATTTGTTCGCTATAAAGTATTAAATTGGTATTGAATAAAATTAGGTTTGGCGACCGAAATTATTGATATCATACAAAAATTTATTACATCACTGCGAAATTTAACGTTTATTCTTAAGGTATAAATATCTTTAATCAATCAACCCAAAATATTTCAAAAATTCGTCATGAGTTAAATTAGGTCTTGGAACCGAAATTACTTTACCGAAAAGAGGGGCGCATATTTTTGATAATATTTGATTGATTAAAGTGGAATAAAAAGCCAAAAAGATTTTTAATTTTATTTTTACCATGTTTTTAAAATTAATATATAAATCTTAAATTAATATTGTAAACTTTGTAAAAACAATATATTTAAAATTGTAAATATTTGAAAAATTAATATAAGTTTGGTGTGAATTTATAATATGAATTTTTAAACTAAGTTTGGTGTGAATTTTTAATTTTTAAAATATGAATTTTATTTTTATGCATTTTAAATTGTAAGTTTGGTGTGAATTTTTAATATTAATTTTGAATTTTATATTTAAATTGTGTGAATTTAAAAACAAAAATTTACTTTATCTCATTAAGTTAAAAATATGATTTTTAAAATTCGTCGTAAGTTGAAGACTATGTCTTTGAACCGAAATTGCTTTACCCAAGGGAGGGACGAGAACTTTTATTATCATTATTTTTAAACTTATTGAATTAAAGTATGCCAAAAACATTAAAAAACCCCAAAAATCTTAGCTTTTAAAACAATCGCTACAAAAAGACAAATTTTAAAATTTTGTCGAAGGACGGACTAGGACATCGATTCGAAACGACCTCGTCCTAAATAACAAGGGAAACAAAATTTTAAAATTAATTACTTAATTGTTTTAATTAGTATAAGATGTTAAAAAAAAAAAATACAAACTCCGCGACTCGCGGAGTTTGAAGGTTCAAACATCGCGACTCGCGGAAGGACCGAATTACAGAAAAAAATAAAGGAGCTGGAACAGCTCAGTCCACACAACACCCACAAAACATACTGCGAAAAACCCGAAAATATCACACAAAAATCGAATTTTTTCACCATTAATCATCAAATCTTTAACTAAAATCTTGTTGAGAAGGATGCTATCAAGGAATTACTCAAGAAAAACGGTAAATTTCTACACCTAAACACCATTTAATCCGAAAATTAGTGTTCTTGAGCAATTTTATACCCAATTCGATTTTGATGCTTTTTAGTGTAATTATGCTTCAATTGTTTATGTATTATGCTTGTATAACCTAGATTGATGTTATTTAACATGATTAGAAGCCCTTAAACTTCAAATTTTGAGTAATCTAGGGTTTGTGTTCTTGAGCAAATTTGGGGCTTTTTGATATAAACAGGTTATGGCTGATTTTTGTCATGAATTGTTGCTAAATTAAGTAGTGTAACATGTTTAGGTAGTTAAATGATTCAAACTTTGAGCCTAAACATGATTTTGAGAATTAAAGTGGACTTTTTCAAGTCTAAAATTCATGAACTTGATTTTTGAGAGATAATGCCATTTGAAACTTTTTTAATTGCTAGTAATGATTATTTTGACATGTTATTTGAGTTGAATGCTTATGAACTTGGCGAACATTTTCGTATATGCTTATTTGAAAAAGTGTAGATTTGATGAAAATATGAAAATGAGCTTAAGTTTGATATAAATTGATCATGTCATTGTAATTATTTTGATTGATGATTTTGCTGACACTAATGCATATTTGGAAGCACAAAAATTGTGTTTGATGTGTTTTGCAGACTGAAAGGGGTGAATCTTCATCCCAAGCTCGCAATGCTCCTGCTGAGAATGCGGAACAACAGGAGGTGGATAACTACTACAAACAAGATATACCTCATCCAGTCATAACATTTTCTGATATGCACTTGGAAGATTTGCACCCGAACCTGAGATTTGACAGACTTTGGATAGATTATCCAAAATACCAAAGGGGTTTGCATACTCTTCATTCTAAAGTTGTTGAGGTACCTAGGGTCATAGAATGGGGACCATTAGAAGCTGTAGAATTGGCCGAGCCAATTAGGGAATTACTTGCACAGAGGTATGGTAATTCTACTTTTAACGACTGGGTACGTTTATTTACCATGCGTAGACCTGTATATAAAGTATGGTGTGAAGAATTATTGTGTAGTATAGAATTAAATGATCGGGTAGCTAGTTTAACTGATCGATCTTTTATTAGATTTTTGTTAGGAGGTTCGATGCGCCACATGTCTTTACTAGACATGGCTCAGGCTTTACGTATATATACGCCTGAGGAGTTAGCATCTGCCGATTGTAGAGGGTTGATATTGAACGGTAGGAAGATAGACGAAAATTTTGATACGCATGGTGTATGGAGTCAAATGACTAGCCATCACCGATTCAAAGGAGGAAATTACTCTTATTTGGATATAGATAGAGCTGAATTAAGAGTAATTAATAGGTTTTTAGCTAATTCGATTACACAAAGAGGTAAGAACAAAGAAAAGGTAAATGAACAGGATTTGTTTTACCACATGTGTATTCGAGACCCACAAAGCGTTGTAAGTATATTGTGTGGGTTATTATTTATCAGCTATGGTTAGGGGGATGAGACTGCATAGCATAATAGGAGGTGGTATATTTATTACTTTGATTGTTGAATATCTCGGTGTGGATATAAGTCGGGGGGGATTATTAGTCGAAGAACCAGAACCCCGCGATACAATAGGTTTAAATGTATACCATGGTGCGAAAGTTTTGAAGAGGCGAAACAACGCTGCAGTACAATACCATGGTAGACATCCACAGGTTGAGAGAAACCAACAGCAAGGTAATGTAGGAGGGGAAAATGAAATGCAAGAAATGCAAAGATTTATAGCTTCACATGAATACGAAAATGCTAGACATAGAGCATTTGAAGATTGGCAAGTTCATCAAAACCAAATCATAGCTTATTGCCAACATATAGGTAGAAACTATATTCCTACTCCAAAGCCCATATTCCCTCCCTGGTCTATAGAGATTCAACCACCGTATAATACGTATAACCCAGCCGAAGCATTTTATAGCACCTATGGTTATGCATGGAACCCCTACTGGTATCAGTATCATCCCTAGTCTACTTAGTTTTTTTTTTATTTTATTATTTGTAATGTTGATACATTTAATACTTATGTTGAATTTGTAATAGTTTTATTATTTTCTAAATTTTATTATTAGATTTTAATAATTTTTGAATGTGGGGTAATATACCAAACTTCAAAAATATGTATATATGTTTGCAGTTTATCTTATGCACACAACAGGGTAAAACAACGCATTTTCAAAGACTGGCATTAAGTTCAGCAAAAGCAACTAATTTTGATGACAAGATGCAAAATATATGTGAAATAACAACAAGACGGAATGAACAAATGATGTGCACAATTTTTCATTCAGCAAACAAACACAAATATGTTTGAAAACTTTGGTAAAATTTAATCATTTTCACACAAATCACCCTCAATAATTTAAATTGTTACTGATTTCTTGCAAATGAGGGCATTGCAAGATCTTAAGTGTGGGAAGGGGTTAAATTCTTTCGGATTTTAAAATTTTTACTTTATACACTTGGTTACCATTAAAAATACTAGTAAAGTAGTAGTTGTATTAGAATCTAGTGCTCTCTGATAATAAAAAACAACCCTAGTCTTATATACTGACTACCCAATTCTAGTAAAATTTTTCAAAATTTTTAATAAAATGAACTCAAAATCATGTTTATACATATTTATGAATGATAAAACTAGGTTTTAACACCGAAATTATTGTTACCTCGGAAAGGACATAAATTGATAAACAAACCAAAATGTTAAAATTCATTTAAAATGGAATAGAGGACAATAAAAAGGAAAATAAAAGCCAAGTGTGGAAAAATTCTCCAAGTTATTCAAAACATATGTCACATATTTTTGTACAAATAACTGAAAATACTTTTGCTTTGGACTAAACTAAACTGTTTTACCCGATGAAAGAAAAGAAGAGATGGATCTACACGATGAATCAATTCCATCATTAAAAGAAAGTAAAGTCTTCCGAAAAAGAAACGCGCTTCTTGATTTAGGTCAGGAAGTTGTCGTCCAGACCAACTGTAGGTTGACGAAAAACCTAGAAAAGTCATCACTAAAATCAGCAGGAAATCCACGGACCTCAGAATTAAACAGGGTCGCCAAGTGGTCAGATTTATCCTAACCATGAGAAGGATTTATCTCGTACAATGGGGGGCACCATGCAAATTAGCTGGATAAGACTAATGAATCAGATCCCCAGAAAGGATAATCTCCTTAAAAGATCAAAAATCAGCTTTTAAGCCTGATATTACTCAATCCTTGAGATTGACCTTAAAGATTGAGAATTACAAACTCATGAAATTCAATGATATCTAAACTCGAGCCTGAACGAGAAAATATTTTGATCAAAATTACAAACCGATTTGTTTTCTAAAAACCCATTTTCAATGCATTCATTACCATTGAACGTAAAATCCTAGGAATTCACCTGGAATTCATTAGGTCACCTGAACCAAATCGGGTGTCAACCGTAAGAACGGTGGTTGCATAGTGGTCAAAGACAGGACCTTGTGTCAAACCTACAAATTATAAGGGTGAGCTTTACTATTGCTCCTACCAAGGATAGTAATTGCGTCTGACACGTTATAGACCATAATTAAAAGCATGTCAGGGGACATTGCCTTAACAGTTGCGTGTTCAACGCTTTCCTTTACAACCGGACGGTAGTTTACCGAAAGGTAATATACGGGACAAGTAAACTGGACGTGTTGCTTTCCAAATACAAGGTTAGCAAGTGGGTGACACAAAATCATAAGTTTTGAGCTAAAATTTTCAAATCTGAAACCCACCAAACCCACAAAAATATTTTGCAAACACCGGTGAAGGGTTATTCCGAAAAACTTATCTAGGGTAAAAACTAGATTTTATTTTCAAAAGATCAAATGTTTTCATAAAGATCCAATTTCCTTAATGGATCTAAATTTTTATAGTCATGTGGGACTGTAAACCATATCGTTACTACCATTGTTTATACCGCCGTATAGAAATCACTGATGTACAAAGTGTGAAGAATAAAGAAGTGATTCTAGTATTTCAAGACGATATTGCTTGAGGACAGGCAACGCTCAAGTGTGAGAATATTTGATAATGCTAAAAACGAACATATATTTCATAGCATTATTCCTCAAGAAATACAAGCTTTTAGTTGCAATTGTTCTATTTACAAGTGATATTCGTTTAAATAATAAAAGGTGAAGACAAAAGACAGATTCGACGAATTGAAGACGCAAACGACCAAAAAGCTCAAAAGTACAAAATACAATCAAAGAGGTTCCAATTATTGATAAGAAATGTCTCGAAATTACAAGAGTACAAGATTCAAAAAGCAAAGTACAAGATATTAAATTGTACGCAAGGACGTTCGAAAATCCGGAACCGGGACCAGAGTCAACTCTCAACGCTCGACGCAACGGACTAAAAATTACAAGTTAACTATGTATATAAATATAATATAATATATAATTAATTATATTAATTATATATATATTATATTTATAAAATAAATCGTCGGCAAACAAAGAGCCAAATGTGGGTGAGCTGTGAAAACGATCTCCGCGACTCGCGGAGTTTGAAGAAGAAAAGGGCCGCGAGTCGCGGAGCCCCAAAAACTGAAACTCCCTATAAAGCCCAACGAATTCTGATCAATTTTTCATCCAATATCTCTCTCTTCTCCATTCATACGTAATATTTATATTTATAATTTATATTTTAATTTTAATTTTAATTATAATTCTAATAATAAGGGTATGTTAGCGAATGTTGTAAGGGTGTAAGTCGAAATTCTGTCCGTGTAACGCTACACTATTTTTAATCATTGGAAGTTATGTTCAACCTTTTTAATTTAATGTCTCGTAGCTAAGTTATTATTATGCTTATTTAATCCGAAGTAATCATGATGTTGGGCTAATTACTAAAATTGGGTAATTGGGCTTTGTACCATAATTGAGGTTTGGACAAAAGAACGACACTTGTGGAAATTAGACTATGGGCTATTAATGGGCTTTATATTTGTTTAACTAAATGATAGTTTGTTAATGTTAATATAAAGATTTACAATTGGGCGTCCCTCTAAATAACCATTTACACTCGATCGGACACGATGGGCGGGGTATTTATATGTACAAATAATCGTTCATTTAACCGGACACGGGAATGGATTAATAGCCACTAGAATTATTAAAACAGGGGTGAAATTATGTACAAGGACAATTGGCATAATTGATAACAAAGTATTAAAACCTTGGGTTACACTCAGTCGACATCCTGGTGTAATTATTAAACAAAGTATTAAAATCTTGTTACAGTTTAAGTCCCCAATTAGTTGGAATATTTAAACTTCGGGTATAAGGATAATTTGACGAGGACACTCGCACTTTATATTTATGACTGATGGACTGTTATGGACAAAAACCAGACGGACATATTAAATAATCCAGGACAAATGATAATTAACCCATGGGCATAAAACTAAAATCAATACGTCAAACATCATGATTACGGAAGTTTAAATAAGCATAATTCTTTTATTTCATATTTAATTTCCTTTATTTTATATTTAATTGCACTTCTAATTATAGCACTTTTATTTATTGTTATTATATTTTATCGCACTTTTATTATTCGCAATTTCATTATCGTTATTTACTTTACGCTTTAAATTAAGTCTTGTATTTATTTATTATTTTACATTTGGTTTTAACTGCGACTAAAGTTTTAAAATCGACAAACCGGTCATTAAACGGTAAAAACCCCCCTTTATAATAATAATATTACTTATATATATATTTGTATTTTTATAAATTTAAACTAATATAGCGTTAAGCTTTGTGAAAAAGATTCTCTGTGGAACGAACCGGACTTACTAAAAACTACACTACTGTACGATTAGGTACACTGCCTATAAGTGTTGTAGCAAGGTTTAAGTATATCCATTCTATAAATAAATAAATATCTTGTATAAAATTGTATCATATTTAATAGTATTTCGTATTAAAAATTAATAGTATTTTATACCCCTTAGCTTTAACTATCACTAACCTCAACATGTAACTGAAAGGATAAAGTTACATTATGGAATTGTGCTTTCATTCCATCTAAGGATAAGTTCAACTGCATTATGGTAAACTGGGTGATATCTTTCGTTGTTCATTCAGACCGTCCTGAAGACACTATAAATAATTATGGCTTGCGTTGCATATAAGTCCGATTAGTCACTTTCAGCTAAAATTTCAATTCATTTAGTCAAATGAAACGTTCTTAAGTATCGGGTTCGTTATGCCTATGGTCTCCTTCCGAAATCTAGTGGTTAGTAAAATCCGTGACTAACACTATCCAGACATCAAATCGCATGGTTGTGATCACCATGTTTTCCATTCTACTTGTCAGCTTGGTATTGCGACATAAGCACTCGATGTTCTAGATGGGTATGGTAACATTCAGGATGCATTTCATGCATCCAACCTACTGAAGATGCCTGTAAGGCTAAAAACATCATCTTTCCTTTTGTGGATATATATTCAGATGACATATTCATGTTAACAAGAAACGAAATCAAATTGTTGATCTCTTAGGACAAGAGACTTAATTAATGGCATATACCTATTCTTACTTTTATACGCCCAAGTACCTTTCAAGGTAAATAACTCACTTTTGAGCCCACGAGTCTCACGGAACTTTGATATGCTCCTTCTCATTCAAATACGGTACCATTGTTGGTCACTCCTCAAAATTTCGGGACGAAATTTTCTTTAACAGGTGGGTAATGTAACAACCCGGCTTTTTCGACTTGCTTTTGTGCCTTGTGTTTTAGCGAAACTGCGTACTGTGCTACTTTATACTCTGGAATCTTTATACACATGGCTTACTTTCATTTATGTGTTAAAACGTGCCTTTAAGTACGTAGGATACTTAACTTGATCACCGGAAGCCTTTATGACCGTTAGTGTCACTTGACGTTTCGAATAAACCGCGAACTGCGCACACATTTAACTTTTGTCGTAATCAGAATATTATGACTATGAAATATTAATTATTATTTTATAATAATAATTACTTAGGTTTTTGGATGCTTAATTACGATTAATAATTTACTAGAACACACTAGTTAGTCTTGTTGGACTTTCTACCTTGTTGGACTTACGCCCACCCTACTCTAGCTAGTAGCCCATTTATTTAGCCCACTTATTAATTACTAGTGACCCAATAATAAGTAAGACAAATGCCCATTTATTAGAGGGAATATGCTAGCATTTATGTCAAGTATTATCCTTAATGTTGCATGAGATCCTAACATAAGCACCAACTTTAGACAACCATTAATCAAAAAGTAAACTTTTGTCCCCTTTGTCCCCCTCCTAAATTTCGACCAACTCACCACCACCATCGCCTCACCACCTATAAATACCACCCTTATTCTATCCATTTAACACTTGCTCTCATTTGTATTTCACACACACTCACTCTCTAATTCTCTCTAGTTCTTTCTCTCTCTAAAAGTGTAAGTAATTAAATTTTTCTTCTTCTTCTCCCTTCATCTTACACGAAATCATCATCATCATTTAAAGGTCTTGCTTTTTAGCTTTGATCTTGATTACATCTTGTAGATTCAAGCATGAATCCTTCAAGAACATGGAAGATTCAAGCTTTCTAGCTTTGAATCTTCACCCACTTTGTAGATCTATATCTTTTAACTTTAAATCTTGTTATTTTGTTATAAAAATTCAAACTTGTGTTTGTAATCTTCATGTAACTTAAAGATCCAAGCTTTATGCTTCAAGATCTTCAAGAACAACCAAGATGCAAGCTTTCTAGCTTGGATCTTCATATCTTTTGTTGAATCTAAGTTTTCTAACTTATGATCTCATTATTTTGTTATAAAGATCAAAACTTGTGTTTATGGTCTTCATATAACTTAAAGATCTAAGCTTTATGCTTCAAGTTCTTCAAGAACACTAAAGGTTCAAACTTTCTAGCTTTGTGACCTTATAACTTGTGTGAAAGGAATCCAAGCTCTCTAGTTTAGGGTTCCATCACCTCATTTGACTTAGATTATGTTCATACTTGTTTGATTGATGTAAAGTTTGTAGCTTTAGTTGTAAATGTAACTTGTAATTGTGTTAAGACTAAGGATATGATGTAACATTGGTTCATCATCCATCTAAGACTCTTAAATGAGTTGTGTTATTACTTGGTCTTAACATATTGTGTATTGATGGTATAATCTTGGTCAAAAGTGATGCTAAACCATCAACGAGTTGTACACTTGAAGCTACAAGCATCAAGGATGAGAACCGTGATGAGCATCAAGCACTAAGAACCCCACCGGAGCACTTCATTACTGTTTTTTGGGATCTGATCAGTAACATGTGCTACTGTAAAGTTTATTTTCAGTTAGTTCGGTTCGAGTAGATGATTTTCCGTTTAGGCCTCGTCTTAATCCGAGTTACGGTTTAGGATTTATGGCCCTCCGAAAGTCACTACGCCCTTGTAACGTTGTGCTGAAATTTCTGACCTACTCGCACTTAAACCGTCGCCACGGTCAAACGAAGACGAGTTAGGTTCTGAAAATTGGTCAGAGGTTAGGGGACTCATATATGGAGCCATAGCCACTGATTACGCGTCTTTTCGATTTACGTAGAGGTCGTAACAGCT
The DNA here is from genome assembly GCF_046630445.1 of Rutidosis leptorrhynchoides. Lineage (NCBI taxonomy): Eukaryota > Viridiplantae > Streptophyta > Magnoliopsida > Asterales > Asteraceae > Rutidosis > Rutidosis leptorrhynchoides. Next base: position 672,040,056 of record NC_092334.1, read on the forward strand.
GACCAAAATCAGCCTATTGTTTCGATCTCTATTCTTATCAAACTTACTTAGCTTTTATGATGATGAATGATGATGATGATGACACTTAAACTTATTTTATGCATTATTAGAACTTATAAAGACAACCTACTGACCTAGTAACCTTTGATTTAGGTTGACGACCTTTCGGACCGACTTACTACTTGCACACTTTCGTATCGACTTGTATTGCTTATTCACTGTGAGTTATAGCTTCCCTTTTTACTTATACTATTTTTGGGACTGAGAATACGTGCGCTTTTTATGTTTTACTGATTTGACACGAGTACTTAAACTTTACATATGTGTTGGTTATATTACGGCATAAAATTTCCCCTTAGCACGGTAACGTTTAACTATTGGTTTTTGAACCGGTAGAAGCGAATCTTAGATATGGATCCATAGGATTTGATATCCCCACTCGAGCTAGTCGCACTAGCATTTAATAGGTGTTTAATACTTCGAGGACATACGCACTCGCCAGGTGTACTTTTAGGGGGTGATATTTATATTTACGTTTAGTCTAGTTACCATGTGCCCACGGTTATACATATACTTTTCATACTATTTTGAAACATTGAAATCTCGTGGTCAATCTTATATTACAGTTACAATTTAAACTATAGCTCACCAACATTATTGTTGACGTTTTTAAGCATGTTTTATCAGGTGCTTAGAGGTTTGTTGCTTCTGCTGTTAGACTTGCTGTCTTGGTGTTATTGATTTGCTGTTAAGGACCTGCTGTGTTAGATTTCCGCTGCATTACTTAGAGATGTTTCAATCATGAAACTTTTATTTTGCATTCGCAACTTATGTTATTTGAATAATGGCTTTGTAATGACCTCTGTGTCACGTTATCTTTTGTAAAACGCTATCTTTTTATGAATGCAAACTGATTTTCAAACAGCATATAGTATTTGACCGTGTAAAGATCCTGTTGTTGACGAATCGTACACGATGGTTTTATACGGGGCGTCACAGTTTCTTCTCTAAAATTTCAAAACGAAAAATTATTTTAAGCGGTTAAATTGATAGACATCCAAAATTTTCTAGTTCGTAGTAATAGTTGGATTTGTTAGTGGCGAGTTGTGGGCTTCCGATTTAAAGGGTCCTGGCTACCTGCTGCATCTATTGGCTATTCGAAACGTGTGCAAAATCAGAAAAGTCTATTAATTTGATAACTTATATAATTTTTATCTTTATAACTAATAGGATATTCAGTGAATGCACCGAGCAAAACGTTCACCACCTTTCATACGTTCACCACCTGTAACTCGATCAAGAAATCTAGCCAATACTACCGCTGTTGATTTTTCTTTAGAATCATCATCTAGTCGAACAAGTACTCCAACTCAAATTTCCGATAATCCATCTTTTGAACCCGACTTCACAATTGAGAACCCGGAGGATATTCAAGGACAATTCCAAGATCTTGAACCACTAATTATTCCTCCTGGACCACAAACCGTTAAATCAGAATCCTCTAGTGATTCGTATTCAACAAATTCAATTATGGAAGTAACGGAATCTCTAAGTATGAAAGACCGAATGAGAGCCACACGCACGGGCCAAGGTCACCCCATTATTAAACCAGACATTAATGCGCCAGATTATGAAATCAAAAGACAAATCCTACACATGGTAACTAATCAATGCCAATATAGTGGTACGCCAAAAGAAGATCCAAACGAACATCTTCGAACCTTTAATAGGATCTGTACTCTATTCAAAATCAGAGAAGTTGAGGATGAACAGATCTATCTCATGTTATTTCCCTGAACTTTAAAGGGAGAAGCCAAAGATTGGTTAGAATCGTTACCTGAAGGGGCGATTGATACATGGGATGTTTTAGTTGAAAAATTTCTTAAACAATTCTTTCCAGCATCTAAAGCCGTGAGACTTCGAGGAGAAATTGTTACGTTCACGCAAAAGCCAAATGAAACTCTATATGAGGCATGGACAAGATTTGGAGAGTTGTTGAGAGGATGTCCGCAACATGATTTAGACACTTATCAAATAGTACAAATATTCTACTAAGGTATCGACATTGCTACACGAAAAGACATCGATATAGCAGCTGGTGGTTCCATTATGAAGAAAACCGCAACTGAAGCTCACAAAATTATTGATAACACAGCCTTCCACTCGCATGAGTGGCACCAGAAAAAAGATATTTTTCGTTCATCTAAAGCGGCTAGAGCCGATTCTAGCCATGACTTTGATTCCGTTTCCGCAAAAATAGATGCTTTCGAGAGACGAATGGAAAAGATGAATAAAGATATTCACGCAATACGAATCAGTTGTGAGCAATGCGGTGGATCACACTTAACGAAAGAGTGTCACATCGAGCAAACGATGGAACAACGTGAGAATGTTTCCTACATGAACCAAAAGCCGGGAAATAATTATCAACCGCCAAGGCCAAACTTCAATCGAAATCAAAACATTCTTTAGAATCCAAATGGACCCAACAATAACTCGTATAACCAACAAGGTCCGAATATCCAACCAACTCAAAACAACACTTTCAATCAACAAAGACCTAGCTTGTATAAACCACCACAACAAACCGAAGAGAAAAAGCCAAATCTGAAAAAAATGATGGCAAAGCTAATGGAATCTCAAACACAATTTATTACATCTCAAATCCAAACAAATGAGAGGTTTATCAATCATTAAGAACTCAACAAGCTTCCATTTTAAATCTAGAAAAACACGTAGGTACTCTTGCTAACATGATGAGTGAGAGGGAACAAAGAAAGCTACCGAGTAATACTGAAGTAAATCCTCGGAATGAGAATGTTAATATGGTTTCAACGAATTCTGAAAAACCAGCACAAGAAGATTGGAAGGTTTTCGATGTGAGTAACAATGAAGAAGTTACACCATCACCACCACCCGAGTATGTAAAGCCAGTGGTGGCACCATACAGACCACCCATCCCGTTTTCAAGAAAAGGAGTTGAGTATGAGCAAGTGATAGGTAATAAAGTTTGTGATACCTCTGAAAAGAAGAAGACGAATAAGAAAGTGCCAGAAACAAAAACCGTAAAAGTAAACCCGGTAAAGACAGTTCCACCAAAACCTCCACGAAGGTTGGGTGATCCGGGTGAATTTATTGTTCCTTATCTACTTAGTGATTGTGTCATGTATGATGCACTAGCAGATTTAGGTGCGAGTGTGAGTGTTATGCCTCTTTCATTATATAAGAGATTAGGAGTAGGTGAGTTAAGTCCAACAGAGATGAGTGTCCGACTCTTTGATCAAACCATTAGGCACCCAGTTAGAATTTCTGACAACCTACCCGTTCAAGTAGGTAATTTAACCTTTCGAGTCGAATTTATTGTCATTGACATAGAAAAGGACTCAAACATTCCTCTAATTTTAGGTCGACCATTCTTAGCATCCACCAGGGCGTTATTTGATGTAAGAAAAGGTAGAATGACACTTAGTGATGGTGACAAATCGGTCACCTTTGTGAGTCGAAAGTCTAAATCTCCACCAACCAAAACCGCTGAACCAACAAAAACGATCGATAAGAACCATATTGTTTTACCAACTCCAACGGTAGTGCTTAACAATAATAAAACGCCTAAGTGTGGGGAAGATGAAGTAAACCCTAATGATGACCTGATAACAAAGAACCTCGTTGTTGATACGAAATTAAATGACCCCGTTATTAATAGTTCAATGAAGAAACTTATTAAACGGATTCGCGATGCTAGAACCAAGGGGAACTTTAAGTTATGTAACCGGTTAGTATCCAATCTATCACCTAAAGAAAAGGCAAAACTAGTTGAATTTGTGAATATTACACAGGAATCCGACCAATGGCTTAAAGCAAGAGTCACAGATATGCAAGTTGATTATGGTCCAAGAGAAATTGACAATAAAGTTAATCACAATTTCGACACCACAGCTACCTAAGTGTGGGGAGATTCAAATGTTTTAAGAAAAAAAATTGATGTCTAGAGTTAGTTGTTCTGTTCTCATGTAGTTACGAGAATGAAATCCGATTGGTCTTTTCCGCTAGCAGACACTAAAGAACTAGTTTTCTTCCCCCATTCTGAATTTTTGTTTTGTAGAAAATTAATATGCATTTTTAAATTTAAGTTTTGTGTGAATTTAAAAACAAAAATTACTTTATTTCATTAAGTTTAAAAAATGATTTCTAAAATTCATCGTAAGTTGAAGACTAGGTCATAGAACCGAAATTGCTTTACCCGAGGGCGGGGCGAAAAATTTTGTTCTCATTATTTTTAATTTTATTGATCTAAAGTATACCAAAAAAATTAAAAAAACCCAAAAATCTTTGCTTTTAAAACAATCGCTTTAACGACAAATTTTAAATTTTGTCGAGGGACGGACTAGTAAACATACCGAAACTACCTAAAGTAAAAGGAAACAAAATTTTAAAAAATTATTCATTTAAATTGTTTTAATAAATAAAAGTTTTATAATATATATATATATATATATATATATATATATATATATATATATATATATATATATATATATATATATATATATATATATATATATATGTTTGTAGTTTATGTACAAAACAGGGTAAAACAACGCACTTTTAAAGACTGGCATTAAAGTTCAGCAAAAGCTAATAATTTTGACGACAAGACGCAAAATATCAAATGTGATATAAAATAATATGTTTGCAAACTCGGTATTTTTAATCACTTTTCTACACTAATCACCCTCATGAATTTATAATTATAGTCTGATTTTATGCAAATGAGGGCATTGCATGATCTCAAGTGTGGGGAAGGGTTATAAATTCTCTTGAGTTTACACTTAGTTTAATTGCCAAATTTTGTGAAAATTTGAAAAAATTTCAACTAAGTGAATTCAAAATCATGTTTATACATATTTATGAACGATAAAATTAGGTGTTAATACCGAAATTATTGTTACCTCGGAGAGAACATAAATGGAGAAACAACCCAAAATGCTTGAATTCATTTAAAATGAAATAGAAAAGAATAAAAAGGCAAAGAAAAGAATAAATAAAAGCTAAGTGTGGGAAGAATTTACCAAGTTCTTTAAAACACATATCACATATTTGGTACAGATTATTGCAGGTACTTTTGCTTTGGACTAAACTAATCAGTTTTACCCAATTTATTGTAATATATTTGAAAGAAAAATGGATCTGCAGGATGAATCAATTCCATCATTAAAAGGAAGTAAAGTCTTCCGAAAAAGACACGCGCTTCTTGATTTAGGTCAGGAAGTTGTCGTACAGACCAGCTGTAGGTTGACGAAAAATCTAGAAAAGTCATCTCTAAAATCAGCAGGAAATCCACGGACCTCAACATCAAACAGGGTCACCAAGTGGTCAGACTTATCCTAAAAATGAGAGGATCTGTCTAGTAAAATGGGGAGGGCGTCGTGCAAATTAGCTTGATAAGACTAATGAATCAGACCCCCAGAAAGGATAATCTTCTTAAAGATTAAAAATCAGCTTTTAAGACTGATATTACTCAATCCTTGAGATTGACCTTAAAGATTGAGAATTACAAACTCATGGAATTCAATGATATCTAAACTCGAGCTTGAACGAGAAAATATTTTGATCACAATTAAAACCGATTTGTTTTCTGAAAACCTATTTTCAATGCGTTCATTACCATTGAACGTAAAATCCTAAGAATTCACCTGAAATTCATTAGGTCACCTGAACCAAATCGGGAGTCAACCGTAAGAACGGTGGTTGCATAGCATGGTCGAAGACAGGACCTTGTGCCAGACCGAAAAATTATAGGGTGATCTTTACTATTTCTCCTACAAAGGATAGTAATTGCATCCGACACGTTGTGGACCATGAACATCTGCATGTCATTAGACATTGCTTTAACGGTTGCTTGTTCAACGATTTCCTTTACAACCGGACGGTAGTTTACCGAAAGGTAATATACGGAGCAAGTATACTGGACGTGTTGCTTTCCTAATACAAGGTTAGCAAGTGGGTGACACAAAACCACAAGTTTTTAAGCTAAAATTTTCAAAACTGAAAACCACAAAACTCACAAAAATAATTTGCAAACACCAGTGAAGGGTTATTCCGGAAAACTTATCTAGGGTAAAAGCTAGAATGAATTTTCAAAAGATCAAATGTTTTCATAAAGATCCAATTTCCTTAAAGGATCTAAATTTTCAATCATGTGGGACTGTAAACCACATTGTTACTATCATTGTTTATACCGCTGTATCAAAATCACTGATGTATAAAGTGTGAGAATAACAAAAAAAGTGATTCGTGTGAAGTGTGATTTTATTTTAAGTTATGTATTGCTTGAGGACAAGCAACGCTCAAGTGTGGGGATATTTGATAGTGCTCCAAATGAACATATATTTAGGCACAATATCCTTCCAATATGTAAAGCTTTTAGTTGTAATTATTCTATTTTTATGTAATATTCGTTTAAATAAATAAGTGCGAAGACAAAATAAGAAAACGACGATTTGAAGACGCAAATGACCAAAAAACCAAAAAGTACAAAGTACAATCCAAGTGGTTCGAAATATTGATGAGAAACGTCTAAAAATTACAATAGTACGAGCCGCGGAACGCAAAATACAAAATATCTCAGCGTACGAAAGGACGTTCGAAAATCCGAAACCGGGACATGAACCAACTATCAACGCGCGACGCAACGGAGCTAAAATTACAAGTTAACTATGCACATAAATATAATATAATATATAAATAATTCTTAAAATTATATATATATATTATATTATATTATATATTAAAAACCGTCGGCAAACTAGAAAACAAAAGCATGTGAGCTGGATCAGAGGGCCATGCGATCGCATGGCCAGAAGGCACAAAATCCATGCGATCGCATGGACATCAGAATCTGGCCAAGTGCTATAAAAGGCGACGAATTCTGCACGAAATATACACACCTTTTTCAATCTCTCTTTCTCTCTATGTAATATATAATTATAATTATAATTTTAATTATAATTAAGATTAATAATAAATTATGGTTTAGTTGGGTTAATGTAAGAAATGTTTTACGGGTTTTAAAGTCGAAACTCTGTTCGTGTAACGCTACGCGATTAATCACCACTGTAAGCTATGTTCTTCCTTTTTAAATTAACGTCTCGTAACTAAGTTATTATTATGCTTATTTGAGCCGAAGTAATCGTGATGTTAGACTAAATATTAAGACGGGGTTATTAGATTTTGTACCATAATTAAGGTTTGGACAAAAGACCAACACTTGTGGACATTGGACTATTAAATATTAATAGATAGGGGGTATTGTCTAATCGAATGACAACTCATTAGAATCTGTCGAACCTATCTTCAAATTAGTTAATCTAATAATTATTAAAATGATTATGTATGTTCTATTTAGTGACGTTTATACATCTTTTACGATCATTTAATTAATTATTCGGGTTGGGTAATTGATTATTCATTCTGACATACAAGGATAATTGGTGTAATTGTTAACAAAGTATTAAAACCTTGAATTACACGCAGTCGATAACCTGGTGTAATCATTAAACAAAGTATTAAAACCTTGTTACAGTTCGAATCCCTAATTAGTTGGAACATTTGACTTTGAAAATAAGGTTAATTTGACGAGCATTTTATAATTATGACCGATGAACTATTATGGACAAAAACCAGATAGGTATCAAATAAACCAGGACAAAGGACAATTAACCCGGGTAAGAATTAATCAAAACGTCAAACATCATGATTACGGAAGTTTAAATAAGCATAATACTTTTATTTCATATTTCATCGTACCTTTATTTACTGTCATTTTAATTACTGCAATTTACTTTATCGCAATTTAAATTCTGTCATTTATATTATCGTCATTTATCTTTAAGCTTAAAATATAAAATCGACAAACCGGTCATTAAACGGTAAAAACCCCCTTTTATAATAATATTACTATATATAATTATATATATTTTATATAAATATAGTTGTTAAAAATATAGCGTTAAACTCAGCTAGCTCCCCGTGGAACGAACCGGACTTACTAAAAACTACACTACTCTACGATTAGGTACACTGCCTATAGTGTTGTAGCAATGTTCAGGTATATCCACCCATCTATATAAATAAATAAAACTTGTATCATATTTCGCCGTTTTTCATATTAAAAATAATTGTATTTCGTATACACCTCTGCACACATCAATATTCGATGATTCTGAATCGAAGATATTCTGACATTGAATCCATTAGCAATCAATCATATAGCATTAACGAATATGAATCTGTAATCAATTCATGAAAAAATTGCATCTAAAGTTGAGCTCCGATGAAGAACGACGACGGTTGAAGATTTGAGATCCAAAAATCAAACTTCGAATTTAGATGTTTCTAACTCATGATTCCTTCACAACAAATGTTGTAAAATCATCACTCAATGCTCTCCGATCATCAACATTGCTTGAAACACCATATAGCTCGTGAATTCGATCGAAGAACAGCAGTTTGACGTTGTTGCTTTGAACTTTGACTCGAAAATTAGCGCTCAAATAATGAAGTTTGAAACTGAAACTTTGCAAGTAGTATCACGAGATCATTGTTCACACATCAGTATTATTACGTTTTTCAAAACACATTTGAGTTGTGTCGGAGACCTCACCAGGTCGCAACAGTTAAACCGAATGAGTTTTTGATTTTCAACAAAATTTGTTTTTGTTAATCATAAATTGATTAATAATGAAGGATAAGTTGATGAACATAAAGCATAAAGCTGAATGTTAATCACTTTCTTTTAATTGTTCACCACCACTAGGAATTCATATAAGAAAAGCCTTGGATTTGTGGTTTTTTTCTCTAAAATGACGATGATCAAGACGAAGATCTGAAACAGGTATGAATTAAAAAGTTTTGGGACCAACCATGAACTCTTTTCTAACAAATACCTTATTTATCAGGTTAGCAAGTTAAGTTGGTTTACATTAACACGCTTTTTTAAAACACATAGCCTACAATAGTATTTTTTGGGTATATAGCTTACATTGAAAAAAAAACGAACATATATAGCTATTAAGTAGCTTAAACCCTTATATATATATATATATATATATATATATATATATATATATATATATATATATATATATATATATATATAGGGCCAGGATCAATGGGGAAGTAACCAATCGGGGAGAAGCGGGGGAAGCAATTTTTTTTTTTCGTTTTTTTTTTTGAATTTTTTTTTTCCGGCATCAAGATCACACGAAAATATGAACATTTAGAAAACACCTCGTGATGAATGTTATTATTTGGGCGGGAAAACGATCGACAAAAATAACATTCAAGATAATATTGTTCGTGTAGAATATGAACGTTTTTTTTTCATGTTTTGTGAAGTAAAATTTAGCCCGATTTAGAGTTTAGGGTTTGGTGTTTTGAGTTTATTCCATAAACCCAAAACACCAAACCCTAAACTCTAAACCGTTCGTGTTAAAAACTCAATCTAAATCCTAAATCTAAACCCTAAACCCTAAATTTCTAAACCCTAATATCTAAACCCTATAAACCCTAATATCTAAACCCTAATATCTAAACCCCAATAGCTAAAACCTCAAAATACGCTCGAAAAACACGATAATTGTTATATATTACTTCTTCGAGCGTTTTTCCGCCAAAATAAAAACATTTATCACAAAGTGTCTTTACTAAATGTTCATATTTTCATCTCATCTATAATGTTCGTGAACAAAATTTTTTCAAAAAAAAAAAAAAAAAAAAAAAAAGTTTTTGCTTCTCCCCGCTTCCCCCCAAATGGTTACTTCCCTCTTGATCCTACCACTATATATATATATATATATATATATATATATATATATATATATATATATATATATGGGTTTAATATGTATATATATGTATAAGTATTTTGTTTAACGGTGATATCGACATCGAATGCTCTCATTTGTCACCCACACACGCGTTAGGAGGAAATCCAATTCGCGATATGTTGCCATTACCATCGAATGTTGAAAAAAAACCACAGACCTTCCCAAATAACATTGATGTTGGTAGTACCATCAAAGATTAAAAACTCCCTACTTAGAGTGAGAATCGAACCTGAGTTGTCAGAACCATAAGTTGAATCTCACCTTATACCATTCAAATCAAGCGGTTATTGGTTATATATAAGTATATATTTTAGCATACTTCTAAATGTTAATAGTTAACTAAACTCATGACAAGTTTACAAATCAAATTTAAAAATTTCTTTTAAAAGAATAAACAAATAACATGAAAGCTATTCATAGTTAGACCAAAACTAAATCGGTTTTAAGAAATTTAATACAATTAAAGTTAGAATGAAAAAAAGTTAAACAAACAAAAGAAATTATAGTGAATAAGGAAAAGAAAAAAACATATAGAAAAGCAAATGAAATCTATATCATTCTTTAACTCGAAACTATAACATGACAAGTGGACAAATGTAATGAAACAAGTGATTGGCTAACCGCGCGATGCTGCGGTTATTTTTCCCTTCTGCAGTTATTTTCCCCTTTTGGGATTTACCGTAGGAGCAAGTTCGAGAATCGAGGATGAGAATTTTGAGTACCGAAATATATATTATACATAGGTTTGTAGTTTACAAAAAGTAACACCAGGTCTACATAGGATTATTTACATGGATCATTAGGAAAATAGATAAGTACAAAAAATGTTGCATATATTGGTACAAAAGATGGTCCAGGTGGTCCAGTTGGTTTGTTGCATCACTACTTAACTGGTGATGATCTTTTATTCAATGTTTTTTTCTTTGATTCTTTTGCTGGCATATGTGTTACACAACTGAAGGGAAAGAAATGCGATGCGCGTAAAGTCTGTATGCCCTAGATATTTTCTATTTGCATCACATTTTACAAACATAGATAATAAACACACCTCATGTCACTTGAAAAATAGTTGAGATTCTTAATTTAATGAGTGCAGTTGGTGAACAGAAGTGGGCAGAGAATTATAAATGTGTGTGGCAATATGGGCAACTTGGGTCAAGCGTCCAGTCACAACTTTGAGTCAATATGGGTAACTTCAAGAGCTGTTGAAAAGGTTCAACTTATGTTAACCTTCCAACCACTCTATCCTTTTATTAGAAAAGGTTGACAAAAGTTAGTAGTTGTACCTTGACCCATTAGTAAATATATAACAACCATATTCACGTTAGAGATAGAATTGTCTGCTCTAGATATAAAGCTTGATTAATATAAGCTGAGCATACTTCATAAATTTATAATTACTGATGATAATGATATAGGTAAAGGGTTGAGATGGTCTCATTCAAAAGAGATTAATATATAGTGGGTCAAAACGATAATAGTGGTTTGACCCTACAATCCTCTTCGATTTGGCTGCTCGTAAAATATTTACAATTTAACATATGCAATATGATTACAAATTACAAAATCTAGCATTAGAAAAATGACTCGTTTTTCAGTTTTACATCGACCGAGTGGTCTGGTCAGCAAACGTACAGTGGGATGTTAGGCTGACCCCCCTTTCTTCCCATTAGTAATGAGTGCATAATAATTATTTGATAGTGTTATAGCATTATCATAAAAGGATGGAAGTAATGTAACTTGACCTTAAACTGCTATTCGTCTACGGTGCGACATACTTTTTGACTGGTGTTTATGCTACCATACGTTTTGATGTCTCCAATATGATGTATTGACCTAATGTAATCTGGTTATATAAAAAAACATAACTCATGGAGATAGTATGAAGGGGAAACGAAGAGAAGCCGTGCATTATCTGTTAGAATTGTACAGATGTTGGGTTTGGTCTGCGACTGTTCCTTGTCACACAAACACATAAGGCAAAGTAGCATAAACATTGGCATCAACACCGTCAGCAAGAACACATTTTTTAGAACCACACTTTCTTTGTCGTTTTCTACTTCACATTACACTATAACAAACTAATCCAACACACTCAACCAAACTTTACTTACTATTTAACTAAAGTATAGATCATAGAGACCTTCCATAAACCTCAAAACATTCGCATACCAATATACCATAATAAGCACTTATGAAATCAAATCAAATAATACATAATAACAAAACAATAAAATAACAAATATAAAGAGCAAACCTCAAAAGAACAAACTTACTACTTAACACCGTAAACAGGAGAACGCCCAAAATACCAGAAGCAACAAAGCATCAACATCAATGAATTAAGCAACACACCAATGCAGACACCAAAACTAAACATAAAAGACCTAAATCAAGCAGCATGTAACAATCGAAAAAAATACCTACACAATTAAAATAGTTAATTGCAAAATAGCGATGAAGAACGTTACCAATTTTGAAAAACACTGAATTCGTTTAGAACACGACACGTAACCGAAGAAGCGGATACCTGTAAATTACACCTTAGCTGTAGAAGTGGATACCTGTAGGAAGAAAAAAAACAAAGCAAAAACAACATATTCGAACCGTGGCGGATTAAAAGGCAACATTCTGTAGGAACCACTTAACGTAGATTAAAAAAAACATAAATAATATAAGAATAAAACTACAATAAACACTCATATAAGTCTGAAATGTTAAATGACAAACCTACTCACTTGAAGTGCCAGTTAAGATTAGTAACCATAGTTGTGCAACATTAAAAAAACAATCAAAAGATACACACATTAGTAAGTACATCTAAAAAACACCCTAGAAACACCTAATTTATAGATAAGCGTGATAATTTTGGAAGTTAAATAGAAAAACAGAAAGTTTAAAACTTACAATTAATATGTTTGTTCCTTTAATCATTTCACGTGAGATAATATATCTACGTCAACAATGAAAACATCGATTCAAAACATTCGATACACGATAAGTATACATCATATATTGGGCTGTGTGAACTTACCTTGCTGACGGCGACGATAGCTGCAACAACAGAAATAGCGAAGGTTTTAGGTAAATCACCTCAAACCCTAATTTTTATTCCAAATAGGCAGTCAATTTTAAAGATCCGGGAAAAAGGAATAGGTGTTTAACATGAACAACACCTAAAAGTGGTTATACTATCGAACCTCGAGAAACCTACCTAAATCAATCGGTTGATGGAGAGATATCAGATGGTAGGAAAATTGGGGAATGGCAGAGATAGGGAGAGAGCAGAAGAATGTGAGTGAAGAGTGTAGAAGCGTTTACAACGACGATGTGAAATCAACCATCGCGAAGGTTCCAGAGCAAGATGTAATTTACAGAATTACCCTTTTACAATATTATAATCGAGTGAAACAAATATCTGCTAAGATAAAAGACCAAAATACCCTTTTGAATTAAAAAATCCGAGTCTACAGCTACCAACATTCACTCAAATGTAATATTAACGAGTCAGGTCATGTTCTCGGAGAAATCAGTTATGTTATCATGGTTGTAGTCAGCAGGGTCATGTGTGAGTTTCCAGGGATGTAGACCCTCCTAATGAAGACTTTTATGGTTAGTACCCTACAATATGCTTCTCAGCCAATGTAATAGGTTGTTTAAAACTTCTATCAGTAGTTACCTCTTAAAAAAAGCATATGGTTCTGGTTGTACATAGCAAAACTCTGCTAAAGTATGTTCCTAATGGCAATTGAAAAACTCTTTACCTTAAGTATGTCTCGGCATTTTAACATTTATAATGTACAACCCCTTCATAAACACCTTCTTAAACAATAAACGAAAACGTGGTCCGCCGCCGCATCGCGCGGCTGATCACATGCTTGTTTACTCAATTGTAATAATAATAATAAAAAGTTGTTGTCTACAGTAACAAAAATTTACTCAATTGTAATAATAATAATAATAATGAACCCCAACAACTACTATATTTACAATATTGACATAAATAAGGAGGGCTGATGCCCCCTTTTGTCTCCATTACATTCCGCCCATTGTCTTAACTAACGTGAAAATAGATGTACAACGATAAATTAATAACCATATAAATGAACGAGTCAAGACTATAGGTAAGTTCTTTTAAATAATACGACATTTAAAAGTATTAAGGTTGACTGATTCTGATTCTCATGTAAATACTGAAAATGCATAAGTGTTAGGTTGACTTTTAGTGGCAGTTTCTGATGCACACATTTACTGACATTTTCGAGAACACTTTCTGATGCATAAAATCCAGGGTCTATCCAGGGTCTTACAGATTAATACTTGTCCAAGGTGAATAAAAGTTGATATAAGTTAGAGGTAATCTTTTAAAGGGATAGAAAGATTATATTTGCTATCTACAAAGGAGTACAAGACTTGTAAATCGGATCTCCACCGGGTTTGGAGAAAAAAGCTTAGTGAAGTAAAACTCCCGATTAGTGAATCGGGGAGTGGATTAAGGTGAATTAGTTAACATCCACCCGAACCCCTATACATCCTTGTGTTTATGTTCTTTACTTTACTTTTCGTATTACTTCAAACATAAACGCTACACGCATTGAATTTGAGTTAATTAAGTTGATCAAGGATTATTCAAATCTTGTTGATCATCGAAAAAGTTTTAAAAATCGTATTAAGTAACTATTCACCCCCATCTAGTTACTTACAATCTCAACATAGTGATACTCAAGATACATGAATTAAATAGTTGTTCATAAACGTTTCACCTTTTCTTTGCTTTCTCCCCTTATCAAATGAATGGATTAGAACTGTCATGATGTGGATTTGGATGTGCTTGACTAGAAAAGTTGATCGTATATACCCACTTTGACATTTTTAAATAACATTTTGAAGTAATGAAATGACTAGTCAAAGACCCGCGGATTCGCGTGTTTGAGTAAAGGAATTTGATATTGTAATGTAGAAAATTGGATTCTATTGTATTTTATAACGGTATACAATTTTTGTTTTGTGATACACACCAAATGAAGTAACGCGACATTAAAATAGAAATGAAAGTTTCAACACTACTGAATTAGTGATAAAAAATCACATGAAAAAATTGCCAACTACAATACACCAGGTTCGGCTGCGCGTTCAGTACATAACCTTTATAGAAGTTATACTAATAATATTGATGGATAACCATGGTAGTGATGAAATGAAGTTTTGAACACATGAAGAAGCAAGATTACAATTATCCCTCCGACTATCATTCCTCAGAGTTGCATCAACACATGCTCATCGCCACATCCGTTTCCCGAAATTTCACCTACATTTTTTAAAATCACATGAAACCTATCATCACATAAAAATCTATCACCATTTCAAAATATTGTTGAAAGATTCTTATACACCAAAAATTGATTACAACTAGTTGTGGAGCCCTCGCTTCGCGCCGGGGGCTCCGTTTTGAATGCGAGTTAAAAAAAAGTCTTTATCTATTTTGTAAAAAAGAATTTTTTTCGACATCTAACATTGAAGGGTTGTTCCTTTTGTGAAAGTTGCTTCTTTTAGCGTTCGGGTTTTATTTAAAAAAAAAAATTAAGTAAAGTGGGGGTTCGATTTGTATTTTAATAAAAGTTAGGGGGTTAAGTTTGTGAAATGTGAAAAAAATATACGTATAAAGTGGGAGTTCGATTTCTATTTTAATAAAAGTTAGGGGGTTAAGTTTGTGAAAACTGAATATTAGAAAAGAAAAAAAAGTTAGTAAAGTGTGGGTTCGATTTGTATTTTAATAAAAGTTAGGGGGTTAAGTTTGTGAAATTTGGAGAAAAATATATGTATAAAGTGGGGGTGCGATTTGTATTTTAATAAGAGTTGTGGGGTTAAGTTTGGGAAAAATATATGTATAAAGTGGGTGTGCGATTTGTATTTTAATAAGAGTATAAAGTGGGGGTGTGATTTGTATTTTAATAAAAGTTGGGGGGTTAAGTTTGCGAAATTTGGGGAAAAATATATGTATAAAGTGGGGGTTCGATTTGTATTTTAATAAGAGTATAAAGTGGGGGTGCGATTTGTATTTTAATAAAAGTTGGGGGGTTAAGTTTGAGAAAAATATATGTATAAAGTGGGGGTGCGATTTGTATTTTAATAAGAGTATAAAGTGGGAGTGTGATTTGTATTTTAATAAAAGTTTAGGGGTTAAGTTTGCGGATAGTGGGAAAAGAAATAGTACTATTCATTTTTCCTTTCCCTTTTAGATATAGGTATATAATTATAGAAAGGACTATCCGTGTGTTTTTTAGCCAACCACAAGGACTATCAGTGTAATTAAGTCAATTAGCAACTAACGTAGGTCTTTTAGCAACTAACGTAGGTTATGTTAAATATAACCAAGAGAAAATTAAAACCAACACGCTAATTGTCTTGGAAGTGAAGTCTAAACCTATACAATACAAAGGCATAACCACTATTACTTTAAAAATATGATATATTTACTGATCAAGCCCCAAATACATATAAACATGTTTAAATTGTCGTTGTTGTAGTCTTTCAAATATGATTGAGGGACAACGAACTAATTAGTTTGTAACAACCCTCACTTTTCGACTTCTAAATTACTGAATTAACCCTAGGGTTATATGTCTGACTATATGTATTAAGGGTTGTTATATACAATTAAATATTGACCGAATAGTAATTTTTAGTCAACAATGTACGCTTAAATAAATAATATATTATTAATTTATATAATTTGACATAATTTAACTAAGTATATAAACTTTGTATCACTTTTATTATTTAGTTAATGTATTATATATTTAACTATATAATAAATCTAATTATATATAAATGTAATAATATTTACAAACTTACTAAAACTATAGTTTAATAATTAAAATCATAATTATTATTAAAAATACAAAATACCGAATTATTTATTATTTTTATGCAAAATTTGTATTTATTAATTAAATAAAACAAAAATAAAAAAAATAAAAAAAATATTATTGACAAATATTCTTGGAAAAGCATTAAATCAATTTGTTTATTTATATAAAAAAAATCCTTAAAATAAATGAAAAAATAAATAAATAAATAAATAAATTACTTTTTAATTAAAAATTTGTAATGGAAAAACTACTTTTATTATTTTATTTTGTGCATTATCCCATGACCTAACATTTAATACTTTTTAATTTTAAAATCCCATTAAGAATTAAAATATTTCTTTTTATTTTAATTATTTTACCTAATTTTTTTAAGTATAAATACCCCTCATTTCTCATTCAAACTCACACCAAAATTTCTCTCATTCTCTCTTTGAAGAATTACTACTAGTAAGTATTCTTTTCTTACTTTTTATTTTTTTTTTACTTTTTACTTTTTACTTCGGTTATTATTTTTACCGAAACATGTAAATAATGTTATAAATTATATGCAATTAAAAATAAAATAAATAACATGTATGAACTATTACTATTACTAGCACCTATAACCTACTACTTATATTGTAACAAAAAAACATTTTGGGATATGTATTAGAGATGTATAGATCTTCGAACTTTCTTGACAAATGGTTTCTATGAGATTCTAGGCAGAGGATTTGGATTTTCGATTTAAAGGGTCCTATGGCTCAAGCCCCTAGATCTAAATTAGCCATTCGAAGGGAAAGGGGTGATTGGAAGCTTATCTAATACGACAAGTATCCTAAAATGGAAAACACTGATAAAAGTAGAAACTCTCTAGTCATAGAAACTTAGTAAAATAAGAAACTTTCTAAAAATGGAAACTTTATAAAAATAGTAACTTACTAGGAATAGAAACTTAATAAAACAAACTATACTTAAACACATACTTAAACTTAAACATGGGCAAAATACTTAACTACTCTTAAATGTCAATAGGTTGACTTTCCTGCTCACTCGTTCAACTCTTTATTCCGAGGAATAACTCTCTCTCTACTTACTAAGGTGAATTCATAGCCCCTCTTTAATTGCTAGCAAACTTACTTACTTTTACTTGGGGTGAGACACATGCTGTTTTTACTTTTTACACTTTAGACACAAGTACCAAACTGTTAAACTATGTTATACCCGGCTATGTCCGACTAAGTCCCTACAGTGATATTTTTAATTGCTGCGGCATGCTTAATTATTGGGGGTAGGCCTATCGGGAGTAACGTCCCCGATACATTTGACCAAGTCATTGTATTACTTAATAATGAAATTAAACCGACAAGGACAGACACAACTTGTCATGGGGCAAACTTGAACGTTTAGTCTAAATATCACGCATTGGCATAACTTTTTGATCCTGCGGGAGATCAACTTTACAAACTAAATCTTGTGGTCTAAAACAACGACAAACTTTTTGTTAAACCTATGAACTTCACTCAACCTTTTTGGTTGACACTTTAGCATGTTTTGTCTCAGGTGCTGTTTGATTCAAGCTCTTATACTTACTGCTTATGTGATGCTACTTGGACATAGGATCGAGAGATATCGCATTTATTACTTCTGCATGTGAACATTTACGATATTGTTATTCCTGTCATTGTAACGACATTTCATTTTCCGCTGCGTACTCATTAAAGTTAAATTCATCATTTAGTATTGTTCTCGTTTATTATAATATGTTGGTATGTTTTGATATTAGTGACGTTCCTTCCAGACCCTATTGGGAGGACGTTACAGATTGGTATCAGAGCATAACCAGGCTGTTATAGAGAACCAGGATTGCATTTTTATGTGTGCCTTACTTGTTAGCTAGGGTGCCTTAGCAATATAGGAAACTATAACCTTTCTTGCCTTAGAATTAAAGCACTTACGATTGCCCCATAATCTTAACGATTATGCTTAAAGATTCTAATCAAAATATCCTTCCTAATGTTAGGATGTCTAATTATCATCAAACGACCAAAATGAATCTTTTCAAGCCAACCGAAAAAGATACTGAAAGGTCTTCCACAGAAAGACCAGTCCAAAGTCCACCTTATGACTTTGGTGGTCCTCCCTCACCAAATTATAGCCCAAATACTACTCTAAAGTTACATGGGTCTCCTGAATACTATCCAACCCCAAGGAATAAAGACAAGAGGAAATGTCTTGAAGAATCTGGGCCGTCAAAGAAAAGATCCCGATCTCCTTCCTACGATGAAGTTGATGCCAAGTACGAGCTCATGAATCTGCGAAAAACTACCGATGACCTTATTCGCCATATTGCAAGGATCGATGCTCAAATGAAGGAAAAAGACCTAGCGATCAAGAAGCTCATGGAGGAAAATGCTGAGCTAAAGAAAGAGATTATATACATACATTTGTTTTATCCCATGACCGATGTGGACTTTGGTTTGCACCCTTACAAGAAATGCCCGATGGGGGAAGCAATATCTCTCCTACCTAAGAGAAGATGTTGACTTTAGATTGAAGATGGAGGAAAACCACGTGAATAATCAACTTTCTATGAGGGACCACAAGTACCATGTAATCAACAATGATGTTTCCAATCTTTATGATAACATCGAGTATCTTTATGAGGAACAAAAGGAGAAGAACGACAAGTTTGAGAAGTTTATGAAGGAGGTTGAGGACGAGAAGAAGAAATATGAAGACTACTTCAATCTTAATATTTCCTAGTTATTTTCTATCTATGCAAAGGCTAGGCCTTAAACTATTTCTATCCCCGAATCGTGTAATAAGAAGGCTTGTTTAAAGCCTTGTTCTTAATAAAATAAAGTGTTTTGTTTATATCATATTCATCTTTATTCCACTTATTTTTTTTTTCAAACTTATGACCTATCAAGTTTATCAAACTTCTATATGTAATTGAAGATAACGGTTCGTCCACAAGCTCCTGCTACTACTTCAAACACTCACGTATCTTATGCCTTTATGCATCGGTTTGCGAACCGGAAAATATTATTGGGTTATCACAGTATACGAATTGAAATTCTTTAATCAATATCTGGTTACAAATCTCAACACATCATACCACCATTATTACATAAATGGATGACACATCATATCTTATCATGTCTATAAACTTTGTCTACCACTTATCCTAAATTTCCTCCGTAAATTACGGAAATCTTTTTGCTATAAATACGTATTCAAGGAGACGAATATATCATTCGGTATTCAATACCCATTTCATATCAAACCCTATTCCAAACATATAATATGAATTTCTCAAACTCTTCAAGCTCCCACGGCAGCGTAACCGGAACAAACGAACCAATCAGCCATCATCTATTCTGGATGAATTGGGGATGGGTTCGTAGCCGACTCAATCAATGGAGACAAGAAGAAGGTGATCCCTTCCACCAACCGAATTCACCTCTTGGCGAAGAACCTGAAGCGCTTACCGGCGAACCAGTCCGAAACACCATTTTCTCTCTTCTTCCCAGGGTATCCCGTCACGAATATATAATATCGAAGATTCTAGATCTTATTCACCCCCTTGTTCCAACCACCAATCATCCCGGAATAATAGAAGAAGTCAACGAGCTTCGCGCTCGAGTAGTAGCTCTGGAAAATCTAGTGCGAAACCTACGAACACCAGCAGCAGCACCAGCAGCATAACCAGCATCACCACCAGTACCATCAGTACCATCAACATCACCACTAACAGCATCAGCTTCATCAACAACAACATTCGCATCCCCCGCCTCAACAACACACTCAGTACCTCAAACATCAACATGATACGCCCCATAGATACCAAGGAATATTATAAATAAAGAGTTAAGATGTATTGACTCATTCTTCGTGAAGAATTATATATGTATACCCTATATATATGATTTGGAACAATAATAAATCTTGTCGTACTAAGCAATTACGTGAGAATCTCAACTAGTATGTACTACTTGGTTAATTCATATCACTAATATGCTATGATGTACACCCTTCGCTAATGACTTAACAATTGTTAATCACTGCTTCAGCACAATAAACTCCATTTCATAATAAATCAAGTATAACGATGAATGTATTGATTCATAACTTCATTAGCGAAATATTTCGCAACAATTATGAAATCTCTAAGATTTTGGAGATTAATTACTCTCGTTCCAAACCGCAAATCAAATGAGTTTAATATATAATAACTCATTAAATCCATGATTATATCTGAAGAATACATATATGAACGTATATCTTCATAAAGATTGTAAAAACTGTTAATTGTGAAAATATTTTAACGGGTAGGTAATACCCGAGAAATATTTACATCTCACATAAATACATTGTACATTCTTCAATTTCGATTCATAAATCATTAATTATACTCACTGCCTTCACTGTGATACACAATCATTTTCATAGAAATTTAATTACACATTCTGAAATTAACATACCAGAATTCAAGTAAAGCTTTAGCAGGTGTTATCTTCCTAAAGATCACTACATTCATGAATTATATTCATTCGTGTTCTATGATGAATTATCACATCAAACCACCGAAATTATCATCAACAACGCCTATTCGTTAACCATTAGATCCGTTGACGATTACAATCAGCGTTTAATCATCTAAAAAATAAAATTTCTTGAAACCATCTCGGATTGATAACCAATGATTCAGATATGGTAGCATTAAATGCAGAGGAAACAAAAGAATTTTCCTCGTCATTGGAACTAAGAAATTCTGAGATATCACTGTATCTTTCGTTATAAATATCCTCTATATTTCTGAAGATATCTTTATAACGATTCTTGTCAGTAATTAATTATCTCTTTGCGATATCTTTATCACATCATAAAGGAAACTGTTTTAGTTTCTATATTATGTAAAGTTCAAGTTTAAATTATGTATGATTTGAAGTAGTGTTGGGAATTGAAGCATGAGTTAGTATAATATAATGACGTCAGGCCAACGTGATTATATTACAGTAAGTCATGCTAAATTTTTAATGGAAGATGATGATTCATAGACTTTATAATCATCATTTGCCATGTTACACGACTCTTATCTATTTAAACTCTAAACATATCAAGAAAATATTTTTCTTGATAATTCGGTCTTTTCCGGATATTCTGGTAATATGACAAATCAAATCGTGCTATTACCTTTCCTTCTGCTTTGAATATCATGATCATTCGAAACTTCATACCTACGAATTCTGGACCGTTGCTTGCTTTACAAAAGCATGAAGCTTCGACATATAAGGGAAAATATAAATCCCGATAACAACACTGAAATTACAAACCGTGTATATCAATGCGTATAGCAATATAAAGACACGGGAGAACTAAAAACACAATAAATCCTAGAGCATAGTAGAAGTAAACAGACTCCTCTGGTGGGAGTTGGAAAAGAAGGATGATTGTGGCGATAACCAATATAATGTCAAAGACAAGAACTAGATTGAGCATATTAACAAAACTTTGGAAGTATGAATTGAGAAAGAAAGTATATAAGTGGTGAAGATAATGAAACGGAAGAAGCTAATTTATAGCAAAAATTCCAGACACAGCAATCGAGGCAATTCACCGCATTTAATTAAAGAAAATCCTAATTTTCGTAATTACCGGAAAATCATATCTTATAAAGATTTCGAAGATTTCTTCAATTCCTTGAAATCCGGAAATCAATCGTAACTACGTCAAAAGTTAAGGCGAACATTTAATTTTCTCATTTACTCTTTTACGATAGCTTCGTTTATACTCTTTCTATAATCGAATTACTTTATCCATATTATTTAATGTCGATAAAACTCTAATTCATCATTCTTGTTATAAATAATGACGATCTCTATCAAATTTCATGACTATGATTTTCATGAACTCCTCTCTGTTTTGTCTGCCTAATATTGCAGCATAAACGCTCAAGGTTTTAAATGAGCTCAATATTATTCATAACACATTTCATGTATCCAATTTACTGAAATGACTTGCATAACATCATCATTTTGAATGATCTCTGCATTAATGATAAAATACACTTCGTAGAAGAACCTATAGAGATTATGGTTTGTATGACTTAAACGCTTGAAACAAAACAATATTCTATCCTTTGGAAAACACGCAAGGCCCCGAACATACCTGGGAACGTGAAGACCAAATGAAACAGAAATATCCCCATCTCTTCTCAACCGCTGATGCATCCGAGAAGTCTACCTAAAACTTCGGGACGAAGTTTTTATTAACGGGGAGGTACTGTAACAACCCTCACTTTTCGACTTCTAAATTACTGAATTAACCCTAGGGTTATATGTCTGACTATATGTATTAAGGGTTGTTATATACAATTAAATATTGACCGAATAGTAATTTTTAGTCAACAATGTACGCTTAAATAAATAATATATTATTAATTTATATAATTTGACATAATTTAACTAAGTATATAAACTTTGTATCACTTTTATTATTTAGTTAATGTATTATATATTTAACTATATAATAAATCCAATTATATATAAATGTAATAATATTTACAAACTTACTAAAACTATAGTTTAATAATTAAAATCATAATTATTATTAAAAATACAAAATACCGAATTATTTATTATTTTTATGCAAAATTTGTATTTATTAATTAAATAAAATAAAAATAAAATAAAAATAAAAAATAAAATATTATTGACAAATATTCTTGGAAAAGCATTAAATCAATTTGTTTATTTATATAAAAAAAATCCTTAAAATAAATGAAAAAATAAATAAATAAATAAATAAATAAATTACTTTTTAATTAAAAATTTGTAATGGAAAAACTACTTTTATTATTTTATTTTGTGCATTATCCCATGACCTAACATTTAATACTTTTTAATTTTAAAATTCCATTAAGAATTAAAATATTTCTTTTTATTTTAATTATTTTACCTAATTTTTTCAAGTATAAATACCCCTCATTTCTCATTCAAACTCACACCAAAATTTCTCTCATTCTCTCTTTGAAGAATTACTACTAGTAAGTATTCTTTTCTTACTTTTTATTTTTTTTTACTTTTTACTTTTTACTTCGGTTATTATTTTTACCGAAACATGTAAATAATGTTATAAATTATATGCAATTAAAAATAAAATAAATAACATGTATGAACTATTACTATTACTAGCACCTATAACCTACTACTTATATTATAACATAAAAACATTTTGGGATATGTATTAGAGATGTATAGATCTTCGAACTTTCTTGACGAATGGTTTCTATGAGATTCTAGGCAGAGGATTTGGATTTTCGATTTAAAGGGTCCTATGGCTCAAGCCCCTAGATCTAAATTAGCCATTCGAAGGGAAAGGGGTGATTGGAAGCTTATCTAATACGACAAGTATCCTAAAATGGAAAACACTGATAAAAGTAGAAACTCTCTAGTCATAGAAACTTAGTAAAATAAGAAACTTTCTAAAAATGGAAACTTTATAAAAATAGTAACTTACTAGGAATAGAAACTTAGTAAAACAAACTATACTTAAACACATACTTAAACTTAAACATGGGCAAAATACTTAACTACTCTTAAATGTCAATAGGTTGACTTTCCTGCTCACTCGTTCAACTCTTTATTCCGAGGAATAACTCTCTCTCTACTTACTAAGGTGAATTCATAGCCCCTCTTTAATTGCTAGCAAACTTACTTACTTTTACTTGGGGTGAGACACATGCTGTTTTTACTTTTTACACTTTAGACACAAGTACCAAACTGTTAAACTATGCTATACCCGGCTATGTCCGACTAAGTCCCTACAGTGATATTTTTAATTGCTGCGGCATGCTTAATTATTGGGGGTAGGCCTATCGGGAGTAACGTCCCCGATACATTTGACCAAGTCATTGTATTACTTAATAATGAAATTAAACCGACAAGGACAGACACAACTTGTCATGGGGCAAACTTGAACGTTTAGTCTAAATATCACGCATTGGCATAACTTTTTGATCCTGCGGGAGATCAACTTTACAAACTAAATCTTGTGGTCTAAAACAACGACAAACTTTTTGTTAAACCTATGAACTTCACTCAACCTTTTTGGTTGACACTTTAGCATGTTTTGTCTCAGGTGCTGTTTGATTCAAGCTCTTATACTTACTGCTTATGTGATGCTACTTGGACATAGGATCAAGAGATATCGCATTTATTACTTCTGCATGTGAACATTTACGATATTGTTATTCCTGTCATTGTAACGACATTTCATTTTCCGCTGCGTACTCATTAAAGTTAAATTCATCATTTAGTATTGTTCTCGTTTATTATAATATGTTGGTATGTTTTGATATTAGTGACGTTCCTTCCAGACCCTACTGGGAGGACGTTACATAGTTGCTCCATTGTAGTTTTCTTATAGTCCTTTGACATTATCATCAAGAAATTGAGCATAAATCTCAACAACCAACCCCCACTACAATGCATCAGCTAATTAGTTAAGATTCATGCTCAATTTGTTGTGATAATGTCAAAGAACTAACCTGTAATGCCTCTACGTTCTTTGTAGCCAACACTTTTTTTACAAAGGTGGCAACTGAGGACACAACGTAAAGATCAAGTGTAGATTTTTCCTTTTTCAAGTGTAATTAGCACGCTGCTAGTAAGTCACTGTAACCACAGCTCAAAACTTGTAGGTGGCGATATTGGTTTGACCTTTCTTGCTCTGTAAATACATCGTGAGCCAGAGCACAATGATCATAAGACAGCTTAATAAGTTTTCTACATAGTTTTTCCATTGGCTGGCTCAGTTCGTATGCATCTTGTAGTTATAGTTTCCACCAACGTTACTCCAATCGGTATTATTTACTCCTTTTGATTCATCAAAACCTGCAATTTATTATCGATGTTAATTGATTGTACCGTTTATGTTTAAGGAATAACATTTGAAGCGGGGAAAAGATGGCTTTAATTAATGTTCATCACTGATCAATGAATAAATAAAAATAACTAATATTATTTCAATGTATCCTTTGTTCACGCATAGTTTCAGAATTGTGCTGGAAAATGATAACGCTACTAATATCATTGGTAACAACTATAGTCCACATGAACCAAAATATGAAGCATATAGTTACCTGATTGAATGTTGAATTGAGTAATAATACAGTTATAAGTTAACATGATACATCATTCAATCAACTTTATGCGTATACAAAACCTAAATCGAATGGTTGTTTGCATATATAAAACCTAAATCGAATTGCATTATTCAATGAACATGATGACTCAAAATTTAAACTAATCAACCCGGGCTGACCCAATTAATACCATATGATGACATTTTAGACGTGCTAGTGGCTTCCGTTTATCCAAATTACAGATATGGGTTAAAATATGCAACATTACATTTAGGTTTTTCATAAGTTTTCTCCACGGATCTGGCAAATGTGACCGCTTACATTCTTTATAGAAGTCCTCTACACAAACACAAAATCATATTTCAAATTATATCAACTTTAAATAGTTTAATCACACAACTAAGTATCTAAGATAAACACTTTAAGATCGATTAAACATTGTAAAAAGGTTGCATCTATAAAAATCAAATCAACACCTCAAATCGATAAAAATTGCAAAATCAACTCAAAATAGTATAATTAATCAGTACGATATTTGATCAACTCACTATAAAATTTTCAAATCAAATAAAAGTAGTGTAGCATAAACTAAAAGTGTGAAACCTGAACATATATTCGAAAAAAGGGTTTAGTTAAAATACACCGACCGAAAAAACCCGGTGATCGTCATGAATCGTATTGGCCATTTTCACCGATTAAAAATACAATCAAATTAAACCCTAAAAATGAATGATATTTGGCGACTTATAACCCGAGATTCCACGGTTGTGATCATGATGAAAATACATTTAAATTTGCGAATGAAAACCTGAGATTCAGGGGTTGCACCGGGTTGTTAAATTGACGTTTGATAACCCATAATATTGTTTGATGATTTCATTACAAACCTTAGACATTGTTGTTTGACATTCAAATGAATTCAGCAGAAGATTTAATACGATTATGTAGTATTGATATTAAAGATCGATTCAATAATCGACACATATAGAACCCGTCGACTGATTGTATAGAATTTTTTAGTCTTCTAATTTTGAAATGTAACCTACCACATCAAATTAGGAACGTTCACGGTCAATATAAGCGTTGAAGATATATATATCAACTGCAATGAATAAAATAAAATAATATTAATAGTAACTGTATCATTCCATTTTTTTATTCAGCATTTTACTTCTTTTTATTAAATTTAGATCAATTTTTGAAATTTGAATGATTTACGCAAAATTAATATTAATGGAGGGTATTGATGTCTTTGACTTTGATCTTGAAAAACAATTACGTAATATAAATTTGGACAATGAAATCAATGGCTGGAATGAGCTTTTCTTATAGATCTAATGGTTAAGAATTGTGTTTTCAAATATTTATTACATTACATATTTTAGCTTCTCTTTTAATAAGTAATAAAGAGATAAAGAGATATGAATGAATAAATAAGGAGAATTGTATCGATATTTTGACATTAGGGATTAGGGATAGGGCTCGGGATTTGGGAGGGAGGAATGTGTCGTGTTTTAGGTCCAACGATTTTGGATATATATGTAAATAAATCATTTATTTCAATCTAATGTAATTTGAGTATGTTTGACAAAACTATTTGGTAGCTTTTAGGTTGTAGTTGGTAACTGTTAGTTTTTTATGTATATTTTTTTGGTGTTTAGTAGAGTAGCTGAATCTGTTAAATAAAGAGTAAAATGAAAAAAAACTGGAAGCTAAACGCTAGTTTTAGTAGCCTATAGTTTTTTTTTCTTTGTTTAAAAACTTTAAGTTCCTTTAACCAAACAAATTTCTTTTTATTAAATATGAATTTTTTTTATAAAAGTTAAAAGCTAAAAACTCTTAAAAATTTCACGACAAACATACCTCTAATGTAAGTTAGCTTTTGAATCTAAAGAGCTTTACAAATTCCATTTTAAAGGAAAAGAAGGTCAAAACTAATTATTTTATAAATTTATGTAAACATTACTTAAAAGCTACCTTTAAAGTTATAAGATATGCTTAAATGATATGTGTGACGACTCCGTCAAAACACTTAACGGTTCCGTCACTTGGTCCCACAGCTTGATCGAAACTCTATATGAATTTAATAAAACAACCTTGCATTCTTTATTTAAAAATGATTTCCTATAAAGGAAATCTACTAAAATGTATAAGTTTAGAAAAACTATACAATAATACTTTAACCAAAAGTTGACCAAAATAAAGTCAACAAACAACCACTTTTTAATGTAACAAAATAGAATGCAAGTTAATGTTTAACAAAAGCTGCCATCATAAATATGCAGACTCTCTAAGCACAGCGGAAGCAATCAATCATGAACCTGAGAATAAAACATGCGAGTAACTGTCAACAAAAATGTTGAGTGAATTATAGGTTTAATATTGCAAACAATATTTAATTTAAACAATAAAAATTTATGTTTGAAAACATAAAAACTCCTTTTTGAACCACCAAATTATATGCTAGAAAACATATAGTAAAACATTATTCCATTTTCCGTGAGCCACCTGGTAACCACTTAACCATTTATTTACCCTTGCCAAACACAATAAATAATATACACCGAACAAGTGTATCTACAACAAAATACGAAGTACTAAACATTCCGATTATAAATTGCTAGCGCGACTAGCTCGAAATGGGGTTGTCAAACCCGATAGATCTATCCATAGGATTCGCGTTCACCAGTAGAAACCAGTGATTACAGTTACCAGACTAGGGAATATTTTTGTTCAACTCACAATGAATAATTTAAACCAACTTCCACTTGTGTCCAAAATATAAAATAAATTGCATGTATTCTCATCCCAAAAGATTTAAAATAGAAAATGGGACTATAACTCACCTTAATAGCAACTGAAGAAATCTCACAAACAAGCGAACAGCAAATAAAGTAAAGTGGTCAAGAAAGATCACAACGCCGACCTATAAATAAAGCAGGCCGATATAAATAACTAACTTAGGTCAAGTCTTAGTATGATAGCTATTGTACATGTTGCAAGTAGACATAGAATAACACTCGGCAAGCCTCGGTTTGACTGGAACAGCATACGGACACACACTTTCTATTTTTAGAAAGTTTCTATTTTTAGCAGGTTTCCATTTTTGGAAAGTTTTCTATTTTAGGAAAGTTTCTATTTTTGGAAAGTTTCTATTTTTGGAAAGTTTCTATTTTTGGAAAGTTTCCAAATTTAGAAAGTTCTATTTTTAGAAAGTTTTGAAGTTAGGAAAGTTTCCTTATTTAGAAAGTCAACAGAAGTCAACTGAAAGTCAAAGTCAACCGAAAGTCAACTCAAAAGTCAACCTTGGTCAAACATAGTCAACATTAATTTGAAAAGTGTAAGTTATAATAATAACATAGGTTATAATGTTTATTAAAGTCAAAAGTGTATAATTATGTCTTAACATAAGTTTAATTAAATAAAAATGAATTATTAAAGTTTAGATAAGTTTATATGATATAATTAATATAACATAAGTATTTAATTACTTAATTAAATATTAGTCATAATATAAGTATTATTAATTAATAATAAATTTTAAATCATATCATAAGTATTATTAATTAATAATGAATTATTAATCATATCATAAATTTCTAATTATACTTATTAAATCATAAGTATTTAATAATTAAATTATAATTAAATAATAACTAAGCCTTATAATAATTAAATAATTAATTAACCCTTATTATAAGTCTTATTATAATAATCTCATAATATAAGTTTAATACTTATCATAAGTATTTTCCATTAATAATGAAAGTATTATTAATCACAAGTTTAATTAAAATGTTAATTAAATCATAAGTATTAATTAAATGATATAATAAATATATATCATAAGTCTTAAATAATAATAATAATTACTTTTTATATCATAAGTAATTAAATGATAATGAAATCCATTATTTATATCATAAGTTTAATAATAAATCCCAAGTTTTAAATCAAAAGTTCATCGGGTCGTATCCTGAGCCCCGGGTGTCGGTTTTCGGCGAGCCTTACATATATCTCCGCCTAAGCAAACCACCCGACACTTTGGTACACTCAAGAACACACCATGAACAGCCCACAAGTCTTGATATACAGCCATGACAACACTTGGGAATTCAATTTACTCAAAACAGTGATTTAGGCACAACGGGTGAACCGTGGCTCGGATTTAGGTGACCCGAACATGAAAATTCGTCCCACCATCAGTCCTAACCAAATTGACACACCCTAAAGACACCAAGGATGATCACAAAGTCGGACCATACCTTGTTCTTGCCCATAACACCTTTCAATCTTTACCAAAAATCAAATTAAGCATATCTAGGGCTCCGGGAATCGAAACGACATGAATCCGGAGTCTAAAATTAATGTCTTGATGAGAGGAACTCATTTATATACTTTATTTTAACTTTTATATCAGTTACAAAGTCAGAAACACACGAAAAAGCTGCTGTCCCAATTAAATCAAACCGAAAACATATGCAAACGAGTAATTCTACGCATCCAATCAACAATACAATAACATATAAGCATCATACTATCATAATAACATCAAAATACAGAAAATTAAAGAAAAATTAAAAAGCTAGGGTTAGGGTTTATACCCTCATGAAGAAAAGATTAGTATAGATGCGTAGAGAACGATGCGGTGAATCCGATTATGATGAAAGCTTCTTGAAACAAGCAACAAATTGATGAAGATGATGATGATTTTGGGAGTGTTGGGTGACGGCTTTCAAGAGAGAAAAAGAGAAAGAGAAAATGAAATGAGAAAGTATTAGGTCATGAATCTTGAAAAATGGGAAATAACAAATATAAGGTAAAATGACTAAATGAAATAAAATGGGGGTTAGGCCTAATTTGGCCGAAATTTTTAGAGGGGGTGGGCCCCATTAGCTCAATTTGATGTTAAGTGTAAATGCTCGCGGCCCGAATGCCCGAACAAAACTCAAAACGCGCAAACGCTACTACGCGATTGATTTTTCGGAGAGATAACAAATACGCGACGAATAAAATATATAAACACTATATATAATCATATGACATTAGAATATCATATTTAAAATAATTTGGATTTAAAAATCTCAAAAGTTTGACCGTTGGTTTTAAAACCGAAAAGATTCGCCGGATAGAAATCCACAACACGTAGACACGCAAGATTTTAAATATGAATACAAATATTCACTTAACACATAATAATTAATATATTATTACAAAAATAATAATAATAATATAGGTCATAGAAATGACGTGGCACGATACCAATTAACGGTCGTTAAATAATTAACGGTAAAAGATAACGGAAAAAGTAGGGTCGTTACAGTACCTTCCCGTTACGGAAATTTCGTCCCGAAATTTAAGCAGGTGCAGGGGTTAACTCAGAATCTGGGAACAAATGCGGGTACTTCTGCTTCATCTGATCTTCACGCTCCCAAGTGAACTCGGGACCGCGTCCGGTGTTCCATCTAACTCGAACAATAGGAATTTTACTCTGCTTAAGAGTCTTTACCTCTCGGTCCATAATTTCAACAGGTTCTTCAATAAAATAAAGTTGCTTATCAACATGAAGTTCATCAAAAAGAATAGTTTCATTGGCCTCGGCCAAACACTTCTTTAAATTCGATACATGAAAAACGTCACGAATAGCACTGAGTTCTTGTGGCAATTTCAAACGATAAGCCACTGGTCCAACTCTCTCAATAATCCCAAAAGGTCCAACAATTCGAGGATTCAACTTTCCCCTTTTACCAAAACGTACCACACCCTTCCAAGGTGAAACTTTCAACATAACACGATCACCGACCTGAAAGTCGATATCGTTCCTTCTCTTATCAGCATAACTCTTTTGCCTACTCCTGGCAGTTCTCAATCTTTCCTTAATCTGTGCAATCTTCTCGGTAGTCTCGTGAATGATCTCTGGTCATGTGAGTTGAGCATCCCCAACCTCATTCCAACAGACAGGAGACCTACACTTTCTACCATACAGAGCTTCAAATGGTGCGGCTTTAATACTTGCATGATAACTGCTGTTATAAGAAAACTCATCCAGCGGCAAATATTTATCCCACCCATTTCCAAAATCAATAACACACGCTCTTAACGTGTTTTCTACGTTTGAATGGTCCTTTCACTCTGACCATCCGTCTGTGGATGATAAGCGGTGCTCATATCCAATTTAGTTCCTAGAGCACCTTGTTAGGACTGCCTCAGTCCAACATAATCGATACGGGAACACCATGTCTCGAAATAATCTCCTTCAAATACAAACGAGTAAACTTCTTCATTGAATATGTTTCCTTAATTGGCAAGAAAAGAGTTGACTTAGCGAGTCGGTAACAATCACCCAAATGGCATCATAACCACCCACAACTCCCGGTAACTTCGTAATAAAGTCCATTGCAATACCTTCCCACTTCCACTCGAAATTTCAAGTTGCACCAAAAGTCCTGACGGTTCTGATGTTCAGCTTTAACCTTAGCACAGGTCAAACACTTAGCCACATACATAGCCACATCAGCTTTCAAATTAGGCCACCAATGCAGCTCCTTAAGATCACGATACATCTTTCCTGAACCAGGATGGATAGAGTACCTAGACTTATGAGCCTCATCTAAAACAAGTTTTCGTAGATCACCAAACTTCGGAACCCAAAGGCATCCCGCAAAATACCGAGTTCCATCGGTTTGTACCTCTAACTATTTACTCAAGCCTCGGACCTTCCCGTTACAAAATTTTCCTCCTTCAAGGATTCTTGTTGTGCCTCAAGAATCTGCCTAGCGAGGTTTGTTTGAATTGTCATATTCAAGGCCCTAAACCTGCGAGATTCAGCCCTTTCTTTACGACTTAATGCATCAGCCACATCATTGGCCTTCCCCGGATGATATAAAAGTTCGCAATCATAATCATTTAACGTCTCAACCCATCTTCGTTGCCTCATATTTAACTGTTTCTGATCAAGAATATGTTGAAGACTTTTGTGATCAGTGTACAATGTACCTTTGACCCCATATAGATAATGTCTGCAAATCTTAAGCGCAAACACAACAGCTCTCAACTCTAAATCATGGGTTACGTAATTCTGCTCGTGAATCTTCAACTGACGTGACGCGTACGCAATAACTTTCTTTCGTTGCATCAAAACACAACTAAAGTCTTGACACGAAGCATCACAATAGATAACAAAATCATCATTACCCTCAGGTAGTGATAGTATCGGTGCAGAAGTTAACTTCTTCTTCAGAGTTTGGAAAGCAGACTCTTGTTCACTCTTCCACTCGTACTTCTTCCCCTTATGTGTTAAAGCAGTCAGAGGTTTCGCTACTCGTGAAAAATCTTGAATGAAGCTTCTATAATAGCCTGCTAATCCTAGAAACTGGCGAATCTGAGTAGGAGTTTTCGGAACTTCCCACTTTTCAATCGCCTCAATCTTAGCAGAATCAACTTGTATTCCCTATTTACTAACAATATGTCCGAGGAAATTGAACTTCTCTTAACCAGAAAGCACACTTAGGGAACTTAGCGTACAACTCTTCTTTCCTCAACAGATCAAGCACTAACTTCAAATGTTCTTCGCCCTTCATCACTCTTAGAATAAATAAGGATGTGGTCGATGAAAACAGTAACGAATTTGTCCAGATAGGGTCTACACACACGGTTCATGAGGTCCATGAACACAGCAGGTGCATTTATCAATCCGAACGGCATAACAAGGAATTCGAAGTGACCATAACGGGTACGGAAAGCGGCTTTCGGAATATCAGTTTCTTTAGCGCGTAATTGGTGATAACCGGAACGAAGATCAATCTTATAATAAACGGACGAACCTTGAAGTTGATCGAACAGATCATCAATTCTCGGAAGAGGGTAACGGTTTTTAACAGTAAGCTCGTTCAATTTACGATAATCAATACACAAATGAAATGAACCATCTTTCTTCTCAACGAACAAAATGGGAGCTCCCCAAGGGGACGAACTGGGACGGATGAAATAAAGTTGCAATAATGAAGGAAGAAATAAATATGGAGTAGTCACATCTGTGGCATAGATATTTAAGGCAATTCTCTCAAAGGAGTTAACGAGAATCATGGACTCCAAAGTAAATTTTCATTATATTTCCGAGAGGAAGACGTATGAAAGGTGTGATAATTCAACGAGAGTGAACTCCCTTGTACAATGAGCGAGGAAGTCTAGGATTCGTCCATATTCTTAAATTTATGTGCGGATGAAAAGAACGCGAATCATGGGTTATAAAGAATGGCCGACTCCAGGTGAGATGAATCTCCAAAAATAATTTCGTGCACCCTAAAGTATCGAATCCTAGGATTGATGTTTACGAGGGTGTTGCGGTTGACAGCAAAAATTGAGAGTAGAAACTCCTCAAACGGTCTAGAGTAATATATATCCATGATACCCATTATAACAACAGTTGGGGTAGAAACCCACCTATCGCCTTTTCTACAATAAGGTGACCATCGAGTGTACCCCAGAAACTTGATTTATCGGTCTGCGTTTCGGCCATGTCCAACCATAAGAGGGAAAATTCTATGAGCGCAAAGACTTTCCAACAAATTTACAAAGCCGGCCCCCAAAGTGGTGTATGAGTTTCTATCAATGAACTTAATGGTAAGTTTCATCCTTAAACGGAGGATGAGGAGAACTGTGATCCAAACACTCAGTAAAGTAATGCGAAAATTCTAATGTAAGCAGGGTATCCGCATCACAGAGGTTACGAGTTGAAGTAAGATCGTTAAAGCTCGGGTGATGGACTTGAATCGTCTTGCGACATCTCTTCAATAAATGCTACGAGGTCATGAAAACCAATGAGTTAAATAATGTCTTGACTTTTATCAGAACACAAGTCCTTAGGTCAAAACTATTCACGTGCGAAGCTGTCACTAACAAGCGAATTATAAATGATAAAACATGGGGTAGGTAGTTCGGTTAAGATGAGTCTCTCGCATATCAACAAATAAGATAATGAGTATCTTCCTTACTCATGTAATAACGTTAGAATTTCCGAATGAGTGGTGTACAAATTTTCTTTGACTCGCTTTCTATTCCTCATGTCACAATATTGGGACTTTTTATGAATTAAAGTAATATAATCACGTTGGCCTGACGCCATTATATTTCACTAACTCATAGTTCCATTCCAATATCACTACATAAGGTCAGGACACGTGGTCAACCTCGAATTTCAACACAATTTCCCTAAAACAATTTCTTAACAATGTGCTAAGGATAGCACAAGAGACAAAGACATCGAAAGTAATGAATAGGAGTAACGATGACATAAGAATGTCTTCGAAGTACCCAGAATCTCTAAAAGTCAAGAATGACGTTTTCCTTTTCAAAAACCAAAGCACATAGGCACAACGGCACAAAGGCAAGTAATATAACAAAAATGTTATATACCCAAACACAATAGCTGACATTGAAATGCCGAGCCTTTAGAAGTCAAGAATGACATCTCGCGTAATATAACTCAAACGTTATATACATAACCCTAATAGATGACATAGAAATGCCTAGAATCCTAGAACACGTAATATAACTCAAACGTTATATCAATAAACACAAATTATGACATAGAAATGTCGAGAATTTCAGAAGTCAAGAATGACACCCCCTCGGTTTCACTAACCGAGGCGTTCCTATAAAAGATGAACTCGCATGAGTCGGAGAATACGTTTAAATCAGAATGGGAGTTCCTCCCGGATTCAGAACATAATAGAAATGTATGTGTGATAACCATATACATACCAATACGATACAAATAATCACATATAATAATATATAATAGGCTGGGCTGTAGACTAGACTCACTAATGCACCCTATTGACTCGGGTAACGACATCAATGCAGCCTAATTCCCTACAACCAACGCTCTGATACCAACTGTGACGACTCCGTCAAAACACTTAACGGCTCCGTCACTTGGTCCCACAGCTTGATCGAAACTCTATATGAATTTAATAAAACAACCTTGCATTCTTTATTTAAAAATGATTTCCTATAAAGGAAATCTACTAAAATGTATAAGTTTAGAAAAACTATACAATAATACTTTAACCAAAAGTTGACCAAAATAAAGTCAACAAATAACCACTTTTTAATGTAACAAAATAGAATGCAAGTTAATGTTTAACAAAAGCTGCCATCATAAATATGCAGACTCTCTAAGCACAGCGGAAGCAATCAATCATGAACCTGAGAATAAAACATGCGAGTAACTGTCAACAAAAATGTTGAGTGAATTATAGGTTTAATATTGCAAACAATATTTAATTTAAACAATAAAAATTTATGTTTGAAAACATAAAAACTCCTTTTTGAACCACCAAATTATATGCTAGAAAACATATAGTAAAACATTATTCCATTTTCCGTGAGCCACCTGGTAACCACTTAACCATTTATTTACCCTTGCCAAACACAATAAATAATATACACCGAACAAGTGTATCTACAACAAAATACGAAGTACTAAACATTCCGATTATAAATTGCTAGCGCGACTAGCTCGAAATGGGGTTGTCAAACCCGATAGATCTATCCATAGGATTCGCGTTCACCAGTAGAAACCAGTGATTACAGTTACCAGACTAGGGAATATTTTTGTTCAACTCACAATGAATAATTTAAACCAACTTCCACTTGTGTCCAAAATATAAAATAAATTGCATGTATTCTCATCCCAAAAGATTTAAAATAGAAAATGGGACTATAACTCACCTTAATAGCAACTGAAGAAATCTCACAAACAAGCGAACAGCAAATAAAGTAAAGTGGTCAAGAAAGATCACAACGCCGACCTATAAATAAAGCAGGCCGATATAAATAACTAACTTAGGTCAAGTCTTAGTATGATAGCTATTGTACATGTTGCAAGTAGACATAGAATAACACTCGGCAAGCCTCGGTTTGACTGGAACAGCATACGGACACACACTTTCTATTTTTAGAAAGTTTCTATTTTTAGCAGGTTTCCATTTTTGGAAAGTTTTCTATTTTAGGAAAGTTTCTATTTTTGGAAAGTTTCTATTTTTGGAAAGTTTCTATTTTTGGAAAGTTTCCAAATTTAGAAAGTTCTATTTTTAGAAAGTTTTGAAGTTAGGAAAGTTTCCTTATTTAGAAAGTCAACAGAAGTCAACTGAAAGTCAAAGTCAACCGAAAGTCAACTCAAAAGTCAACCTTGGTCAAACATAGTCAACATTAATTTGAAAAGTGTAAGTTATAATAATAACATAGGTTATAATGTTTATTAAAGTCAAAAGTGTATAATTATGTCTTAACATAAGTTTAATTAAATAAAAATGAATTATTAAAGTTTAGATAAGTTTATATGATATAATTAATATAACATAAGTATTTAATTACTTAATTAAATATTAGTCATAATATAAGTATTATTAATTAATAATAAATTTTAAATCATATCATAAGTATTATTAATTAATAATGAATTATTAATCATATCATAAATTTCTAATTATACTTATTAAATCATAAGTATTTAATAATTAAATTATAATTAAATAATAACTAAGCCTTATAATAATTAAATAATTAATTAACCCTTATTATAAGTCTTATTATAATAATCTCATAATATAAGTTTAATACTTATCATAAGTATTTTCCATTAATAATGAAAGTATTATTAATCACAAGTTTAATTAAAATGTTAATTAAATCATAAGTATTAATTAAATGATATAATAAATATATATCATAAGTCTTAAATAATAATAATAATTACTTTTTATATCATAAGTAATTAAATGATAATGAAATCCATTATTTATATCATAAGTTTAATAATAAATCCCAAGTTTTAAATCAAAAGTTCATCGGGTCGTATCCTGAGCCCCGGGTGTCGGTTTTCGGCGAGCCTTACATATATCTCCGCCTAAGCAAACCACCCGACACTTTGGTACACTCAAGAACACACCATGAACAGCCCACAAGTCTTGATATACAGCCATGACAACACTTGGGAATTCAATTTACTCAAAACAGTGATTTAGGCACAACGGGTGAACCGTGGCTCGGATTTAGGTGACCCGAACATGAAAATTCGTCCCACCATCAGTCCTAACCAAATTGACACACCCTAAAGACACCAAGGATGATCACAAAGTCGGACCATACCTTGTTCTTGCCCATAACACCTTTCAATCTTTACCAAAAATCAAATTAAGCATATCTAGGGCTCCGGGAATCGAAACGACATGAATCCGGAGTCTAAAATTAATGTCTTGATGAGAGGAACTCATTTATATACTTTATTTTAACTTTTATATCAGTTACAAAGTCAGAAACACACGAAAAAGCTGCTGTCCCAATTAAATCAAACCGAAAACATATGCAAACGAGTAATTCTACGCATCCAATCAACAATACAATAACATATAAGCATCATACTATCATAATAACATCAAAATACAGAAAATTAAAGAAAAATTAAAAAGCTAGGGTTAGGGTTTATACCCTCATGAAGAAAAGATTAGTATAGATGCGTAGAGAACGATGCGGTGAATCCGATTATGATGAAAGCTTCTTGAAACAAGCAACAAATTGATGAAGATGATGATGATTTTGGGAGTGTTGGGTGACGGCTTTCAAGAGAGAAAAAGAGAAAGAGAAAATGAAATGAGAAAGTATTAGGTCATGAATCTTGAAAAATGGGAAATAACAAATATAAGGTAAAATGACTAAATGAAATAAAATGGGGGTTAGGCCTAATTTGGCCGAAATTTTTAGAGGGGGTGGGCCCCATTAGCTCAATTTGATGTTAAGTGTAAATGCTCGCGGCCCGAATGCCCGAACAAAACTCAAAACGCGCAAACGCTACTACGCGATTGATTTTTCGGAGAGATAACAAATACGCGACGAATAAAATATATAAACACTATATATAATCATATGACATTAGAATATCATATTTAAAATAATTTGGATTTAAAAATCTCAAAAGTTTGACCGTTGGTTTTAAAACCGAAAAGATTCGCCGGATAGAAATCCACAACACGTAGACACGCAAGATTTTAAATATGAATACAAATATTCACTTAACACATAATAATTAATATATTATTACAAAAATAATAATAATAATATAGGTCATAGAAATGACGTGGCACGATACCAATTAACGGTCGTTAAATAATTAACGGTAAAAGATAACGGAAAAAGTAGGGTCGTTACAATATGTAATTTGTTACAAACTACTATACTAACTTATTAATAATCAAATTACTCATTTTTATACAAGTAATTATGTATAAATGTTTATTATTTTTTTAGGTATAGCAAATATTCTTATTTTGGGATTGAAATAATCTACTGTTATTTCATATATGATTGATCATGTTAATTAATTAATTATCATATTTATTTTATTGTTATATTTATATTTATATATTTATATAGTCTATTTGTATACTATGCATAAAATTTAATTTGACTAGTCAACTTGCAAGAAAGAATCCTAGAAAACTCTTATTCTAGTAAGTGTACGATAAAAGAGAGATATCTTACCTCATCCATCTATCTAACAATCATTTTCTTGTGTTATTAATAACTAGTTTTCGAACCTTCGCTTCGCGCCAGGGTTCGGTTTTCAATGTATTTTATTGTGTTTAGTTTATTTCGTGGCTAACGATCATGTCGTTGAAGCGCAACTCGAGTCGAACTAAAAGGTATAACCCGTCAGAAATTTAAATGTTATTTTAAAATAACAATATATGTGCATCTCCGCGTTTCGCTATGGAATTGTTGACTTTTCAAAATATAACGCAATTAAGTCGTTATTTTATATTAACACTTCGTATGATTTAAGAGTAGAAGATTTAGTGAGATATATCTAAAAAATACTAAATAATTAAAAAATAATAATAAGACTCATACGTGTTTGTTGTTAATAGACGAAAATAGTTATGGAGCCTGCAAATGAAAAATCAACATGTATGAAAAGTACCTCAAATATTTAGCTTTTTTTAAAAAGTGTCGTTTTGCGTATAGTTAGTGACATTGTGTTCGTAAATTTATTTCGAGTTTAACGATGGTGTCGGAAAAAATTAACTCGTTGCGAGCGAGAATATATGACCCGTTGAATATTTGAGTGGAGTTATTTAAGATTTTTTATGAAAATGTTGTTTTGACACTTTACCCCCTGTTTTAGAGGTCGATTTTAATTTTTGAACAAAGTTTGGGGGGTGCTTGTGTTGAATTGGGAGTTGGTTAAAAGGGAACAAAAAGTGAAAAGTCTAAAATACCCTCAGTACTATTCATAATTTTTGTCTAATAGTTAACAAGTATTCGGGTCGGCCCGCTTCGCTGGACCCAAAATCGCTAGCCCAAAAAAAAATAAAAAAAAAAATAAAACGCCCCCTGCAAGAATCGAACCTGCATCCATCTGGAAACAATAAAGGCAACCAAGCCACCCAACCACTTATGTGTTTGTGTTATTATGTTAGATATAATGATATTTATATATTAAAAAATGTCGCTATTAAAAAAGCTACTATATGTAAAGATGGAGGGTTGTAGTTGAAGAAATTGCATTTAGAGGGTTATAGTTGAAGAAATTGCATTTAAGTTTCAAATGAATATATATATATATATATATATATATATATATATATATATATATATATATATATATATATATATATATATATATTTTTTTTTTTGTCTGGTTGTATTTTCCAAATGAATATATATACAATATATATTTCATCCATGCAAAAAAAATAAAAAATAAAAAATTTGTTTATCTTAATATCTTGATTTGTCTTAAAATTATTATCATTACTCTAAATAACAATAATTTTTTTTAAAGGTTTAAATCCTTTTATTATTGAAAAGTTAACATTATATATAATAATTAATTTATTAATATTAATTATTAATTATATTTATAATAACAATAAATGAAGGACAAACTAGACAATTCATTAGTACATCTTAAATTCAATAAAATGTTAAGGAAAATAATAAGCTTTTTCTTATAGGTACGTTTAAACATTTCATATATAAATTAATTCCATATTGATAGCCAACCATTACCATGTATAACACTAATATTAAAACGGAGGTGATTCTCACATACTATTTTCTGATCCATACACACATAACTTACTACTATACATTTATTTATACTTAGAATAATAATATAAGTTCAACTTCTTAGGTTAATTTATGAATATAATTGTGAGTTTATGAATCAAAAGTGTGTATGGATCAAAAATTGATGTGTGAGAATCACCTTCCATATTAAAAGTATATAAGGAAAGTCGATATTAAAAAATGAATTATTATGCTTTGTAATTAGTTCAATAGTGTTTCAAAAGTTAAATATGATATGACAAAATGTAGTCCGTGCTATGTTTAACCTTCTTTAAAAAGTTAAGTTGGACATTTTTTATAGGTTTGAGGGAGTAATATATGTTTGTCTTTTAAACGTTTTTAATGACAACCTTAAAAATTGTCATCAAGAGATAAGTTGTGCATCAAATGGTAAATGGTGATATATTTAATAATAGTTATTTCTATGAATAAATTGTTACTATAATGTATAAACAAAACTTACATATCTTAGTTTAACCGTTAGAAAATTTCTTAGTTTTATTAAGAGGAAAAAAAACGTTTAAAAAAAGACAGAGTAAGAATAAGTCGTAAACGAAACCGTTTTAAAATTTCTTAAACGACATAAGTTTAGACTTCGACACATCCTCCATGGATACGGAGTAATGTATCTCATTGCCACGTCATGTCGTTGAAAATGGGAACCACTTGTACTTTCGCTTCCGTGATCCATTAGATTAGAATCGAAATTAATTTAATTATACACTAATAATTCACTCATCTTAAACTTCTGCCTACTTCAAAAATTCAAGATCTTTTACATAATATATACAAATATAAACAAATTACAAGCAACAGAAACAAAATACCAGTTGATCCCCCTTTCTGAATTCATAAAAATAAAAATGGCGTACGAAATTGTGCCTTTTCCAGACGATATTAACGCCGGAGATTTTGATCCTGATTTTGTTTGGGGTGCTGCTACATCTGCTTATCAGGTTCACAAATTCTTCCACTTTTTATTTCATATTTTTATAAAATTTATCCACATTTTGTTTTCAATTATAAAGTATTCAACAAAATAATATATATTCTGTTAGTTACCTGCATTTATCTTTGTATAAATTTACGATTACAATTTATAATTCTAAAGTTAATTTGTATCATAATTGCTGTAACAGGGACCCTTATCTTCATTAGGAATCTTTGAAAGTATGAGTTTACTGATAAATGATTAAAGACAAAATAAAAAATAAAAAAAATTCAACAACTTTTATTTGGGCTTTTGCTAAGTTGATTGGACGCTTGTTATGTCACTGTCTTATTTTTTATGTTTAGGTAGCCAAGTAATTGTTTTTAGAAGGAATTTATTTGTAGTTATGGTTACATTATTACAATTTATATGTAATTATGGTTATATTATTACAATGTTACAGATTGAAGGTGCTGCATCTGAAGGTGGTAAGGGTCCAAGCATTTGGGATGTTTTCTGCCTCACAAACCCAGGTTTGTATATACTATCTTCATCAACAAACACAAAAAAAAAAAAAAAAAAAAAAATTTTTTTTTTTTAGTAAAACCTTATGTGTCTGTAAATATTTGCTCTTAAATTGGTAGTACAGGTCGTATTGTGGATGGCGATAATGGAAACATTGCTGTTGATGCTTACTATAGAACAAAGGTCAATCAATCTGCTTAATCTTTGCAAGCTATTGTCACGTTAGCTAAATCATCCTCTATTAATGTTCTTATATTTCTATAAATAGGAAGATGTGCAGACTATGAAGAAAATGGGTCTAAACGCCTATCGATTCTCACTTTCATGGAGTAGAATATTTCCAGGTGAATTAATATCTCTTAAACCAAATTACAAATACAAGTAAAAAGTGATCAGGAATTTAACAATTAATAACATTTAGGAGGAAAACTGAAACTGGGCATCAATCGAGAAGGGGTGAAGTACTACAATAACTTAATCGATGAACTTTTGGCCAATGAAATCGAACCATATGTCACTCTTTGGCATTGGGACACACCCAATGTATTGGAAGCCGAATACATGGGTTTCTTATCGGACAAAATTGTGTAAGTAGAAAGTGGATGACTTTGGTGGCGTTATTGTAATTTACGACCATCTATTAACAAACAAGTTTCTTATTTACTTTTGAGTTTTGCTATCAACAACTCTTAGGGTTGTCGTTAACACGCTTAAAATACTTGTACAATCAGGTAACCGCTACCACAAAGTTAATAACCAACTGTTATGTACAAGTGTTTTAAGCGTGTTAACGACAACCCTAAGAGTTGTAGTTAACAAAATCCTTTATTTTTATTTTTTCTGTGTTATTCATTTTCTAGTGTTATGTCTCCGTGAAGTACTTTTTTTTTTTATCTTAACTCTTGACACATAAACAACAGATTTGATTTCATGAACTATGCGGAGTTTTGCTTCTGGGAGTTTGGTGACCGTGTAAAGCACTGGACCACATTGAACGAACCCCATTCTTATTGTGAAAAAGGATATACATTAGGCAGATTTGCACCCGGCAGGGGAGGTGAAGGAGATCCGGGAAATGCGGCTACCGAACCGTATATAGTTGCACACAATTTGCTCCTTGCTCATGCAAATGTAATTAGTTTGTATCGCAAAAAGTTTCAAGTAATGCATTCTTTACTCGATCTCT
The DNA here is from genome assembly GCF_046630445.1 of Rutidosis leptorrhynchoides. Taxonomy (NCBI): domain Eukaryota; kingdom Viridiplantae; phylum Streptophyta; class Magnoliopsida; order Asterales; family Asteraceae; genus Rutidosis; species Rutidosis leptorrhynchoides. Next base: position 672,083,719 of record NC_092334.1, read on the forward strand.
ATTTTCATTTCATGTAAATTTTTTGTCTCTCTTTTCCCAGTCTTACATCAAGGAAACAATGACAAAATAAGTTCACAATGAAAAATTATCATTTTTTTTTTTGTAAGGCAATGAATTTTTATTTTTTATTTTTTGGTTTATTTGATCAACTAGTACTCAAATTTTCAGGCAAGTCAAGGGGGTACAATTGGGATTACACTCAATACAAAGTTTTATGAGCCTCTTGATTCCGATCTTCAAGATGATGTAGATGCAGCCCTCAGAGCCTTAGACTTCATGTTTGGATGGTTAGTTTGCTTCCATCATACACAACTCATGAAAGTTAAATTTGATGCTTAATTATATGTAACTGCAATGAAATAGTTAACACGTACAAGAGGCTGGTTTGTAAGTTAATAACACGTTTATGATAAAAAAAGATGCAATATCTCTAACATCTTGCCAACATAGTGGTTTTTGATTCTATATTTGTTATTAGTAGTACCAATTTCGTACAAACATTATTAATGTTACATAGGTTCCTTTTCATTATTAGTTTATTGCCCACGTTAATAATGTGTACATGCCAATTTCTTTGGTAATATTTTCGGCAACATCATACTTAGTCATTAGTGAAACTAGGGCATTTAAACTTATGCTAAGAGTTTCGCCTATTGTACCAACTATCAACTTATGGAACAAGGTAAAGCCTTATTATTTTTGTTTTCGTTTTATGCGATCCTTGTTTAAGTTGTTTTCTCTACTTCTACCTAAGGTTGTAAAAATCGCTAGGCGGGGACTAATTGGTTAAGCCCTTGCAGGGACTAATTGGCTAAGTCGATCCTTGTTTAAGCTGTTTTCTTTACTTTTGACTAATTTCTGATCGATTTTGACTGATTTTCCGACTAATTCAAAGTTTTGACCATGTTTGACCAAGTTTGATTACTTGACTCGGAGAGCTCCCCAAAAACTGAGTACTCACCGAGTAATTCCGAGTTTTGCAAGCTCAGTTCAAATACTTCGAGTTTGATCTAGTTTAAAATGTTGACCAATTTTGACTTTAATAGTTTTTGACAGTTTTTGACAGTTCATCCCGGCTTTGACCCTTTGACTACCGTTGACTTACTTTCAAAATTGGATCAAGGCTAGTCGAGTTTGAATAGCCCTAAATCCTGATTAGTCAGGGATTTATCCACCCTATACCCTACATTCGTGGGATTGGGTATTGTTGTTGTTGTTGTCAGGGATTTATCCAGACTTATACAAATGTAATACTTCTAACTTATGTCACAAAATGGATTTCTTACCATTTAAAGAGACTTATGCGCCAGTTTTTCCTTTAGTTTTCTAATTCAAAAATTGGTAACAAGTTGAAACAGAAATGCATTAAACGTTGAAAAAAACCACTTCGTTGCATAAGTCTTTATATATTCTGAATCTTGGTTACACTTTAAAGTCACTTACCCTTTTTATCAACTTATTCTAATTGTATACTCTAACTCTGATTTCAAGATATATGAAATTCTGTTACATCAAGGAGTTATAGTATCTGAACCATGTTTAACAAATATAAGAATTTGTCTACATGATTACTTTTAGATCATATTTTTTTTTTCATTATTTTCTACAACTAAGCAGAATATATGACTGGTTTATTTATAGGTTCATGGAACCACTTTTTAGCGGTAAATACCCAGATACAATGATTGAGAATGTTACCAATGGTCGTTTACCTAAATTTACAAAGGCACAATCAATGTTAGTGAAGGGATCATATGATTTTCTCGGATTAAACTACTACGTTTCTCAGTACGCTACAACTGCCGCACCAACCAATGTTGTTTCTAACCTCACAGATAGCAAGGTTCTTGAGCAACCAGGTATTAAATTATTATTTATTATTTATTATTTATTATCAAAATCCTTAATGAATTAAAGCTTTATTATGCCAGAAAAAGAAAATATGAGTAGCACTCAAATTTGATACTAATTTGTGGTTGTGTGTTTCCTTTCTTTTAGACGATTTAAACGGGGTACCTATTGGAATACAAGTAAGATTTTCTTAACTAATATGATGATGTCATACTTTGTGTCGTATTACAGATGCTAATTTTCGTGGTTGATGTAGGGTGTCGACTGGCTCTATTCGTATCCACCGGGACTTCGCAAATTGCTTGTGTATATAAAAAATACATATGGAGATCCATTAATTTACATAACTGAAAATGGTATTTAAATTTTTTCTCTTAATGTTCCATCTTTTTGTTAATTATCACTTCAAAGTTATTAACAGTTTTATTGTACATAGGTTGGGGTGAAATAACAGATAATACAAAAACAGTTGAACAAGCTCGTGTCGATCTTGAGCGCATAGACTATCACAACAAGCATCTTATAAGTCTACGAGATGCGATCAGGTAAGTTGGACCCGTATAAATAACAAAGTTTGATACTTTCTAATACCATATAAAGTTTCAAACTTGATAAACTTGGGCCAATATTTGAAATCTTTTACATAATTGCAGTGATGGAGTTAGAGTGAAGGGATATTTTGTTTGGTCGTTGATGGATAACTTTGAATGGGATGTAGGTTATTCTAATCGTTTTGGTCTAATGTATATAGATTTCAAAGGTGGTAAATATACAAGGTATCCAAAGAGTTCGGCAATATGGTACAAACATTTTTTGCATTATTGCAATAAATCCGAAAAGAAGAACAATGTTGTTCGTGAAAAAAGCTTCAAAACAACCGAGAAAACTATAAAGTAAGAGTTTTATAAATTTATTATATTATTAGTACTACTTTGGCTCTAATAACTTATCTTGTACTCTGCTGTCTGTTTTGATATGCTTAACTTTAGACAAGTGTACTTAGTCCTTCATTAATTTAATAAAGAAGCTTAAGGTGGTCAAAGTTGTGAGTCGGGATGAATCGGTCGGTACCTTGGAGGGATGAGTCGGGACCTTGGAAGGACGAGTCGGTGATGAGTCGGGCATCAACCAACGTTGACTTTTAGAAATAAATAATTAAACACATATCTATGACACATAAATGTATCAAACATAAATATTTCAAATATAGATGTAGGACACAAAAATGTAATTTTAAAATAGATTTAAATTCTGACTAACTTTGACTTTGGCCGACTCAGACTTGATTCGCCCGACTTGGACTTGATTTTGTAGGTTTTTGGTAAAAAAAAGGACGGGTTGGTCCCCAAACCCGCCGCGTTTGCCGACTCGGCCGACTTTTACAACCGTGAGTAAGCTTGATCAAATGTAAAGCATGCTGTTTTTCCTTTACTGAATTGAAAATGTAGAAAACGGTAAATCATAGCCTTTTAATCTGTATCTATAAAAAAGGAAATTGGAGATTTTTGTTTTCCTCCAACTAAACTCGGCCTAAGTGATCCTAAAGTTCCTCTAATGTATTGTAATTAACACAATTCTAGCTTTATTGCTAGAAGCAAGGGCGAATTTAGTTATAGACCCGTGGGGTCACGGGACACCACTAGTGGAAATTTTTTAGTGGAACTTATCTCTTGAATTATAAAGGACACCACTAAATTTTACTGTAGGACCCCATATTTTTCAAATTTATAGTTTATTTTTTTAAATTGTATATGACATTATTAAATTTAACTACTCACTCAGACCTCATAAATTTTTCCAATTTGTAATTTTTTAAAGCTAAACTACTACTACTACTAAAATAGCATTAAGATACAATTTGTACTGGAAAAAATGGACCCAGTTGACTCATAATCCTGGAATCGCCACTGGCTAGAAGACACAAATGATGTACAGAAGATGAGGCTTATCTTAATAGATGGTCTCTGTTATGTTTTGTTGTTTATCAAATTCATCGTTATGTTGCTGATGCATAATATATTTTTCTTTCTTGCTTGATGCTGTTTAGATTCAAGGTTGAGGACAACTGTTACTGTCTCGATCTTCTTTTGCTTCTGCTACCAAGGTTTGATCCCTTTTGTGTTTTCTGTATTTGTTCACAGTATAAACATTATCTCAATCTTAGAACTGGATTATTTAAAATATCATCATTGATTTATATTAAATCAGTAGTGGTGCTTATTATAGGTTTAATATGAAAATAAATTACAAAGTTGGGGCCTAAAGTTGAAGGATTATTATATGCTGGGACAGGAGGAATTCTGGCTCATATTTTGGATACTTGGGAGGTTACATTGTTTGAATTTGCAAAAGCTATAAAGAGGTTTTATTTTCATAAATTATTATAGTAAGTAATAGTATTTTTCATTCATGTTTTCACATCATGATAGAAACTCTTACTACCGACATTGTTCATACTTGTTGAAGTAAGAGGTTGATAATATTTACTTGAATTAGTAATAGTTGATTACGATATCATCGTGAAATTGTTCAAATTTATTAAACAAAAGATATAGCATTTCAGTAGATTGTTTCAACTATTAATATGTAATTTGTGAAATACTGTCATTTTCTTCATGGTATCACAACTTTGACTAAGATTTGCCATTTTTGTTCTTTTTGGAAGGGTGTTCAATATTCACTTTGAAACCGTTAAATGTAAAACTTGCATCAAGTGGAGACCAAATTGAAACCAGACTGAAGTGCTTGTTTACAAAAATGAACGCTACTAAAATTGTTAGCTTTGATGCAACTGTTATAAGGTGTCATTTTGCTCCTTGCTCTTTGCGACCTTGCTTCCACCTGGAGCAAGGAGCAAGGTGGAAGCAAGGTCGCAAGACCTTTGCTTCCACCTGATAGAAAAACTCGTTTTGACCTATTTATACTAGGCGCAAGGACGCAAGGCACCTTGTGAGGGCGCAAGGCACCTTGCGAGGGCAAATCGTCAAGTTTTTATTTTTTTTGGGTTCTGATGCAAAAAAGTTTTAAAAAATGGCTAAAAAAGTGATAATCCCTTATGTTTTTCGTCTAACAGTTTAAGTTTACGTTTTCATTTTATGTTATATATGTTCTACTTTAAATTTCAGTACTCGTTATAAATTGTTATGTTATAAAACAAGTACTGTACTACTAGTTATAAAGGTTGTTGAGCTGAAATCTTGAAATTCTTTGTTTAAATAGTTTTCATCCTCACAAAATCAAGATCTCCAGATTGGATTGATATGGAGTAAATACACACATATAATTAAGGACTACAAAAGTGTGACAGATTAAAAGATTGTTTATAGCTTAAACACGTTTTACCAAATCACTCTAAGCGTACATAATTTCACGAATGTGATAGTTGTTCAATGCAACATATGTTCACATTTAATAACACAAATACTCGTTATAATGGCTACTACATGTATATTTTTCTTCGACAAAACGTAATAACATTGAACAAATGCGAAGATCAACAAATACAAGCAACACAAAAATAATCCAAACCTAGTCAAACAAGCGTCAATAAATCGCTAACCTAATACACAATTCTAGCCAACAGGTCGGAACATAAATGGCGATCGGGAGAACGTCGACTCTTGTCACATCAACAATAAAAAAAAACATCTGTAACCACAATGCAACCCGAACCTCTCTAAAAGAGCCCAACCCTGCAAAAAATTGAATCCTCCCTAGTTTGGAACCAGATCTCCAACTGAAAGATTGTCCTCTGGTGTGAAACCGAAGGGCCCCCCCCCCCCCCCCCCCCCCCCCCCCCCCCCGGCCGTGTTCCAGCCCTTGGTTCATATATATTACTTTATGAAGAATGAAGATTATAAATGTAATATACCACTTCATAGTACCTAAATATATTTTTCCAAAAAACTGGAGACACTTGCGATAGCACACTATTCATATTTTATTACTTTATCGCTTCTTGACTTCTTGTTCAGATATTTTTTAATTTGATGATGCATCAATTATTTGACGATTTGACGGTTATTAATAAATGAATATCATACAAGGACAATATATATATATATATATATATATATATATATATATATATATATATATATATATATATATATATATATATATATATATATATTTTCGCTTGCCATATGGCGATAATTTATACATAACTATTTTTTATTCACACACAACTAACAGAGGCAGAGAAAAGAGTGTTTGAAGGGTGTCGAGCTTCCCTCAAGGTCCAAGTCCCAATTGTATTATGGGTGTGTTTGACATTACTAGCTGGCGCTGGAGCTTATAGTTAGAGCTGAAGTTTATGGCTGAGCTAGTAGCTGGAGCTTATTTTTGAAGTTGTAAGCTGAAACTTATTTTTTAATAAGTGTTTAGTGAAAAGTAGCTGGAGCTTATTGTTGTAAATTGATTAAAATAGACAACAAAATATATGATAGATGATTATATAAGGGTTAAAAATGTAATTTTTAACTTTATAAGCTACGAAGCTTAGGAGCTTATTTTTATAAGTTACTTTAGCTTCTTTTTTCAGAGCTTATTTTTTTCATAAACTTAGGAACTTATGTCATCTAATCATGCTACTAGCTTAAGCTTATGAAAAAAAATAAGCTTAAGCTCCCATCAGCTTAGAGTTTAAATTGAATTCAAGGCAGGATTTAGAACCATGAAAACTCGATTTTACCATTTTTATGGCAGATCTTTTTTAATTTAATTTATTTTATTTTTTAATTTAATTATTTTTTATTATTTTATTTTTCTTACTTTTTGGCTGGAGGTCCCCTTGAAAACAATCTCTTTATCCGTCGAACAGAGAGAGGAAGAAGTTTTTCTACATTTGGGAGTGTTTCAATTGGGAGAAGTGATTTCTCTTTATTCTAGGATAGATGAATGATTGTCTACGTCTCACATCCTTCGTACCCGACACATGTGAAATTGAGTTTTGATTTACCTTAAGCCCATTATCACTTTTTGAGTTTGTTTCCAATCGACGGTACCCGGGAACACATCCATTCGGGCAGTGGTTCCAGGTATGGGTCTGTGAACGAATCCGGTAAAACCTCCCTATAGGGTCAATATTATACCACCATTATTGGTGTTCAATTGGTTTAAAAAAAATCATGTCATCCCTAAGGATCGAACCCATGACCTGTACCTATCCCATGACACAAAGTACATGAGGAGAACCGTTGGGCTATGCCTGCAAGTTCGAGTTTGTTTTACATTTATTATTATATCGAACAAATAAACTAAAACCAAGAATTACATAAATCACGACAATTGACAATTGACGACTTCATGAGCGACGAGAGTTTTTTTATTAATCTAACTTTTTTTAAAAGAATTTCCATTGCATATAATATTTGTTATATTTCGTTTCTATTTATCTAATTTTGTTAGAAATTACGTTTTGTTCTAAATCATATTTTTCTTAAACATAATTATTACTATTAATTGTTACAATGTAGATTGTTGGTATCTATATTGTATTCTTGTACTATATTTTGATTCACATTTTTTTTTTTATCAAAGTGGGTTTACCATTAATATTAATATTCTTTATGTTAAGAAAAAATAGTTATTACTACCTTTAGTGGTCTAGTTCTTGACTATTGACTACTGATGATTAGCAGAGGGAGTACATGAGAAGTGTATATATTAGTAAAGTGTGTTCAGTAAACTCAAAAATAATACATCTCATTGCATACATTTGATGCATATTTATAGTACATTAAATTACTGTACATTTACTCGTTTCATTTACAACTTGTGGAAATATAGATGGAATAGTATGAATACACTAGATTATCATTCCACAATGACTTTTGTGTATATGCATTTATTGTTTCACAACACTCCCCCTTGGATGACAATTTTGCTTCGTTAGAGATCAACTTGTACTGCCTCATTAAAAACCTTGCTAAAGAAAATCTAGTGGGAAAAAAACTTTAGCTAAGAGAAAAAGAGTGCAACATAGAGTTGACTCCCCCTCAAGTAGACATCGATGAGTTGTTACATCTTTTGAACATGCCTCATGCCAATATCGTGAACGTGTTTTTTGAAAATAGCAGTTGGGAGTGCTTTGGTGAAAAGGTCGGCAGAGTTGTTACTGGATTGAACATATCTCATTTCAATCTAGTTATCTTTAATGAGATTTTGAGTATATGAGAAGAATCTATGAGGTATGTGTTTTGTTCGATCACTTTTGATATACCCTTCTTTCATTTGTGCTATGCAAGCAGCATTATCTTCATAGATAGTTGTTAGATTTTTATCGCGTTCTAGTCCACAAGAATCAGTAATGAGCTGTGTCATTGATCTCAACCAAAAACATTCCCGAGTAGCTTCATGTAATGCAATCACTTCAACACGATTTGATGATGTTGCAACAAGTGTTTGTTTTTGAGAACGCCATGATATTGCGGTATCCATTTAGGAATACATATCCATTTTGAGATTTAGCTTTATGTGGATCAGATAAAAAACCTGCATCTGCATAACCAACTAAATCTTGTTTTGAATCGTTAGAATAAAATAATCCCAAATCAGCAGTTCCTTGAAGGTAGCGAAATATGTGTTTGATACCATTTCAGTGTCTTTTGGTAGGAGCTGAGCTGAACCTTGCCAACAAATTAACTGCAAAAGAAATGTCAGGTCTTGTACAATTTGTAAGATACATAAGAGCTCCAATTGCACTAAGATATGGTACTTCTGGTCTAAGAATATCTTCATGATCTTCACGGGGACGAAATGGATCAGTGTCGACATTGAGTGATCTAACAACCATTGGAGTACTTAATAGTTTTGCCTTATCCATATTGAAAAGTTTTAAAACCTTTTCAGTATAAGTTGTTTGATGTACAAGTAAACCATTGGGCATATGCTCAATCTGTAAACCAAGGCAATATTTAGTTTTTTCGAGATCTTTCATTTCAAATTCTTTCTTTAAAAGTTGAATGACTTCATGGATCTCTTTATTTGTACCTATGATGTTATGGGCAAATAAAATTATTTGTATACCCTTTGCTTATCAAGTAATCACTTAATCGGTTATACCACATGCGGCCCGATTGTTTTAACCCATATAAAGACCTTTGTAATTTATTTGAGTACATTTCTTTTGGTTTTGCATTGGATGCTTCAGATACCTTAAATCCTTCAGGTATCTTCATATATATATCACTATCAAGTGATCCATATATATGACAACCCGAAATTTTTTGACTAAATTTAAACTTAATCCTTATGTGATTCTGACACGATAATCAAAGTCAGTTAAACTGAATCTCAAAAATTTTGAACTGTGTTCATAATTTCATTTAACCTCGACAAATACCGACGATTCACGAACAATTATTTATTAATAGTAATTTATTATTATTATTATTATTATCAAAATTATTAATATTATTATTATTAATAATTATTATTATCATTAATGTAATTACTAATATTAATATTAGTATTATCACTATTACTAGAATTATTAAAGATTATAAATATCATTAATACTAGTACAACTTATTAATAATAATATTATTATTATTAATAGTATTATTAACATTTTATAATGATTATTATCATTATTATTAATTATAATTAAAATTATTATCATTATTCTTATTTATCATTAATAATAATAATATTATTATTATTAATATAACAATTATTAATTAGTATTATTATTATTAATATTAATTATTAATAACAATTAAAAATAAAAAGTCAAAACAAGTACACAAAATATATATATATATATATATATATATATATATATATATATATATATATATATATATATATATATATATATATATATATATATATATATATATATATATATATATATATATGCTTTTGATTATTTTTAAAAAACGTGATCCTGCTTTATATTTATAAACTCCTGATTTTATTCTGCTTTTTATTTTTAAACTTGATCATAATCTGCTTTCAATATTTTTTTCATAGTGAACTGCTTTTAGTTTTTTTTTATATAATCTTGATTTCTTTTTATTATTTTTTTCTTCTTCCACGATCTGTTTATATTTTTTTTCTCTGATATGCTTTTACTTTATTCTCTACTGGTTTTGATTTTGTTTCTAATTACCACAATCATGCTATAAAATTCGTTCTCTGAATCATAATTGAAACCCAGACATATACATTATTTTTATAAAAAAAAAACCCGTCGTTCTCTCTGCTTTTGTTCATATTTTCTTAAAGCTAGAATTCAAAAGCCATTTCAAAATGTAATAATGCAGTGTTGTTAGGATTATTATACTCAAACTTTCTGTAAAATCTTAGCCTCCAATTCCTCTTATCGAATTTGAATTTCAGAGTCAAACTTTAAATTTCAAAAAGTCAAAAGATGTGTTCATCAAGAAATTCGTAAGTGTTTTGATGTTATAAGTTCAATTTATGATCCAGATAGTTTCTAACAATGATTTAAAACATATTTCATTTTATAAGCATTATCTAAAACGTTCGAGAATTCAAGATTTGATTTTTAGTTTTTATATATATATATATATATATATATATATATATATATATATATATATATATATATATATATATATATATATATATATTTTTTTTTTACGAACAGACTGCTGTTGCAGTCTTTTATAATTCTTTTTTTATCAAATCATTTACATTTTGTTGATAATACTTTATTTATAAATCCTAATTCAAATTCCAAAATCACAGATATAAATTGTGATTTGTTTCTGGTCGATTTAAATTTCGAAGAAAAAGAAGAAGAAGAACACACAAGTAATACGGTATAAAAATAAATATAAACCAGAATATAACAAGAAAACAGAAACGGATCCATGGTTAAGGGTGTTCGGGTGAGCGAGAGGTCGCGGGTTCGAGCCTCGTCTTGGGCAATTTTTTAGAAAAAGCTTTTTGAGGTAGTGTTCCTTTATCAAAATTATTATTATTATTATTATTATTATTATTATTATTATTATTATTATTATTATTATTATTATTATTATTATTATTATTATTACTACTACTAATTATAATCATTGTTATTATAATTATTGTTACTAGTATTTAAAAAGTATTACTAGTATTATTATTATAATTATTAGTATTATCATTATTAGTATTATTATTATTGTATTACTAATATTATTACTAGTAAAAGTATTAGTTACCACTTTAGAATTACTATTATTATTATTTTGAAAACAAAACAATTTATTATTATAAATATTAGTATTAGTATCACTTCCTAAATATTAAGATTATTTTTATCATAAATACTATTATTAATATTATCACTATTATTATTAATATGATTATTACTATTGTTATTATTAAAAAGTATTATCATTATTTTTACAAAAGTTATCATTTTTGCTATCATTAAAACTATAGTATTATTTTTACTACTAGTATTATTATTGTTGTTACAAAATAATACAACTCATTATTCATTATCATTATTAATATTATTTTATCAAATAAATACTTATATATAGAATATATATATATATATATATATATATATATATATATATATATATATATATATATATATATATATATATATATATATATATATATATATATATATATATATATATATAAGTATATATACACAGAAATATATAACGATTGAAATAATATATATAAACTTATTCGATTATGTAAGAACCCGTCCTTATCCCTCTGGACGAAATCTTCAACATTTGATCCCATTGCGATGATCGACTCCAAGTAATGTCCTTAATATGAGCAAATGCACAGCGGAAGACTTAATTCATACCTGAGAATAACATGCTTTAAAACGTCAACATAAAGTCGGTGAGATATATAGGTTTGATGCTAGCAGCGTTATAACAACCATGGACCACAAGATTTCATATACATACATAATACACTCGCAAGTGTATGGAAAAGTCGTTGAGCACTTGGTAACCATACTTAACATTTAAATCACAGCAGCATATTCTTAAATAAACCCTACACCGTACCAAGTGTAGTAACGAAACGAAGTACTGTGCAACCGTTTAAAACTGGTCGTCCAGCCCGGTTGGGGTTGTCAGGCTCGATAGATCTATCAACAGGATTCGCGTTTACGCTCCTCACGTAAATATTAGCTACCAAGTATAAAGAAATATGCCATGGTACAACTCAACGTAGAATTTATTTTTGATCGCTTGTGTCCATAACGTAAATCATTTATAAAAACAGCGCATGTATTCTCAGCCCAAAATATTTAAAGTTTAAAAGGGGCTATATACTCACCTAATGTATTTTGTAGTAAAAATACATATAACACCATTGATCAATTATAAGGTTGGCCTCGGATTCACGAACCTATATCATTTGTATGTATATATTAACACACACAATTGTAATCGAACAAATAATATATTTTACTATTAGTGATAAAATTTTTATATTAATAATTCGTTTGCTTATTTACTAAGTTGATAATATGTATTTATTTATATGTTTTAAAATAAAAACTTATTATTTGTCAAAATAATGATATAATTATGTTATATATTAAATATACAATATTTAGTTGTTATAATATTAATAATAAAAATATTATTAATAATATTGATACTTAATAATAACAATAATAATAATAATAGTGATAATAATAATAATAATAATAGTAATAATAATAATAATAATAATAATAATAGTAATAATGATAATAATTACTATAAAGATTACACTACTTATAATTATGCTAATAATAATAATAATATTACTAATTCTTATAATAATTATAATTATAATAATTATAACAATTGAATAATAATAATAATATTAATAACAATAATATAAATATAAATATAAAAATTAAAGATGGGAACTACCTTAAGGACCCTTTTTTTTTTAAAAAAAACTGTCCCAAGTCAGGATTGAACCCGCAACCACTTGATAACTCTTAACACCCTTAACCATCTGAACCAGTTTGTATTTCTGTTTTAATTCTTAAACTAAAATTACTTAATCTGTTTCCTGTTTTACTCCATCTTCTTCCCATTTCTTTCGATCAGAACACAGAAGCATAATAACTAATGATTTATTTAACTAGTACTCCATATCAGAATATAAACGACTTATCCTATTGACTTTAATTATCAGACACAATAATAAAAAAAATTAAAACCGATGCAGTTTTCTTTTTTAAAAAAAAAAACGTGATGAACTCAATCCTGATTTTGAATTGTAGTTTGTTTTAGGCTTCGATTCCTAAATGAAAAAGTTTTGAAATCCTTCCTATAAACTTACTGAGTTATCAATTCCACTTAAAACATCACAGAACTTTCGAATTTTACTAAGAACGGCTTCTTTGTGTTTTTGAAAATAAATTGGACTTCGAAAATTCAGATTCAATTGAAAGAATTAAAGTCTGAAAACTTACAGATAGTTTGATTACATCATTACTAATAAAACTGCATTTATAAATTCTGGAAATTTAAAACGAATTCAGGTTTTTGATAATTAAGTCATGAGCAGAGTCGGTTTCTTTTTCTGTTTCAGTTCTTCCCTTTCCTTCTGTTTAAATTCACGAGTACCAGCAGATGTTTAATAGTGTAAGTGATTAATTAGGGTTGTAATATGAAGTATCTGATCGTGGTTTTTAGTAATGAAAAAGATAAATCGAGTTCACGGGTCTTATAGAAAAAAAAATCAGACTGATAATGACAGAATAAGAATACTAGGCGTAATTATTTCCTTGTTTATATATAATTTAGTTTAATTAATGATATTAATAATAAATAATATATTAACAATAATAATACTTATTAATTTTATTAATAATAATAATAAAATACTAATAACATAATAATAATAATAATAATAATAATAATAATAATAATAATAATAATAATAATATTAATAATATTAATAATAAGTAATAATAATGATACTGATAATTATAATTATATCGTAATAATAATAATATATCAAACTGCACATATTAGATTTATTATCTATACATTATATATTAAAATTAATCATAAATGTATCGTATTGTTTTTATAATAATGATAATAATAATAATAATAATAATGGTTCTAAAAAAATAAAATTACTAGTAATAACAAGCTACATATTTAAATTTTATATCTATATATTATTTATTACATTATTATTAATAATACAGATATCAATACTAATAATAATAATGAGTGTACTACTTATAATATTGATATCACAAATTATGTCTATCAAATCTCATATTTATTAATTATATATAGTAAATTAATAATACAAATATCAATATTAATATTAATAATAAAAGTAAATATATATATTAATAAAGTATTCCTTTTAATATATTAATATTATAAGTTATTAATCATGTAACATTTAATACATTTCTAGTTATAATTTAAAGGTTCGTGAATCGTCGAGCACAATCAAAGGGTAACTGATTATCCGAATATAAATTTCAAACTTTCTAGACTCAATATTACAGATTTTGCTTATCGTGTCGGAAATACATAAAGATCAAGGTTTAAATTTGGTCGGAAATTTCCGGGTCGTTACAGTACCCACCCGTTAAAGAAATTTCGTCCCCGAAATTTGATTGAGATTGTCATGACTAACAATGAAATGTTTTTATGACGAATATGAATTGATAGCTAGAGTTTTATCACTATTTAGTAATAGTGGTAAAACAATTCAATTATGTGAAGCGTACGAGTGAAGCTGTCACAAGAGATTGAGATAGAGATTTAACTTTTGGCGTAGTCACAGTGAATTTTTCGGAATTTAAGGAATTTAAAAGAAAATCTTGAAAATCTAAAAGATTTTCTTCTTCGACGAATAAGGAAATTATGATCTTATTTGATTTAATACGCCAATCTGTTTCGATTTCTCTGTCGGATATTTCACTATTAATTCACTTTCTCTGTTTCTTTATTTCCACAGTTCACACTTTCTTTTCTTTCCCCCTCACTCCATACTTTAAAACATTCGTCAGTATGCTCCATCCCGTTCTGATTCTTGTTATACTTCTATCTTTCATATCTTTTATTCTTCTCTTTCATTTGCCGCCAGAAGAATCTATTCACTTCTATTATTTCTTTGGAATTATAATGTTTTTAATTCTCCCGTGTCTTTACGTTGCAATACGTATTGATATACACGGTTTGTAATTTCTGAGTGGTTGTTGGGTTTTATATCATTCTTTATTTTTCGGAGCTTCATGCTTTCGTTTTCTTTTTCCGACTTCGAGTCAAGCGAGTAATGGTCCGGAATTCATAGGTATGATATTTGGAATGAACATAGCTAATTCTCTAAGAAAGAAATGGTAATGGAACGATTTTGATTTGTCAAATTACCAGAATATGCTGGAAAGGACCAAATCATCAAGAAAATATTTTCTTGACATGTTTAGAGATTAGATAGAATGTAAGAGCCGTGTAACATGGTACATGATGATGGTACTGTGAATCATCACATTCCATTAGAAACTTAACATGACTTACTGTAATATAATGAAGTTGATCAAGTTTCATTATATTATACTAATTCATGCATCAGTTCCCAACACTACTTCAAAACATTCATATTTTAAACTTGAAGGTTTTAGAACTTAAAAACTAACACAGTTTCTTTTATGTTGTAACGCAGCTATTACGGAGAGATAATGATTTCAGATAAGGATAGTTGTTAAAATATCTTCAGATATATTGAGGATATTTATAATGAGAGATATGATAATATCTTGAAATTTCTAATGTCGAAGGATGATGATGAAGATTGACCCGTAAGGGTTTAGATTCAGAAGCAAGATGTTTGCTACAGAATCGTCATGATTCTTTATGTACAAGTTTAGTCCTTGTAACTTGTTCAGAGTCTTCTTCACGATTTGCTCAATCCGGTTTTCAATACCAAATTTTCTATCGAGCGTTCTTAACACTTCCTTATTTTATTATCAACTTTTGGTCATTAAGACCATCTACCACATGCTGCTTTGTCAGCATTTTCAAAGTTATCGGATCTGGGTCATCGGTTATCAAACCAAGATGGTTTCAGGAGAATTGTATTTTTAGATGATTAAACGCTGATGGTAATATGATGGGATATAAAAGGTTCCCCGATATTGATAAGGAAAACCTGTTGTATGTATCAAAGTTATAATAAGGTTGATTCGAACGAAAAAGTCGAGGTTGGCTTGATGGAGCTGTGACAAAATTTGGCTAATTTGAAAAGGAATTGCAAAGTTATTTTGGGTAATAATAACACTAAAGGAATTAACACTGCTACGTGTTAAACGTTGACTCAGTCTCCGAGAGAGTTTTCGAGTGCATAACTATATGCAAGAATCTTTTCTTCCATAAATGAAGTGCGGTTGGTTCATTTTCCCGATCGAGATGTTTTCAAAAATCATGAAAGATTTGAACGCGGATTGTAATTGTCGAGGTACAAATGAGGTTTAAGGTGAAATCAAGTGGCAAACTTGAAGAATTGTTTAGTTTCATATGTTATAATCAGTATTTTAATTCATTTTACTTGTCCATAGTTAGCAGTCTAATAGTCCGATTGTCCAATGATCCAATAGTTCAACAGTTCAACATATTCATATATAATTTAATATATATACATAATTAATACGTATCGTGACCCGTGTACCGGTCTCAGTGTCGATCACAACTCAAAGTATATATATATTTTGGAATCAACTCCGACCCTGTATAGCCAACTCCCACCTTCACATATAGAGTGTCTACGGTTGTTCCGAAATATATATATAGATGGGTCAATATGATAAGTCGAAACCTTGTATACGTGTCCCGTTATTTAAAGTGCGTAAAATAAATAAATGTATATAATGACCCATTATACAACGTGTTGTCTCAGAATTAATCCGACGTATTGTTGTACATGTGTCCCGACGGTATGTAAAGTGCGGAAATTAAATAACAATAAATAAAATTACGAGAATGTAAATTGCGATAAATTAAATGTTAATCAGTTAGCTGGGAACAGTTAGCTAGGAACAGTTAGCGTGGATTCCTAACAAAATTTCAATTATTTAATTCGTTTGTTTCTAACACTTTTTATTTTTGCCCAATGTTTTCTTCGTTATGCCACTTGTTGAATTCTGATAGGTCAAAATTCAAATATGAAATTTGAATAGAAATGATTATTCTGTGGTGAACGGATATGTATATCGATAGTTGTAAGTAGGATAGTAAGTGATCGTTGAATCAGATTCGAAGAATGTACAGTGTAACTTATTAATGTGAATTCTAAATATTCCTCAGGTACTACCCACCCGTTAAAATATTTTTATCATTAACAGTTTGTACAAAAGAATTTTTAATTACAATCTTTATGAAAATATACTTGCATATATATTTTCATCGAATGTAATCATGGATTTAATGAGTCAAAAACTCATCTGATTTATCGTTAATACTAAATTACATAATCTCTAAAACTTTAGAAATTACATAATCACCATGTCGAACGAGGAAAAATGAGGTAGAATGATACGTAAAGCGAAGATAGTCGATGTAGATCGATGTGTAGAACGAATTTCATACTCGAAGTACAGATGGTGATATTGAGGCGTGTAATGTTGATATTCGAGGTACAGATTGTGATGTTGAGGGTTACGGCGCGGTTATGGTTTAGGGATGATAAGGGTACTGTCGACGTCGATGATGGTGGTACTGATTATGCTGTTGGTGCTGCTGCTGGTGTTCGTAACCTTTGCACCAGGTTCTCCAAAGTCGTCACACGAGCGTGTAGTCCGTTAACTTCTTCTAATACTACGGGATGATTGACGGTTGAAGCGAGCGAATGAATAAGATTCGAAATATGGGATAGTATGTAATCGTGATGAGATACTCGAAAAAAGGGGAGAGAAAATGGTTTCTCGAACAGGTTCACCGGTAAGTGCTTCAAGTTTATCGTCAAGAGGGCAATTTGGTGGATGGAATGGATATGCGATGTGAAATGATTTTCGGATATCGGATGATATTCTAGCTATATAGAATATCTATATACATAATACTAAAAATTTTGTAGACTACAGAGGAACCTACGGCATATGTCAGGCAAGTCTACAGATGCGCTAAGATATGAATTTTGTCTATACACTATCAATGCAGTAAATGCAGTAAGACGTGTCTAGACTTAAGAATGATAAGCAGGCAATTCCCTAAGGATGATAAGAAGATGGTTTCCGACTAGATATGATAAGCAAAACTTTTGACATGTAGACACGGTCAAAGTCCAGACTCATTAATGTATCCTAACAGTTATTAGTCAGACACACTAATGCAAGACCTGGTTCGCTAAGACCACCGCTCTGATACCAACTGTAAGAACCCGTCCTTATCCCTCTGGACGAAATCTTCAACATTTGATCCCATTGCGATGATCGACTCCAAGTAATGTCCTTAATATGAGCAAATGCACAGCGGAAGACTTAATTCATACCTGAGAATAACATGCTTTAAAACGTCAACATAAAGTCGGTGAGATATATAGGTTTGATGCTAGCAGCGTTATAACAACCATGGACCACAAGATTTCATATACATACATAATACACTCGCAAGTGTATGGAAAAGTCGTTGAGCACTTGGTAACCATACTTAACATTTAAATCACAGCAGCATATTCTTAAATAAACCCTACACCGTACCAAGTGTAGTAACGAAACGAAGTACTGTGCAACCGTTTAAAACTGGTCGTCCAGCCCGGTTGGGGTTGTCAGGCCCGATAGATCTATCAACAGGATTCGCGTTTACGCTCCTCACGTAAATATTAGCTACCAAGTATAAAGAAATATGCCATGGTACAACTCAACGTAGAATTTATTTTTGATCGCTTGTGTCCATAACGTAAATCATTTATAAAAACAGCGCATGTATTCTCAGCCCAAAATATTTAAAGTTTAAAAGGGGCTATATACTCACCTAATGTATTTTGTAGTAAAAATACATATAACACCATTGATCAATTATAAGGTTGGCCTCGGATTCACGAACCTATATCATTTGTATGTATATATTAACACACACAATTGTAATCGAACAAATAATATATTTTACTATTAGTGATAAAATTTTTATATTAATAATTCGTTTGCTTATTTACTAAGTTGATAATATGTATTTATTTATATGTTTTAAAATAAAAACTTATTATTTGTCAAAATAATGATATAATTATGTTATATATTAAATATACAATATTTAGTTGTTATAATATTAATAATAAAAATATTATTAATAATATTGATACTTAATAATAACAATAATAATAATAATAATAGTGATAATAATAATAATAATAATAATAGTAATAATAATAATAATAATAATAATAATAGTAATAATGATAATAATTACTATAAAGATTACACTACTTATAATTATGCTAATAATAATAATAATATTACTAATTCTTATAATAATTATAATTATAATAATTATAACAATTGAATAATAATAATAATATTAATAACAATAATATAAATATAAATATAAAAATTAAAGATGGGAACTACCTTAAGGACCCTTTTTTTTAAAAAAAAACTGTCCCAAGTCAGGATTGAACCCGCAACCACTTGTTAACTCTTAACACCCTTAACCATCTGAACCAGTTTGTATTTCTGTTTTAATTCTTAAACTAAAATTACTTAATCTGTTTCCTGTTTTACTCCATCTTCTTCCCATTTCTTTCGATCAGAACACAGAAGCATAACAACTAATGATTTATTTAACTAGTACTCCATATCAGAATATAAACGACTTATCCTATTGACTTTAATTATCAGACACAATAATAAAAAAAATTAAAACCGATGCAGTTTTCTTTTTAAAAAAAAAAAAACGTGATGAACTCAATCCTGATTTTGAATTGTAGTTTGTTTTAGGCTTCGATTCCTAAATGAAAAAGGTTTGAAATCCTTCCTATAAACTTACTGAGTTATCAATTCCACTTAAAATATCACAGAACTTTCGAATTTTACTAAGAACGGCTTCTTTGTCTTTTTGAAAATAAATTGGACTTCGAAAATTCAGATTCAATTGAAAGAATTAAAGTCTGAAAACTTACAGATAGTTTGATTACATCATTACTAATAAAACTGCATTTATAAATTCTGGAAATTTAAAACGAATTCAGGTTTTTGATAATTAAGTCATGAGCAGAGTCGGTTTCTTTTTCTGTTTCAGTTCTTCCCTTTCCTTCTGTTTAAATTCACGAGTACCAGCAGATGTTTAATAGTGTAAGTGATTAATTAGGGTTGTAATATGAAGTATCTGATCGTGGTTTTTAGTAATGAAAAAGATAAATCGAGTTCACGGGTCTTATAGAAAAAAAAATCAGACTGATAATGACAGAATAAGAATACTAGGCGTAATTATTTCCTTGTTTATATATAATTTAGTTTAATTAATGATATTAATAATAAATAATATATTAACAATAATAATACTTATTAATTTTATTAATAATAAAAATAAAATACTAATAACATAATAATAATAATAATAATAATAATAATAATAATATTAATAATATTAATAATAAGTAATAATAATGATACTGATAATTATAATTATATCGTAATAATAATAATATATCAAACTGCACATATTAGATTTATTATCTATACATTATATATTAAAATTAATCATAAATGTATCGTATTGTTTTTATAATAATGATAATAATAATAATAATAATGGTTCTAAAAAAATAAAATTACTAGTAATAACAAGCTACATATTTAAATTTTATATCTATATATTATTTATTACATTATTATTAATAATACAGATATCAATACTAATAATAATAATGAGTGTACTACTTATAATATTGATATCACAAATTATGTCTATCAAATCTCATATTTATTAATTATATATAGTAAATTAATAATACGAATATCAATATTAATATTAATAATAAAAGTAAATATATATATTAATAAAGTATTCCTTTTAATATATTAATATTATAAGTTATTAATCATGTAACATTTAATACATTTCTAGTTATAATTTAAAGGTTCGTGAATCGTCGAGCACAATCAAAGGGTAACTGATTATCCGAATATAAATTTCAAACTTTCTAGACTCAATATTACAGATTTTGCTTATCGTGTCGGAAATACATAAAGATCAAGGTTTAAATTTGGTCGGAAATTTCCGGGTCGTTACAGATTACAAGTATATGTGTTAATATATATACTTGATATAGGTTCGTGAATCCGAGGACAACTCTGAACTTGTTCAGTGCCATCATACACATATTTACTATAAACTATCGTATCGTGAGTTTTCATAGTTCCCTTTTTATCTATATTTTTGGGCTGAGAATACATGCGCTATTTTTATAACTGTTTTTATGAAATGAATACAAATACTAAAACTGATTTTTCGTGAGTTTATTTGATTCCCTTTTACTCTTTACATTTTTGGGCTGAGAATACATGCACAACTTTTATAACTGTTTTACACGCTAGACACAAGTACCAACTTTGAACTATGCTATACCCGGCTATGTCCGACTAAGTCCCTAACCGACAAGTATAAACACAACTTGTCTTTGGGGCAAACTATGAACAACTTTTGGGTCTACGTGATCTACTAATTAGTCCATGTGAGACCAAGCTTATGAATAACTTTTGGATCTACGAGATCTACTAATTGGTCCCTGCGAGACCAAGCTTATGAACAACTTTTAGATCTGTGTGATCTACTAATTGGTCCTTGTGAGACCAAGCTTATGAACAACTTTTGGATCTACATGATCTACTAATTGGTCCCTGTGAGACCAAGCTTATGAATAACTTTTGGATCTGCGTGATCTACTTTTTGGTCCCTGCGAGACCAACTTTATGAATAACTTTTGGATCTGCGAGATCTACTAATTGGTCCCTGCGAGACCAAGCTTATGAACAAAAATCTTGTGGTCTAACACTATTACTGAAATCATTATTTATGACAAACCTATGAACTCACTCAACCTCGTGTTGACTTTTTAAGCATGTTTATTCTCAGGTACTTAAGTATTGCTTTCGCTGTATATCTGCTACTTTGATGATGATTGCTTGCTATGCTTGGAGTCTTCATTACATATCATATCAATTAAAGACATTTAATGTTCTAAATACAATGTAATCTATTTATCTTCCGCTGCAAAACTCAATAAAACGTCTCATATAGAGTCGTTCTCGTTTATACAACTGTAATTTGATATATTTAGTGACGTTATTCTTCCAGGCCTTATCTGGAGGACATCACAATATAGTTAAGTAGTAATAACATCCATGAGATGCATTTCTAAATTTTTAGAAACTGCCAGGCTGATTAAGTATCTAAATGTAATTGCATCCATAACTGGAGAATACGTTTCCTCATAATCAATTCCTGGTCTTTGAGAAAAACCTTGAGCTACAAGTCTAGCTTTATACCTTGTAACTTCATTTTTCTCATTTCTTTTTCGCACAAAAATCCATCTGTACCCCACAGGTTTCACATCTTTAGGTGTGAGAACGATAGATCTGAAAACTTTTCTTTTATTGAGCGATTCAAATTCAGCTCGTATTGCTCATTTCCAATGATCCCAATCATGTCTATTTTGACATTTACTGACAGACTTTGGTTCTAGATCATCATCATCATTCATGATGTCATATGCAACATTATATGAAAATATCTCATCAAGATTTTTTATTTCATTTCGGTTCCATAATATTTTTGAATGTACATAATTGATTGCAATTTCCGTATTGACATCATCAATCTCCTCTGCAGAAGGAGTATTGATTTATGGTTCTTCTTCAACACTTTCTTTTACCTCATTATCAGCTGATTTTGTTTTGAGGATTTTTATCTTTGGAACCAATTGGTCTCCCATGTTTCAGGCGTGGCAAAGACTCATGAGTGACTTTATTGTCAGCTTTTGGAATTTCAATTCGAGATGGAGCATTTACTGCTGGTATATATGATTTAGTCACTCTTTTTGTATTGGTAAATGCATCAGGCAATTTATTCGCAAGTTCTTGCATATGCATTATTTTTTTGAACTTCAGTCTCGCATTCTTTTGTGCGAGGATCAAGATACATTAATTGAGGTTCACACCATGAAACATCATTTTCTTTATTTTTTATTTCTCCCCCTAATCTAGGGAATAATGTTTCATTAAAGTGACAATCAGCAAAACGTGCTGTAAAAACATCACCCGTCATGGGTTCAATATATCTTATGATTGAAAATGTTTCATATCCAACATATATTCCCATCATTCTTTGAGGACCCATTTTAGTGCGTTGTGGCGGTGCGATATGAACATAAACCGCACAACCAAATGTTCTAAGGTGGGAAATATATGGTTGATGACCAAAAGCAAGTTGCAAGGAAGAATATGTATGACTTGCAGTAGGTCTAATACGAATCAATGATGCAGCATGCAAAATTGCATGACCCCATACAGATACTGAGAGTTTTATTCTCATTATCAATGGTCTAGCTATTAAATGCAATCGTTTAATTAGTGATTCAGCTAAACCATTTTGTGTATCACATGAGCAATATGATGTTCAACAACAATCTCAATAGACATGCAAAATGAAATGCCCCGTTCATACCGATTATAAACGATTCATAATAGTTGATTTCATTGGGAGGTATTTGACCTCTAAATGATACATTTTACAAACATTGCATTCGTTTTTAAAAGACAAACTTTCATTACATCGAAAGTTGACGACATGCATACCATTTCATAATATATCCAACTATAATTGACTTAATAAAAAATCTTGATGAACTCAACGACTCGAATGCAACGTCTTTTGAAATATGTCATGAATGAATCCAAATAATATCTCTAAAATGAGCAAATGCATAGCGGAAGGTTTCTAACATACCTGAGAATAAACATACTTTAAAGTTTCAACCAAAAGGTTGGTGAGTTCATAAGTGTAACGACCCGGCTTTTTCGACTTGCTTTTGTGCCGTGTATTTTTGCGAAACTGCGTATTTGTGCGTACTGCATTACTTTATTACTATGGAACCTTGGAACACATGTTCTATATTCATATATACTTTAAAACGTGCCTTGGTATGATTAGAATGCTTAACTTGTCCATTTGATGCTTTATAACCATTAGCGTTACTTGCCGTTACGATTAAAACGCGGACTGCGCGTACGTTTGACTTTTGTCGGAACCGGAACTTTTGGACAGCAAAATATTAATTATTATTTTATAATAATAATTACTTGGGCCTTTGGATGCTTAATTTTATTTATTTAATTGCTAAAGCCCAATAGTTAGCCTTTTTGGACTTTTTACCTTGTTGGGCTCAAGCCCACCCTACTCTAGCTAGTGACCCAATTAATTAGCCCAAATATATTTACTAGTGGCCCATAATAATAATAATAAATAAATAAATAAATAATTAGTGAGTCATGCTAGCATTATGGATAAGGATAATTAACTTTGTTACATAAGATTCTAGCAAAAGGACACACTTTAGACACCATTAGCCAAAAAGTAAACTTTTTGTCCTTCCCCTCCCCCTCCATAAACCGTCCACCACCACCACCCTAGATCTTGCCATGTCATCAATCCATGTGATCACTCTTTGCTTATAAATACTAGCCTTTAGCCTCTCATTTCCACACTTGATCATTTTGGTTTTTCACACACTTGTTCTTTCTCTCTTTCTTTCCTTTCTAGCATTACTTGTAAGTCTTCTTTTCCTTCTTCTTTTTCTTTTCAAATTCATGATCATCATCATCATTTTATGGAGATCAAAGTTCCTTTTAGCTTTGATCTTACTTAAATCTTGTTGATTCAAGCATGAATCTTTCAAGAACATGGAATGTGATGACCCAGAAATTTCGACTAAATTTAAACTTAATCTTTGTATGATTAACATTTCCGACACGATAAGCAAAGTCTGTAAAACTGAATCTCAAAATTTTTGAATTACTTTTATATATTTAAATACCTTCGGTTGTTTTCGACGATTCGCGAACAATTATATGTAAAAAGATACATATATACTATAACATGAAAAGGTAACAATGTATTAATTGTTTGATACCGTACATTAAACTTATTGGTTTAAATATCTATTTGAATGTATATGATAAGTTGAAATATTTATTATTAAAATTTATTTATAAATAACGTCCAATGTGTATTTAAAAACTGATTTATGTATATTAAAAAGATATATACATATATATAATAAACGATAGTAACATTCGTTTATTGATTCAATTGATATTTAGATAAGTTAACTAAAGCGTTTAAGATGAACCAGTTAAACACTAATTTGCTACAGTGTTTTCAAATTGCCACATTACTCAAAATGCTACAGTGTTTTTGAAAATCACTATTTACTACAGTGAAATTGACTTTGCTACAGTGAATTGCTACAGTAAAAATTGACTTTGCTACAGTAACTTTGCTACAGTAAAACACTATTTTAAAAATGTATTTTAGCAAATAGCGAGACGATGATTTATAGAAGTAAATGACCAAAATACTCGAAAGTTTAAGATATACTTTGAGTGGTATAGTTTAGGAATAATTTAAGGCTATATTTTAACAAAGGTACGAGTCACGAAATGTAAAATGCAAGTTTTCTCAGCGTACGAAAGGACATTCGAGAAACCGGAACCGGGACCCGAGTCAAGAAGAAACGCCCGACGCAACGGACCAAAAATATCTAGTCTACTATGCACAAGAATAAAATATAATATATAAATAATTATATTAATTATTTATATATTTATATTTATTTTATATTATGTCGACAAGCTAGGAGCCAAAACAATGTGAGCTGTCCCTGGTCCTCATGCGAGTCGCATGGCCAGAAGGCCATTTCCATGCGAGTCGCATGACTCCAAATTTCAGGCCAAGTGCTATAAATTCTCGAGTTTTGGCCAGATAAATCACACACACATATATATTATTTTTACTCCGTATTTATTTATTTTATTATTATTATTATTATTAATAATAAGATTATTATTAATCTTATTATTTTTATTATTAGTGTTATTATTTTTGCGATACAAAAATAATAATGTACATAAAATATTACGACGGAGTGCTGTCCAAGTAATTTTTCAAAACGAGTTTCCGAGAAAGCTAGAGCTAAGGAAAATATGGGTTATTGCCAAGGAGGTTATGGGTAATATTCGGGGGTATTTTTGTGAATCAAACCTCGTACTTATTATCTCCAATGCGTCTACGTGCTTTCCTACAATATTGTATATCAATATTTAACTGTGAGTTTCATATGATCCCTTTTACTCTCTACGTTTTTGGGCTGAGAATACATGCAAATATTTTATTAACCGATATACAATATTTATATGTGTGAGTTTCATGAGATCCCTTTTACTCAATATATTTTTGGGCTGAGAATATATGCACTTTATTTTAAACGCAATGGATACAAGTACATACTAAATTCTACACTGAGTTTGAACCGAAAATCCCTTAGCTTTGGTAACTAGTAACTGCCAGTTATAAGAACTGGTGGGCGCGAGTAGTAGTATATGGATCCATAGGGCTTGATATCCCCGTCCGAGCTAGAGCACTAGCCTTTTAACGGACGTATGCTATTTGAGAAGCGTACACGTTGGTTTGCGTGTATTATTAAGATGATTATACAAAGGGTACAAATTATATATACGTTAAAGTTTAGTTACCAGGG
The DNA here is from genome assembly GCF_046630445.1 of Rutidosis leptorrhynchoides. NCBI lineage: Eukaryota > Viridiplantae > Streptophyta > Magnoliopsida > Asterales > Asteraceae > Rutidosis > Rutidosis leptorrhynchoides. Next base: position 672,110,284 of record NC_092334.1, read on the forward strand.
TGCTCAATTTCGTAGAATATTTTGATAAACGTTTCTGGATGAAACAACTGAAATCTTGTGATCCACTTTTATATAATCTATTGATAAACATTTCTGGATGAAACAACTAAAATCTTGTGATCCACTTTTATATACAGATTATACGAAACACTAAAACTATGAACTCACCAACCTTTGTGTTGACACTTGTTAGCATGTTTATTCTCAGGTTTCCTAGAAGTCTTCCGCTGTTTACTTAGATGTTAGACAAGCTATGTGCATGGAGTCTTGCATGACATATTTTTCAAGGAAACGTTGCATTCACCAAATCATCACCATGTATCTTATTTTGACTGCATGGTCAATGGAAGTACTGTTGTAAACTATTATTTATGGTGATTGTCTATATGTAGAAATCATTAGATGTCGAAAACCTTTGATTTAAATATTCATTTATGGTGTGCCTTTTCAAAAGAATGCAATGTTTACAAAACGTATCATAGAGGTCAAATACCTCGCAATGAAATCAATGAATGACGTGTTCGTCCATATGGATTTGGACCGATCGTCACAGTTGGTCTTAGCGAACCAGAATTTGCATTAGTGTGTCTAACCGGTTATTGTTAGGATACATTAGTGAGTCTGGACTTCGACCATGTCTGCATGATAAAAGTTGTTGCTTATAATTTTTTTTGTTAGAAATTACCTGCTTATCATTCCTTGTGTGGAAAATTACCTACTTATCATTTGTAGTCTAGACACACCTTATTGCATGGATTGCATGACTAGTGTATAGACAAAATGAATATCTTAGCATATCTGTTACTGTTACCTTTACTTGACAGTTTCCGAAAGTTTCTCCGTAATTTGCGGAACCTTTGTACTATATAAAGGTATTCTATGTAATTAAAATATCATCCGATATCCGAAAATCATTTCACATCGAATATTCTTTATCTAACCGTATAAGATGAATTCTACAAGTAATTCGAGTTCTTCGGATTCCGATATGAATTTCCACCTGAGTTCCGAAAGTAGTGTAACCGGAATGAATCAATCAATCAGTCATCACCAATTCTGGATGAATTGGGGATGGGTTCGTAATCAACTTAATCAATGGAGACAAGAGGAAGGCGATCCTTTTCACCAACCGAATTCACCTCTTGGTGAGGAACCTGAGGCACTTACCGGCAAACCCGTACGAAACACTATCTTCACCCTCATTTCCAGGATATCTCGCAACGATTATATGATAACCAAAATTTTAAACTTTATTCATCCTCTCGTACCAACCGCCAATCATCCCGGAATAATAGAAGAAGTTAACGAGCTTCGCGCTCGAGTTGTGGCTTTGGAGAATATGATGCACAATTTGCAGGCATCACAGGCAGCACCGGTAGCACCACCAGTACCAGCAGCACAACCAACAACAGTACCAGTACCACCAACAACAACATCCGCACCGGAAACCTCAACCTCACAATCTGTTCCACGAGTATCAACCTCATATGCACCGTAGGAACCGAAGAATACTAATAACCATAAACGATGAAGTATTGATTCATAACTTCATTGGAGAAATATCCTGCGACGATTATGTAATCTTTAATATAGAAGAGATTATTCGTTTCTAGTTCCAACCGAAAATCAAATGAGTTTAATAACTCATTAAATCTATATTACATCCGAAGGAAATATACATACATATATTTTCATAAAGATTGTAATTGAAAATCCTTTTGTACAAACTGTTAATGATGAGAATATTTTAACGGGTAGGTAATACCCTAGAAATATATAAATTCCACATTAATATGTTACACTATATATTCTTCAATTCTGATTCAGCAATCATTAACTATACTGCTCAAACCTATAGATATACGTATCTGTTCATCGCAGAATAACTATTTTCATTCAATTTCATATTCTGATTTCGATAGATCAGAATCCAAGTCAAGATTAAACGAAAAACATCACTCTTAGATTCCTACATCTTTCAAAACCATGCTTTGAATTCAGAACAGTACTAGAACATCATATGATTACATTTTGCGTTCAAACCCATCGAAATTATTGGAAACACTTCAACTAATGAACAAACGAGAAGACAAACCAACTACCCGATATCTACGAGAAGAAAGATTTGTACTTATAATCATACATCTGGAAAGCTCTCGAAACCTAAGTAAAACTTTAACACGTATCTGTGATAAATCCTTCGGCATTATTATTACTGAAAATAATCTTACAATTCCTTTTCAAGTATCCAGTTTTGTCACAACTTCAGCAAGTCAACTTCATTTGGATAAGCCTTAATTAAACCTTGACATATAGGATTACCCTTTCTATTGTTGTTACCGGGGAACCTTTTATATCCCATCATATTAGCAGTAAATGTACCAGCGACTCCGTCACTCTGCTATTTAAATCTCTCCGGAAATCACTATATATACCTTGAAATCTGAACATGTACTCATCCACATCTTGTAACAATAGTTGCCATTCCAACTATCGGGAATTTGCAATCAGTATTTTGAAATCTTGCAGCACGTCTACGCCAACAGTTATATGTGTACATATAACGTCTACCTCCTCGAATTACATACTTCGAATGTGAAGTTTTTGAAAAACACCCCAAACTATGAAACTAGTTCTCTGAAATTGGAACAATGCTGATGAAGCAGCAAAAACTGTAAATGACCTTAACAGTCAAAAGTTTGATGATAAAGAATAATATGGTGGTAAAGCTGAGAAAAAGAGAAGGTTTGAAACTGGAAAACGGATTGAGCAAAGTATGAAGGAGGGTTGTGGATAAATCACAAAGACTAAACCTGCCTTCAAAGGAATACAAATGATTCAGTATCTGCTGAAGTCATTAACGAATACCTTGCTCCCGATACTAAACCCCTACGGACAATATTCTTCATCATCCTTCGATATTAGAAATTCTAAGATATTATCATATCTTTCATTATAAATATCTTCGATATTTCTGAAGATATCTTCATAACTATTATCATCCGAAATTATTTATCTCTTCACGCTATCTGTGTTACATCATAAAAGAAACTATTTTAGTTTCTAATTTCTGAAAATTTTGAAAAATGGATGTTTTTGAAGTAGTGTTGGGAACTGAAGCATGAGTTAGTATAATATAATGACACTTGATCAACGTGATTATATTACAGTAAGTCATGCTGAGTTTCTAATGGAACGTGATAAAGGTTCACAGATCCCACCCTCATAATGAACCATGTTACATAACTCTTTTATTCTATTTAACCTCTAAACATATCAAGAAAATATTTTCTTGATGATTCGGTCTTTTCCGGATATTCTGGTAATTTGACAAATCAAGATCGTGCCATTACGATTACCTTCTTAGAACATTAACTATGTTCATTCCGAAATGTATAGCTACGAATTCTGGACCAGTATCCGCTTGACTTAAGGTCGGGAAGAGAAAACGAAAGCATGAAGCTCCGAAATATAATGGAAAATAAAAGCCAGATAAAAACACATAAATTTACAAACCGTGTATATCAATGCGTATAGCAATATAAAGACACGGGAGAATGATAAATACAACTATCCCTAGAGCATAATAGAAATAAACAGATTCTTCTGGTGGGAGCTGGAAAAGAAGGATGAGTGTGGCAAACGTCAATATTAGGTCAAGAACCAGAACTGGATTAAGCATTTTCACAATCTTTTGAATGTATTAATTGGGAAAGAAAGTAGGAGTGGTGAAAATAAATGAAACGGAAGAGGTCAATTTATAGCGAAATATCAGACATAGCAATTGAGGTAGATTACGCATTTAATCAAAGGAAATCATAATTTCCTTAATTCCCGAAGAATCAAATCTTATTTAGATAATGAAGATTTTCTATTCCTTAAATTCCGGAAATCAATCGTTACTACGTCAAGAGATAAGACGCATCTCTATTCTCCATTTCACTCTATTACGATAACTTCTCTTATACGCTTCGAGTAATTGGATTGTTTTATCCATATTACTCAACGGTAATAAAATTCTATTTATCAACTCATATTCGTCATGAAAACATTTTTATTGTTAGCCATGACGACCTCACTCAAATTTCGGGACGAAATTTCTTTAACGGGTAGGTACTGTGATGACCCAGAAATTTCGACTAAATTTAAACTTAATCTTTGTATGATTAACATTTCCGACACGATAAGCAAAGTCTGTAAAACTGAATCTCAAAATTTTTGAATTACTTTTATATATTTAAATACCTTCGGTTGTTTTCGACGATTCGCGAACAATTATATGTAAAAAGATACATATATACTATAACATGAAAAGGTAACAATGTATTAATTGTTTGATACCGTACATTAAACTTATTGGTTTAAATATCTATTTGAATGTATATGATAAGTTGAAATATTTATTATTAAAATTTATTTATAAATAACGTCCAATGTGTATTTAAAAACTGATTTATGTATATTAAAAAGATATATACATATATATAATAAACGATAGTAACATTCGTTTATTGATTCAATTGATATTTAGATAAGTTAACTAAAGCGTTTAAGATGAACCAGTTAAACACTAATTTGCTACAGTGTTTTCAAATTGCCACATTACTCAAAATGCTACAGTGTTTTCGAAAATCACTATTTACTACAGTGAAATTGACTTTGCTACAGTGAATTGCTACAGTAAAAATTGACTTTGCTACAGTAACTTTGCTACAGTAAAACACTATTTTAAAAATGTATTTTAGCAAATAGCGAGACGATGATTTATAGAAGTAAATGACCAAAATACTCGAAAGTTTAAGATATACTTTGAGTGGTATAGTTTAGGAATAATTTAAGGCTATATTTTAACAAAGGTACGAGTCACGAAATGTAAAATGCAAGTTTTCTCAGCGTACGAAAGGACATTCGAGAAACCGGAACCGGGACCCGAGTCAAGAAGAAACGCCCGACGCAACGGACCAAAAATATCTAGTCTACTATGCACAAGAATAAAATATAATATATAAATAATTATATTAATTATTTATATATTTATATTTATTTTATATTATGTCGACAAGCTAGGAGCCAAAACAATGTGAGCTGTCCCTGGTCCTCATGCGAGTCGCATGGCCAGAAGGCCATTTCCATGCGAGTCGCATGACTCCAAATTTCAGGCCAAGTGCTATAAATTCTCGAGTTTTGGCCAGATAAATCACACACACATATATATTATTTTTACTCCGTATTTATTTATTTTATTATTATTATTATTATTATTATTAATAATAAGATTATTATTAATCTTATTATTTTTATTATTAGTGTTATTATTTTTGCGATACAAAAATAATAATGTACATAAAATATTACGACGGAGTGCTGTCCAAGTAATTTTTCAAAACGAGTTTCCGAGAAAGCTAGAGCTAAGGAAAATATGGGTTATTGCCAAGGAGGTTATGGGTAATATTCGGGGGTATTTTTGTGAATCAAACCTCGTACTTATTATCTCCAATGCGTCTACGTGCTTTCCTACAATATTGTATATCAATATTTAACTGTGAGTTTCATATGATCCCTTTTACTCTCTACGTTTTTGGGCTGAGAATACATGCAAATATTTTATTAACCGATATACAATATTTATATGTGTGAGTTTCATGAGATCCCTTTTACTCAATATATTTTTGGGCTGAGAATATATGCACTTTATTTTAAACGCAATGGATACAAGTACATACTAAATTCTACACTGAGTTTGAACCGAAAATCCCTTAGCTTTGGTAACTAGTAACTGCCAGTTATAAGAACTGGTGGGCGCGAGTAGTAGTATATGGATCCATAGGGCTTGATATCCCCGTCCGAGCTAGAGCACTAGCCTTTTAACGGACGTATGCTATTTGAGAAGCGTACACGTTGGTTTGCGTGTATTATTAAGATGATTATACAAAGGGTACAAATTATATATACGTTAAAGTTTAGTTACCAGGGTGCTCAATTTCGTAGAATATTTTGATAAACGTTTCTGGATGAAACAACTGAAATCTTGTGATCCACTTTTATATAATCTATTGATAAACATTTCTGGATGAAACAACTAAAATCTTGTGATCCACTTTTATATACAGATTATACGAAACACTAAAACTATGAACTCACCAACCTTTGTGTTGACACTTGTTAGCATGTTTATTCTCAGGTTTCCTAGAAGTCTTCCGCTGTTTACTTAGATGTTAGACAAGCTATGTGCATGGAGTCTTGCATGACATATTTTTCAAGGAAACGTTGCATTCACCAAATCATCACCATGTATCTTATTTTGACTGCATGGTCAATGGAAGTACTGTTGTAAACTATTATTTATGGTGATTGTCTATATGTAGAAATCATTAGATGTCGAAAACCTTTGATTTAAATATTCATTTATGGTGTGCCTTTTCAAAAGAATGCAATGTTTACAAAACGTATCATAGAGGTCAAATACCTCGCAATGAAATCAATGAATGACGTGTTCGTCCATATGGATTTGGACCGATCGTCACATGGAAGATTCAAGCTTTTAGCTTGAATCTTCATAACTTTTGTAGATCTACTTCTTTTATACTTTAATCTTTCTATTTTATGATAAAGATTCAAACTTTTGTTTGTAATCTTCATGCATCTTCAAGATCCAAGCTTTATGCTTCAAGATCTTCAAGAGCAATCAAGATGCAAGCTTTCTAGCTTGAATCTTCATATCTTTTTGTTAGATCTAAGTTCTTTTTGCTTTGATCATGTTGTTTTGTGAAAAAGATTCAAACTTGTGTTTGTTATCTTCATATATCTTAAAGATCCAAGCTTTATGCTTCAAGATCTTCAAGAACACTTAAAGGTTCAAGCTTTCTAGCTTTGTAACCTTGTAACTTGTGTGAAATGGATCCAAGCTCTCTAGCTTAGGGTTCCATCACCTCTTTTGACTTAGATTGTGTTCATACTTGTTAAATTGATGTAAAGTTTGTAACTTTAGTTGTTATTGTGACTTGTATTAGTGTTAAGACTAAGGATATGATGTAACCTTGGTTCATCATCCATCTAAGACTCATGAATGAGTTGTATTCTTACTTGGTCTTAACATATTGTGTATTGATGGTGAATTTTGGTCAAAAGTGATGCTAAACCATCAACGAGTTGTACACTAGAAGTTACAAGCATCAAGGATGAGAACTGTGATGAGCATCGAGCACCAAGAACCCCACTGGAGCACATGTACACTGATTTTGGTATCTGATCAGACCACCTGGGCTACTGGAAAGTTGATTTTCAGTTAGTTCGGTTCGATTAGATGATTTTCTGTTTAGGCCTCGTCTTAATCCGAGTTACGGTTTAGGATTTATGGCCCTCCGAGAGTCACTACACCCTATTACTGTTGTGCTGAAATTTCTGACCTACTCGCACTTAAACTGTCGCCACGGTCAAACGAAGACGAGTTAGGTCCTGAAAATTGGTCAGCTGTTAGGGAACTCATATACCGAGCCATAGCCACTGACCATGCGTCTTTTCGATTTACGTAGAGGTCGTAGTACCTGACCGAAGTCAGCCTATTGTTTCAATCTCTATTCTTGTCAACCTCACTTAGCCTTTATGATGATGAATGATGATGGATGATGATGATGATGACACTTAAACTTATTTTATGCACTATTAGAACTTATTAAGACAACCTACTAACCTAGTAACCTTTGATTTAGGTTGACGACCTTTCGGACCGACTTACTACTTGCGTACTTTCATTACCGACTTTACCGCTTTTATCACTGTGAGTTATAGCATCCCTTTTTACTTTAATTATTTTGGGACTGAGAATACATGCGCTTTTTACATTTTACATACTAGGCACGAGTACTTAAACTTTATATGTGTGTGGGTTATACAACGGCATAAACATTCCCTTTAGCACGGTAACGTTTAGTCATTGGTTTTTGAACCGGTGAACGCGAATCTTAGATATGGATCCATAGGGTTTGACATCCCCACTCGGGCTAGTCGCGCTAGCATTTAACGGGTGTTTAATACTTCGTAATTCATACGCACTTGCCAAGTGCACTTTCAGGGGGTTATAAACGTTAAGTCTAGTTACCGGGTGCCCACGGTTATACATATACTTATTCATACTGATTTGAACATACTGTTTTGATACGCTGTTTGCAGCACTGAAATCTCGTGGCCTACGTTACATTACTGATACAAACAAACTATAGCTCACCAACATTCGTGTTGACTTTTTAAGCATATAATTCTCAGGTGCTTAGACGATGTTGCTTCCGCTGTTAGCCTTGCTATTCTAGTCTCGGTGTATAGACTTGCTGTTACAGACTTGCTGTGTTAGACTTCCGCTGCATTACTTAGAGATGTCTCAAGCATGGAACTTTTACTTTGCATTCGCAACTTATGTTATTTTCAGAACAATAGCTTTGTAATGAACTTAGTATCATGTACTCATGTTAATGTTTCCTATTCATCTTTTGTAAAAACGTTATCTTTTATGAATGCATATCGGTTTTCAAACAGCATATAGTGTTTGACCTTGTAATGATCCTGTTGTTGATGTACCGTACACGATGATTTTGTACGGGGCGTGACAGTTGGTATCAGAGCATTGGTTGTAGGGAATTAGGTTGCATTAGTGAGTCTAGACCGGACCAAGTAGGATTCACTAATAGGACTAATCTACAACTTGCTAGTTTACTTGTTTCTGCGGACCACTGCATGCTACTATGTTATATTACTGCATGTTACTGCTTACTACTACTGCATGCCACTGCTTATTTCTACTGCTGTATAATCTTACTGCATGCTACTACTTACCTTTACTGCCATGCGAACTTACTGTGTGCTTATTTTACGCTGCTGCATGCTACTATCTGCTTTCGCTTGTTACTTCTGTTTAGTACTGTTTTCATTGCCATGCTATGCACTGCTGTAGACGATCTAGGCTGCTGTAGTTACTATGCCTGATTACGTGCTTGCTACCCGTCTGCTTTTCGCTATACCGACTTGGAGAACTTATCTTTCCTAATTCAGATGTTTTCTGAACCCTTTTCCCCACTCTTCTAACTCTAAGTACTAGTAATGTAATCCACCTATTACTACTGTTCTACCATTCCAGAAATCGGAACATTACTTCCCGCAATCTAGGAGGATTTGTCGGAGTAACTGCACCTCGAGCTCACCCTAATTAGCCACGTACAACGTATGAACATTCGAAGGATGTTTAGTTTCTGCAAGATGACCCGTATCCCATACACTTTCGTGACCGTCACTTATTTCTTCCATTCTCCACCACTACTCGACGATCTAACGACACTTCTGGACTTAGGTCCCTGGCACTCTTAGGCATTGGAGAAGTCGGGAAGACATCTCCTTTCACAAGGTCAGAGTGCCTTCCACTGATGCTCAGCCATACCCAAGGACTTGGGAGTCGCCTCGAAACATATCGTAATACTACTTGCTACACGTACAACTCGACACGAGACCCATATTGAATTTCTAGAAAGGAACCTAACGACATTACCGGAACCCGAATATTTTGAAGAAATTTCGAGACATTTAGGCATTGATGCATGATCTGCGGGACATACGCACCCACACCGAGGAACCGTGAGATTAACTATGTAGATTATGTTTTGAGATAGCATAGATAAAGCAACGTTATATGAAACTGAGTAGAACTTGAAGTGATCACGTTACATTGACCATATGGAGCGATATTGGAATGAACGTACGATTTAATACAATATAATGACGCCAGGCCAGCGTGATTATATTGAAGTAAATCATACAGAAGTCCCAACGTTACTACATGAGGAATATGAAGTGATTCAAAGGAAATTTTGGTAGGAACCGCTTGAGTATACGCATTATGGTCCGTTAGAGGTAGGGAAAGAATAACCACGTAGCCTAGATACTGTAACCCAAAAATTTGTTATAGATATAGACACCCTGAATACTTAAGGAAAAAGTTCTTAAATAGGAAAAACTTTGGACTTACTTGCGGTAGAGCAATCGTTACCTCAGTTATGGAGACTCGCATGGATCCTGATTTTAGTTAGGGTACATTTCTTCACAACGTTTATTGTCTCGAAGTTGTTTAATACTAGAGTGATAGAAACCTTACATCTAAGAACCTTAGTGTTATGACTAGTAAGCCATTAATAACCATGAGGGTTAAGTATTCTCTAAGACAAGTTAATGGTAATCTGACAGAGATAGAGGAATAATTTAAGGTAGTACCTTAAAATTAACAGGTGGGTCATTGGAAATGACCTCATGTCAACAAAACTTGGAAAGTTTTAAAGTAGTAGTTGGAAGTTTTAAAGGATTAGTCATCTACGCACAATCAGATGTTATTTGAGAAGGCTGATAGAATTTTTCGCGGTAGTATAACAAGATTTAGTTGGAACAAATTGGCTTTCAAGGATGAAAGCGTAAGTTATTTATAGTAAGAATATTATTCGTATACCTCGCGAGAATGGTGAGCCAGAAGCCATCTGGGTTACTTCAATAACCCGAGATCCCACAATGGAAATGGGAAGGGATGATAATGGATTTCATCCCGAAGCTGCCAAAAACAATAGGCAGTTATGACACTACCTGGGTTATTGGTGATCGTCTCACCAAATCTGCTCACTTTCTAACTACGAAAGAAACCGATACTATGGACAACGATACATAAAGGAAATTGTATTCCGTCACTTCGGCAATTCAAATTCTATCTTAAGGACTACCCAAGAATCTTATTCGATGCTCATTCTTACGCGACTCTGAATCCTAACTTATCCCGAAAGAATTCTTATTCGATGGTAATCACACCAACATCCTTCTTACCTCGATATTAGTCATATCAGTTCGAGATTTCCAAAATCAATGGGTAGTTAATTCCCATCCTCATACTCTCCCTTTCGTATCTCGCTTATAAGCAACAACTTTACACTTAAACATTTTTGGTCGAAGGACTTATGCACTACTAATAGTCATCAACCACATTTAGATCCAACAGTTTTCATTACCTCGTAACATTTTTGCTCAAATGTCACCCGAAATTTTCAAAAAATCTTTTACTCGATCTTTTTCCAACTTGTAACCTCCGAAATATGAAAATTTAGTTTGCTAAAAAATTTTACTTACAATATTTTACTGTGCAATCCTCTCAAAGTTTTATGAAAGTAAATTTATTTTATTTGTCGTTCGTGCGAATTTTTGAAATCATATACGTTATATACAATAAAGTAAATAATTACTTATTTTGACAGATACATATGAAATTTTACTTTTACAAATCAAATCTTTTGTTCAAAAGATATTTTACCTTGAATGGTACAAGTTGTACATAACCCTAGATTACAAAGAACTTCGTTTCTTTTCTTACATTGTCACCTAAAACGATTTCTATAAAACTTTCGTTGCTTATTATACAAAATTTTTCGTTGCTTATTCGTATCCAAGTCATCATGAAGACTTTACAACCGTCGAAATTGAGTGATTTATGTGTGTGTAAGTGATGAAGGCACTTACTACCACGCCATGCAGAGCCTTAGGGCATCCACTAACACTTAAACCATTCAAAGCTATTGCGTTACCCCAAGGATCTTATTTGCCACGCCTGTTGGAACGATGCTCTTTCTTACATAACTCGAAATCCTGACTTATTTCAAGAGATTCCCATCTAACGATATTAACACCGTCAGTATTCCGACTTTAATATTAGTCATAACCTGTTTGGCTTTCTGCAAAGTCAAGAAATGATTAACTTCTCATCCTCATGCTTTACCCTTCGTACCTCACTTTTTAACGGCTTCACACGTGAACATTTTTGCCCAAAGACTTATGTTATCAAAACTACATTTAATTCATTAGTTTTCGTTACCTAGTAACATGTCAACCGATGATTCAAAGATTTTCCACTCAATCTTTTTCAACTCGTAACCTTTGAAATGCGAAAAACTATGTTTATCAAAAAATTTCACACGTTGATTTTTACACGTTGTTTATTTGTGCGGTCCTCACGAGATTTATGGACAAATGAAAGTACTAAAAACTTTTCTATCACTTATGCGATTTATAAAAGCATATATGTATAAATTTACCCTTACTTATTTTGGTTAGTACATTCCAAGTTATACCTCCAAATTATTTAAAAATCGCTCCTTTATTAAGTTGAAGTCAAATGGTTTTGAGCAAATGATACACGTTGTACATACTTCTAAATTTACCAAGAACTTCGTTCCATTTATGTTGTCGCATCAAACATTTAAAGGCTTTTCAAAACTTCCTCGGTTGATTTTATTAAAGGTTTTCGTATTAAACTACACCATGTATGGATCACACTTCTTCTCGCCCCCCGTTAGGGATAAAAGCTTACTATTAAGATCTTTATTAAAAACTCTTGAGCCACTTTGGATGGCAGATTTATAAATTTATTAGTAAGTCTTTGTGCTCATAAAATGTTCCTCTTAAGGTTAGACTTGGCAAAAACGCGGGCCGATAAATCAGTTCTCTGGGACCCACCCAGTGGTCACCCTATCGTAGGAAAGGCATTAGGTGGGTTTCTACTCTCAATGTTTCATGGCTAGTCGCAACACCCTCGTAAACATTATCTCTATGAAACAGTAGGTTGAGGTACAAGAAATCATTTTTGGAGATTCTTTTCACTTGGAGTAAACCGTTCTTTAGGACCAAGGGTTCAAGTATCTTCTCATCAGCGCATCCCCTTATGTATAAGGATAAATTCAGGACAAACCGCTCGATGAGTTCACTCTCGTTCAAAGATTACACCTTTCATGCGATTTTCTTTCGAAAACGTAGTATAAATTACTTTAAGAACCTATGAATCTTGTTATCCTCTTGGAAGGGACTGCTTAAAACATCTACGACACTGATATGGTTACTCTACGTATTCCTTCCTTCGTTGGTTGCAACTATATGTTGTTCTAGTTAATGTTAACCCTAACTTCAACATGTAACTGAAAGGATAAAGTTACGTTATGGAACTGTGTTTTCATTTTATCTAACGATAAGTTCACCTGCAGTATGGTAAACTGGGTGATATCCTTCATTGTTCGTTCAGACCGCCCTGGAGACACTATAAATAATTATGGCTTGCATTGTATATAAGTCCGATTAGTCACTTCCAGCTAACATTTCAATTCATTTAATCAAATGAAACGTTCTTAAATATCGGGTTCATTATGCCTATGATCTCATTCCGAAATCAAGGGGTTAGTAAAATCCGTGGCTAACACTATCCAGACGTCAAATCACATGGTTGTGATCACCATGTTTTCCGTTCTACCTATCAGCCTTGTATTGCGACATAAGCGCTCAATGTTTTAGATGAGTTTAGTAACATTCATGATGCATTTTACGCATCCAGCTTACTGAAGATGCCTGTAAGGCTAAAAACATCATCTTTCTCTCTGTGGATACATATATTCGAATGACATACTCATGTTAACCAGAGACGAAATCAATTTATTGATTTCTTAGGACATGAGACTTAATTAATGGCATATCCTATCCTTACTTTTATACGCCCAAGTACCCTTCGAGGCAAATAACTCACTTCTGAGCCCACGAGTCTCACGGAACTTTGATACGCTACTTCTTATTTAAATACTGTACCATTTTTGGTCACTCCTCAAAGTTCGGGACGAAATTTCCATTAACAGGTGGGTAATGTAACGACCCGGATTTTGCGACTTGCTTTTGTGCCTTGTATTTTTGCGAAACTGCGTATTTGTGCGTACTGCATTACTTTATTACTATGGAACCTTGGCACATGTGTTTTATATTCATATATACTTTAAAACGTGCCTTGGTATGATTAGAATGCTTAACTTGTCCATTGGATGCTTTATAACCGTTAGCGTTACTTGCCGTTACGATTAAAACGCGGACTGCGCGTACGTTTGACTTTTGTCTGAACCGGAACTTTTGGACAGCGAAATATTAATTATTGTTTTATAATAATAATTACTTGGGCCTTCGGATGCTTAATTTTATTTATTTAATTGCTAAAGCCCAATAGTTAGCCTTTTTGGACTTTTTACCTTGTTGGGCTCAAGCCCACCCTACTCTAGCTAGTGACCCAATTAATTAGCCCAAATATATTTACTAGTGGCCCATAATAATAATAATAAATAAATAAATAAATAATTAGTGAGTCATGCTAGCATTATGGATAAGGATAATTAACTTTGTTACATAAGATTCTAGCAAAAGGACACACTTTAGACACCATTAGCCAAAAAGTAAACTTTTTGTCCTTCCCCTCCCCCTCCATAAACCGTCCACAACCACCATCACCCTAGATCTTGCCATGTCATCAATCCATGTGATCACTCTTTGCTTATAAATACTAGCCTTTAGCCTCTCATTTCCACACTTGATCATTTTGGTTTTTCACACACTTGTTCTTTCTCTCTTTCTTTCCTTTCTAGCATTACTTGTAAGTCTTCTTTTCCTTCTTCTTTTTCTTTTCAAATTCATGATCATCATCATCATTTTATGGAGATCAAATTTCCTTTTAGCTTTGATCTTACTTAAATCTTGTTGATTCAAGCATGAATCTTTCAAGAACATGGAAGATTCAAGCTTTTAGCTTGAATCTTCATAACTTTTGTAGATCTACTTCTTTTATACTTTAATCTTTCTATTTTATGATAAAGATTCAAACTTTTGTTTGTAATCTTCATGCATCTTCAAGATCCAAGCTTTATGCTTCAAGATCTTCAAGAACAATCAAGATGCAAGCTTTCTAGCTTGAATCTTCATATCTTTTTGTTAGATCTAAGTTCTTTTTGCTTTGATCATGTTGTTTTGTGAAAAAGATTCAAACTTGTGTTTGTTATCTTCATATATCTTAAAGATCCAAGCTTTATGCTTCAAGATCTTCAAGAACACTTAAAGGTTCAAGCTTTCTAGCTTTGTAACCTTGTAACTTGTGTGAAATGGATCCAAGCTCTCTATCTTAGGGTTCCATCACCTCTTTTGACTTAGATTGTGTTCATACTTGTTAAATTGATGTAAAGTTTTTAACTTTAGTTGTTATTGTGACTTGTATTAGTGTTAAGACTAAGGATATGATGTAACCTTGGTTCATCATCCATCTAAGACTCATGAATGAGTTGTATTCTTACTTGGTCTTAACATATTGTGTATTGATGGTGAATTTTGGTCAAAAATGATGCTAAACCATCAACGAGTTGTACACTTGAAGCTACAAGCATCAAGGATGAGAACTGTGATGAGCATCGAGCACCAAGAACCCCACTGGAGCAATGTCCACTGATTTTCGTATCTGATCAGACCACCTGGGCTACTGGAAAGTTGATTTTAAGTTAGTTCGGTTCGAGTAGATGATTTTCTGTTTAGGCCTCGTCTTAATCCGAGTTACGGTTTAGGATTTATGGCCCTTCGAGAGTCACTACACCCTATTAACGTTGTGCTGAAATTTCTGACCTACTCGCACTTAAACCATCGCCACAGTCAAACAAAGACGAGTTAGGTCCTGAAAATTGTTCAGCTGTTAGGGGACTCATATACGGAGCCATAGCCACTGACCATGTGTCTTTTCGATTTACGTAGAGGTCGTAGCAGCTGACCGAATTCAGCCTATTGTTTCGATCTCTATTCTTGTCAAACTCACTTAGCTTTTATGATAATGAATGATGATGAATGATGATGATGATGACACTTAAACTTATTTTATGCACTATTAGAACTTATTAAGACAACCTACTGACCTAGTAACCTTTGATTTAGGTTGACGACCTTTCGGACCGACTTACTACTTGCGTACTTTCATTACCGACTTTACCGCTTTTATCACTGTGAGTTATAGCATCCCTTTTTACTTTAATTATTTTGGGACTGAGAATACATGTGCTTTTTACATTTTACATACTAGGCACGAGTACTTAAACTTTATATGTGTGTGGGTTATACAACGGCATAAACATTCCCTTTAGCACGGTAACGTTTAGTCATTGGTTTTTGAACCGGTGAACGCGAATCTTAGATATGGATCCATAGGGTTTGACATCCCCACTCGGACTAGTCGCGCTAGCATTTAACGGGTGTTTAATACTTCGTAATTCATACGCACTTGCCAAGTGCACTTTCAGGGGGTTATAAACGTTAAGTCTAGTTACCGGGTGCCCACGGTTATACATATACTTATTCATACTGATTTGAACATACTGTTTTGATACGCTGTTTGCAGCACTGAAATCTTGTGGCCTACATTACATTACTGATACAAACAAACTATAGCTCACCAACATTCGTGTTGACTTTTTAAGCATGTAATTCTCAGGTGCTTAGACGATGTTGCTTCCGCTGTTAGCCTTGCTATTCTAGTCTCGGTGTATAGACTTGCTGTTACAGACTTGCTGTGTTAGACTTCCGCTGCATTACTTAGAGATGTCTCAAGCATGGAACTTTTACTTTGCATTCGCAACTTATGTTATTTTCAGAACAATAGCTTTGTAATGACCTTAGTATCATGTACTCATGTTAATGTTTCCTATTCATCTTTTGTAAAAACGTTATCTTTTATGAATGCATATCGGTTTTCAAACAGCATATAGTGTTTGACCTTGTAATGATCCTATTGTTGATGTACCGTACACGATGATTTTGTACGGGGCGTCACAATAAGTTTATCGTAAACAATAAAATTCATCATTTTGATAGACTATAAGATTTAAATAAAGTACACCTATCTCGTGTACTAAACCATTTTTCATAATGCTTGGCAGAGTAGGTTCGTGTCCTTTTCTCCCCCGTAGGTTGCCTCACGATTTTTAATAACCGTACACATATCTCGTGCACAAAATATGATACACATAACCTGTGTATAAAAATCATTCTCTCGATACATAACATTCAATTTGATTTCATTGCTCAACATGGTAACCGACCTTAACATATAATGCGCATCAATAATATCCCCAAAACAAAACATCTCGTCTGTATAATATATAAACTTCGAAGTACTAAACACCACGCCCACTAGCTCTTCCGTCTAGTGAACATTCTGGGTGGGGGTGTTAAACCTGGTAGCTACCTTTAGGATTCGCGTGAATTAAGGCCATACCCGTTTCTAATTCTTCGGTTACCAAGCAATAATAATCAGGGGAAATATTCACAACAACTAGTGGCAATTATAATGTCCAACTAGTTCAATAATAATCCACAGAACTTCTGTCTGCATAATAATTCATTCGAGAAATGTTTTGCTTGTGTCTATATCGTCAAACATTTATAAAATCATTTCATGTATTCTCAGTTCAAAATATATTTCAAAAGCATTTAATAAAGCAGTTGTAAAAACAGCGCATGTATTCTCAGTCTCAAAAATATAAAGAGTAAAAGGGAATCAAATGAACTCACGATACGATATTTTGTAGTAAAAATATGCATACGACGGAACTGAACAATGCAGGTTGGCCTCGGATTCACGAACCTATATCATTTATATGTATATTAACACATATAATGGTAATCGAACAAATTTAGGTATTATTATTAATTGTTATTTTAGTAATTTGTACGTTTCATAAATAACTAAATTAACTATATTTATTTTTATATACATTAAATAGATAATTAATATTTATTACAAACATATTAATATAGTTATATTTTATGTAAATAATATATTTTTATATAGAAAATCTTTATTTGATATATTAATAATACTAATAATAATGATAAAAAAAATAATATTAGTGTTAGAAATAATAATAAAAATGATAATAAAAATAATAATGATAATTCTAATAATAATAATAATAATAATAATAATAATAATAATAATAATAATAATAATAATAATAATAATAGAGGACTACCTTTAAAAGCTTTTTCCTAAAAATAAAATGCCTCAGACAAGGCTTGAACTCGCGACCTGCCATTCACCCAAAGCACTCTCAAACCATTCCTCCGTTTCTACTTTATCTGAATAATTCCTATTCTAAATATATAAAACCCGTTACACTTTCGAAAATCATAACAGCAGATACCAAAACTTTGAATTGTCCATGTGTGACTTGGCCCAACAGGACTAAATGTTCTTGGCCTAACAGAATGTCCATGGCCCAACAACAATTAGCCCATTTATTTAAAAAGAAAAATGTCCAATATCGAGTTTAATGTCCAATATTGATTCGTGATATTTGAAGGTTAACTGCGAACAGGAACCAACCGGTGGGGACTTCGATTTATCATCAATCATTAATCAACATCGTGCATCTTTATACCTATCATCATGAACTTAATCGTACACCTTTATTATAACTATCTCGTTAACCATAATCATCTCATCTTCATTGTTAACCTCCGGTACCATCATCATACATCATAATCCTAAACCCTCATCATCATCGTTATCAATCATCATCATCGTGGTCATCATTAATAATCATCCTAATTCTATCATCATCATCATCATCATCATCATCATCATCATCGTAGCTATATCTAACCAAAAATCATCATTGTAATCGTTCTAATCGTTCTTCATTTATCAACATCATCCTACTTGTTAATTTACTAGAAACAAATTCGGAAGTTAGCTGTAGTAGAAAACATCACGTAATCTTCATCAATTAATAAAAATCAGTTTTGGCCCAACTAGAACGATGAAATATAGCGGCCAAAAAGAACGATAGCCCAACAATAAAAAAGGATCAGCCCAACTAATACAGATTGATCAGTCCGAGAGAAAATAAAAGAAGGCAGCGTAGCAGTCTTTAAAATATTAGGTGAATAAAATAAATAAGTGGGTTATCTTTTGAGCAATGTGTCGGCCAAACAAGAAAAGAGAGGATAGTTGTCGTCTAGAAAGGAAACGTGTAGCAACAATGATTAAGTAGGTAACTAAGGTGAGGTTACTTGGTAATTTAAATAAAATATGTGAATATCATTCGATTAATTAGCCAGTGGTTTGTTGGGATTATGATCGAAGCAAAAAAAATATATTTAACCGAAGCGATGGTAAGGTAATAGTTGTCGAGGTTTGCATTCGAGACAAAAAAAGGGATCAAACAAATGGGTTATGGGTGGTATTCTTGGTGATGGATTAATAAAATTAGAAGTAGGATGTAAGTGGTGATTTGTTATTTACCTTGAATAGAAAACACGAAACTGATGTGGTTGTCTTTGTTGCAGATCACGGTCGTGGTGATAGTCGAGCAGGAGAGTGGAGAAGAAGAAGTTGTGGTTTTCTCGGAGTGGGTTCGATGGCAGGTTTACCACGGTGGTAAGGTTGGTGGTTTTGATTACATGGTGGATACGGGTGATAATGAATCAAAACAAAAAATATGACAGCGATATAAGTGGTTTTTGTGGTTCATGGTGGTGATGATAGTAGGTGCTGGCGGAGGTTGCAGGAGATGATGGCGGGTTGGACATGAAATCAAATAGAAGGAAAATGAGGGCTGCGGTTTTTGTGATTCTCATATCTATGTATGAGTTATATATAATAAGTTACATGGATATAATGCATAAAAACAATAAACTTTTAATTAATAATAATAATATAATGTTATTAATAATCAATCAGGAAGAACATAGTGCTCAATCAAAACTGTAAAATTTTAATAATTATCACAGTACGCAGCCTCTTAGTTGTATTCATCTGCCGACAGTTTTTACAGACTGTGTGATGACCCAAAAATTTCTGACCAAATTTAAATTTAATCTTTAACGTTTCCTACACGATAAGCAAAGTCTGAAAAGTTGAATCTCAAAATTTTTGAACTATTCAATTACCTTTTGATTGTTCTCAACGGTTTGCGAACAATTATATGTAAATAGATTCATATATATACCATAACTTGAAAATGTAACAAAGTGTTGAGTATATGATACTGTGCATTAAACTTATTGGTTTGATTATCTGATTGATATATTTAGTTACAGAGTTAAAAGATTATGCCAAACGATTGAATTAAAAGATAATTATTGAGTCCCTTAAGGATTATGATATTATTACGGGTCTCTTTTGTAAGGTCCACGTTGATTTGGGAAATCATTCATTCTTAACGGTATTCGGAATAAATGGTAAAGTGTTTGTTTAAATAACGCAATTTGGACACATACAATAATATGGAATATCAACTGCTGGAATTAGATATATGAATAACTTGCGATATGTATTTTAAAACGTGTTTATTAATATTGAAAATATATATTTAACAATACGATAAAATATAATATTAACTTGGTCATAAAAACGAATTGTTATTATAACAAACAGCGAGATAATGATTTATAGAAGTAAATGATCAAAATACTCGAAAGTTTAAGATATACGTTGAGTGGTATAGTTTAGGGATAATTTAAGGCTATATTTTGACAAAGGTACGTGACACGAAATGTAAAATACAAGTTTTCTCAGCGTACGAAAGGACATTTGAAAAACCGAAACCGGGACATAAGTCGAGTGATGACGTTTAACTTATCGGAACAAAAATTACAAGTCAACTATGCATGTGAATTTAATATAATATATAATTAATTATATAAATTAAATATATTATATATATTATATAAAATTATGTCGACAAACAAAAAGTTAAAAGTTTGTGATCGCATGGCCTTGAAGCACAAATCCCATGCGATCGCATGGGGTACTTTTTCAGAAAAGGCTCTATAAATTGCGCAATTTTTGGCTCAGTTGAATATATATCTCTTTCTCTAGTATTATTACTCCGTAATATTTATTTAATTTATTTTATTATTATTATTATTATTATTATTATTATTATTATTATTATTATTATAATTATTATTATTATTATTATTATTATTTATATTATTAAGATTAATATTATTATTAATCTTATTATTATTAGTATTATTAATTATGTATTATACATAAAATACTACGACGAGGTTATGAGTGGGTTATTTTAAAAATGGTTTTCAAGCGGGATAGAGCTAAGAAAATTATGGGTTATTGCCAAGGAGGTTATGGGTAATGTTCGGGGGTATATTTGTGAATCAAACCTAGTGTTTATCATCTCTGTTATGTCTACGTACTTTCCTACAATATTGAATCTCAATACTGATACGTTGAGATCTACGATTAATTGGTAATCCGAGTTTCGGTCACATTTTGGTGAACAACTTTATATGCTGCTAAGGTGAGTTTCATTTGCTCTCTTTTTAATTGCTTTTACAATCTATATTTTTGAGTTGAGAATACATGCACTTTATTTTAAACACAATGGATACAAGTACATACTAAATTCTACACCGAGTTTGAACCGAAAATCCCTTAGCTTTGGTAACTAGTAATTGCCGGTTATAAGAACTGGTGGGCGCGAGTAGTAGTATATGGATCCATAGGGCTTGACATCCCCGTCTGTTTCAGGTATAGAAACCCTAGCCTGAACTATAAAACAGACGTATGCTATTTGAGTTTAGTACACGTTGGTTTGCGTGTATTGTACATGTTGGTTGCATGTATGTTAAAACATGGGTACTTATTATAACATTAAAGTTTAGCTACCAGGGTGCTCAATTTTGTAGAATATTTGATAAACGTTTCTGGATGAAACAACTGAAATCTTGTGATCCACTTTTATATACAGATTATGCGAAACACTAAAACTATGAACTCACCAACCTTTGTGTTGACAATTGTTAGCATGTTTATTCTCAGGTTCCCTAGAAATCTTCCGCTGTTTGCTTACATGTTATACAAGCTATGTGCATGGAGTCTTGCATGCTTTATTCAAGAAAACGTTGCATTCACAAAATCATCACCATGTATCTTATTTTGACTGTATTGTCAATGAAATTACTATTGTAAACTATTATTTACGGTTATTGTCTATATATAGAAATCATCAGATGTCGAGAACCTTTGATTTAAATATTCATTGATGGTGTGCCTTTTCAAAAGAATACAATGTTTACAAAACGTATCATATAGAGGTCAAATACCTCGCAATGAAATCGATGAATGACGTGTTCGTCCATATGGATTTGGAGCGATCGTCACAGACTGTGTATCGTGCGAAATCAGTGGCGGATAAAAGTGTTCAGAAAAATCTCATATTTTTAAATTAACTATATTTATTTATTTTGGTCATTATGGTATAAAATTCGATCATTAACTATTAAATAAAAAATTACATTTAAGTATTCACTCCCAACCCCAAGAAAATATAAAAAGTTTTAAAATTTACAAATAGTTCCTAAATACATTTTTAATAAGCCTAAAATTTATATTACTCATTTTCGGATCACGGTTTATTTTAAAATCACATAAGTTTGAACTTAACTTATTTAAATAACCATCGAATGATAAACGAGTGCTTCTATCGTTTACTAAATAAATTCGAAACTATATTTATATATTCAATATACCTTATTTATATATATAGATATGTTTTAAATAATAATTATTATATATTGTTTTATTTTACATAGTTAATTATATATATTGAAACAATTAAACTCAAAGTATATATTTTAATACTTTGTTAACGTTGACAAATTCTGTTCAAAAATCATTTATATTCAATATGCTCTATATAATTAACTAAACAGTTTTAAATATCAAGTCTTAAATTACCTTAAGTTCTTTCATAATAACTAAATCACATAATAGTTTAATTTATAATATATAATTATTTACATATACGTTTCTATTTACAAATAGTGGTTCATGAATCGTCGAGAGCAGTCGAAAGGTAATTGCATACATGAAAACAGTTCAAAATTGTTGAGACTCAACATTGTAGACTTTGCTTATCGTGTCGAAATCATATAAAGGTTTAGTTTAAATTTGGTGAAATGTTCGGGTCGTCACACAAAAATCATTAAATGCTTGAGATGTAAACTCACCAGCATTATCCAGTCTCACCCTTTTAATAGTATAATCAGGGAAATGTGCTCTAAATTTAATAATTTGAGCAAAAAATTTTGCAAATGCCACATTTCGATTTGATAATAGACAAATATAAGACCATCTACTAGATGAGTCTATTAAGACCATGAAATATCTAAATGGTCCACATGGTGGATGAATTGGTCCACATATATCACCTTGAATCCTTTCAAGAAACATTGGTGATTCCTTTTCAACCTTAAGAGGTGATAGTCTTATTATCAATTTTCCAAGTGAGCATGATGTACATTGGATAAGTGCATCATGAGGGATCTTTTGATCCATCAATGGATGTCCATGTGTATTTTGAATTATTCTTTTCATCATTGTCGATCCTGGGTGGCCTAATCTCTCATGCCACAGATTGATCATTACATGATCACATGCCTTTTCATTAACTACCATGTGTGCTTCTGGTACATTTATATATGTATAATGTTGTGATAACCCGGAAATTTCTGACCAAATTTAAACTTAATCTTTGTATGATTAATATTTCTGACACGATAAGCAAAGTCTGTAAAACTGAATCTCAAAATTTTTGAACTACTTTCATATATTCAAATACCTTTCGGTTGTTCTTGACGATTCGCGAACAATTATATGTATATATATATATATATATATATATATATATATATACTATAACTTGAAAACGTAACAATGTATTAATTGTTTGATACCGTACATTAAACTTACTGGTTTAAATATTTATTTGAATATATATGAAAAGTTGGAATATTAAGTGTATGAATAACTTGCGACGTATATTTAAAACGTGTTTATGAATGTTGAAAATATATATTAACTTGGTCATAAAATGATTTGTTATTATATATATATTAACAAATAGCGAGACAATGATTTATAGAAGTAAATGACCAAAACACTCGAAAGTTTAAGATACACTTAGAATGATATAGTTTATTGATAATTTAAGACTATATTTTGACAAAGGTACGAGTCACAAAACGTAAATTGCGAGTTTTCTAAGCGTACGAAAATGCGTTCGAGAAACCGGAACCGGGACATAAGTCGAGTGACAACGTACGAGTCATCGGAACGAAAATTACAAGTCAACTATGCACATGAATTTAATATAATATATAATTAATTATTTAAATTATATATATTATATTTAATTATGTCGACAAACAAGAAAATAAAAAATATGTGAGCTGGATCTTACGGCCATGCGATCGCATGAGAAATAGGCATAAAACCCATGCGATCGCATGAGCATCAGATTTTAAAAAGTTGCCTATAAAAGTCCAGTTTCTGCTCGAATTCTTTTACACATATATGCTCTGTAAGTATTTAATTATTATTATTATTATTATTATTATTATTATTATTATTATTATTATTATTATTATTATTATTATTATTATTATTATTATTATTATTATTATTATTAAGATTATTATTATTATTAATCTTAATATTTTTAGTAATATTATACATAAAATATTACGACGAGGTCATGAGCGTGTCACTTTCAAAACAAGCTTCAAACGGGATAGAACTAAGGAAATTATGGGTTATAGCTATGAAGATTATGGGTAATGTTCATGGGTATTGTTCGCAAGTCAAACCTAGTATTTATCATCTCTGTTGCGTCTACGTACTTTCCTGCAATATTGAATCTCAATATTGATACGTGAGCATTCATATCTTATCTTTTATATATTAATAGTGTGTACATGTCTAGTGCTCGAGTATATATTTATACATGCCTGTATGCTAAATTTCGTCGTTAAATAGTTTATAATGAATCACGAATTAAATACATATATTACTGGTAAAGGTATATGATATACATGTTTTCGGAAAGCTGGTGAAAAATCAATAACTTTTCATTTAGAAATCGCGTAATTTCGATGAACGAATCAAAAGATATGGTCAACTGAATTATAATTGACTTTAATTGGAATTGCTTTTAAATCTACAATTAATATTTAAACAACCTGTTTATGAGATTGATAAAATACTACTAGCCAAGTAAATGAATCCTTATATAAGGCACGTCTCGTTTTGTTGAACAATTGTCAAAATTGACTTTTTGAAATGACTTTTGATAACTTTTGTATGTCGTTCTCGAGCATTAGGATTGTGATACACTATAACCCAACCTAGTTTATTAGACATGTATTGACCAACATATGTTCTCTAGGTTGAGATCTACGGTTAATCTTGCATTCCGAGTTACGGTCACTTTTTGATGAATGACCTTATGTGCTGCTAAGGTGAGTTCATTTGCTCCCTTTTTACTCATTACATTTTTGGGCTGAGAATACATGCAAATGCTTTATTAACTGTTTTATAATATTTATATGCGTGAGTTTCATTTGCTCCCTTTTTAATTGCTTTTGCAATCTATATTTTTGGGCTGAGAATACATGCACTTTATTTTAAACACAATGGATACAAGTACATACTAAATTCTACACTGAGTTTGAACCGAAAATCCCTTAGCTTTGGTAACTAGTAACTTCTAGTTATAAGAACTGGTGGGCGCGAGTAGTTGTATATGGATCCATAGGGCTTGATATCCCCGTTCGAGCTAGAGCACTAGCCTTTTAACGGACGTATGCTATTTGAGAAGCGTACATGTTGGTTTGCGTGTATTATTAAGATGATTATACAAAGGGTATAAATTATATATACGTTAAGTTTAGTTGCCAGGGTGCTCAATTTCGTAGAATATTTTGTTAAACGTTTCGGATGAAACAACTGAAATCTTGTGATCCACCTTTATATACAGATTATGCGAAACACTAAAACTATGAACTCACCAACCTTTGTGTTGACACTTGTTAGCATGTTTATTCTCAGATTCCTTAGAAGTCTTCCGCTGTTTGCTTATATATTAGACAAGCTATGTGCATGGAGTCTTACATGGCATATTTATCAAGGAAACGTTGCATTCACCAAATCATCACCATGTATCTTATTTTGACTGCATTGTCAACGAAATTACTATTGTAAACTATTATTTACGGTGATTGTCTATATGTAGAAATCATCAGATGTCGAAAATCTTTGATTTAAATATTCATTTATGGTGTGCCTTTTCTAAAGAATGCAATGTTTTCAAAACGTATCATATAGAGGTCAAATACCTCGCAATGAAATCGATGAATGACGTGTTCATCCATATAGATTTGGAGCGATCGTCACAGTTGGTATCAGAGCGTTGGTCCTAGTGAACCAGGTCTTGCATAAGTGTGTCTAACTGATAGTTGTTAGGATGCATTAGTAAGTCTGGACTTCGACTGTGTCTGCATGTCAAAAGTTTTGCTTATCATTTCTTGTCAGAAATTACCTGTCTATCATCTTAAGTCTAAATGCGTCTTATTGCATTGATTGCATAGATAGTGTATAGACAAAATTCATATCTTGGCATATCTATTACAGTAAACTTTGACTGCCATCTTCCGAAAATTTCTCCGTAATTTACGGGATTTTGGTATTATATATACATATGTAAATTATGTATTGAAGAGTACCAATCAAATTCTATAATCTATTTCATATCAAAAATCATCCCTCTAATTATACAAGATGGATCACGTATCTAGTTCAAATTCCTTAAATTCCGACAGCTATTCCGATATGGATATTCACCTGAACTCTGAAGAAAGTGTAACCAGAATGGATCAACCAATCAGCCATCACCTATTCTGGATGAATTGGGGATGGGTTCGTAGCCTACTTAATCATTGGAGACAAGAAGAAGGTGATCCCTTCCATCCACCACATTCACCTCTTGGCGAAAAACCTGAAGCACTTACCGGCGAACCTATTCGTAATACTATTTTCTCTTTCATTTCCAGAGTATCTCATCATGATTATATACTATCCCATATTATAAATCTTATTTATCCGATCGTCCAAACCACCGATTATCCCGGTATAATAGAAGAAGTCAACGAGCTTCGTGCTCGGGTAGTGGCTTTGGAGAATATGGTGCAAGGGTTACGAACACCAGTAGCAGCACCCGCAGCATAACCGGTACCACCATCATCCACACCAACAGGATCATTACCACCACCAACAACCACATCCGCATCACACGCCTCAACATCACAATCTGTACCTCGGATATCAACATCATACGCACCATAGGTACCAAGAAGTACCAGCAACGATAAACGATGAAGTATGGATTCATAACTTCATCGAAGAAACATTCTACGGCGATTATGTAATTTCTAAAGTTTAGAGATTATCTATTCTAGCCTTAACCCTAAATCAGATAGAGTAGAAACCCTTATCCGAATGGTGTAAGATACAAGCTAGACTTGTTTTACCAACAACATCAACAGTACCCTTAGCCTCACCAGCACAGTCAGTGCTGTCAACATCGTCAGAATCAGCAGCACCTCTAACGTCACAAGCTCCGTCATTTCAAGAAAGCACCGTGGACATCATTACGAGTCAACAACGAGTATATTGTATCAATGAGTTATGAAGTAATAACTCAATTCATCTAAAGAATTTATATGTATATCTTATATATATAAATTTTAAAACCATCATGAATCTTTTCGTACTAAGCTATTACGTGTGAATTTTAAGGGGTAGATACTACTCGGTTAATTCATATTACTAATATGCTATGATGTACATCCTTCGTTAACAACTTAACTATCGTTAACTACAAATATCTGTTTCAACTCAATGAATTCCATTTCATAATGAACTTAGTGTATTAATCAATTACATGTTTGATTTTACACTTTTATCTTCGATGTACTCGAAACTTTCTAGAAAACATCATTTATATCTTATGAAGTTCATAAGATTTCCACGAGCATCAACATCCTTCACTGAGGAATAAGAATAAATAATGAAGTATTGATTTCATTAGTGAAATACTTCGCGAAGATTATGTAATCCTTAATGTTTTAGAGATTATTCATTCAATTCAAAAATCATATGAGCTTAATATGATATTAACTCATCAAATCTGTATTACATCTGAAGAAGATATACATACATATATTTTCATAAAGACGGTAATAGAAAAAAAATTCTTTTGTACAAAGTATTAATTGTGAAATCTTTAACGGGTAGGTAATACTCGGAAAATATATAAGTTCACAATTAATATATTATACTGTACATTCTTCAACTTTGATTCAAAAATTATTAACTATGCTCACAGCGATATACAATCGTTTTCATACAAATTCAATTACATATTCTGATTTTGAAAAATCAGAATCCAAGCCAAGATTTAACAGAAAACATCACTCTTAGATTCTTACATCTTTCAAATGCTATACTTTGACTTCAAAACTGTGCTAGAACATCACTTCTATTCATAAACCCAGAAAAAAAAAGAAAAACAAAATTGTATTGTTCAAAATTCTAGAACATCAAATGTATCTTGACAATTACAATCTTCATGCAAACCCTTCAAACTTTTGAAAACACCTCGGATTGATAACCAACGATTCGGTTATGATAACTTTGAATGCTGATGAAGCAGCAAAAACTGTAAACGACCTTAACAGCCAAAAGTTTGATGATAAAGAATAGTGTGTTGGCAAAGCTCAGAAAAAGAGAAGGTTTGGAACTGGAAAACGGATTGAGCAAAGTATGAAGGAGGCTGTGGATAAATCATAAACACTAAACTTGCTTTCAAAGAATCCAAATTATTCAGTATCTGCTGAAGCCATTAACGAATACCTTGCTTCCGAATCTAAACCCTTGCGGACAATATTCTTCATCATCCTCTGATATTAGAAATTCTAAGATATCATCGTATCTTTCATTATAAATATCCTCCATATTTCTGGAGATAATTCCATAATCATTCTCATCGGAAATCAATTTTCTCCTTGCGATATCTGTGTAACATCATAAAAGAAACTATTTTAGTTTCTAAATTCTGAAACCTTCGAGTTTAAAATATGAATATTTTTGAAGTGGTGTTGGGAACTGAAGCATGAGTTAGTAAAATATAATGACACTTGATCAACGTGATTATATTACAGTAAGTCATGCTGAGTTTCTAATGGAACGTGATAAAGGTTCACAGATCATACCCTCATTATAAACCATGTTACATAACTCTTTCATTCTATTTAACCTCTAAACTATCAAGAAAATATTTTCTTAATGATTCGGTCTTTTTCGAGGTATTCTGGTAATTTGAAAAGTCAGATTGTGCTATTACCGTTTTTTTAGAACATTAATTATGTTCATTCCGAAATTCATACCTACGAATTCTGGACCATTATTCGCTTGATTTAAAGTCGAGAAGATAAAACAAAAGCATGAAGCTTCAAAATATCAATGGGAGTATATATAAATCACAGTAAATTGGAGAGAGTATTAACAGTGGATGTCAATGATTATGGAAAGACAGAAGCAGAGACATCGAAATATAAGGGAAGATATAAAACCCAACAACCACCCAGAAATTACAAACCGTGTATATCAATGCGTATAGCAATATAAAGATACGG
Source organism: Rutidosis leptorrhynchoides (assembly GCF_046630445.1). Lineage (NCBI taxonomy): Eukaryota > Viridiplantae > Streptophyta > Magnoliopsida > Asterales > Asteraceae > Rutidosis > Rutidosis leptorrhynchoides. Next base: position 672,139,687 of record NC_092334.1, read on the forward strand.
GAGAATAAAAAATACTATAACCCCAAAGTAATGGTAGAAGAAAATAACTTCCTCCGATGGTAGATGAAAAAGAAGAATGACAGATATGAAAGTTAGGAGTATATCAAGAATCAGAACTGGATGAAGCATTTTTCACAATCTTTTGAAAATAGGAAATGAGGAAGAAGATGTAAGAGTGATGAAAATAATGAAACGGAAGAGGTCAATTTATAGCGAAATATCAAACATAGCAATCGAGGCAAATTACGCATTTAATCAAAAGAAATCTTAATTTCCTTAAATTCCGAAGAATCAAATCTTATTTAGATTATGAAGATTTTCTATTCCTTAAATAACGGAAATCAATCGTTAATACGTCAAGAGTTAAGACGAATCTCTATTCTCCATTTCACTCTTTTACGATAACTTCTCTCAAACGCTTCGAATAATCGGATTGTTTTATCCATATTATCCAACGGTGATAAAACTCTATTTATCAACACATATATGGAATGAAAACATTTTTATTGTTAGTCATGACGACCTCACTCAAATTTTGTGATGACCCGGAAATTTCTGACCAAATTTAAACTTAATCTTTGTATGATTAATATTTCTGACACGATAAGCAAAGTCTGTAAAACTGAATCTCAAAATTTTTGAACTACTTTCATATATTCAAATACCTTTCGGTTGTTCTTGACGATTCGCGAACAATTATATGTATATAGATACATATATATATATATATACACTATAACTTGAAAACGTAACAATGTGTTAATTGTTTGATACCGTACATTAAACTTACTGGTTTAAATATTTATTTGAATATATATGAAAAGTCGGAATATTAATTGTATGAATAACTTGCGACTTATATTTAAAACGTGTTTATGAATGTTGAAAATATATATTAACTTGGTCATAAAACGATTTGTTATTATATATATATTAACAAATAGCGAGACAATGATTTATAGAAGTAAATGACCAAAACACTCGAATGTTTAAGATACACTTAGAATGATATAGTTTATTGATAATTTAAGACTATATTTTGACAAAGGTACGAGTCACAAAACGTAAATTGCTAGTTTTCTAAGCGTACAAAAATGCGTTCGAGAAATCGGAACCGGGACATAAGTCGAGTGACAACGTACGAGTCATCAGAACGAAAATTACAAGTCAACTATGCACATGAATTTAATATAATATATAATTAATTATTTTAATTATATATATTATATATATTATATTTAATTATGTCGACAAACAAGAAAACAAAAAATATGTGAGCTGGATCTGACGGCCATGCGATCGCATGAGAAATAGGCATAAAACCCATGCGATCGCATGGGCATCAGATTTCAAAAAGTTGCCTATAAAAGTCCAGTTTCTGCTCGAATTCTTTTACACATATATACTCTGTAAGTATTTAATTATTATTATTATTATTATTATTATTATTATTATTATTATTATTATTATTATTATTATTATTATTATTAAGATTATTATTATTATTAATCTTAATATTTTTAGTAATATTATACATAAAATATTACGACGAGGTCATGAGCGTGTCACTTTCAAAACAAGCTTCAAACGGGATAGAACTAAGGAAATTATGGGTTATAGCTATGAAGGTTATGGGTAATGTTCATGGGTATTGTTCGCAAGTCAAACCTAGTATTTATCATCTCTGTTGCGTCTACGTACTTTCCTGCATTATTGAATCTCAATATTGATACGTGAGCATTCATATCTTATCTTTTATATATTAATAGTGTGTACATGTCTAGTGCTCGAGTATATATTTATACATGCCTGTATGCTAAATTTCGTCGTTAAACAGTTTATAATGAATCACGAATTAAATACATATATTACTGGTAAAAGGTATATGATATACATGTTTTCGGAAAGCTGGTGAAAAATCAATAACTTTTCATTTAGAAATCGCGTAATTTCGATGAACGAATCAAAAGATATGGTCAACTAAATTATAATTGACGTTAATTGGAATTGCTTTTAAATCTACAATTAATATTTAAACAATCTGTTTATGAGATTGATAAAATACTACTAGCCAAGTAAATGAATCCTTATATAAGGCACGTCTCGTTTTGTTGAGCAATTGTCAAAATTGACTTTTTGAAATGACTTTTGATAACTTTTGTAAGTCGATCTCGAGCATTAGGATTGTGATACACTATAACCCAACCTAGTTTATTAGACATGTATTGACCAACATATGTTCTCTAGGTTGAGATCTACGGTTAATCTTGCATTCCGAGTTACGGTCACTTTTTGATGAATGACCTTATGTGCTGCTAAGGTGAGTTCATTTGCTCCCTTTTTACTCATTACATTTTTGGGCTGAGAATACATGCAAATGCTTTATTAACTGTTTTATAATATTTATATGCGTGAGTTTCATTTGCTCCCTTTTTAATTGCTTTTGCAATCTATATTTTTGGGCTGAGAATACATGCACTTTATTTTAAACACAATGGATACAAGTACATACTAAATTCTACACTGAGTTTGAACCGAAAATCCCTTTGCTTTGGTAACTAGTAACTGCCAGTTATAAGAACTGGTGGGCGCGAGTAGTTGTATATGGATCCATAGGGCTTGATATCCCCGTCCGAGCTAGAGCACTAGCCTTTTAACAGACGTATGCTATTTGAGAAGCGTACACGTTAGTTTGCGTGTATTATTAAGATGATTATACAAAGGGTATAAATTATATATACGTTAAGTTTAGTTGCCAGGGTGCTCAATTTCGTAGAATATTTTGATAAACGTTTCGGATGAAACAACTGAAATCTTGTGATCTACCTTTATATACAGATTATGTGAAACACTAAAACTATGAACTCACCAACCTTTGTGTTGACACTTGTTAGCATGTTTATTCTCAGGTTCCCTAGAAGTCTTCCGATGTTTGCTTATATGTTAGACAAGCTATGTGCATGGAGTCTTACATGGCATATTTATCAAGGAAACGTTGCATTCACCAAATCATCACCATGTATCTTATTTTGACTGCATTGTCAATGGAATTACTATTGTAAACTATTATTTACGGTGATTGTCTATATGTAGAAATCATCAGATGTCGAAAACCTTTGATTTAAATATTCATTTATGGTGTGCCTTTTCAAAAGAATGCAATGTTTACAAAACGTATCATATAGAGGTCAAATACCTCGCAATGAAATCGATGAATGACGTGTTCGTCCATATGGATTTGGAGCGATCGTCACAAATGTAAACCAGAACTAAGTCTTGATAGTTTTTCGATCACATGATTCTTGTCAGTGATACTTAAATGTTTATCATTTTCTGTTGTCACTGACTGATAATCATATCCATATTGGTATATGTCAGAGAAGCTTAACAAATTTCTCTTTGACATGGGAGAAAAGAAGGCATTATTTATCAGAAAATTTGTACCATTTGGTAACATTAATTTTGCCTTTCCCATTCCTTTTATTAAGTCCGCAGGACCTGATATAATATGTACAGTTCCTTCTGTTGCTTTAAAATCAGTGAAGTATTTTTTAGATTTGAGTATAGTGTGTGTGGTACCACTGTATGCAATACAAAGATCTCCACCATTTGCCTATTTTTGCACTCCAGTAGTGTACATCATGAACTTCAAAATATGAAAAACAAATAATGAGTATATAATTCATCAATATATTACATTCAAAATATGTTATAAACGAAAGTACATAATAAGAAAACATATAGTAGAGTAGATATGGTATAGATCGAAAATCTACATCCATTTATTTGATAGGAACATATAATATGATATATATATATATATATATATATATATATATATATATATATATATATATATACATATATATATATATATATACATATATATATATATATATATACATATATATATATATATACATATATATATATATATATATATATATATATATATATATATATATATATATATATATATATATTCTAGAAATTTATTCATTAAAGTAGTCACTTGTTGGCTCAGTGATTTTTGTATCAAGATCATCCACAAGGTTTGCCTCTTTTCCTTTTCCCTTTAGGGATTCTTGATATTGATTAACAGAATACTGATTTGTTCGACAGTTTTTAGACCAGTGGCCAATTTTATCACATCGATAACAAGAATCTTCAATATTCTTTGAAGAGCCTCCTTCAACACTGTGGTTTGTGAGATTATATGGTGGTTGAAATTTATAATTTTGTGGATTATTATTTCTTTGTCCACGACCACGACCACCATAACTACTACGACCACGACCACCACCACGACCATTTCCATAAGGGTGATTTTGAACATAGTTATGATTTTTATTCTTGTTATGGTAATTTCCATGATGATGACCACGATCTCGTCCACGTCCTCGTCCATGTACATTTCTTTTTATTATTATTATTATTATTAATTATTATTATTGTTAATAGCATTAGCTTCAGGGAATGCTAGCGCACCCGTAGGACGAGATTCTTGATATTTCATCAGTAATTCTTAATTCACTTCTGCAACTAGGAGATAAGTTTGAAGTTTGGAAAAAGTTTTGTAATTCTGCAATCTCAAATTTTCTTATACAGTTATGTTTGCAGAATGCATTGTGGAGAAAGTTTTCTCCATCATATCAGCATCACTTATTTATTGACCACAGAATTGTAGCTTTGAACCGATCTTGAACACAGCTGAGCTGTATTCACTTACCTTTTTAAAGTCTTGGAACCTTAGATTTCTCCATTCTTCCCTCGCAGCTGGGAGTAATATTTCTTTTTGATTATCGAATCTACTCTTGATACTTTCTCATAAAACATGTGGATGTTTGATAGTGAGATACATATGTTTTAAGGTGATATCAATATGTTTGCGAATAAAGGCAATTGATTTTAATTTATCTTGATCAGAACAAGTATTGTTTTCTTTTAAAGTTTCTAGAATACCCAATGATCTATGATTTATTTCTACGTCCATGACCCATGATGTGTAGTTTGTTCCCGATACGTCTAGGGCATCAAACTCAAGCTTTGATAAGTTCGACATTATCTATTTTTAGAAAGATGAACAACATAAATCATAATCAATTTCTATTCATAGACAAATAACAACATGAAATTAGAATCAGTTTAAATTCATAAGTAGCAAACTACAGAATAATGGTATGATTACAAATAATAAAAGCAAGGGCAGGATAGAATATAGGTTCACCCGGTGGTATATTAGCAACAATGATGATACTTAGTATGATCAATACAGTAGGAAAAATCATCCTCGAGTGAATCATCTTTACAAAAACTTTTGAGAGTAGTAATCTGAGAAAATGAAGATTGATTTGTGAAAATGTGAAAACGGAGATGTTCATTTTATATTTAAAAAATATAGTCGTTGTAACGTCGCCAGTTGACGTTAACAACCGTTATGTATGACCGTTGTATTAAAAATAATTTTAATAAAGGAATTTGATATAAATATGTTTACTATAAATGTATTTAGTATAAATACGGAGATTAAGGTATGACTAACAGAAATAAACGTTTTATGCATAAATAATAGCTTTAAGAATAAACATTAGTATGGAATAAATAAATAACCGTTATATGCATAAATAAATGTAAGTAACCATAAATAAATGTTAGATAACATAAATAAAAATGTTAGTATACAGAAATAAATGTTAATAAATATAAATGATAATTAGGGGACAGTGCCGACCATATATTATTTAGGCAGTATAACCGATCATATATTATTTAGGCGGTATAACCGACAATATATTATTTAGGTGGCAGAGCCAACCATATTTAGTATAAATGTTAAGAGAATCGTGCTGATAACGTGTTAAGAAAAATTAGTTATTACTACCTTTAGTGGCCTAGTTCTAGACTATTAACTACTGATGATTAGCAGAGGGAGTATATGAAAAGTGTATATATTAGTAAGGTGTGTTCAGTAAACTCAAAAATGGTACATCTCATTGCATACATTTGATGCATATTTATAGTACATTAAATTACTGTACATTTACTCGTTTCATTTACAACTTGTGGAAATATAGATGGAATAGTATGAATACACTAAATTGTCATTCCACAATGACTTTTGTGTATATGCATTTATTGTTTCACAACACTTTACTTTTTTTCCCCCTCAAAATAATATCTTGATATGGCTTGTTAATATAATTTTATAATACATCGATGACACAATTATTTCTGAGAAATGGAATAAGGTGGAAGTTAGAAACATTTTAAAATTTCTTAAATGCTTCGAAGATCTTTCGGTTAAAAAATTAATCTCAACAAAAGTTGTGTGTACGGTATTGGAACTTTAAAAAGCGAACTTCATACTCTTTCTAATTGGTTCGGTTGCAAAGAAGGTACTTTCCCGTTCAACTACCTTGGTTTACCGATTGGTTCAAATTTTAAATTATAAAAAAATTGGTCCACGATTTTTGAAAAATTTTAAAACAGACTTTCGGAATGGAAAGCCAAAACTATCTCTTATGGAGGTAGACTCACTGTCATCAAAGCCGTTTTAAGTAGCCTACCCTTGTATTACTTTTCTCTTTTCAAAGCCCCAATTGGTGTGTTAAATGATCTCGAGGGGTTGCGGCGAAATTTCTTTTGGGGCAGGTCAAATGAATGCAAAAAAATGACTTGGGTTAATTGGAATCAAATCTTACTTCCATATGAATGTGGTGGTTTAAATGTAGGATCTTTAAAGTTTAAAAATCTAGCTCTACTAACGAAATGGTGGTGACGCTTTCATACAAACAAAAACTTATTTTGGACAAAAATAATCAAAAGCATCCATGGTCAAAATGGCAGGTTGAGTTGTCTTTTTATTTCTAATGATATTAATTTAAAAAAAAAATTGGGTAGAACTTGGTATAATATCATAAAAGTTGAAGACCCCCTAACCAAGTTAGGGTGTGATATTTCTAACGCCTTTTCGAGAATTGTAGGTAATGGCTCTGACACTAAATTTTGGCTCGACAAGTGGTGTGGGGATGCTCATTTCAAAGATGTATTTCCTAAACTTTTCCGGCTAGAATCATGTAAAGAAGCCTTAATTGCCGATCGGGTTCAATAAACTCCCAACTCAGTCAACTACTGCTGGGCGTGGACATCAGCGCCCAAATGGCGGGCTGTTACCGAGTTATCTCGCCTACAAATCTTGTTAAACGAGTACACTTTTGCTCCCGATAAAAAATATGAATGCTCGTGGAAATTTAACAAGTTCGGGTCTTATGCTTCCAAATCCCTTACATCTATTTTAACGGAATTAAATGCCCCTAATAGTCTTCCTTTTGGGGTGACCGAAATCAATAACCTCCTCCCACAATAAATCGGCATCTTCGTTTGACGAGCAAAACAAAACAAGTTACCCGTAAGAACTGATTTAGACAATCGAGGTATTGACTTAAACTCAACTAGATGTCCCATTTTTGATGACGGGTTAGAAACCATTGAACATGTTCTTTTGTCTTGCAAATTTGCACTTGATATTTGGAACCTAGTTAGTAAATGGTGGAGCATGGTCAATATTAACCCATCATCGCTCGCGAACATCTCTAAGCCTCCATTCTTGAATCTCCCTCTAATTTTGATCCAAAAATATGGCAATCTTTAGTATGGGTTGTGGCTTTTTATTTGTGGAAAAATCGTAATGAGCACGTATTCGGTCTTAATCCATTTAGCGCTCCTAAGATTGTCTCAAAAATCCAAATCAAAAGTTTCGAGTGGATCAAATCGCGATGGAAATAAGGTACTTTAGAGTGGCAAAATTTGCTACTTAATCCAAAAGGTTGCGTTGTTGATCCTAAAGCAAAAGTCGGAATTGGCTAAGGTGGGTTTTTTTCACTCTGTCTCTTTTATTTCTTCAAATGGTGATTAAATAATAAGATAGTCATGCACTTTGTCGTTGTTTTTTCAACATTGTACGCGTCTAGTTTGTTGGCTTGTTCTCAAGTTCACTAGCCGTTTGAAGAAACGATTGAAACAAAGGGTTTTTTTTCCCATCGAGAGCCTTTCCATCTTCATAATCAACATATGTAATAGTCCTGTATTTGTATTTATTCGTGTGATGTTTTTGTATCTTATGTTGTTGTAAGGCTCGTGCTTGTACAACCTCGTGGTCAAGGTGCTCCATTTCGAGCAGCCTATATTTGTAATTTTTTCGTGATTTTATAATAATCTTGATCTTTAAATTTTTTTTTATCTAACTAGTAAGTCAAAATTTGAAAGTAAGACTTTGAAAAGTAAAACATGACATCTATTATGGGACGGAGAGAATATTTATTTGATTGTGTATAAATAATAAAAGTGATTGTGTTTAAATAACTTCTCTTTGCCATATATTTCAAACCAATTGCATTTTCTTATTATTTGTTGTTTCTCGTTTTACTAATTCGAGCGGCAAAATGAATAAAATAAGTTAAACTTAATAAGCTCATCAAATCCCACACAAAGATAGTTTAAAAAGTAAAAACACACCCTTTTATTTTATTTTATTGTTTTCTTACAATACGTACCTATTACATTACATCACAATTTAATATAAATGATTTATATTAAGAAAATTCAGGACAAATTAGATAACAACGACAAATTAATTAATCATGTGCATGCAACCTTATTTCTTATTTCAAGCATCATTCAAGAAAGTTTGAAGGTTGATTATGGATGATCCATCATCTTTGTTAAGACTTTCCTTTGCTAACTTGCTCCACTTCTCTATATTTTTCTTCATCTTTTCATCTTTCATCACTATTTCCACACATCTCTCAATCTCATGTCCTTCTACTATTCCATCTATGTCTCTTTTGCTAACCTTAACTCCTATTTTCCACACATCTTCAATCAATTTTGCGTTCGTCCCTTGATCGGTCCATTGTGGAAACGCGACCAAAGGAACACCTCCCACAATTGTCTCCAACGTCGAATTCCATCCACAATGTGTCACAAAACACCCTATTGATTCGTGTCGCAGTACTTCTACTTGTGAACACCAATTCACTATCATCCCTTGTTTTTTGAGTTGCTCTATATTTTGCAATTTACATGCTTGCTCACTATCTCTTATCACCCATAAAAATGGTCGACGAGTCTCTAACAACCCAATTGACATCTCCTCTGCTTGATTGTTGGACAAATTTGTTATGCTTCCAAATGAAACATACACAACTGATGATTTTGATTTTGTGTTTAACCAATGTATGTAACTAGGCAAATTTTCGGACAATTGTTTCCCATCCAACAAATCAGGTGGAATCAAGGGTCCAATTGGAAAGAATTTAATCTTATCAATTGCTCGAAGGGGTTCAACTTCTAAGCTATCAAAAGTGTTAATAAGTATTCTTGGAGATGTTTTGAGTGCGTCAATATGATCTTTGAAAAGTGGTATCAAAAAATCATGTTCCTTAGGGTTCGTTGGCAAGAAAAAAGAGGGTAGATCCGCTATGGTTAAAGGGGGCAATCCTGGAAAGTTTACTTGAAATGCGGTGTTATTATTGTTACTTGAAATTAGATCTTTGTGACCATTGAAATAATAATAGTAAATATCCAAGATAGTAGCTGGTTGGCACCAAAGAAGGGTAGACTTAATATTATGAGCTTTCGCCACGGTTGAACCCCAAGGTGCAACAGTGGTATAGACCAAATGGTCAAAAGGTTGACCTTTTGATGTGGCCGAGTTTATGAGCTCTGACACAGCATAAGAACCCTTTGTAGAAAAGTCATATACAAACTGTTCTAGGCTAGTAGTTGGTTGCATGCCATTATCGTGGCCATCGGAGAATGGAGCAAAGGTTAGCCCACGAGCAGTGGTCTTTTTGTCAAAGTGTCGAATGACCGAGAAACTAGTTGCAAATGTGACATCGATACCCATTTTTAGGAGGCGGTGAGCGAAGAGAAGGGATGGGTTGATGTGGCCTTGGCCTGAATAAGCGACAATTAAGAATTTTTGAGGGCCGGTCATAGTGATTCCCGGAGAGTTGTTGGGGTGCACACGAAAGAGTCAAGAATCGAGTGCAAACATAGAAAGAAAGATGTTTTATTTATATACTAGTGCAAGATAAAAGATACTTTAAACTTGCATAAAAGATGCTATTAGATATATATTTTTAATGACATGATTAAAGTGGTTTGAATCTTAAACGTGAGTCACCTCGTAAGACTTGTTTGTTGTCTCCATCTTTGATTATAGGGTTTTCGTAACATTTCTAAAAATATTAATTTAATATTCTCGTGTTTTGTTCTTCTCAAAATTCTTTTGCTAAAAATAGTCACTTTTCATATGATGAAATAAATTGTACGGAGTATTTTATTAGTGTTATTTATTCATCAGCTTTTTAATGATTTGTTAGTGCTATATATATATTCATAAAGGGAGATGATTCTCACACACACTTTTTTGATAATCACACACCAATTTAAAGAAATGGAGTATTATTAGAAGAGTAAAAGGTTAAAATATGTGTGTGAGGATCAAAAAATGGTGTGTTAGAATCATCCCCCATTCATAAACTATAAACTAACTATAAGAGGTCTAAAAGAATCGAATTATTCGTACTTGTTAAGAGTTCGATCTGAGTTCGAGTTTGAGCTCGAACTTAAAACACTCACTCACATACATACATACATACATACATACATACATACATACATACATACATACATACATACGTACGTACGTACGTACATACATACATACATACATACATACATACATACATACATACATACATACATACATACATACATACATACATACATGTTAGAATTATAAACAATCTTGAGCCTGAAATCTTTTCTTCTTGAATCTTATGGCATGATTAGTGATTGTGTAGGTGTTGCTGTTAAAAGAGACCACTGAAGTTTTTTTTTCGAAAAGCAAATTATATTAATCACGAAGCCTATTAAAGGGAGGCAACCCATTACAAACGACCCGAAAGGTACAAAGCGACCCGAAGGTATGTTACATTACAATATAGTAGAACTCGACCTATAAAACATAAAGGAAGCGAAGAAGTTGCGGAGGGGGCAACTATAAATGCATTATGCTAGACAAAACAAGACCAAGGATCCGAAATCCACCGAAGCCAATCCATCTTCCGATTCTTAATGCGACAAGAGATCCATTCAAAAGACTTGAGTTGAATTTCCATCAAGCCCTTTGGGCCATTCCATGACGAGTTGGAGAAGACTTTTTGATTACGATTATTCCATATTAGATAAGCACACGTCCACTCGATTGATTGCCAAATACTTGACCAAAATGGGGATAGGGGGCGGTTACATTTACCACGGAAAGCTTCATTAATACTTAGATTTGAAACCGCACCCAACCCCCACCACTTGTAAACCCGATCCCAAATATCCAACGAGTGACGACAAAAAATCATAGAATGATCAATAGTTTCAATATCATCATCACATAGAGAGCATCTAACGGAATCAAGGTCAATACCTCTCTTATCAAGTTCGGTACGTACCGGTATCCGCCTTTTTAACACTCTCCATATGAAGATTGAAACTTTGTTAGGCACCAAGTTATTCTTCAAAAATTCCACGTTCGAGCCATTCCCAAGTAAGTTGTTATCAATAATACTCGCCAAAGCCTTTGTAGAAAATAATCCGTTTCCCGTAAGATTCCAAACCCACGAATCCCTAGACTTGTCTTGTTTCACATAAGCATTTATCATGCCCCGAAGAGAATCAAGGTCGCCTAGTGCTCGACCCGAAGGTGTTCGCCTCCACTTTTCATTAAAGAATACATCACGATCGGTCCATGTTACACGTTGTTGCACAACCGCATTCGGTTCTTCTTCTAGGTGAAATAAACGCGTGAATTTTTGCTTTAAAGGAACATCACAAAGCCACGAATCATTCCAAAAATCTGTTTCGGCGCCATCCCCAATTAGTCTTCGAAACGAACCCGCAAAGTTGAAATCCATCTTCTCTATCATAAAACCTGCACGTACAATGTTTGACCAAACACTACTTACACCTTGCGATCCGTTATGAATCGAAGGAGGAAGTAGTCCGTTAGCTCCATAAATACTTTTTAAAATAGAAACCCAAAGTGAGTTTGGCTCGGTTTTCACTCGCCAAAAACACTTCCCCAAAAGAGCTAAGTTTTTCCCCCGAAGAGACCCGATATTCAACCCCCCCACATCATAGGATAATAGACAATCATCCCATTTGACCCACGATAGTTTTGAACACTCACCCATCCCACCCCAAAAGAACTTTCTCCTCACACTCTCTAATTTTTTAAAGACACTCAACGGGGCACGAAAAAGCGAAAAATAGTATAACGGTAGACTACTAAGAACCGATTTGATAAGCGTAAGCCTTCCACCATAAGAAATCGATCTAGCTTTCCAATTTGCGAGTTTCGATTCAAACTTCTCAAGCACGGGATTCCAACTTTGTTCAAGACTCATATTTTTACCAACGGGGAGGCCAAGATAAGTGAACGGAAGTTCACCTACTTTACATCCAACACGAGAAGATAATATTTCCACCTCATCACCGCAAACACCAAGTCCATAAAGCACACTTTTATGAAAGTTAATCTTAAGTCCGGAAACGTTTTCAAAACATTTGAGTACCTTCATGAGGTTGCAAAAGTTTTGACTATTCCACTCGCCAATAAAGATCGTGTCGTCCGCGAACTGGAGATGAGACAACTTAATCTTATCTTTACCGATTTCCGCACCCTTGAAAAGGTTAACAACACAAGCCTTGTTAATGATAAAATTTAGACCTTCGGCAGTGATGAGAAAAAGGAATGGTGACAAAGGGTCCTCTTGTCGAACTCCTCTCCCAATAGAAAATTCATCAGTCGGGGAACCATTGACTAGGACCGAAATCGATGCTGACTTAAAGCATGCACGAATCCAATTTCTCCATCGAATCCCAAACCCCATTCTATACATTATATCTAGCAGGAAATCCCAACTCAAACTATCAAACGCCTTCTCGAAATCAACCTTGAAGATGAGGCTTTTTCTTTTGATTCTCTTTAAGTAATCAATAGCTTCATTTGCAATAAGAGAACCATCAAGGATATATCTCCCCTTAAGATACGCACTTTGCTCGAAACCAATAACCGAGGGGAGTACTTTCCTTATACGATTAGAAAGGATCTTCGCTAGAATCTTATAGTAACAACCAATTAGGCTAATGGGGCGATAATCGTTAAGTCCCAACGGGTCACTAATCTTAGGAATCAAAGTAATAAACGACGCGTTGCAACCTTTGGAAATATCACAATTCTCCCAAAACCAATGTAGAGCGTTCATAAGATCATTCTTGACAAGGTCCCAATATAAATGAAAAAATTTAAACTTGAAACCATCGGGACCCGGAGCCTTCGAACAGTTACATTCATTAATGGCATTAAGAACTTCAGATTCGGAGAAACGATCCTCGATAGCAGCAGCCTGTAAGAAACTTAATCGTGACAAAGTAGGCTGCGGGGTGGTTGAACACGAAGCAGAAACAGAACCTGCTGCATCAGCAGGTAACGTGTTAGGTGGGGTGTCAGAAGGGACATCAGAGGCTGCCACGTGAGGAGCAGATTCAGCATAAACAGAATGAACGCGAGCTGGATCATCAGAAACAGAACCATCATCAGAATCGATGGTGTTTGAGATCACAGTGTCAGAGAACCGCATTTTATTCAGATTCTTTTTCTCGAATTGTGTTTTGAAATGATTGAAGGCAGCTTGCTTGACTTCGATTGGATCCTCGCACCAAATTCCATTGATATTTAATCCTCTAATGTTTCTCTTGGAATGTCTTCTCTTGAGAGCCGAATGAAAGAATCTCGTATTTTCATCACCATCATGAATCCATTTAAAGCGTGAATTTTGTCTTGCCATATTAGCCTGAACCTTTTCTTTGTCATTCCATTGTTTCCTAACATCCAACCATTTGAGCCTATCTTCTTCATCCAAAACCCGACTCTCCGCAATCAATTCCCAATCGCACGCCTTTTTCTTCAATTCCTCAATCTCGAGATCAAGGTTACCAAAAGTTTTCCTACTCCACTCTTTCAATGCAAGCTTAACATTTTTTAACTTGTTTCAAAAGACACAATCCAATCTTACCCCATCAACATCCACATTCCACGCATCCTCTATAATTTTCTTAGAGCCTTCATCTTCTAGCCATTCATCGAAGATTTTGGTAGGTTTTGGACCGTAATCGATAACTCTATTTCTCAACACAATTGGGCAATGATCCGACAATTTCCTTTCGAGTGCAAGAGCCGAAACATTATCCCACATGGATTGAAATTTCTCAGAAATTAGGAATCTATCTAATTTGCTAAACTTCAAACCATTATCGCAAATCCTCGTGAATTTCTTCCCTCCTAACTGAACATCAATGAGTTGAGTTTTGGCGATAAAATTATTAAACCAATTTGCTCTTCTTTCAATAAATTCACAGTTTTGCCTTTCATTTTTTTCCCGAACTTCATTAAAGTTACCGCAAACAATCCAAGCCGCATCATAAGTACCTATAAAAGATTCGAGACTCGACCACATTTTCAATTTATTAGCATCGTCGTGGGGACCATAAACATTGACAATGAAAGTAAGTTCATCCTTACCCTTCCATCTACCCGAAACCGCAATATAAAAATCACTGAAAAACGTTTGTTCTACCGCGAATTCATTTTTATCCCAAATGAGCAAGAACCCTCCCGAATTCCCAATTTTTTCCTTTTGTATAAAACCAAACTCTTGAGAGCCCCAAATTAAGTTAACCCAATTGTCGTCAACACTGTTTAACCTAGTTTCTTGAAAAGCAACAATACTAGGGCATTCACGAATAAGTAATTTTCTACAATCCCCAATTTTGCTTAATTTCCCCGACCCAAAACCTCGAATGTTAAGACATAGGACTTTCATAATGAAACAAATGAAAACGAAATAATAATACGAGAGAGGGAATTAGACCTGATGATGGTCATTATCCCACACAAGACCGAGACGATTGGCTACATCACTGAGTTCCACACTCTTTTCCGAGGCATAAGAATCTTTAACTCCACATCCTGAGATATTCGCAGACTTTGTAGCTTTCGTGCGTCCATTTTTTGAGGACGTTCGCTTATCACTCTTCGAATCTGCTTGCGTGTTGCTCGGTTTCTTTGATTTTTCACTTTTTTGTTTGGATCTCGCAAAGCACTTAGCCCTCATAATCAGAGAAGAAGCACGCCAGTTTCCATTGGTATTAAGCTTATCGTTTACCATCGATTTGCCTTTAGTTGGGATTTCTAGATTGATCCCATCATCCCGAATTCCACCTACCTCAGAATCATAATCGTTGTCATCTTCAGAATGATATGTCACCACGTTCTTACCCTTAGAATTACCCGAACGTCTATTCTTCCTTTTAGGTTTTTGTCGTGGACTGCCCACATCAGGATCGTTACAGTTTTCAGTCGTCTTGGGCTCAATACACCTGTCCAGCCCATTCTTGGGCCTCTTGTCAACCCCAAGCCCATCATTGTTGTCAGATTTTACAGCAGGCCCAACATTAGATACCTTGGGCTCACTCATATTAGGCCCAACATTGAAGGGGGATTCATCTACCAGTGAGAAGTTTTCATTCAAAGAACACGCACCATCATTAATAACATTCTCGTTTTTGCAGCCATCTTGAGAATTCCCATTAGGGTTTGGGGAACAAGGAACCTGCTCAAAAGAATCATGCCCCTCGCTTTTTGAGTTTCCAAGATTGGTTTGGTCTAAAGCGTGGCCGTTTCCATCATTACAATTATTATTCCCAATGCCAGTGCCGTTGCAATTATTATTCCCAATGCCTTCAGCCAAAAAGGTCGACCCTTCATCTTCCACCATTTTTTTCGATCGTCGATTGCCGGAATTTTTGCCTGCATCTGCAACAATATCCTCTTCCCCATCCGAGCTATACAACGAGATATCTTCATCTTCACTATTATCACAATCAACATCACCCCAATCACTTGAAGCCGAGCCATCCATATCAATCTCAATGAAATCGTTGACATCTTCCACTGAAGTTATTTCTGGAGTTATGGAGGGCTGTTCATGACATTTGCTAATACTTGGTGCCTAAGGATATAACTTTTCAATCTTCAGGACTATTCTTGCCATATCAGATTTTATTTATACCCTCTTTAAGGTTCTGGAGTAAAATAACACAAACACATACGATTGGGAGCAGTTTTTGATTTTGGGCGATCTCTAGGGTTTTCATTATCATCATCTTAGTGATTGAGATTGATTCTGTTGGTTCTTCTGATTTACATCTGTTTGTATGTTCTATGTGTGATTCATTCATCTCTTTATCATTGTAAACTATCGATACTAATTCTCATGTAATTTTGGTAATTGATTGGTTGTGTTTGTGAGATTATTCTCAAATTCTAACATGGTATCAGAGTGGTCGATCTGATTGGGGTTATTTGTTCGTGATTGATTGTTCTTTTAAGTATTGTTGGAGAAATTATTTCTGCTTTGGCCAAAACCCTAATTTCAAAATTAGGGTTTGTTCTTATGTATCTTAAGTTTTAAAGTGTTCTTCATATTCTGCTGCTATTCTTCTTGTGTTATTGATTCATTGATTATTACTCAAGATAATACATCTTGAGAGGGGAGTCTCAAATTTATTCATTGCTTTCCTTTTATTTTTTTAAACCCTATTGACTGAATCCCAGTGCCCAGCTCTTGATCTACGTTCTATAATCGTATGAAAACCTGATTAATCACTTGGTTGATTCTGACATGTTCTTGTTATTGTTCTGGATCTTTGCTCTTGCAGGTTATTTGGATTATGCAGTTTATTGTGTCTGATATTTGTTGTGATTTGTGTTCTTATTGATATCTGCTTATTTGTGTTCTCTTGTTGTGATTATTTACCATGGCTGAAGAAGGTGCTCTTACTTTGATTAGTAAAATTGATTTTGGTGTTCCTTTATATTTACATGCTAGTGACACCACTAATACACCATTAATATCTATTAAATTGAAAGGAACTGAGAATTATAATATATGGAATCGTGTTATGCTACTTGCTTTGTCAACCAAAAATAAAGTAGGATTTGTTGATGGTACTTGTGAAAAACAAACTGATAATGCTGTTCTTTCTGCCCAATGGGATAGATTCAATTATGTTGTGTTATTTTGGATTTTGAATTCTATATCTAAAGATTTATATTCTGGAGAAATTTTTTTTTTTGCTACTGCTTCTATTGTCTGGATTGAGTTGAAAGAGACTTATGATAAAATAGATGGTTCTGTAATTTTCAACTTGCATTATAAGATTAATTCTATGAAACAAAATGGTTGTAGTTTGTCTAAGTATTATCATAAACTTAACACTTTGTGGAAGCAATATGATGATGGTCAAATTACCTGCTTGTACTTGTGTCGCTGCACCTGAATTTCAAAGTCATAATAAAACTCTAAAGCTAATGCAATTTTTAATGGGTCTTGATGATTCCTATATGTCTATTAGAAGTAATTTGTTACTTAGGAATCCTTTACCTAGATGTTAAATCTGCTTTTGCTATTTTGTCTAGAGAAGAATCTCACAGGGGTGTATCTGGGGTTGGGACATCTAAAACTCAAAACTCTGCATTTGTTGCTCAAACCAATAATAACAATTGGATTAATAAATCTTCTAATACTGGTAGTTTTGGAAGAGGTAAGGATTTAATAGAGGACCTACCCTTAATCTTAAATGTACAAAGTGTAATAAAATAGGACATACTATTGACAGATGCTTTGAAATTGTTGGTTATCCAAATAATTTTAAAAAATCTTTTAATGGAAATACTAATAAATCTTTTAGTGCTAATAATTCTGTGTCTAGTTGTCCTCTTGCTTCTGATTCTATTGTAGGTTCATCATCTTCTACTCCTTCTTCCTCTACATCTGCTCCTAGTCCTTTGAGTCTTTCAAATGAACAAATGATGATGGTGTTAAGTATATTAAATGAGAAAAGTTCCCCTGTTTCTGAGTCTGTAACTAATATGTATGTCAGGTATAATAAGAAATAATAATGTGTTCTTTAATAATAATATTTTTTTTTTTAATTTTAACTCAAGTAATAACACAAGTCAAGGATGGATTATTGATTCTGGTACAAGTCAACATATGACTGTATCTGAAAAAAGGTCTTTTTAATATTGTTGATGTTAGTGATTTGAATTTACATGTTACTCATCCAAATGGTACTAAAGCTAAAGTCAACAAAGTTGGTGATTTAAAACTTAACAAATCCATCATATTAACTGATGTTCTTATTGTTCCTGGATATTGTGTTAGTCTTTTATCTGTTAATAAACTTGCTCGAAATAATAACATGTTTGTTGGCTTTGATGCAAATAAATGTTATATTCAGGATTTGAAAACCAGAATCACCCCGGGGACTGGTAGTGTGAATGGTGGTCTATACTTTTTTGATGTTTTTGAAGGTGACTCTCTTATGTGTAATTCTGTGGTTGCATACAATTTTGAATCTGTGTTACTTTGGCATAATAGGTTGGGTCATCCTGCTAGTCCTGTTTTAAATATTTTAAGGTCAAAATTAAATTTAAACAAAACTGTTAATGATTTTCCATGTGAAATTTGTCTTAAAGCTAAGCAGACTAGAGATCCTTTTCCTCTAAGTAATAATGTTTCTAAAGAATTAGGTGAATTAGTTCATATGGATTTGTGGGGACCTTATAAAGTTACTAGTAGAGAAGGATATAAATATTTTTTGACTATTGTTGATGACTTTACTAGGGCTGTTTGGGTTTATTTGTTAAAATCTAAAGATGAAATGTTTGATAATTTCATATGTTTTGTTAGTCTGCTAAGTAATCAATTTAATAAAAAAGTTAAAATGATAAACTGACTATGTCTTTGAAAGAAAATGGTTTGTTCAAAACAACAACAACAACAACAACATGCCCAATCTCACATGCGTGAGGTATAGGAGAGGTAAGGCGTAGACAACCCTTCCTCTATCCTAGAAAAAAGAGAAATCATTTCTCCACCCCGAGTGAAACACAAGGTTTATTCAAAACATGAGTGATTATTCATTGTATGTTAAGAATTCTGGTAATGTTTTCTTAGCTATTCTTGTTTATGTTGATGACATGATTGTTACAGGAAATAATGAAGTTGAAATTAAAAAATTCAAAGATTTTTTAAAAACAAAGTTTCTTATTAAAGACTTAGGTGAACTTAAATATTTTCTTGGAATTGAAGTCTTAAAAACTAAATCTGGAATTTGTCTATCTCAAAGGAAATATTGTATTGAACTTCTTGATGAGTTTGGTTTAGTTGGTAGCAAACCTGTTGGTGCTCCACTTGAATCCAACTTGATTATCAATTCTGAACCTTCTATTTCTGATCAACCTCTTCTGGATATTTCTAAATATCAACAATTAATTGGGAAGTTGATATATCTTACAATAACCAGACCTGATATTTCCTTTTCTGTTCAAAGTCTTAGTCAATATATGCATAGTCCTTTGCAATCTCATTTAAAAATTACTTTAAGATTACTAAGGTATTTAAAGGGTTCTCCTGGTAAAGGTGTATGCATTTCTAAGTCTGATAATATGAATATATCTGCTTATGTTGATGCTGATTGGGGTAAATGTTTATCATTTAAAAAATCTGTCACTGGTTATTCTATCTTTTTTTGTGGTTCTTTAGTTTCCTGGAAAAGTAAAAAAGCAAGCTACTGTATTCAGATCATCAGCTGAATCTGAATACAGAGCTATGGCTTCCACAACTTGTGAAATTATTTGGATTTTGAAAATTTTAAATGATTTGAATGTTAAAAATCTTTTACCTATTAACTTGTATTGTGATAATAGGTATGCTATTCAAATTGCAGCAAATAATGTGTTTCATGAAAAATCTAAACATTTTGAAATTGATTTTCACATTGTAAGAGATAAATGTACTTATGGTGTTATTAATATCATTAACATTAATTCGAAAAATCAAATAGCTGACATTTTTATCAAGGGATTGAATATTGGTCATCATTTGTTTTTATGTAACAAACTTGGATTAATAGACTTGTTTCAGGCTTAGATTGAGGGGGATGTTAGAATTATAAACAATCTTGAGCCTAAAATCTTTTTTTCTTGAATCTTATGCCATGATTAGTAATTGTGTAGGTGTTGCTGTTAAAATGGATCACTGAAGTTATTTATGGAGTTATGGAGGGCTGTTCATGACATTTGCTAATACTTGGTGCCTAAGGATATAGATTTTCAATCTTCAGGGACTATTCTTGCCATATCATATTTTATTTATACCCTCTCTAGGGTTCTGGAGTAAAATAACACAAACACATACGATTGATAGCAGTTATTTATTTTGAGCGATTTCTAGGGTTTTTATTATCATCATCTTGGTGATAGAGATTGATTCTGTTGGTTCTTCTGATTTACATATGTTTGTATGTTCTAAGTGTGTGATTCATTCATCTCTTTATCATTGTAAACTATCGATACTGATTCTCTTGTAATTTTGGTAATTAATTGGTTGTGTTTGTGAGATTATTCTCAAATTCTTACAATACATACATACATACATATATACATACATACATATATACATACATACATATATACATATATATATATATATATATATACATATATATATATATATATATATATATATATGAAAATAACTTATATATGTATGAGTCGAGCTCGAGTTTGTGTAGTGTCAAACTAATTGAACTCGATCACAATGGACTTTTTTTTTACAAAAGCCATTGCAGTCATATGAATCACTTTATGTACGTCTAAACACTACTTGACAAAATTGATAAATTGATCTTTAATAATAAACAATCGTCACATCCATTATGGTTTACATCGATGAATATTTAAAGTACGTAAGACTTGCAGAGAAAGCTTGTAACAACCATGCTTTTTCCGTCACTTCCGTTAACTTTCTGTTAGTTTATTTAACGGCGATTACTTGACTTTTTATGTATTTATGTGTATTAAATACGTACTTGATCCTTGGAGGGTTACGATAATTAATATGGGTTAATATTAATTTGAAAATTTATTTCGGATAAAGAAATACAATAAAAATGATACGGTTTGGATAACTACTTTTTGAGCAACGAAACGCCCGGGTTTATTTTAATAATTATTTTAATAATTATTAACTTTTTAAAAATATTTAATTTATTGGGTTTTTAATAAATTAAACGTTTGGTTGCGTTTTAACGATCGGTTTAGCGTTCCGGGCCTTCGGTACATCTAAACAGCACTTGAAACGAGCCACGAGTACACACTTTTGCAAAACACAAGCCCGGGGACTCACCCCATGGGCCATTCGGCCGAACCCCATCCCCCCTCCCCTTGATGGACTTGTATGGATTGTTAAATGACCCATTAAGTGTATTTAGGCCCTAACCAATTTAATTAAAAGACCACTAAAAGCTCATAACCTAATCACTTAGCAAAAATACAGCCATGTTTTCTCTTCTCCTTCCTCTTCTGCTCGTCGATCATCACCCCACACACAACCACATCAATTTTTGCCTTTTAGCTTGAACATTGAACACGAAACTTGCAATTCACATCATCCTCTACGTATTGGTGTGCTTTGATTGTTGATATAAGGTATATTTGCATAAACCCTAACTCTAAAAATCTGAATTTCATAAGGTTTCATAGTTTATGTTGGTCAATTGCTCGATTCAATGTGGTTGTATGCTTGTTTAATCGCTAGATCGTTCGTATTGATTGTTTTGATTAAAAGTCGAATTACTTTGTGATGATTCTGATAAAATTGGTTTAGTTACTGTTAATTCTATGTATCTAGATGTATTTATGTCAAAAAACTATTGATTTTAGGCTTTGGATTCGCTTGATTTCGTTTTCATATGCATAAGTTATGACCGTTTGAATTATCGTTGTATTTTTATGCTTGATCAGAAATCTGGTATTGATGGGTCACGAATTGGCTTATGTGTTGATTACCATTGGATAGATAATTCATAAACACTCAGGTTACACTAGGATATCATGTCATTTGCTTGAGTAAAACTCGTGATATTCTTAATCGAATTAAAATGTAGATTTTTCCAGCACATGCATGATAATTGACTTGTATGCTAAAATGTATAGATTTCTGAGATTATAACTTTTCATATCTAAAATGTACACAAAAATTACTTCACTTTTCATGTAGATATCATGGTCTAATTATATCTGAATCTTCGGATAATTGCTTACGAATGTGACTAGCTAAACTAGGATCGAATCTGCCACTTGTTCTCTGATTCATACTCTGTGGTTTGTGTTTTGTAAATTAACATGAACGCTTGTGGAATATTAATCTTTATATGTTATGTGAGATATGTTTAGTTTGTTTCAACCTCTGAAACCTTATGCATTATGCACATTAGGGCCATAGTTTTGGTAATTTCTCAAAATGAGCTGAAACAGAACATCCAACTTGATTGAATAAACTGTACCAATTGGCTAAACCAAACTTGCTCATTTTCGGATATATAATATTTTCACTTGTCCTTGAACCATGGCCACTGACCTTGCATTAATTTCATGTCCCTAGCTCCGGTTATAGCCAATACGAGATCAGTGCGCGGTCAGAAATTGATTTGGCATACCAGAAATGTACCCCTTCTGATTTCCGACTTATAGACATCGTATGAGACCTTGGCTGGACTTTTTGGAATTTATTTTGAGTCTACTTATGATCTGGATTTTTCCATGTTGACATGAATTATGTACTAGGAGATATTATGCGTTGTTTGCAACATGTACATGAATGTTATGCATAACGATAATATGTGGTCGCATACTTGACCATTTATGATCTAAAACGTGTTGTTTGACTTAGGTTTGACATGTTGACCAACTTTTGACATGAAACTACCGATGTTGACTTTAGTTGACTACTTTGACCAAGTTTGACTTTTGGTTTGACTTTGGTTGACTTTGTTTGACTTGCATGATTTAGTTGACTTTTACTTTAAAACGCGTCGAGTCGAGCAATAAGGCAACTTAATCTATGAAACCACTAATATAAAAGACTTATATGTTGACCAACCTAAATACGTATACTTAGATTTCACTTCTCGGTACTAAATCGCACGAGTTATTTGTCTACTTTTCAATCCGAGCTTTATCGAAGGCGAGTCTACAGTCCCACTTTTTACATGTTTTCAGGGATGAGAATACAAGCTGTTGTACTTACATTTTCAAATGCTTTTATGTTGACACGAGTACTTATTATACATATTGAGTTTGATCACAAAGCCCCTAGCTTGAGTACTTTTATTACCTCCGGGTAAGCACAATTTAGATGGACGGATCCGTTAGGTTAGACAACCTCGCTCAAAAAATATTAACCGTGGCGCATTTACTTTGAAAATTAGATACACTCGATCAAGTGTATAACATTTTTATGGGGTAAAGGGAGTGTAGTGGTTTCTATACTCTGGTCATTGCTAGTATTCATGTGCTCATAGATTATGTAAACGTTTCGCAACTTGGAGTTGTACTTGTAAAATATCATGGTCAATGAACTTAAACTATTGTTCTGATAACTGTTTTTCAGATACTGTTACAACCTTTAAACCTGTAGATTCACCAACATTATTTGTTGACCTGTTTTACGTGTTTGATTCTCAGGTCCTTAAGAGGTATACTTCCGCTGTGTTTGAAGCTTGGTCTGGCCGTGGAGTCAGCATGATTATTAAAGACATTATTTATTATCGCATTTAAAACTTTTACAACTGTTTAATACTATTGGCTTGTGGTTACAATCACAATAGTATTCTTATTTTGGATTTATTGACTTGTGTTTTGAAAGTCAACTTTTTAATAAAATTAAATGCGATTGCTTTAAAACGTCTCATATAGAGGGCGTAACTGTTAACTATGGGACCTTTGATTAACACGCCGTCAGATGGGAATTTAGCGGGGTGTTTATAGATGGTATCAGAGCTAACGGTTCATAGCGAAACTAGGACTTTCATTAGTGTGTCTGATTTAATCATTAGGACACTTTGGTGAGTCTAGACTACGACCGGGACTTAGTCATTACATGAATACTTTATGACTAACGTTATGTGTTTGACGAATCTGTCTTTCTATGTGTTCTTGTATTGTGAGTTAGATGTCGCAGGCTTCCGGGAATGATAGCAACTCAAGTGTAGCTGATGCACATGCACCTGCTCCTGCTCCAGCACCTGCAAATCCTGCTCCTCACCAGATACCCAACCACCATGTTAATCTCTATGACATGGACCTGATTCACACCAACCGAAACCGGAACGTGGTTGATCGTGTGAATGCTTTAAGTGACGTCGCGAGAACTTACCCACATCCCGATGATCTTGATAGGTTGGACTCGAGGGTTACGTCCATAAAAAATTATTGTTACTAGGTTGAGGCGAGGCTCTTTGACCAGGAGAATCTGATAAAAGCCCTGACTGCCAGGATTGCTGCACTGGAGGCAGATTGAGATAAGCCTAAGGATGATGGACCTGCCTCTCGTACCAGACATAAGAGGAAGTGAAGGTTCATTTGACCTTGAGCTTTCTTTTCTTTCTCATCCACCATTCTTTCCATTATTTGATTATATATGACTTACCGGGTGTTTTAAACCGGGCTACTAGTACTCGATGTTTATTGTTTGGTTTATTACTTTTTGGGATTTTATTTTAATAATGGTGGATTACGTTATGAATATTTATTTATCTTTTATTGCATGCGATAGTGTTCTTTATTTAGCAGTATTGTATGATTATACTTTGTGCTATGTGATACTACTATGATTATCATTATTGTCACTACTTAGTGCTACTACCACTGCTATCACTACATAACACTAGTGCCACTACTATTACCACTAGTGTCACTACTACCACTACTACCACTCAGGAAACTACTATCACTACTAGTGCTACTTACACTACTTCCAACTACTAACGAATATTTTCGTACTATTATTATTTACTTGTCTTCAACACTCGTTGCTCGTATATTTTTATATATAGCGTTGTTTTGGCACTGACCTGGTGTATTTTTCTGTGTTGAAGATGCCTCCGAAGGAATCCACTGCTGCTCAGATCATGAGACTTGTCCCTGAAGGCATAGCAACCGAGAGGGCTGAGTTTTTAAGAGAGTTCAACAACACCCGCAACAGCAACGATCGCGGTGGTTCAAGCAAAAACAACTGGAACGGCGCTCAAGGCCGTGGTGGATCTTCTTACAAGACATTCACTAGCTGCAACCCGCACACTTTCAATGGAACCGAGGGGCCAGTTGGTCTCAATCGCTGGTTTAAAAAGCTAGAGTCTGTTTTCCGCATCAGCGGGTGTAATGATAATGATAGGGTGGGTTTTGCTACAGGCACACTGTCTGTCAGTGCGCTCACTTGGTGGAACAGCTATGCA
The DNA here is from genome assembly GCF_046630445.1 of Rutidosis leptorrhynchoides. Classification (NCBI taxonomy): domain Eukaryota; kingdom Viridiplantae; phylum Streptophyta; class Magnoliopsida; order Asterales; family Asteraceae; genus Rutidosis; species Rutidosis leptorrhynchoides. Next base: position 672,165,172 of record NC_092334.1, read on the forward strand.
CAATCCTTGGGTCATGATCAAGCTTATGCCTTACCCTGGGAAACTTTGAAATAGAGGATGATTGAGGAATACTGTTCAAGGAATGAGATCAAGAAAATAGAACGTGAGTTCTGAGACTTGAAATTAGTAGGCAGTGATCTTACCGCCTATAACAAGAGGTTCTTTGAGTTAGCACTGATGTGTCCAGAAATGGTTACTCCTGAGAGGCGTAAGATTGAACAGTACATCAAGGGTTTAAGTGAGAGTATTCAAGGTGGGGTCACTACTTCTAAACCCACAACTGTGCAAGAGGCTATTGACATGGCGAGTTTGTTACTGGATCAGATTTCCCAAAGAGGAAAGGGTGCTATTGTGAATGAGGTTAAGTCTAGTGATGGTAAGAGAAAATGGAACGGTGGTCAAGATAAAAATCATAACCAGCAATCGTTCAAGAAGCAAGATACTTACCGCAACGACATTGGGGTCACTGGAACTAACTCTAGGTATAAGGGTAATAAACCATAATGTCCAAAGTGTGGCAAGCATCACACCAGAACCTGTACTGCTATGATTTGTGACTGGTGTAAGAAGTTTGGCCATTTGGCAAGGGATTGTAAGGTTAACCTCAACAACAATACCAACAACAACACCGCGAACAATGCGAATAATGCTGGTAATGTTAAGAACTGTTTTGGTTGCGGATAGCCGGGTCATTTCAAGAGAGACTGTCCTAAGTATAATAACAATGGGAATGCTCGAGGCAGGGTGTTCAATATTAACTCTGCAGAAGCTTGTGATGATCTGAAGCTAGTCACGGGTACGTTTTCACTCAATGATCAACATGTTTATGTTTTGTTTGACACTGTAGCTGATAGAAGCTTTATATCTAAAGATATTTGTCACAATGTTAAGAACCCCGTTTCTCCCTTAGATAACGTATATTCCATAGAACTAGGGAATGGTAACTTGATGAGAGCCGATAAGATTTATCGCGATTGTACTTTAAAGTTAGAGGGTAAGCCTTTTAGCATTGATGTGATACCTATTAAACTGGGAAGTTTTGACCTTGTGGTTGGAATGGACTGGTTAGCTGTTAACAAAGCCAAGGTGGTCTGTGACCTAAAGGCTATTCGTATTCCTATTGCTAATGGTGAACCTATGATGATTTATGGCGAAAAGAACAGCTCGCAATTACATCTCATTAACTGCTTGAAAGTTCAGAAGTATGTGAGAAAGTGATGTATCGCATTTATGGCTCACGTAAACCAAGTTGTACCTGAAGAAAGGTGTCATACCCCGTCCTAATCCATCTGGACGAAGTCACCAACATCTGGTCCCATTGCGATGATCGACTCCAAGTAATATCTCTAGAATGAGCAGATGCACATCGGAAGATTTCTTTCATACAATACCTGAGAATAAATATGCTTTAAAGTGTCAACCAAAAGGTTGGTGAGTTCATTAGTTTATCATAATCATTCATTTCCATCATTTTAATAGACCACAAGATTTCATATATTTAATTGTACACGTAACCCGAGTACAAAATAACACGCGTAACCAGCGAATTAAAAATCATTCATATGGTGGACGCTTGATAATCGACTTAACTTTAATGCATAGAATATCCCCAAACAAGACCTCTCGTCTGTATAATAATAATAATCTCGAAGTACTAAAGCATCCGTACCCCGGATGGGACTTGTCGAGGTCCATAGATCTATCTTTAGGATTCGAGTCAATTAGGGGCCATACCCGTTTCCTAATTATTAGGTTACCAAGCTAAAAAGGGGTGATATTCAATATTCATAATCCAGCCATAGAATGTAGTTTTTGATCACTTGTGTCTATTTCGTAAAACATTAATAAAATCAGTGCATGTATTCTCAGTCCCAAAAATATATATAAAAAAGGAGTAATGAAACTCACAATACTGTATTTCGTAGCATTAATGCAAATGACGGCACTGAACAAGTGCAGGGTTGGTCTCGGATTCACGAACCTATATTCAGTTTATATATATTAAAATATATAATTAGCATGTAATAGTAATCAAACCAGTTTATATATATTAATTATATAATATATTACTTATTTAATATAGTAATGTATTTGTTATTTCAGATGTTATATATATGTTATATTAATATCCTATATATAAGTATTTATTTTTATATGATATTAGTATTATTTATAATAATATATCAGTTAATTAAAATATTAAAATATCTTTAATACTTATGTAATATAAATATAATTATATTATATGTAGTAAATATATTTTTATGTATCTAATATTTATTTGGTAACATAATATTAAGAATTGTATCATTTTGTAATAATTATAATAATCATATTAATAATGATAATGATAATAATAATAAAAATTATAATAATTATATCTAATAATGAAAAGAATAATTTTTGATAATAATAATAGTCATTTTATTTGTAGTAATAATAATATATTAATAACAATGATAATAATAATTATAATGATAATAATAATACTATTAATAATAATAATATTAATAATAATAATAATAATAATAAAATGATAATTTTAATAAAAAATACTTTTAATAATAATAATAATAATAATAATAATAATAATAATAATAATAATAATAATAATAATAATAATAATATCAACAATAAAAATTATACCATCAATCATATTCATCATCAAATCATCATCGTTCTATAACATTATCATTGTTCTACAATATTTTTATTAACCTTAATAATCATAACCATCTTTTATATCATAATTTATATCGTAAGCCCTATTCTTCATACTTTATTCTTAAATTATAATCTTATTCATAAGTCTTCTTGATAATCATACTTATAACCATAACATATGCACATATTTTACGATTCTATCTATTTTACCCAAGACGTTATTCGTAAATCAAATCAAGATATTTTATTGATCAAATAAGTTTGTCTATATTAACATGTTTGTAGCTAATACCTGTTAGTAATAATAATTATAGTTATAGTATATATAAAGTATATATTCGAACTAAAGTTTTAGTTAGTACCATAGGAGTAAATGATTGAAGAAAAATGGGTGTGCGTGTGTGTTGAAGAGACCGAACAGCTGCAAATAAAACGGGACAGCAACAGCCAAATTAAAAGCCCAACAGAAGTTGCAGCCCAACAATATAATCCAATAAGAAAGACACGCCCAAAAGACGAATCACTAAGCCCAATCAGTTTATGAGGCTGCGTTTGGTTTGATCTTGGATTGTGACAAAGAAAAGAAACAAAGCAGCAACAAAGGGAAATTTTGCGGTCAATTCTTCGAATAGACAATCAACAGGAAAACATCACGATAGTCTTTAACATTATTATCCTACCTTTTCATGATCATAAACACCATCGCCCTAACCTCTTCATCATCTTTATCATTTGTAATCCTCGTTAACAACAAGCAGGAGTAAACAGAAAATAATATACATGCATCATCATCATATTATTCACGACTATCATCCATCATCATCATATCATAATCATAATCATAATTATAATCATAATTATAATCATAATCATAATTCTACTCATCATCTAATTATCATTGTTACCATCAATCTAAAATCATCTCCATCACCAACTCTAATAACATCGTATCTAACATGTCATCTTTGTTATCACCAGAATGAAAACAGAAATTGACGCAGCAACAGAAGCACAAAACAGTGACAATAATCTTAATAAAAATGGCGGTTTGATGGTTCAAAATGAAACAGAAAGATAGCATAGCAGCAGCAAGAAGGATAGCATAGCAACAGCAAGAGTAATCAATCATCTTGTTTTAAATTGATTAGTAGTTTCCAAATATTATAGGGTATTAGTCTGGTTTAATCACACAGAAGGAGAAAAGAAAAACAATGCCTGAACAAGGATGACCCAAAAGCGTGAATCGATCATTTGATGTATAAAATACTTTGAAACATATCTCTTGGGCAGTGATAAACGTCATATGTGAAGCACTTAGATTCCTAACAGCAACAAAAGGAAAATTCAAGCAAAGAACAGGAACCGTTTCATATTATTGAACTCAAAATCGAAAATCAAAATCTAAAGAGTTTTAGCTTTTGATTTCTTCACGTGACCTGGTTCAAATCACCAATATAATACTCGTAGAATATCAATTAAACTTGAAACAACCTCCAGTATCCCAATTTGAACGAAGAATTTCGGTTTGACTTTTAGCATAAATCATTGACTATCAAATTAACATTCAATTTGATAAATCAGAGCATTAAAATTTTCAGAGAGCTTCATTAGATGATTCATAACAAGTCGACATTATTAGATTTTGGGGTTTGATTCGAAAATGGATTATGGATTAAAACATGTCGCGGATAGAGTTTTGGGTTTGTTTCTTTAATTTCTGTTGGATTTCACGAATAGCAGTGGAGGATATATAACGTGTAAGTGATTGATCGTATGCAGTAACAATAATTGATTGAAGGTTGGATTGTAGTGATCATGGTCGACAGGGAAGCACGGGTAGGGGATGAAACGAACAGGGAAGAAAAAGAAAAAAAATAAAGCAGATATATACAGTAGATAGGGATATATCACCAATTTAGTTAAATTATTTATTTTTATATATTATATTTAATATTAATACTAAATAAATACAATAAAAATAATATTGTTAATATTAATAATAATAATAATAATATTAATGATAATGATAATAATGGTAAAAATAATAATAATTATATTGATAATAATTATAATAATCTTAATGATAATTTTTGTAATAATATTAATGATAATAAAATAATAAAAATATAATAATACTAATTCAATCATTAAACAACTATAATTAATTACTCCGTATAAACTTAGCTAACATTAAATAAAATAAATACTTTATAACAGTTAACAATAATTATTAACTCAAACATAGCATAAGTAATTAAAGCCCACAACAATTACATCAATTAAGACAAAGTTTTATTGTATGCACCAAATCTTACGTTTAAAACATAATTACTCTGTTTCATTAATGATTTTCTATTCATGAGCTCTTAAATAATTGATGGATAATTAAAAGGTTTGATTCATCACGGGCCACCAGTTCAGGTCATCAAAATGTCATTTTAATAATAATATCATATATTATTTTATTTACATAATTAATTAATTCATATAATATATTAAATTATATTTTCAATTATTATTTATATATACATACACATACATATCAATTTACAAATAGTTGTTCGTGAATCGTCGGGAATGGTCGAAGGTCAAATGAATTCATAACATAGTTCAAATATTTTTTGAGACTCAACCTTACAGACTTTGCTTGTCGTGTCGAAATCATATAAAGATTAAGTTTAAATTTGGTCAAAAATTTTCGGGTCGTCACAGTACCTACTCGTTAAAGAAATTTCGTCCTGAAATTTGATTGAAATCGTCATGGCTGACAATAAGTATGTTTTCATGACGCATACGAGTTGAATATTAGAGTTTTATTACCATAGAGTAATATAGATAAAACAATTCGATTACTCGAAGAGTACGAGTGATGCTATCACAAAAGAATGAAATGAGAAAATGCAAGTTTGTCTTAACCGGTGACGTAGTCACGGTTGATTTCTGAAAATTAAGGGATTTAGTGGAAATCTTTGATAAGGCTAAAAAGGAACATATATTTCATAGCAAAATCCCCCAAGAAAGACAAGATTTTAGTTGCAATTGTTCCATTTTCAAGTAATATTCGTTTATTTTAAATAAGTGCGAAGACAAAAGGCGAAAACGACGAATTGAAGACACAAAGGTCCAAAAAGCTCAAAAGTACAAGATACAATCAAAAAGGTTCAAATTATTGATGAGGAACGTCTAAAAATGACAAGAGTACAAGTTACAAAACGCAAAGTACAAAATATAAAATTGTACGCAAGGACGTTCGAAAATCCGGAACCGGGACCAGAGTCAACTCTCAACGCTCGACGCAACGGTGTAAAAATTACGAGTCAACTATGCACAAGAATAAAATATAATATTTAAATAATTCATAATAAGAATAATATTAAATAATAAAAAGTTGTTAATTGAGCATAGTTCAGGGGTCATAAGTGAAAATTCAATTTCTAAATTCGCCTATAAAAGGCTTTGTAATCGTAATGTAAAAACACACCTTTTTCTATCTTTTTCTTATTTATCAATATCAATTATCAATATCTATATTCTATATCTCTATCATAATGTTAACTTAATAAGATATAACAATAATCTTAATTTTAATTTTAAATTATGATAATAATAAGATTTATGATAGAGATCGTTTGAGTGTGTAAGTCGAAATTCTGTCCGTGTAACGCTACGCTATTTTTAATCATTGTAAGTTATGTTCAACCTTTTTACATTAATGTATCGTAACTAAGTTATTATTATGCTTATTTGAGCCGAAGTAATCGTGATGTTGGGCTAAAATATTAAGAAGGGGTTATTGAACTTAGGACCATAATTAAGGTTTGGGCAAAAGACCGACACTTGTGGAAATTGAACTATTGACTATTAATAGATGGGGGGTATTGTCTAATTGAGTGACAACTCATTGGAGTCTGTCGAACCTATCTTCAAATTAATTAACCTAATAATTAATAATGATTATGGTTGTCCTATTTAGTGATGTTCATATGGAATCTGTTATAATCATTTAATTAATCAATTGGGTTGGGTAATTGATTATTCATTCTGATCAAGTGGATGAATTAATATTCATAAACTAATTAAAACAGGGGTGAATTACATACAGTGATAACTGGTGTAATTGTTGACAGAAGTGATAACTGCGTCACAGTTTAAATCCTTAATCAGTTGGAATATTTGACTTCGGGTATAAGGGTAATTTGACGAGGATACTCGCACTTTATTTTTATGACCGATGGACTATTATGGACAAAAACCAGATAGACGTATCAAATAAACCAGGACAAAGGACAATTAACCCATGGTAATAAATTAAAATCAACACGTCAAACATCATGATTACGGAAGTTTAAATAAGCATAATTCTTTTATTATATTTCTCATCGTATCTTTATTTACTGTCATTTTATTACTCGCAATTTTATTTACTGTCATTTTATTTATTGTCATTATTTTACGCACTTTAATTATCGTCATTTATCTTTACGCTTAAAATATAGAATCGACAAACCGGTCATTAAACGGTAAAACTCCCCTTTTATAATAATATTACTACTTATATAATTATATATATTTTGTATAAATATAGTTAAAAATATAGTAAGTATCACCAGCTCCCTGTGGAACGAACCGGACTTACTAAAAACTACACTACTCTACGATTAGGTACACTGCCTATAGTGTTGTAGCAAGGTTTAGGTATATCCCATCCGTAAATTAATAAAACTTGTGTCATATTTTGTAGTATTTTGTATTAAAAATAATACTATTTCGTACCCTCACGCTACATCATCAAGTTTTTGGCGCCGCTGCCGGGGAGCGCTAAAACGCTATATTTTTAATTATAATAATAATTTAATAAATATAATAATATAATAATATTGAAATAAAATATAATAATATAATAATATTGAAATAGAATATAATAATATAATAATATTGAAATAGAATATAATAATATAATAATATTTTAGAATATATTTTGAATCGTAAAAGTTTTAAAAAGTCGTATTTATTAAATACTTCAGGGGTATATTATGTAACTTGTAATTAATAATTTCTATCATGTCGCTTTCATGTGAATAGTAAATTAATTAATTTCTTTTCATTTACTATTCATGAATAGTAAATGAATTAAAAAAAAAAGTTTTGAAAAAAAAATAATAAATATAAAAAAAGTATTAATTTGTAAAAAAAAATCATTTTTTAAAAAAAAAAAAAAAAAAAATTGTAAAAAAAAAAACGTTTTTTTTTTTAGAAAAAAAAATTTCGTTTTTAAAAAAAAAACGTAAAAAAAAAAAAAAAAAACTTAAAAAAAAAAAAAAAACGTAAAAAAAAAACAAAAACGTAAAAAAAAAAACGTAAAAAAAAAAAAAATTATTAAAAAAAATATATATTTTTTAAGATTTTGTCTATAAAAAAAAATTGTTTTTTTTAGTTTTATTACCTTTAGATTTTTAGATTATAGTCGCAACTTTTAGTATTAAGTTTAGTTTTGCCATAGTTATTTTTACTTCTAGAATTTTTAGGCTTTGCCGTAAAATCCCTTAAGTGCTTATTCCTTAGATTAAGTTTTAGGTGCTTTAGAATTTTACGACGCCGTATTTCGCACTACTTTCTTATTTTTATTTTTCGACGCCTATTTTTCGACCTTTTTATTTTTCGACCTTTTTCGACGCGCAATCTTTTTCTTTCTTATTTCTCGCCATTCTAGTTTTTAGGACTTAGATTTTTCTCTACTTCTTCTCTAAATTTCTTAAAGTTACGAAAATTTATTTTAAGTGGTTAAATTGATAGACATCAAAATTTTCTGGTTCGTAGTAATAGTTGGATTTGTACGTGGACCGGGTTATTGGAGCCAAACAGTACTCAATTATATTGAGACCAAACGAATCCTGCCCCTCTGCTGCATCTTTTGGCTATTCGAAACGTGGGCAAAATCAGAAAAGTCTATTGATTGGACAACTTATATAAGTTTTTCTTATTTTTATAACTAATAGGATATTCTGTGAATGCACCGAGCAAAACGTTCACCTGTAACTCGATCAAGACATCTAGCAAATATTGTCGCCGTTGATTTTTCTTTAGAATCGTCATCTAGTCGAACAAGAACTCCAACTCAAATTTCCGATAATCCATCTTTTGAACCCGACTTCACAATTAAGAACCCGGAGCATATTCAAGGACAATTCCAAGATCCTGAACCACTAATTATTCCTCCTGAGCCACAAACCATTAAATCAGAATCCTCTAGTGATTCGTATTCAACAAATTCAATTATGGAAGTAACGGAACCTCTAAGTATGGAAGATCGAATGAGAGCCACACGCACGGGCCAAGGTCACGCCATTATTAAGCCAGAAGTTAATGCGCCAGATTATGAAATCAAAGGACAAATTCTACACATGGTAACTAACCAATGCCAATTCAGTGGTGCACCGAATGAAGATCCTAACGAACACCTTCGTACGTTTAAAAGAATTTGTACACTATTCAAAATCCGAGAAGTGGAAGATAAGCAGATCTATCTCATGTTGTTTCCCTGGACTTTAAAGGGAGAAGCCAAAGATTGGTTAGAATCGTTACCTGAAGGGGCGATTGACACATGGGATGTTTTAGTTGAAAAATTTCTTAAACAATTCTTTCCGGCATCTAAAGCCGTGAGACTTCAAGGAGAAATTGTTACGTTCGCGCAAAAGCCAAATGAAACATTATATGAGGCGTGGACAAGATTCGGAAGGATGTTGAGAGGATGTCCTCAACACGGTTTAGACACTTACCAAATAGTACAAATATTCTACCAAGGTGTCAACGTTGCTACACGAAAAGACATCGACATAACAGCTGGTGGTTCCATCATGAAGAAAACCGCAACTGAAGCTTACAAAATTATTGATAATACAGCCTCTCACTCTCATGAGTGGCACCAAGAAAAAGATATTTTTCGTTCATCTAAAGTGGCTAGAGCCGATTCTAGCCATGACTTTGATTCCGTTTCAGCAAAAATAGATGCTTTCGAAAGACGAATGGAAAAGATGAATAAAGATATTCACGCAATACGAATCAGTTGTGAGCTATGTGGTGGACCACACTTAATGAAAGACTGTCACATTGAACAAACGATGGAACAACGTGAGAATGTTGTCTACATGAACCAAAGGCTGGAAAATAGTTATCAGAATAATTATCAACCGCCAAGGCCAAACTTCAATCGAAATCAAAACATTCTTTACAATCCAAAAGGACCCGACAATAACTCGTATAACCAACAAGGTCCGAATAACCAACCAACTCAAAACAACACTTTCAATCAACAAAGACCTGGCTTGTATAAACCACCACAACAAACCGACGAGAAGAAGTCAAATCTGGAAGAAGTGGTATTTAAGCTAGTTGAATCTCAAACACAATTTATTGAAACTCAAACCCAAACGAATGAGAGGTTTGAGCAGTCATTTAGAACTCAACAAGCTTCCATTTTGAATCTAGAAAAACAAGTAGGTACTCTTGTTAGATTGATGAGTGAAAGGGAACAAGGAAAGCTACCGAGTAATAATGAAGTAAATCCTCGGAATGAAAATGTTAACATGATATCAACAAATTCTGAAAAACCAATACCAGAAGATGGGAAAGTTTTAGATGTAAGTAACAATGAAGAAGTTACACCACCACCACCACCCGAGTATGTAAAGCCAGTGGTGGCACCATACAGACCACCCATCCCGTTTCCAAGAAAAGGAGTTGAGTATGAGCAAGTAATAGGTAATAAAGTTTGTGATACCTCTGGAAAGAAGAAGAAGAAGAATAAAAAAGTGCAAGAAACAAAAACAGTAGAAGTAAACCCGGTGAAGACAGTTCCACCAAATCCTCCACCTAGGGTAGGTGATCCGGGTGAATTTATTGTTCCTTGTCTACTTAGTGACTGTGTCATGTATGATGCACTAGCAGATTTAGGTTCAAGTGTGAGTGTTATGCCTCTTTCATTATATAAGAGATTAGGTGTAGGTGAGTTAACTCCAACGGATATGAGTGTTCGACTCCTTGATCAAACCATTAAGCACCCAGTTGGAATTGCTGACAACCAACCCGTTCAAGTAGGTAATTTAACCTTTCTAGTCGAATTCATTGTCATTGACATAGAAGAGGACTCAAACGTTCCTCTAATTTTAGGTCGACCATTCTTAGCGTCCACCGGGGTGTTATTTGATGTAAGAAAGGGTAGAATGACACTTAGTAATGATGAGAAATCGATCACCTTTATGATTCGAAAGTCTAAATATCCACAAACCAAAACCGTTGAACCGACAAAAATGATTGGTAAGAACCATGTTGTTTTACCAACTCCAACGGTAATGCTTAACAATAATAGAACGCCTAAATGTGGGGAAAATGAAGTAACACCTAATGATGACTTGATAATAAAGAACCCAATAGTTGATACGAAATTAAATAACCCCGTTATTAACAGTTCAATGAAGAAACTTTTTAAACGGGTTATTGATGCTAAAAGTAAGGGAAACTTTAGGTTATATAACCGGTTAGTATCCAATCTGTCGCCTAAAGAAAAGGCGAAGCTAGTTGAATTTGTGGATATTACGGAAAAAGCTGGTCACTGGCTTAAAGCAAAAGTCACAGATATGCAAGTTGATTATGGTCCAAGAGAAATTGACGATGAAGTTAATCACAATTTCGACACCACATCTACCTAAGTGTGAGGAGATTCAAATATTCTAAAAAAAAAATGCTGTTTGGAGTTAGTTGTTCTGTTCTCGTGTAGTTCCGAGAATGGAATTCGATTGGTCTTTTCCGCTAGCAGACACTAAAGAACTAGTTTTCTCCCCCCATTCTGAATTTTTTTTGTTTTTTAGGTTTTATATGAAATTAATATGTTTTCTTTTTAAGTTTTGTGTGAATTTAAAAACAAAAATTTACTTTATTTCATTAAGTTGAAAAAAAATGATTTCTAAAATTCGTCGTGAGTTGAAGACTAGGCCGTTGAGCCGAAATTACTTTACCCGAGGGCGGGGCGAAAAATTTTTTCATCATTATTTTTAATTTTATTGATTTAAAGTATGCCAAAAAAAAATATATTTGATTTTATAAATTTTTGAACGTGGGGTAATATACCCAACTTTAAAAATATGTATATATGTTCGTATTTTATCATGTAAACAACAGGGTAAAACAACGCACTTTCAAAGACTAACATTAAGTTCAGCAAAAGGTACTAATTTTGACGACAAGATGCAAAACAACAAATGTGATATAATAAATGAAGGAATGAACGATGAGTCGCGCCATCTATCATTCGACGAGCTTTGTAATTACAAACTGGGTATTTTTAATCACTTTTCTACACTAATCACCCTCATGAATTAATAATTATAGTCTGATTTCATGCAAATGAGGGCATTGCATGATCTCAAGTGTGGGGAAGGGTTATAAATTCTCTCGGGTTTATACTTGGCTTATTTTCTAAATATTATGAAAATTTTAAAATTTTTTAACTAAATGAATTCAAAATCATGTTTATACATATTTATGAACGATAAAACTAGGTGTTAATGCCGAAATTATCGTTACCTTGAAAGGACATAAATTGAGAAACAACCTAAAATGCTTGAATTCATTTAAAATGGAATAAAGGAGAATAAAAAGGCAAAGAAAGAAACTAAGTGTGGGGAGAATGTACCAAGTTATTCAATTAAAAATTATCTATCACATATCTTTGTACAAGATTATTGCAGGTACTTTTGTTTTGGATGATACTAATCAGTTTTACCCGGTTTACTGTAATATATTTGAAAGAAAGATGGATCTACACGATGAATCAATTCCATCATTAAAAGGAAGTAAAGTCTTCCGAAAAAGACACGCGCTTCTTGATTTAGGTCAAGAAGTTGTCGTCCAGACCAGCTGTAGGTTGACGAAAAATCTAGAAAAGTCATCTCTAAAATCAGCAGGAAATCCACGGACCTCAGCATCAAACAGGGTCGCCAAGTGGTCAGATTTATGCTAACCATGAGAAGGATTTATCTCGTACAATGGGGAGGCACCGTGCAAATTAGCTTAATAAGACTAATGAATCAGATCCCCAGAAAGGATAATCTCCTTAAAGATTAAAAATCAGCTTTTAAGACTGATATTACTCAATCCTTGAGATTGACCTTAAAGATTGAGAATTCAAACTCATGGAATTCAATGATATCTAAACTCGAGCTTGAACGAGAAAATATTTTGATCAAAAATACAAACCGATTTGTTTTCTGAAAACCCATTTTCAATGCGTTCATTACCATTGAACGTAAAATCCTAGGAATTCCTGGAATTCATTAGGTCACCTGAACCAAATCGGGTGTCAACCGTAAGAACGGTGGTTGCATAGCATGGTCGGAGACAGGACCTTGTGCCAGACCGAAAAATCATAGGATGATCTTTACTATCGCTCCTACCAAGGATAGTTCTAGCATCCGACACGTTAAAAGACCATAATTATCTGCATGTCACAGGACATTGCCTTAACAGTTTCTTGTTCATCGCTTTCCTTTACAACCGGACGGTAGTTTACCGAAAGATAATATACGGAACAAGTAAACTGGATGTGTACTTTCCGATACCGGGATAGCAGTGGATTACACGAACCTAAAAGTTTTAGCCAAAATATTGATCCACAAATATATTTTGCAACACCGATGATGGATCAAATCAGAAAACTTGTCTAGGGTAAAATCTAGCTTGAATTTTCAAAAGATCAAATGTTTTCATAAAGATCCAATTTCCTTAAAGGATCTAAATTTTTATAGTCATGTGGGACTGTAAACCGCCTTTCAAATGTGCACTTTGCTTTGGAAACCGAAAGTAAATCGGCTATTTGATTGCAAGTGTCGTTGTCCTAAACCCAAGGCAACTGTGGATGACACACCCACCTTTAACCATATCGTTACTATCATTGTTTATACCGCTCTATCAAAATCACTGATGTACAAAGTGTGAAGAATAAAGAAGTGATTCGTGTGATGTATTATATTATTTCAAGACTGTATTGCTTGAGGACAAGCAACACTCAAGTGTGGGGATATTGATAAGGCTAAAAAGGAACATATATTTCATAGCAAAATCCCCCAAGAAAGACAAGATTTTAGTTGCAATTGTTCCATTTTCAAGTAATATTCGTTTATTTTAAATAAGTGCGAAGACAAAAGGCGAAAACGACGAATTGAAGACACAAAGGTCCAAAAAGCTCAAAAGTACAAGATACAATCAAAAAGGTTCAAATTATTGATGAGGAACGTCTAAAAATGACAAGAGTACAAGTTACAAAACGCAAAGTACAAAATATAAAATTGTACGCAAGGACGTTCGAAAATCCGGAACCGGGACCAGAGTCAACTCTCAACGCTCGACGCAACGGTGTAAAAATTACGAGTCAACTATGCACAAGAATAAAATATAATATTTAAATAATTCATAATAAGAATAATATTAAATAATAAAAAGTTGTTAATTGAGCATAGTTCAGGGGTCATAAGTGAAAATTCAATTTCTAAATTCGCCTATAAAAGGCTTTGTAATCGTAATGTAAAAACACACCTTTTTCTATCTTTTTCTTATTTATCAATATCAATTATCAATATCTATATTCTATATCTCTATCATAATGTTAACTTAATAAGATATAACAATAATCTTAATTTTAATTTTAAATTATGATAATAATAAGATTTATGATAGAGATCGTTTGAGTGTGTAAGTCGAAATTCTGTCCGTGTAACGCTACGCTATTTTTAATCATTGTAAGTTATGTTCAACCTTTTTACATTAATGTATCGTAACTAAGTTATTATTATGCTTATTTGAGCCGAAGTAATCGTGATGTTGGGCTAAAATATTAAGAAGGGGTTATTGAACTTAGGACCATAATTAAGGTTTGGGCAAAAGACCAACACTTGTGGAAATTGAACTATTGACTATTAATAGATGGGGGGTATTGTCTAATTGAGTGACAACTCATTGGAGTCTGTCGAACCTATCTTCAAATTAATTAACCTAATAATTAATAATGATTATGGTTGTCCTATTTAGTGATGTTCATATGGAATCTGTTATAATCATTTAATTAATCAATTGGGTTGGGTAATTGATTATTCATTCTGATCAAGTGGATGAATTAATATTCATAAACTAATTAAAACAGGGGTGAATTACATACAGTGATAACTGGTGTAATTGTTGACAGAAGTGATAACTGCGTCACAGTTTAAATCCTTAATCAGTTGGAATATTTGACTTCGGGTATAAGGGTAATTTGACGAGGATACTCGCACTTTATTTTTATGACCGATGGACTATTATGGACAAAAACCAGATAGACGTATCAAATAAACCAGGACAAAGGACAATTAACCCATGGTAATAAATTAAAATCAACACGTCAAACATCATGATTACGGAAGTTTAAATAAGCATAATTCTTTTATTATATTTCTCATCGTATCTTTATTTACTGTCATTTTATTACTCGCAATTTTATTTACTGTCATTTTATTTATTGTCATTATTTTACGCACTTTAATTATCGTCATTTATCTTTACGCTTAAAATATAGAATCGACAAACCGGTCATTAAACGGTAAAACTCCCCTTTTATAATAATATTACTACTTATATAATTATATATATTTTGTATAAATATAGTTAAAAATATAGTAAGTATCACCAGCTCCCTGTGGAACGAACCGGACTTACTAAAAACTACACTACTCTACGATTAGGTACACTGCCTATAGTGTTGTAGCAAGGTTTAGGTATATCCCATCCGTAAATTAATAAAACTTGTGTCATATTTTGTAGTATTTTGTATTAAAAATAATACTATTTCGTACCCTCACGCTACATCATCAATCTTCGAAATCTATAAGATCTGATTCTTCGGGATTTAAGAGAATTAGGATCTCTTTAATTAAATGCGGAGATCTGCCTTAATTTATTTATCAGATATTTTACTATAAATCCACCTCCTTCGTTTCCTTACAACTCACACATTCTATTCTTTCTCCCTCAACTCATATTTTAAAATATTCGTCAATATGCTTCATCCAGTGCTGATTCTCGATATACTCCTCACTTTCATATATGTCGTTCTTCTTTTTCATCTGCCTCTGGAAGAATCTATTTAATTCTACTATATTCTTGGTTTTATAGTGTTTTTAGTTATCCCGTGTCTTTATATTGCTATATGCATTGATATATATGGTTTATAATTTCTGGATTGTCGTTGGGTTTTATATCTTTCCTTATATTTCAAAGTCCCTGCTTCTGTCTTCTATAATCATTGTCATCCACAGTTAATGCTCCCTTCTATTTGCTGCGATTTATACTCCCATTTCTATTTCGAAACTTCATCCTCTCGTTTCCTCTTCTTGCGATTAAGCACCGCTTGTAATGGTCCAGAATTCGTAGATATGAATTTCGGAATGAACATAGTTACCGTTCTAAGGAGGAATTTGTAATGGCACGATCTTGATTTGTCAAATTACCAGAATACCTCGGAAAAGACCGAATCATCAAGAAAATAGTTTCTTGATATTCTTAGAGGTTAAATAGAATACAAGAGTCGTGTAACATGGCACATGATGACGTTAAGTTCTGTGAATCATCACGTTCCATTTAGAAATTCAGCATGACTTACTGTAATATAATCACATTGATCAAGTGTCATTATATTATACTAACTCATGCTTCAGTTCCCAACACTACTTCAGAATTCGTTCATAGTTTATACTTAGATTTTACAGAAATTTCCAATATAATGTATTACAGATAGCACGAAGAGGTGTATAATTTCGGACGAGAATATTTATGAAAATATCTTTAGAAGTATCGAAGATATTTATGATGATATTTTGGAATTTCTAAGTTCGAAAGTTGATAAGGAAAAATTTTCCGCAAGATTTTAACATGACTTCGGAGCAGGATATTCTCTAAAGATTTCATCGGATCCAGAATTACCTGGATTCTTTGAATATAGGGTTTGGTCCTTGTATTTGTCCTTGGTCTCCTTCATGGTTAGCTCAATCTGTTTTTCAGTACCAAATTTTCTATCGAGCGTTCCCAACATTCCATTTTTTATTATCAAACTTTTGGCCATTTAGACCATCTACAATTTTGCTGTTTCCTCTGCATTTAATGCTACCATATCTGAATCATCGGTTATCAATCCGAGGTGGTTTCAAGAGTATTGTGTTTTTAGATGATTAAACGCTGATGGTAATATGGTGGAATATAAAAGGTTTCCCGGTAACAATAAAAGAGCACGCATATATATATCAAAGTTATAATAAGGTTTATTCGAATGAAAAGTTGAAGTTGTCTTGCTGGAGCTGTGAACAAAATTCACTATTTTGAAAAGGGATTGTAAAGTTATTTAACAATGCCAAAGAAGCTAGCATAGGTACGTGTTAAACGTTTACTCAGGTTTCGAGTGTTTTCAGGTGTATAACTACATGCATCAATCTTTTCTTTCGTAGATGAAGTGCGGTTGGTTCATCCTCTTAATTGAGGTGTTTTCAAGAATCATGAAAGGTTTGAACGCAGATTGTAAGTGTCAAGATACAAATGAGGTTTAAGATGAAATCAAGTGGCAAACTTGAAGAAATGTTTAGTTTCATAAGTTATAATCAATATTTTAATTCATTTTAATTGTCCAATGTTGGTAGTCCACAGTTAGTAATTCGTTAACTCATATATAGTTAGATATATAATATTTGAATTAATTAATACGTATCATGACCCATTGTATACATGTCTCAGACTCGATCACAACTCAAAGTATATATATTATTTTAGAATCAACCTCAACCCTGTATAGCTAACTCAAGCATTACTGCATATAGAGTGTCTATGGTTATTCCAAATAATATATATAGATGCGTCGATATGATATGTCAAAACCTTGTATACGTGTCCCGATATTTAAAATGCGTAAATAACAGTATTTAAATGACGATAAATAAAGTGCGTAAAATAAATAACAGAAATTAAATGACAATAAATAAAATTGCGAGAATTAAATTGCGATAAAATAAATTGCGATAATTAAAATTTAATAAGGAATTAGCAGTTAGCTAGGAACAGTTAGCTAGGATTTTGTTAGCGTGGATTCTTAATAAAATTTCTCATAGTTAATTTGTTTGTTTCTAACAAATTTTATTTTTGTCCAATGTTTTCTTCATTATGCCACTTGTTGGATTCTGATAAATCAAAATCCAAATATGAAATTGGGTGAAAATGGTTATTCTGTGGTGTACGGATTCGTATATCTGTGGATGTAAGTTGGATAGTAAATGAACGTTGAATCAGATTCGAAGAATGTACAGTGTAACTTATTAATGTGAAATCTAAATATTCCTCGGGTATTACCTACCCATTAAAATATTTTCATCATTAACAGTTTGTACAAAAATTTTTTTAATTACAATCCTTATGGAAATATACTTACATATATATTTTCTTCAGATATAATCATGGATTTAATGAGTTAATATGATATTAATCTCATTTGATTTATCGTTAGAACTCAAATACATAATCTCTAAAACATTAGAGATTACATAATCTCCATGAAGAACGAAGATAATTGATGTAGAACGATACGTAAAACTATGATTATACTCGAGTTACAGAATGAGATGTTGAGGCATGGATTGTTGATGGTACTGGTGCTGTTTATTGATGGTACTGTTGGTGCCGATGATGTTGTTGAAGCGAGTAACTTTTGCACCATATTCTCCAAATTGATTACTCGAGCGCAAAGTTCGTTGACTTCTTCTATTACACCAGGATGATTGTCGGTTCAGACGAGCGGATGAATAAGATCTAGAATTTGAGATAGTATATAATCGTGATGAGATACCCTGTAAATGAGGTTAAAATGGTGTCTCGGACTGATTCTGAAATGTCCCTTTCATATCGATTAATAAACGTTCCATATTAATTGATTTCGTTGTGAGGTTTTGACCTCTATATGAGACGTTTTTCAAAGACTGCATTCGATTTTAAAACAAACCATAACCTTTATTTTATCAATAAAGGTTTAAAAATATTACGACGATTATCAAATAATGATAATCTAAAATATAGCGTTTTCACACGATTATTACATAATGGTTTACAATAATATTACACATCAATTTAAGTCTTCGAATGCAGTTTTTAAACAATATTATACAAGCATGTTGACTCCAACTCTTGTCCATAAATTAGCATGCAACAGCGGAAGCTCTTAATAATCACCTGAGAATAAACATACTTTAAACGTCAACAAAAATGTTGGTGAGTTATAGGTTTAACCTACTTATTTATCAAATCGTAATAATAGACCACAAGATTTCATATTTCCATTTCTCATAAACAACATGCAATCTGCATAAAAATCATTCATATGATGAACACCTGGTAACCGACCTTAACAGGATGCATATAGAATATCCCCATCATTCCGGGACTCTCATCGAACATGATAAATCGAAGTACTAAAGCATCCGTAACTCGGATGAGGCTTGTTGGGCCAAATAGATCTATCTTTAGGATTCGCGTCAATTGGTGACAATTATAATAAACACCAATTCTTAGGCTACCAAGCTAAAAAGGGGCATATTCGGTTCGATAATTCAACATAGAATGTAATTTTGATCACTTGTGTCTATTTTGTAAAACATTTATAAAATTGCATGTATTCTCATCCCAAAAATAATAGATTTTAAAAGTGGGACTATAACTCACTTTCACATATTTTTACTTCGTCGGGAAGTAAGACTTGGCTACTGGTCGATTTACGAACCTATAACAAATTTGTACATATATATCAAAGTATGTTCAAAATATATTTACAACATTTTTAATACGTTTTACTATTTTAAGTTTATTAAGTCAGCTGTCCTCGTTAGTAACCTACAACTAGTTGTCCACAGTTAGATGTACAGAAATAAATCGATATATATATATATATATATATATATATATATATATATATATATATATATATATATATATATATATATATATATATATATATATATATATATATATATATATATATATATATATATATATATATATATATATATATTATCTTGAATCAATCCACGACCCAGTGTATACACGTCTCAGGCTAGATCACAACTCAAAGTATATATATTTTTGGAATCAACCTCAACCCTGTATAGCTAACTCCAACATTACTGCATATAGAGTGTCTATGGTTGTTCCAAATAATACATATACATGGGTCGATATGATATATCAAAACATTTGCATACGTGTCTATGGTATCCCAAGATTACATAATATATTAGAATACATGTATAATACAATATGAGTTAGTTAGGATATGATTAATATAGATTTGTTACCAATTTTCACGTAGTTACAACAAGCAAAAATATCCAATCTTGTTTTACCCATAACTTCTTCGTTTTAAATCCGTTTTGAGTGATTCAAGTTGCTATGGTTTCATAATGAACTTAAGTTTATGAATCTAAACAGAAAAAGTATATGTTTATTGTCGAAAATACTGTCTACAAGTTGTTTTTGTAAAGGTAGTCATTTTCAGTCGAAAGAATGACGTCTAGATGACCATTTTGGAAAACATACTTCCACTTTGAGTTTAACCATAATTTTTGGATATAGTTTCATGTTCATAAGAAAAATCATTTTTCCAGAAGAACAACTTTTAAATCAAAGTTTATCATAGTTTTTAATTAACTAACCCAAAACAGCCCGCGGTGTTACTACGACGGCGTATAACCAGTTTTACGGTATTTTTCGTGTTTTCAGGTTTTAAATCATTAAGTTAGCATATCATATAGATATAGAACATGTGTTTAGTTGATTTTAAAAGTCAAGTTAAAAGGATTAACTTTTGTTTGCGAACAAGTTTAGAATTAACTAAACTATGTTCTAGTAATTACATGTTCAAATCTTCGAATAAGATAGTTATACATAAATGAATTGAATGATGTTATGAACATCATTACTTCCTATAGTTTAGTAGGTAAACCTACTGGAAATGATGAAAAAATAACTTAAGCTTCAAAGGATCTTTGATGGCTTGGAAGTTCTTGAAATAGAAGCATGACACAAAAAAAAGTTCAAGTAAGATTATTACTCGAATTAAGATAGTTATAGTTATAGAAATTGAATCAAAGCTTGAATATGAATATTACCTTGATTTAGAAAGATAACCTACTGTAAATAACAAAGGTTTCTTGATCTTAGATGATTGCTTGGAATGGATTAGGAAACTTGGAAGTAAACTTGTAAACTTAGAAGTGTTCTTGATGTGTTCTTGAGTAATTGTTTTTATGATGATTATAGGTAATAACCAAAGCTTGTATTTGATGATTTTTGCTGGAAAAATAGTAACTTAGACATTCATGGAAGAGTGTGTGTGTTTTTAGAGAGAATTGGGAAGAAAATTGGAAGTGAAATGGAGTAGGTGGTGAGTGGTGAAGGTGAGTGGGGTTAAAAGGAGTTCTTGTTTTTGTTTCCTTGCTCATAAGTCATGCTAGATGTTAAATGATGGTTCCCACATGGTTAGGTGACTCACATGGGCTGCTAAGAGTTGATCATTGGAGTGTATATACCAATAGTAAATACATTTAGAAGCTGTGTATTGTACAAGTACAAATACGAGTGCATACGAGTAGAATTGTTGATGAAAATGAATGAGGATGTAATCGTAAGCATTTTTGTTAAGTAGAAGTACTTGGATAAGTGTCTTGAAGTCTTTCAAAAGTGTATGAATACATATTAAAACACTACATGTATATACATTTTAACTGAGTCGTTAAGTCATCGTTAGTCGTTACATGTAAATGTTGTTTTGAAACCTTTAAGTTAACGATCTTGTTAAATGTCGTTAACACATTGTTTATTATATCTAATGAGATGTTAAATTATTACATTATCATGATATAATGATGTATTAATATATCTTAATATGATATATATATACAGTTAAATGTCGTTACAACGATAATCGTTACATATATGTCTCGTTTCGAAATCTTTAAGTTAGTAGTCTTGTTTTTACATATGTAGTTCGTTGTCATTATACTTAATGATATGTTTACTTATAATTTAACATGTTTATATATAGTGTATCAATATCTTAAAATGATTCATATGTAATTAGTAAGACGTTGTTATAACGATAATCGTTATATATACCGTTTTCAAGTTTCTTTATTCAATAGTCTCATTTTTATGTATATAACTCATTGTTAAAATACTTAATGAGGTACATACTTATCATAATATCATGATAACTATATACATATATATATCCATATGTATGTCATCATATAGTTTTTACAAGTTTTAACGTTCGTGAATCGCCGGTCAACTTGGGTGGTCAATTGTCTATATAAAACCTATTTCAATTAATCAAGTCTTAACAAGTTTGATTGCTTAACATGTTGGAAACACTTAATCATGTAAATATCAACCTCATTTAATATATATAAACATGGAAAAGTTCGAGTCACTACAGATTCGCCGGTAAGTGTTTCAGGTTCATCGCCAAGAGTGCAGGTTGGTGGGTGGAAAGGATTGCCTTCTTCTCGTCTCCATCGGTTAAGTCGACTACAAACCCATTCCCAATTCATCCAGAATTGAAGATGACTATATATGTGATGACTCGGAAATTTCCGATCAAATTTAAACTTTAATCTTTATATGTTTCCGACATGATAAGCAAAATTTTTAATGTCGAGTCTCAAAAAGTTTGAAACTATATTCATGTAATCAATTACCCTTTGACCATGCCTGACGATTCACGAACAATTAATTGTAAACTGATATGTGTGTGTGAAAATAAATATGTAAATAAAATATAAGTACATATATTAAGTTGAATGAATATTATACCATTTAATCGTTTGAATTAAAAGTGTAATGGAGTATACAAAATAAATAAAATGTTATTAACTAAATTTATATATATATGAATTCTGTGTATAATTAATATTACATGTATGTTCTGATATATATATATAATATATATACAAATATTAAATATGTTATCATATAATAATAAGTATTAGATAATTAATAATATGTAATGTTATGTTAAATTTAATTATAAGTTAAAAATATAATTATTATATTACTTTTATTATTATTGATTGAAGAATTATTAATATTACCAATTCGTTACATATATATATATATCTTTATAACTCAGATTTGATAAGCATAATTATTTATATCAATCTCATTATTATTATTATTATTATTATTAATAGTAATATTAATATTAGAGATATAAAAATTTAAACATGTAAATTGATATTACTAGTATTATTATGTATTATCTTTGAGAATCAATATTATTATTATACATTATTATTATTATTATTAATATAATTTTTACTATTATCAGTATTATTATTAATTAATTAATTTATCAATCATTATTAATAATATAATTTAAAAGGCTAAATAATTGGACGATATTGCTAGTCACATAAAGCAACTTTTATATTTTCATCTTCTTTCTATTGTCTGTAGTTGAAGGAATCAGAATCTGTTTTCCATCTCTTTCACAAGTTAATATCCTGTCTCCCTAAATCATATCCGTAAATGAAAGTGAATTGTTATCCATAATTACTGTTTGTGTTTTGTTCTTTATATCTATCTCTTTTATGTTTACTTATACATTGAACAACCCATCTATCTCTTACTCTCTCCCTCCCATTTCTGTAAATCGAGGAACCACCACGATCATCATCTATATATAAATAAATATATATATTTCTTCTATCTTCATTTTCTGTTTCAATCCGGCTACTCCATCACCTTGAGCACAATCATAACCCATGAGTTACCATTTTCGATCATCACTTCACGGCTAAGACCAACACCATCAATCACCACCAACGAGTCACCATCTTCAACCTTCCATCTTCAAAACCCGCCACTTCTATCATCAACCGTCACCAACACTTTCAAACACCACTACACCACCATCAACGTAATACATATATGTATATATTGTTCTCGTTTCCTGTTAGAATCATAAAACTGTCACCTCTCAACTTCACATCACCACCTTTACTATTTTCGGCCACCTCCACCGTAACACTTACATCACCATACAAGACAACCTCTTCCCGTTGCTGTTTTTATGTTAACATTCGAAAATCATAAACACAAAACAGACCGACATCTTCTAATCATCCTCACCATCTCTCTTTTCCCTCTCTCTCTAACTATCTCCTTCTATTGTTGCTTCTGTTACGACCCAATTAATCCCACAATACCACTGTTACCGTTTCTGTTTGAACCGTTGCACCACCACCACAATCAATATCGTTTCTGTGATGTAACAACCCAACCCGTTAACCAACCAAAAACGCGGAATAAAAAAAAAATTTAAAACTGATCTGGAGGGTGCGCGGCGCGCACCACTGCCTGTGCGCGGCGCGCACAAGGCCTGAGACAGTTCTGATCGAAATGTCCATTTTTCGCGAAAAGATCTTCGAATTCCCGACACTTTTAGACCGAACGCTTTTCACAACAAACTTATATATGTAAAACTAACACGAATCAAACATAAAAATGATGTTTTACAAGCGGGGCCCACACGACCCAAAATACAAGTTTAATACAAGTTTAGAGTTTCGACCACCAAAAAGTTTAAGTTCCAAACTACACAATGAGCATGGCGTTTGGGATTAAACTACCCAACTACCGGTCAAACTCCAAGAGCTACTAAAGCCAAAAGCGTCCCCTAGTATCAAGCGGGATCTCTAGTCCAATACGATGCCCTTACCCTTGTCCAAAACCGAACCTATAAAATGGTAAATAACGAGAGGGTAAGCAAAGCTTAGTGAATGCAATAATTATACGAATACATATATAATTATACCTACTTGCATACACTTACACAAACCGCAAACATGCTAGCAACACAATTAGCTTATCGTCACATTAACAAGCTATAATCTCCAATACCACAAGCTAGCAACAACCGCATAATAATATAACTCGAAATGATATAATATGCTTACAACACAAGTAACCATGGTCGACCAATAGTACAAGGGAACGGCGCTCACGAAAACGCCATCGGTGTTCATAACATCCATTAGGGCACTTAACACCTCGCACCACTAACCCCTAGGGTGGCACCTTAACACCTCGGCACATCACCCCGAGTGGCATCTTAACACCTCGATGCAACACTCATTATTTTACGGAGTGGTGTCTTAACACCTCGACACTACACTCCTAGGTGGCATCTTAACACCTCGATGCTACACCCGAGTGGCATCTTAACACCTCGATGCTACACCCTTCACGTGAAACGTGGTGTCTTAACACCTCGACACTACACCTTTCATGCTAAAACAAATAGATACATTATATACATACGCATATAATTATTCCACTCACCTTAACAATTAGATGACGATTTCAACCTCCACAAGCTTCAAAGCAAAGTACCTAATATAATAAGTACTTGATCAACACACAAGCTAAGTGGACTCAATACTAACACTTACACATGAGCATTTAATGACTTAATGTATTAAATCGCCCATTTATACCAAAACCGCCCAATTAAAGTCAAGACCACCACTAATCACTTTAAAGCTAGTGATTAAGGTCCAACAACACCAACTAATACATAATTAGGGTAATTCATACCCATATTTCCAAACTAGGTCAATTTATTACCCAAATAACCATTTTAAGACAACACACCCATTTCGGGTCATCCACTAACTAACCAACACCCATTTACTAAATAACTAGGTGTGTTAGCAATTAACTCACCAATTAGGGTTCATAAACATCATTTAATACTTTGAAACCCTAGACTAGTCACCAATTAGTATTCAAGACTCAATTTTACCCAAGAACACCCAAAATCACCAATAATGGGTTTTGTGTTCATCATTTACTCAAACCCTAACCCTTACACTAAATCAAAGTAAGGAAAATAAAATTAGAACATACCACAACGAAGCTAGAGATAAGATGAACGACTTTAATGCTTGAACTTTAACCCAAAACAAGCTCCTTCCTCTTGGATTTAAGCCTTCTCTCTCAAAAATCACAATCTCTCTCTAGAATTAAAGTTAAAGTGATAAGGTTGTTGATAATGGAGTAATGGTTCTCCCCAAACTGACCTATCTGTCTTTAACCCGTCCATACGTGAATTTACCAAAATGCCCATCAAAATATCTGATTTAAAAAGCTGGAACCCGGCTACAGTAAGGGGTGCGCGGCGCGCTCCCTTTAGTGTGCGCGGCGCGCACTAGGCTCAGCTCACTCAGTGAC
This sequence comes from Rutidosis leptorrhynchoides, assembly GCF_046630445.1. Classification (NCBI taxonomy): domain Eukaryota; kingdom Viridiplantae; phylum Streptophyta; class Magnoliopsida; order Asterales; family Asteraceae; genus Rutidosis; species Rutidosis leptorrhynchoides. The sequence goes on from NC_092334.1 coordinate 672,191,179, forward strand.
TTCTGTTTAACTGCACAACATCACCCACACTCTATGTAACATAATTACACTGCTGTACAAACTGATTAGGGTCTTACAACTCTCCCCCACTTATTCGGATTGCGTCCTCGCAATCTAAGCCGCATGACAAGAGGGAAGATATACCAACACGAACTCTTCGGGCTCCCAAGTAAACTCGTAACCTATACTTCGACGCCATTGGACTTTAAAAGTCCTCACCTCTTTATTTCTCAATTTCTTAACCTTTTCATCGAGTATAGCAACCGGCTCCTCAACATACTCCAACTTGTTATTTAGCTCAATTTCGTCTAACGGCACCCATGATGAATCATCCGCAAGACACTTACGGAGATGGGAAACATGAAATGTATTATGAATCCCCGCAAGCTCTTTGGGTAATTCCAAACGATACGTAACTTCACCAACACGAGCTAAAACTTTAAAGGGACCAATAAACCGAGGAGCTAACTTCCCCGTTTTCGAAATCGAATAATACCCTTCCATGGCGAAACCTTAAGCATCACCATATAGCCTTCTTGAAATTCGATCGTTCGTCTACGTTTGTCGGCATACGACTTTTGTCTATCTTGAGCCTTTCTCAAATGTTCCCAAATAATATCAATCTTGTTATTCGTCTCTAAAACCAAATCGGTACTCCCGATTTCTCTTTGACCCACTTCTCCCCAACAAATGGGAGTTCGACACCTCCGCCCGTAAAGCATCTCATAAGGTGGCATCCCGATACTAGTATGATAACTATTATTGTACGAGAATTCCACCAAAGGCAAATGCTCATCCCAACTACCACCGAAATCAATAATGCAAGCCCGTAACATATCTTCCAAAGTTTGGTTCGTACGTTCGGTTTAACCGTCCGTTTGAGGATGATACGCCGTGCTCAACTTCAATTGTGTACCCATATCCTCATGAAACTTTTCCCAAAATCGAGATGTAAAATGGGTATCTCGATCCGAAATAATAGATATAGGAACCCCATGTCGAGCGACCACTTCCTTGATAAACAACTTAGCCAAGGTCTCCGACGATATCGCTTCTTTAATGGGAAGAAACAAAGCATTTTTCGTCAACCGGTCAACTATCACCCAAATCGTATCAAATTGGGTTCTCGCCGTCTTAGGTAACTTTGTTATGAAATCCATGGTAATGTGCTCCCATTTCCATTTCGGAATTTCTAACGGTTGCAATTTACCATACGGCTTTTGGTGTTCGGCTTTTACTTGCAAACACGTGACGCATTGCTCAACATACTTCACAACATCACGCTTCATGCCCGGCCACCAATAATCTTTCTTCAAGTCAAGATACATTTTTGTCCCGCCCGGATGAATGGAATATTTTGACTTATGTGCTTCATCAAGTAGCACTCGTCGGTAATCACCCATCTTAGGCACCCACACCCTTCCTTGGAAAGACAACAAAGCACGCAGACCCATAGTAATAAACTCCGATTGGCCTACGATTCGCTCCGTATGCTTGTTGTGAACATAAGCCTCTATTTGAATCTCACCAAGCTTTTCAAGAAAATCGTTGGTAATAATCAAACGTAACGATCCAACTCGTATCGCCGGATGTTGACTCTTTCGACTCAACGCATCCGCGACCACATTCACCTTACCCGGATGATAAAGTATTTCACAATCGTAGTCTTTCACCACATCCATCCACCTACCTTGGCGATAATTCAAATCTCATTGATTAAAGAGATGTTTCAAACTCTTATGATCCGAATAAATCGTACACTTGACACCATACAAGTAATGGCGCCAAATTTTCAACGCATGCACAACCGCCACCAACTCAAGATCATGAGTCGGATACCTCATTTCATGTTCCTTTAATTGTCGAGAGGCATAAGCGATGACTTTACCTCTTTGCATTAGAACACACCCGAGACCATTTAAGGAAGCATCACAATAAACCACCATGTCTTCAACACCTTCCGGTAACACTAACACCGGAGCTTGACACAACTTCTCTTTTAACAATTGAAAAGCAATTTCTTGCTCGTTCTCCCAAACAAACCTCGCATTCTTCCTTGTCAATTTCGTCAACAAAGAAGCGATCTTAGAAAAATCGTGGATAAACCGACGATAATAACCGGCCAATCCGAGAAAACTTCGGATTTCCGTAGGCGTAGTCGGTCGTCCCCAACTCTTCACCGTCTCGATCTTCCCCGGATCTACTTGAATACCATTTTCGTTCACAATATGACCAAGGAATTGAACTTCCCTTAGCCAAAATTCACATTTGGAGAACTTTACATACAACTTCTCCTTTCGTAGCGTCTTCAATACTTCACGCAAATGATGTTCATGTTCGTTCATACTTTTCGAGTAGACTAGTATGTCGTCAATGAACACTATTACCGACTTGTCCAACATAGGTTGGCACACTCGGTTCATAAGATCCATGAATGCCGCCGGTGCATTCGTAAGACCAAAGGGCATAACTACAAACTCATAATGCCCGTAACGCGTTCGAAAAGCCGTTTTCTCTATGTCTTCCTCACGGACCCGCATTTGGTGATAGCCGGACCGTAGGTCGATCTTAGAGAAATACGTTGCACCTTGAAGTTGATCAAATAAATCTTCAATCCTAGGTAATGGATAACGAATCTTGATCGTCACTTTATTCAACTCACGGTAATCAATGCACATACACATACTACCATCTTTCTTCTTCACAAATAACACCGGAGCGCCCCATGGCGAAGCACTCGGTCGAATAAAACCCTTCTCGAGCAACTCTTGGGTTTGATTTAACAACTCTTGCATTTCCGTTGGTGCTAAACGATAAGGAGTTTTAGCAATGGGAGTAGCTCCCGGAACCAACTCAGTACGAAACTCAACTTGTCTTTCCGCCGGAACACCCGGTAATTCGTCCGGAAAAACGTCTTCGAATTCACTAACAACCGGAATTTCTCGAATAGGTGGTGGCTCATTGCGAGTATCAACAACATGAGCAAGGAAAGCCATGCCACCGGTAACAACAAAATGACGTGCCCGTGCAAAAGTGCATATCGGCACCGGTCTCCTTCGCTTATCACCATGAATAATTAACTCTCCCCCACTTAGTGAAAGGACCCGTCCTAATCCATTCGGACGAAGTCCATATCGATTATGAACGTTTCACAACAGTTGATTACATCGCGTGGTACTTGACCTCTATATGATACATTTTACAAACATTGCATTCGTTTTTGAAAGACAAACATCTAAAGTAGACAGACATGCATCACATTTCATAATATATCAGACTATCAACGACTTAATAATAATCTTGATGAACTCAACGACTCAAATGCAACGTCTTTTGAAATATGCTATGAATGACTCCAAGTAATATCTTTAAAATGAGCAAATGCACAGCGGAAGATTTCTTTCGTACCTGAGAATAAACATGCTTTCAAGTGTCAACCAAAAGGTTGGTGAGTTCATTAGTTTATCATAAATAATCATTTCATAATTTTAATAGACCACAAGATTTCATATTTCTATTTCTCATAAACATACGTCCCATGCATAGAGACAAAAATATCATTCATATGGATTGAACACCTGGTAACCGACATTCACAATATGTATATAAGAATATCCCCATCATTTCCGGGATCCTCCTTTGGACATGATATAAATTTCGAAGTACTAAAGCATCCGATACTTTGGATGGGGCTTGTTGGGCCCGATAGATCTATCTTTAGAGTTCGCATCAATTAGGGTTTCTGTTCCCTAATTCTTAGATTACCAGACTATATAGGGTGATATTCGATTTGATAATCCAACCATAGAATGTAGTTTCGATTACTTGTGTCTATTTCGTAAAACATTTATAAAAGCGCATGCATTCTCAGTCCCAAAAATATATATTGCAAAAGCATTTAAAAAGGGGAGTAATGAAACTCACCTAATGTATTTTGTAGTAAAAATACATATGACAACATTATACAAACTGGACAATGCAGAGTTGGCCTCAGATTCACGAACCTATATCATTTGTATATATATATTAAAATGTGTAATCGTATTCGAACAAGTTTATATATTATAACTTGAATTCTATATTATACTTATTTAGTTTGTATATATATTTTAAATGTTTAATATTTATATATATCGTTATATTAATATATCTATATATATATATATATACATATATATATGGTTAGTATTATATGAAAATATTCTTAATTCGTTATATATAATTATTTATATAAATAATGTTATTATAATTGGTAAGTGATATATAAATTATTAATATGATTATAATATATGTATTAAGTATATTTTAGGTACAAAATATTTATTTGTCACGAAAATGATAGTTTTGATAATAATGATTTACTCATAATAATAACTTTCTTAATATTGATAATACTAATATAAATAACGATGTTGATAAAATTGATACATATGTTAATAATAATAATAGTAAAACTAATAATTACGAAAATGATATTTATACTAATATTAGTGAGAGTAATAATAACTTGTATTGTTTTATAATAATAATAATAATCCTAAATATATTCATAATAATAATAATAGTACTAAAAATGGTACAATTACTAATATTTACAAAAATAATAATAAGTTGCATTATTTTGTCACTAATTATAATGTTTATAATGAAAGTTTTATTATGTTCCTAATAATAATAATAATAATAATAATAATAATAATAATAATAATAATAATAATAATAATAATAATAATAATAATAATAATAATTATAAACTTAATACTTACTAATAACAATAATACTAAGTACCTATAATAACAATAATACTATGAAAGGCTACCTCATAGTATTACTCTTAAAAATAAACGCACACGCCGGGGTTCGAACCCGCAACCTCCCGCTCACCAAAACCCACACTTAACCACTTGTCTGTTTCTGACTTTCGGATTATAGTTCAAACCATTTTCTTTTAACCCCTATCTCGCGATGTTCTTCTTCTTCCCCAATAATCATTCGGTACATCCAAAGGTCACAACATCATAAATTTTAGATACCTCATTATATTCAAGGCAATTAATATTAAGTAAGAGTGTTAATGTGAAACAAAAAAAAAAAAAAAAAAAAATTATACAGCACAGCTCGTCGCTGAGTTGCAGAAAAAAAAATAAATCAAATTTGAATTCAAGGAAGTTTTATATAAATGTTATAACACGAAAGATGTTGTAATTGGTTTCTAAAAACTAACTGAACTTTCAATTAAACCTGAAACCTCAAACTGAGATCAAATTTTTCGATGAACAACCATTTTGACTTTTTGAGATAAAAGTTTGACTCGAAAATTGAACTTAGTTAGAAAGAATTAGAACGTGAATTCGTGCAGATAGTTTGAGTAAAAAGTTACTAACACTTCTGCATTTCCATATTTGGTTAATTCGTTTTGAAAATGGCTTTTGTGAATTTGAGTTTGAGACAGAGAACAAACTGGGTTTCTTTCTGTTTTCAATTTAATTTGGCTAATTTGAAGCAGGTAATTGGAATCGTATAACTTATAATTGATGATAGAAAAGTGGACTGAATGCTTTACACAGAAATGAATCGTTTTATATCTCAAAGGTGTCGACAGCTTCAATTGTGTAAAGAAAGAAAAATAAAAAAAAATATATTATTGATCAAGACTCACAACTGATTTTGGTTGTATCCTCTGATTTGATTCGATTTATTACCAAGTGTGGAGACAGAAACAATTTTCTAACACAGTATGGAAAGCTACATCAACTGATTTGGTACATAATTTATATAATTAATTTTTAATAAATGGTAAATACATTAATAATAATACTAATTAATAATGTTTATATAGAATATAAAATACTGATGATAACAATATAATTTATAATAATAAATAATACTGATATTATATATAAATAAAAATAATTACGGTTTGCTTTAATAATAATCATCATACTAATAATTTAAGAATAATGATAACAATATATGTTAATAATAATATTAATAACAATGTTTTTAATGATAATATTAATGAATTATATTACTTTTATAATAATAATAATGTTGATAATCTATAATAATAATAATGATAATATCTAATAATAATACCAATATTAATCATAATATCTAAAATATAATAATATTACTAGTTATAATAAGCATGATATTAATAATGATATTAATAATGTTAATTACAATAACTCAAATGTATTCAATTTCACACACACATATATATATAATAATACTATTAGCAATACAGATATTAATTTTAATATTTCTGAAAGTAATAATTTTAATGTAACAACTAAATTTTAACTTGTATTATATTATTAATTATGTAGTATTTATGTACTACTTTATATAATAACTTTTATTGAATAATTATTATTTATTTATAAACCTTATATGTATTACAATGTACACATAATAATAATATTTTTATATATATATATAGATTCATTTTAAATTACACTTAATTATTTTATATTTTATTTTACATATTAAATTCTAATATTCATATTTTATAATTTCACTTTATTATATATATACCTACTCTTATATATAGGTATACATATTTATTTACAAACAATTGCTCGTGAATCGTTGGGAATAGTCAGAGTCAATGCATCTATGTAAAATAGTTCCAACATTTTGAGACTCAGTTCAATAGACTTTGCTTATCGTATCGAAATAAAATAAGAATAAAGTTTAAATTTGATCGGAAATCTCCGGGTCATCACAGTACCTACCCGTTAAAGAAATTTCGTCCCGAAATTTGAGTGAGGTGGTCATGGTTAACAATAAAAATGTTTTCATGACGAATATGAGCTGATAAATAGAGTTTTATTATCATTGAATAATATGGATAAAATGATTCGATTAATCGAAGTGTATGAATGAAGTTATCATAAAAGATCGAGATGAAGAAATGGAGATTTTCTATAACTTTTGTCGTAGTTGTAATTGAATTCCGGAATTCAAGGGATTTAAAGAAAATCTTCGAAATCTAAAAGATTTTATTCTTCGGCGAATAAGGAAATTAAGATCTCTATAATTAATGCGAAAATCTGCCTTGATTTCTTTGTCTGGTATTTTCAATATAAATGAACTTCTTCCGTTCCATTACTTTCACCATTCTTATACTTTCTTCCTCTATTCCTATTTCTAAAATATTGGGGAAATGCTCCATCGTGTTCTGATTCTTGATATTTTCCTATTTATGTATCTGTCATCCTTCTTTTAAATCTTCCACCAGAAAATCTGTTTACTTCTACTATGCTCTAGGGGTTATTGTATTTATAATCCTCCCGTGTCTTTATATTGCTATACGTACTGATATCCACTGTTTGTAATTTCGGTGTTGTCATTGGGCTTTATATTTTCTCTTATATTTTGGATCTCCTTGCCTTTTTATTATTCTCCCGACCTCTAATAAAACGAGTAACGGTTCAGAATTCGTAAGTATGGAATTTCGAAAAAAACATCATATTCTAAATAAGAAAGAATGTATTAACACAATTTGATTTGTCAAAGTACCAGAATCACTGAGTATAGAACTATCAAGAATATACTTTCTTGATATGTTCAGAAGTTAAGCAGAATGAAAGAGTTATGTAACATGGCACATAATGACGTTATGATCTATGAATCATCACGTTCCATTAGAAACTCAGCATGACTTAATGTAATATAATCACGTTGAGCAAGTGTCATTATATTATACTAACTCATGCATCAGTTCCCAACACTACTTCATTAACATTCATATTTTAAGCTCGAAAGTTTACAGAATATAGAAACTAACAGTTTCTATATGATGTAACACTGATAGCACGAAGAGATTAATGATTTCAGATAAGAATAGTTATGAAAATATCTTCAGAAATATGGAGGATATTTATAATGAAAGATACGATGATATCTTGGAATTTCTAATATCGATGGATGATGAAGAATATTTATCCGTAAGGGTTTAGATTCGGAAGCAAGGTATTCGCTAAAGATTTCATCAGAAACAGAATCATTTGGATTCTTTGAAGTCAAACTTATTCTTTATGACTTGTCCACGGCTTCCTTCATAGTTTCTCATAATCCGCTTTTCGGTACTAAATTTTCTATTGAATGTTTCCAATATAATGATACACAAGAAGCACGAGGAGGTATATAATTTCGGACGAGAATATTTATGAAAATATCCTCAGAAATATCGAAGATATTGATGATGATATTTTGAAATTTCTAAGCTCGATAGTTGATGGAGAAAGATTTTCCGCAAGATTTTAACATGACTTCGGAGCAAGATATTCTCTAAAGATTTCAACGGATCCAGAATTACCTGAATCCTTTGAATATAGGGTTTGGTCCTTGTATTTGTCCTTGGCCTCCTCCATGGGTAGCTCAATCTGTTTTTCAATACCCAATTTTCTATCGAGCGTTTCTAACACTCCTTTCTTTATCATCAAACTTTTGGCCGTTTAGACCATCTAAAATTTTTCTGTTTCCTCTGCATTTAATGCTATGATATCTAAATCATCGGTTATTAATCCGAGGTGGTTTCAGGAGAATTGTGTTTTTAGATGATTAAACGCTGATGGTAATATGGTGGAATATAAAAGGTTCCCCGGTAATAATAAAAGAGCATACATATAAATCAAGGTGATAATAAGGTTGTTTCGAACGAAAAGTCGAAGTTGATTTGCTGGAGCTGTGACAAAATTTGCTACTTTGAAAGGAATTACCAAGTTATTTTGGGTAATAATAACACTAAAGGAATTAACACAACTATGTGTTAAACGTTTACTCAGTTGCCGAGAGTTTCTCAGGTGCATAACTATATGCATAAACCTTTCCTTCCATAGATGAAGTGCGGTTGATTCATCCTATCGATTGAGGTGTTTTCAAGAATCGTGAAAGGTTTGAACGCAAATTTGTAATTATCAAGATACAAATGAGGTTTAAGATGAAATCAAGTGGCAACTTGAAGAATTGTTTAGTTTCATATGTTATAATCAATATTTTAATTCATTTTAATTGTCCAGTGTTGGTAGTCCACAGTTGATATTCCGCAGTAACAGTCCAGTAATTCATATATAATTTAATATATAATATTCGAATTGATTAATAAATATCGTGACCCGTGTACATGTCTCAGACTCGATCACAACTCAAAGTATATATATTATTTGAGAATCAACCTCAACCCTGTATAGAGAACTCGATCATTACTGCATATAGAGTGTCTATGGTGATTCCAAATTATATATATAGATGCGTCGATATGATATGTCAAAACCTTGTATACATGTCCTGATATTTAAAGTGCGTAAAATAAATAACAGAAATTAAATAACGATAAATAAAGTGCGTAAAGTAAATAACAGAAATTAAATGACGATAATAAAATTGCGAGAATGTAAATTGCGATAAATAAACTGCGATAAATAAATTGCGATAATTAAATGGTAATACGGAATTAACAGTTAGCTAGGAACAGTTAGCTAGGATTTTGTCAGCGTGGATTCTTAATAGAATTTCATATTGTTAATTAATCTGTTTCTAATCAATTTTTATTGTGTCCATTATTTCTTCATTATGCCACTTGTTGGATTCTGATAGGTCAAAATCCAAATATGTATTTGGATGAATATGGTTATTCGGTGGTGAACGGATTTGTATATCGGTGGATGTAAGTAGGATAGTATATGACTGTTGAAATAGATTCGAAGAACGTACAATGTAACTTATTAATGTGAAATTTAAATAGTCCTCGGGTATTACCTACCCGTTAAAATATTTTCACCATTAACAGTTTGTACAAGAGAATTTTTAATTACAATCTTTATGAAAACATATATACATATATATTTTCTTCAGATGTATTCATGGATTTAATGAGTTAATATAATATTAAACTCATTTGCTTTTCGGTTGGAACTAGAATAAATAATCTTTAAAACTTTAGAGATTACATATTCGACATGTCGAACAAAGATCATACTCAAAGTACAGATGATGATATTGAAGCATGGATTGTTGATGGTACTGGTGCTGTTATTGATTGTACTGTTGGTGCCGGTGATGTTGCTGAAGCTGGTACATTTTGCACCATATTCTCCGAATTGATTATTCAAGCGCGAAGTTTGTTGACTTATTACTCCATGATGATTGTCGGTCGGAACGAGCGGATGAATAAGGTTTAGAATCTGAGATGGTATATGATCGTGACGAGATACTCTAAAAATGAGAGAGAAAATAGTGTCTCGAACAGGTTTGCCGGTAAGCGCTTCAGGTTCATTGTCAAGAGGTTAATTCGGTTGGTGGAAGGGATCTCCTTCTACGCGTCTTCATTGATTAAGTCGACTATGAACTCATCAGATGAATTGGGGATGGCTGATTGATTGATTCATTCTGGTGACACCGCTTTCGGAGCTTAGGTGAATATCCATGTTGGAATAGCTGTCGGAATAACTATCGGGATAGCTATCGAAATCTGAGGGACTCGAACTGGTTGAGGGATTCATCTCGTACGATCAGATGAAGGATTTTTGATAAGAAATAGATTATAGGATGTAGATTAGTACCCTGCAATACATAATTTACATATGCATATATAATACTAAAATCCCATAAGTTACGGAGGAATCTACGGAATATGTTAGGCAAAGTTTACGGTAACAGACATGCTAAGATATGAATTAGCAGATACGCTAAGATATGAATTTGTCTATACACTATTCATGCAGTCGATGCAGTAAAATGTGTCTAGACTAAGAAAAATAGACAAGTGATTCCCTAAGAATGATAAGCAGACAATTTCCGACAAAAATGATAAGCAAAACTTCTGACATGCAGACACGACCGAAGTCCAGACTCACTAATGCATCCTAACAACTTATCAGTTAGACACACTAATGCAGACCTGGTTCGCTAAGACCACCGCTCTGATACCAACTGAAAGGACCCGTCCTAATCCATCCGGACGACGTCCATATCGATTATGAACGATTCACAACAGTTGATTACATCGCGAGGTACTTGACCTCTATATGATACATTTTACAAACATTGCATTCGTTTTTGAAAGACAAACATCTAAAGTAGACAGACATGCATCACATTTCATAATATATCAGACTATCAACGACTTAATAATAATCTTGATGAACTCAACGACTCGAATGCAACGTCTTTTGAAATATGCTATGAATGACTCCAAGTAATATCTTTAAAATGAGAAAATGCACAGCGGATATTTCTTTCGTACCAGAGAATAAACATGCTTTCAAGTGTCAACCAAAAGGTTGGTGAGTTCATTAGTTTATCATAAATAATCATTTCATAATTTTAATAGACCACAAGATTTCATATTTCTATTTCTCATAAACATACGTCCCATGCATAGAGACAAAAATATCATTCATATGGATTGAACACCTGGTAACCGACATTCACAATATGTATATAAGAATATCCCCATCATTTCCGGGATCCTCCTTCGGACATGATATAAATTTCGAAGTACTAAAGCATCCGATACTTTGGATGTAACGACCCAAACCAACCCGCGAACAAACCACGTGAAAATACAAAATAAAAATTTTTTTTTGCTGTACAGTGAACTGGCGCGGCGCGCCATGATGGCCGCGCGGCGCGCCATTCGGGTCTGTCCGGAAAGTCTCAAAATGCAAAAAAGATTGACTAGTTCCCGACACTTTTAGACGAAACGCTTTTTACCATACATCCAAATATGTAAAACTAACCTGTTTCAAATATAAAATCAAGTTTTACATAATGGGACCCACATTGGCCGTTTTACGACTTTCGTACAAAATACAAGTTTCAATCACAATTTACATTTAGACGAGTTAGGACTCTATAACCCAACCCGATACCAAGAGCATAATCCCGGGGACTACCAAATCCCCAATCCGCGTCCGCATATCCAAAAGCTACCCCATCGAGCCCAAGCGCTCCTACGCAACTAGTCTAACAACTAGCTAGTTTCATAACGCAATACCTGTAAAAAGGTAAACAACGAGAGGGGTAAGCTAAAAACTTAGTGAATGCAATAATTATACGAATACATATATAATTATACCTACTTGCAAACACTTACACAAACCGCAAACACGCTAGTGAACATAATTAGCTTATCGTCACAATAACAAGCTATAAATCTCCAATACCACAAGCTAGCATAACAACCGCATATAAATATAACTCGAATAATATAATATGCTTACAACACAAATAACCATGGTCGACCAATAGTACAAGGGAACGGCGCTCGCGAAAACGCCATCGGTGTTCATAACATCTGTTAGGGCACTTAACACCTCGCACCACTAACCCCTAGGGTGGCACCTTAACACCTCGGCACTTCACCCCGAGTGGCATCTTAACACCTCGATGCTTCACTCATTATTTTACGGAGTGGTGTCTTAACACCTCGACACTACACTCCTAGGTGGCATCTTAACACCTCGATGCTACACCCGAGTGGCATCTTAACACCTCGATGCTACACTCTTCACGTGAAACATGGTGTCTTAACACCTCGACACTACACCTTTCACGCTACAACAAATAGATACATTATATACATACGCATATAATTATTCCACTCACCTTGGAATGCCCGCATAAGTCATGTACAACATGATCTTCGTCCTCAAATCCGAGAAAGTAATCACCTATAATACACATAGGCACAATATACACATAAATTACACATTCTCTAAAAGAGAACCCGACACAAACATCCCTTAACCGAGGGATTACACCTTGCTCGCCAAAACCCGCCCATTTAAAACCTAATGGACACTAACACATCACCACTTCGGGTGGTAATTCAAACCAACACAACAAAGTACGATTTAACCCTAAATCATACTTTACACCCATTAGAACAAACCTTGGTCTTAAAACTAAATTACTACTTAGGTAGTAGTCATTTCAAACGCCAATTACACAAAAAACCCCAACACGTGCAATATTGACCCATAACAAGGTTGACCACGTTTGACTAAATCTTAAAATATCATTTTAACTCAAAATTACTTCTTGCGAGTAATTCATTCCAAAAACATCATTTAACATTTAACAAAATCGTTTAACATCCATTTAATCCAAATTAGTGTCATCCTTAATTTTGACCCAATTCAAATTACCCATTTTGACCAAAGTCATAAAACGCCCCAAAATCACTAACGACTAGTGATTATATTTCCAAGACAACCACTAACACTTAAATCAAGTATTTACCTACTTGACTTACCAAAACTTGACTTGAAACTTAATTTAACACCGAATCAAGCTTACTTGTCCCAAAATACCCATTCGACCCGTTTTGACCTAAATTAGGGTTTACACCCAAAAACCAAGTCAACACAAGTCTTCTAAGGTTTAACCAACACACGCAAGATCCAAACTTACAATTTAATCAATCGAAACCCTAAGTCACCCATTTAGGCTTACTTACATGAATTTTACCCAAAACCCCCAAATTTCACAATAAAATGGGTTTATAACTCTAACTAACACAAACCCTAACTCAAACAAGAAATCAAACACTACAATTCGGATTAAGGTTTACCTCAAGCACCAAAACGAGCTCTAGTAGCTAGAAACACCAAGGAGAACCAAAACCCGCTTCCAATTTGGGCAAAAATCACCATCTTCATCATTAACTCAAGCTTTCTCTCTCTAGAAACTCATCTCTCTCTCTCTAAGATTGGGAGTGTTTGAATGGATGTTAAAATGATCCAAAAGTGGATCTAAAACTGATATTAAAGCCACAAATCCATCCATAAGTGAAAGGACCAAAGTACCCCTCATTTGACCCTTTAAAATGCTGAAAAAAACGCATCAGGCACTTTCGGCGCACCGCGCCATATGGTGGGGCGCCGCTCCACCCTACAGGTCAAATTTCTGAAACTTGTTTTGGCCATAACTTTTTGACCGTAGCTCCGTTTTTGATGAATCAAATATCGTTGGAAAGGTGATAAGATTTCCTTTCTAATGGTGAGGTTTTAAAACATCAACTCAAACTTTATTTGGGGTCGAAAAGGTACGTATTCACCTTGTAACTCCAAACAACGTCCAGTTTTCTTTGACGTTCGAGCAAGCAACACGTACATGCTTCGTACACTTCATACACACATCATACACCATAAATACATTATGTGCAATAAATATTTGGGTCTTACAACTCTCCCCCACTTAATCTCGATCACGTCCTCGTGATCTTCGTCACTTAACCATTCCAGACCTACACTCTACGGTCCTTTGACAAGTATCCAACTCGATATCCGCAATAATTCCAATAACAATTTCCATTAATCCGAAGTTTTCACCACACGCTAATAATCACTAGCGTGCATTACCGCAACAAGCGATATCCCACGCGCCCAACGTTCAAACTACCCTCTTAGGAAATATAGAAAACACCATACATTCCTTCAATTCCTCTCGGCTACAACTCGCAACAAGCTACATTCCTTCAACGAAGAAATCTCGGTATCGCCAACTAATCACACTAGGGGCACAAACTTTCCCATAAATTAATCCGCACACGACCATCCGCCACTGGATTAATCCAGGACGACGATAATACACCATGAGCTAGACGAAACACAAACACATCGTCATAGGGTTTCTCCTCTGAACCATACATTACGACTTCCTAGTACAAACACAGAAGCTATTCGTATACAAAAATCCCGTCAACGGCGAATCATCATCACGCTAAATTCGCAATTCGCCACACGACCCACAAAATATTCACCAACGCCGGGTGAATCCTCCTACCTAGACCGCCCATTTAGGATGGTCTTGACATTTCGACGCAACCTACGGGTCACATTACTACGGTACACCCTCTCGCAAACCAACAACAACCGCATGTCTCTACGCGAGACAATCAGAACCGACACTCTCCGCCTCACAATCGTCCATAAAGTGGAATAATCCACTGACAATTTCCACGTCCACGTTTCCCGAGAAAGAAAAATACAGTATTCACCACGATATCAACTCATACTCCCTTAAAAGTACTATCCGAGCTTCACACCAACCCAAATTTGCATCACGAAAGCACTCGCAATGACAACTTCATTTCCCTCACTCCGAGATCTCAAACTTCACATTTGGTCTCACACCGCACAATGGTACTACACGACCACCTTTCCTAAGAAGTCTTACACTTCACTTGATCTAACACCACCGAAGCTTCCCCATACTTCAGTAAAAACTCCCCCACTTAGGATTTAGCTCCATTTCTCACCGCTAAGATGATAACATCCTGCGGAGTTACCATTTCACAAAACACACGACCACCCTCATCGTTGGTCATCCTCGCCGAACCACCATAAATTCACCTTAGGCTCTCAGAGCCGTCATGCACAATCACAAGAGATGTCGTACAGGCGACGACATCGCACCTTTGTACCACGAATAACAACTAACAACCCTTCGTCGTTCGCAGAGCGAACTCCATCAAAATCCTATGTACGCCTCTAAGTCTAGGCATATACCGCTACGCTTAATCAGTCGTGCATCTCCGTCGAGATCACCCGACCTTCCACTTAACGAACCTTTATCAATAATTTCCCACTCTCATGGAGAAGAGGGACCAATCCGACACAATAATCGCATCGATCGCAATATCGACCCTTCCTCATAACATTTGGCCTATCCGACCATTAAGTCCATCACTGGTCCACCGGTAATCTTCACCCGTCTATCACTTAAGAGTAATAAGATGCGCTCATCCGTCACTTCGCAAGAAGTATTCACCACAATGTTCTTAAACTTCAACTTTCACCACCGTCGAATTACCATCACCCGTCGATCACTATTACAATCTCCGCTCCTTCCAAGGGTATCTCACCGGCACTCCAAGCACTAACGATCAAACCATCACCGGAGTTGAACATCACACTAGCAGGTATAAGAAGGCACCTGACGCAGTGTCATGCAGACTCCCGCCACAACCTACTGAATTTTAGAACTCGATCTCTAGGTTCCATACACCCGATATCACCCACCTCTCCACAATAATGACCCGAGGTCATACCTACCAGACAAACCCTACGGCCTATTGTCTTATCAAAAGTCCCAAGCGATCACATGCTACCCGAAATTTCCACAAGGCCAAAACGATATAGCCTAACGAAACCCTTTATCTAACACTAAGGAGATGCTTGAGAACACCAAGTCTTACACCCTACCTCACATCGGCACAAACACCACAACAGGGGTATTCCGTTAGGAATGTTACCCTATAATTCCCGTCACACTAACACACTATCGTAAGCATCGTCATATGGGTCCCACTCTCATGAGTTTATTGACCCGAAGACTCCTCGATTCGCCAATTTCCAAGGCGACTTACAATTTGAATCCTAACACTATTCTCTAACCACACACACACTCTCCCGAGTGTAACCCAATCTACAATCATTAGACTCGTCGCATTCCTTTATGGAATTCAAGCCCTCGACACACACACGCACACACATAACTCGGTCATCCAAGTTACGATGAGTAACTACAACAAATAACAGATCTCAAATAATGCACCCACTACTTAGGGTGACTACGTGCGCGCCAAACTCGTGAGTTGGCTCACTCACTTAACTAACCGAATCCACCGTAACACTTCTCGACTCGCAACGAACCCGATGTGACTACAAGCACATCACCCGAGACACTATCAACTAGGAACCAATAAGGATTCCTCATTTATCCCGAATCTACCCCAACCCTGCCACGTTTCCTCCGTTCGGTACTCGTCATGTCATGCTTGACGTCAAGATACACTTTCGTAATAATGGTGATCGGTCATTATTACAAATGCGTACCTTACCATTTTCACATGTCCACGCAAAGTACTTTACCCGGACTGACGCAACATTCACACAAAAACAACACGCGATAACTCCTAGTACCCGAATGATCAAAGTCCTTACCGTGAACTCGATCATTCAAAAACCGCCAAACCTTTGAATCTCTCCAATAGATTCATCCCTAGGACACCACACCAAATAGGTACCTGTATATATATACACCTATATACAATATAATAATAAAAGTACACAAGTATATCGCAACAACAAGTCAACCTACAACCTAGGTGACTATCACTAAACAAGGTTCAAGTCCGCCTACTTACATTAGGCACTAGCTATCGAAGGCACTAATTTACACACGCAATAAGGCGCCACATAATCACACTTTGGACCAACACAAGTCCTAGTTAGTCACCTACTCTAAGGCACTAACAAACCTTAATCCGACAAGTATCCCTACAAGTCCCGCAAATAACGCACAACGGACAATAAGTCTAAGACTAGGCACCTACTCGAAGGTCACCTAATTCCCTTAGACTATGCTCTGATACCACTTGTAACGACCCAAACCAACCCGCGAACAAACCACGTGAAAATACAAAATAAAAAAAAAAATTGCTGCACAGTGAACTGGCGCGGCGCGCCATGATGGCCGCGCGGCGCGCCATTCGGGTCTGTCCGGAAAGTCTCAAAATGCGAAAAAGATTGACTAGTTCCCGACACTTTTAGACGAAACGCTTTTTACCATACATCCAAATATGTAAAACTAACCTGTTTCAAATATAAAATCTAGTTTTACATAATGGGACCCACATTGGCCGTTTTACGACTTTCGTACAAAATACAAGTTTCAATCACAATTTACATTTAGACGAGTTAGGACTCTATAACCCAACCCGATACCAAGAGCATAATCCCGGGGACTACCAAATCCCCAATCCGCGTCCGCATATCCAAAAGCTACCCCATCGAGCTCAAGCGCTCCTACGCAACTAGTCTAACAACTAGCTAGTTTCATAACGCAATACCTGTAAAAAGGTAAACAACGAGAGGGGTAAGCTAAAAGCTTAGTGAATGCAATAATTATACGAATACATATATAATTATACCTACTTGCAAACACTTACACAAACCACAAACACGCTAGCGAACATAATTAGCTTATCATCACAATAACAAGCTATAAATCTCCAATACCACAAGCTAGCATAACAACCGCATATAAATATAACTCGAATAATATAATATGCTTACAACACAAATAACCATGGTCGACCAATAGTACAAGGGAACGGCGCTCGCGAAAACGCCATCGGTGTTCATAACATCCGTTAGGGCACTTAACACCTCGCACCACTAACCCCTAGGGTGGCACCTTAACACCTCGGCACTTCACCCCGAGTGGCATCTTAACACCTCGATGCTTCACTCATTATTTTACGGAGTGGTGTCTTAACACCTCGACACTACACTCCTAGGTGGCATCTTAACACCTCGATGCTACACCCGAGTGGCATCTTAACACCTCGATGCTACACTCTTCACGTGAAACGTGGTGTCTTAACACCTCGACACTACACCTTTCACGCTACAACAAATAGATACATTATATATATACGCATATAATTATTCCACTCACCTTGGAATGCCCGCATAAGTCATGTACAACATGATCTTCGTCCTCAAATCTGAGCAAGTAATCACCTATAATACACATAGGCACAATATACACATAAATTACACATTCTCTAAAAGCGAACCCGACACAAACATCCCTTAACCGAGGGATTACACCTTGCTCGCCAAAACCCGCCCATTTAAAACCTAATGGACACTAACACATCACCACTTCGGGTGGTAATTCAAACCAACACAACAAAGTACGATTTAACCCTAAATCATACTTTACACCCATTAGAACAAACCTTGGTCTTAAAACTAAATTACTACTTAGGTAGTAGTCATTTAAAACACCAATTACACAAAAAACCCCAACACGTGCAATATTGACCCATAACAAGGTTGACCACGTTTGACTAAATCTTAAAATATCATTTTAACTCAAAATTACTTCTTGCGAGTAATTCATTCCAAAAACATCATTTATCACTTAACAAAATTGTTTAACATCCATTTAATCCAAATTAGTGTCATCCTTAATTTTGACCCAATTCAAATTACCCATTTTGACCAAAGTCATAAAACGCCCCAAAATCACTAAGACTAGTGATTATATTTCCAAGACAACCACTAACACTTAAATCAAGTATTTACCTACTTGACTTACCAAAACTTGACTTGAAACTTAATTTAACACCGAATCAAGCTTACTTGTCCCAAAATACCCATTCGACCCGTTTTGACCTAAATTAGGGTTTACACCCAAAAACCAAGTCAACACAAGTGTTCTAAGGTTTAACCAACACACGCAAGATCCAAACTTACAATTTAATCAATCGAAACCCTAAGTCACCCATTTAGGCTTACTTACATGAATTTTACCCAAAACCCCCAAATTTCACAATAAAATGGGTTTATAACTCTAACTAACACAAACCCTAACTCAAACAAGAAATCAAACACTACAATTCGGATTAGGGTTTACCTCAAGCACCAAAACGAGCTCTAGTAGCTAGAAACACCAAGGAGAACCAAAACCCGCTTCCAATTTGGGCAAAAATCACCATCTTCATCATTAACTCAAGCTTCCTCTCTCTAGAAACTCATCTCTCTCTCTAAGATTGGGAGTGTTTGAATGGATGTCAAAATGATCCAAAAGTGGATCTAAAACTGATATTAAAGCCACAAATCCGTCCATAAGTGAAAGGACCAAAGTACCCCTCATTTGACCCTTTAAAATGCTGAAAAAACGCATCAGGCACTTTCGGCGCGCCGCGCCATATGGTGGGGCGCCGCTCCACCCTACAGGTCAAATTTCTGAAACTTGTTTTGGCCATAACTTTTTGACCGTAGCTCCGTTTTCGATGAATCAAATATCGTTGGAAACGTGATAAGATTTCCTTTCTAATGGTGAGGTTTTGAAACATCAACTCAAACTTTATTTGGGGTTGAAAAGGTACGTACACACCTTGTAACTCCAAACAACGTCCAGTTTTCTTTGACGTTCGAGCAAGCAACACGTACATGCTTCGTACACTTCATACACACATCATACACCATAAATACATTATGTGCAATAAATATTTGGGTCTTACATTGGATGGGGCTTGTTGGGCCCGATAGATCTATCTTTAGAGTTCGCGTCAATTAGGGTTTCTGTTCCCTAATTCTTAGATTACCAGACTATATAGGGTGATATTCGATTTGATAATCCAACCATAGAATGTAGTTTCGATTACTTTTGTCTATTTCGTAAAACATTTATAAAAGCGCATGCATTCTCAGTCCCAAAAATATATATTGCAAAAGCATTTAAAAAGGGGAGTAATGAAACTCACCTAATGTATTTTGTTTGTAGTAAAAATACATATGAAAACATTATACAAACTGGACAATGCAGAGTTGGCCTCGGATTCATGAACCTATATCATTTGTATATATATATTAAAATGTGTAATCGTATTCGAACAAGTTTATATATTATAACTTGAATTCTATATTATACTTATTTAGTTTGTATATATATTTTAAATGTTTAATATTTATATATATCGTTATATTAATATATCTATATATATATATATATATACATATATATATGGTTAGTATTATATGAAAATATTCTTAATTCGTTATATATAATTATTTATATAAATAATGTTATTATAATTGGTAAGTGATATATAAATTATTAATATGATTATAATATATGTATTAAGTATATTTTAGGTACAAAATATTTATTTGTAACGAAAATGATAGTTTTGATAATAATGATTTACTCATAATAATAACTTTCTTAATATTGATAATACTAATATAAATAACGATGTTGATAAAATTGATACATATGTTAATAATAATAATAGTAAAACTAATAATTATGAAAATGATATTTATACTAATATTAGTGAGAGTAATAATAACTTGTATTGTTTTATAATAATAATAATAATCCTAAACATATTCATAATAATAATAATAATAGTACTAAAAATGGTATAATTACTAATATTTACAAAAATAATAATAAGTTGCATTATTTTGTCACTAATTATAATGTTTATAATGAAAGTTTTATTATGTTCCTAATAATAATAATAATAATAATAATAATAATAATAATAATAATAATAATAATAATAATAATAATAATAATAATAATAAACTTAATACTTACTAATAACAATAATACTAAGTACCTATAATAACTTAGTAATAATAACAATTAAAACAATAATAATTAGTACCAATAATAACAATAATAATTTATAATAACAATGATAATAATAATAATAATAATAATAATAATAATAATAATAATAATAATAATAATGAAAAATGATATTGAAATTATGAAAGGCTACCTCATAGTATTACTCTTAAAAATAAACGTACACGCCGGGGTTCGAACCCGCAACCTCCCACTCACCAAAACCCACACTTAACCACTTGTCTGTTTCTGACTTTCTGATTATAGTTCAAACCATTTTCTTTTAACCCCTATCTCGCGATGTTCTTCTTTTTCTTCCCCAATAATCATTCGGTACATCCACAGGTCACAACATCATAAATTTTAGATACCTCATTATATTCAAGGCAATTAATATTAAGTAAGAGTATTAATGTGAAACGAAAAAAAAAAATAAAAAAAAATTATACAGCACAGCTCGTCGCTGAGTTGCAGAAAAAAAAAATCAAATTTGAATTCAAGGAAGTTTTATATAAATGTTATAACACGAAAGATGTTGTAATTGGTTTCTAAAAACTAACTGAACTTTCAATTAAACCTGAAACCTCAAACTGAGATCAAATTTTTCGATGAACAACCATTTTGACTTTTTGAGATAAAGTTTGACTCGAAAATTGAACTTCGTTAGAAAGAATTAGAACGTGAATTCGTGCAGATAGTTTGAGTAAAAAGTCACTAACACTTCTGCATTACCATATTTGGTTAGTTCGTTTTGAAAATGGCTTTTGTGAATTTGAGTTTGAGACAGAGAACAAACTGGGTTTCTTTCTGTTTTCAATTTAATTTGGCTAATTTGAAGCAGGTAATTGGAATCGTATAACTTATAATTGATGATAGAAAAGTGGACTGAATGCTTTACACAGAAATGAATCGTTTTATATCTCAAAGGTGTCGACAGCTTCAATTGTGTAAAGAAAGAAAAATAAAAAAATATATATTATTGATCAAGACTCACAACTGATTTTGGTTGTATCCTCTGATTTGATTCGATTTATTACCAAGTGTGGAGACAGAAAAAATTTTCTAACACAGTATGGAAAGCTACATCAACTGATTTGGTTCATAATTTATATAATTAATTTTTAATAAATGGTAAATACATTAATAATAATACTAATTAATAATGTTTATATAGAATATAAAATACTGATGATAAAAATATAATTTATAATAATAAATAATACTGATATTATATATAAATAAAAATAATTACGATTTGCTTTAATAATAATCATCATACTAATAATTTAAGAATAATGATAACAATATATGTTAATAATAATATTAATAACAATGTTTTTAATGATAATATTAATGAATTATATTACTTTTATAATAATAATAATGTTGATAATCTATAATAATAATAACGATAATATCTAATAATAATACCAATATTAATCATAATATCTAAAATATAATAATATTACTAGTTATAATAAGCATGATATTAATAATGATATTAATAATGTTAATTACAATAACTCAAATGTATTCAATTTCACACACAAACATATATATAATAATACTATTAGCAATACAGATATTAATTTTAATATTTCTGAAAGTAATAATTTTAATGTAACAACTAAATTTTAACTTGTATTATATTATTAATTATGTAGTATTTATGTACTACTTTATATAATAACTTTTATTGAATAATTATTATTTATTTATAAACCTTATATGTATTACAATGTACACATAATAATAATATTTTTATATATATATAGATTCATTTTAAATTACACTTAATTATTTTATATTTTATTTTACATATTAAATTCTAATATTCATATTTTATAATTTCACTTTATTATATATATACCTACTCTTATATATAGGTATACATATTTATTTACAAATAATTGCTCGTGAATCGTTGGGAATAGTCAGAGTCAATGCATCTATGTAAAATAGTTCCAACATTTTGAGACTCAGTTCAATAGACTTTGCTTATCGTATCGAAATAAAATAAGAATAAAGTTTAAATTTGATCAGAAATCTCCGGGTCATCACAGTACCTACCCGTTAAAGAAATTTCGTCCTGAAATTTGAGTGAGGTGGTCATGGTTAACAATAAAAATGTTTTCATGACGAATATGAGCTGATAAATAGAATTTTATTATCATTGAATAATATGGATAAAATGATTCGATTAATCGAAGTGTATGAATGAAGTTATCATAAAAGATCGAGATGAAGAAATGGAGATTTTCTATAACTTTTGTCGTAGTTGTAATTGAATTCCGGAATTCAAGGGATTTAAAGAAAATCTTCGAAATCTAAAAGATTTTATTCTTCGGCGAATAAGGAAATTAAGATCTCTATAATTAAAGCGAAAATCTGCCTTGATTTCTTTGTCTGGTATTTTCAATATAAATGAACATCTTCCGTTCCATTACTTTCACCATTCTTATACTTTCTTCCTCTATTCCTATTTCTAAAATATTGGAGAAATGCTCCATCGTGTTCTGATTCTTGATATTTTCCTATTTATGTATCTGTCATCCTTCTTTTAAATCTTCCACCAGAAAATCTGTTTACTTCTACTATGCTCTAGGGGTTATTGTATTTATAATCCTCCCGTGTCTTTATATTGCTATACGTACTGATATCCACTGTTTGTAATTTCGGTGTTGTCATTGGGCTTTATATTTTCTCTTATATTTTGGATCTCCTTGCCTTTTTATTATTCTCCCGACCTCTAATAAAACGAGTAACGGTCCAGAATTCGTAAGTATGGAATTTCGAAAAAAAACATCATGTTCTAAATAAGAAAGAATGTATTAACACAATTTGATTTGTCAAATTACCAGAATCACTGAGTATAGAACTATCAAGAATATACTTTCTTGATATGTTCAGAAGTTAAGCAGAATGAAAGAGTTATGTAACATGGCACATAATGACGTTATGATCTGTGAATCATCACGTTCCATTAGAAACTCAGCATGACTTAATGTAATATAATCACGTTGATCAAGTGTCATTATATTATACTAACTCATGCATCCGTTCCCAACACTACTTCATTAACATTCATATTTTAAGCTCGAAAGTTTACAGAATATAGAAACTAACAGTTTCTATATGATGTAACACTGATAGCACGAAGAGATTAATGATTTCAGATAAGAATAGTTATGAAAATATCTTCAGAAATATGGAGGATATTTATAATGAAAGATACGATGATATCTTGGAATTTCTAATATCGATGGATGATGAAGAATATTTATCCGTAAGGGTTTAGATTCGGAAGCAAGGTATTCGCTAAAGATTTCATCAGAAACAGAATCATTTGGATTCTTTGAAGTCAAACTTATTCTTTATGACTTGTCCACGGCTTCCTTCATAGTTTCTCATAATCCGCTTTTCGGTACTAAATTTTCTATTGAATGTTTCCAATATAATGATACACAAGAAGCACGAGGAGGTATATAATTTCGGACGAGAATATTTATGAAAATATCCTCAGAAATATCGAAGATATTGATGATGATATTTTGAAATTTCTAAGCTCGATAGTTGATGGAGAAAGATTTTCCGCAAGATTTTAACATGACTTCGGAGCAAGATATTCTCTAAAGATTTCAACGGATCCAGAATTACCTGAATCCTTTGAATATAGGGTTTGGTCCTTGTATTTGTCCTTGGCCTCCTCCATGGGTAGCTCAATCTGTTTTTCAATACCCAATTTTCTATCGAGCGTTTCTAACACTCCTTTCTTTATCATCAAACTTTTGGCCGTTTAGACCATCTAAAATTTTTCTGTTTCCTCTGCATTTAATGCTATGATATCTAAATCATCGGTTATTAATCCGAGGTGGTTTCAGGAGAATTGTGTTTTTAGATGATTAAACGCTGATGGTAATATGGTGGAATATAAAAGGTTCCCCGGTAATAATAAAAGAGCATACATATAAATCAAGGTGATAATAAGGTTGTTTCGAACGAAAAGTCGAAGTTGATTTGCTGGAGCTGTGACAAAATTTGCTACTTTGAAAGGAATTACCAAGTTATTTTGGGTAATAATAACACTAAAGGAATTAACACAACTATATGTTAAACGTTTACTCAGTTGCCGAGAGTTTCTCAGGTGCATAACTATATGCATAAACCTTTCCTTCCATAGATGAAGTGCGGTTGATTCATCCTATCGATTGAGGTGTTTTCAAGAATTGTGAAAGGTTTGAACACAGATTTGTAATTATCAAGATACAAATGAGGTTTAAGATGAAATCAAGTGGCAACTTGAAGAATTGTTTAGTTTCATATGTTATAATCAATATTTTAATTCATTTTAATTGTCCAGTGTTGGTAGTCCACAGTTGATATTCCGCAGTAACAGTCCAGTAATTCATATATAATTTAATATATAATATTCGAATTGATTAATAAATATCGTGACCCGTGTACATGTCTCAGACTCGATCACAACTCAAAGTATATATATTATTTGAGAATCAACCTCAACCCTGTATAGAGAACTCGATCATTACTGCGTATAGAGTGTCTATGGTGATTCCAAATAATATATATAGATGCGTCGATATGATATGTCAAAACCTTGTATACATGTCCTGATATTTAAAGTGCGTAAAATAAATAACAGAAATTAAATAACGATAAATAAAGTGCGTAAAGTAAATAACAGAAATTAAATGACGATAATAAAATTGCGAGAATGTAAATTGCGATAAATAAACTGCGATAAATAAATTGCGATAATTAAATGGTAATACGGAATTAACAGTTAGCTAGGAACAGTTAGCTAGGATTTTGTCAGCGTGGATTCTTAATAGAATTTCATATTGTTAATTAATCTGTTTCTAATCAATTTTTATTGTGTCCATTATTTCTTCATTATGCCACTTGTTGGATTCTGATAGGTCAAAATCCAAATATGTATTTGGATGAATATGGTTATTCGGTGGTGAACGGATTTGTATATAGGTGGATGTAAGTAGGATAGTATATGACTGTTGAAATAGATTCGAAGAACGTACAATGTAACTTATTAATGTGAAATTTAAATAGTCCTCGGGTATTACCTACCCGTTAAAATATTTTCACCATTAACAGTTTGTACAAGAGAATTTTTAATTACAATCTTTATGAAAACATATATACATATATATTTTCTTCAGATGTATTCATGGATTTAATGAGTTAATATAATATTAAACTCATTTGCTTTTCGGTTGGAACTAGAATAAATAATCTTTAAAACTTTAGAGATTACATATTCGACATGTCGAACGAAGATCATACTCAAAGTACAGATGATGATATTGAAGCATGGATTGTTGATGGTACTGGTGCTGTTATTGATTGTACTGTTGGTGCCGGTGATGTTGCTGAAGCTGGTACATTTTGCATCATATTCTCCGAATTGATTATTCAAGCGCGAAGTTTGTTGACTTATTACTCCAGGATGATTGTCGGTCGGAACGAGCGGATGAATAAGGTTTAGAATCTGAGATGGTATATGATCGTGGCGAGATACTCTAAAAATGAGAGAGAAAATAGTGTCTCGAACAGGTTCGCCGGTAAGCGCTTTAGGTTCATTGTCAAGAGGTTAATTCGGTTGGTGGAAGGGATCTCCTTCTACGCATCTTCATTGAATAAGTCGACTATGAACTCATCAGATGAATTGGGGATGGCTGATTGATTGATTCATTCTGGTGACACCGCTTTCGGAGCTTAGGTGAATATCCATGTTGGAATAGCTGTCGGAATAACTATCGGGATAGCTATCGAAATCTGAGGGACTCGAACTGGTTGAGGGATTCATCTCGTACGATCAGATGAAGGATTTTCGATAAGAAATAGATTATAGGATGTAGATTAGTACCCTGCAATACATAATTTACATATGCATATATAATACTAAAATCCCATAAGTTACGGAGGAATCTACGGAATATGTTAGGCAAAGTTTACGGTAACAGACATGCTAAGATATGAATTAGCAGATACGCTAAGATATGAATTTGTCTATACACTATTCATGCAGTCGATGCAGTAAAATGTGTCTAGACTAAGAATAATAGACAAGTGATTCCCTAAGAATGATAAGCAGACAATTTCCGACAAAAATGATAAGCAAAACTTCTGACATGCAGACACGGTCGAAGTCCAGACTCACTAATGCATCCTAACAACTTATCAGTTAGACACACTAATGCAGACCTGGTTCGCTAAGACCACCGCTCTGATACCAACTGAAAGGACCCGTCCTAATCCATCCGGACGAAGTCCATATCGATTATGAACGATTCACAACAGTTGATTACATCGCGAGGTACTTGACCTCTATATGATACATTTTACAAACATTGCATTCGTTTTTGAAAGACAAACATCTAAAGTAGACAGACATGCATCACATTTCATAATATATCAGACTATCAACGACTTAATAATAATCTTGATGAACTCAACGACTCGAATGCAACGTCTTTTGAAATATGCTATGAATGACTCCAAGTAATATCTTTAAAATGAGCAAATGCACAGCGGAAGATTTCTTTCGTACCTGAGAATAAACATGCTTTCAAATGTCAACCAAAAGGTTGGTGAGTTCATTAGTTTATCATAAATAATCATTTCATAATTTTAATAGACCACAAGATTTCATATTTCTATTTCTCATAAACATATGTCCCATGCATAGAGACAAAAATATCATTCATATGGATTGAACACCTGGTAACCGACATTCACAATATGTATATAAGAATATCCCCATCATTTCCGGGATCCTCCTTCGGACATGATATAAATTTCGAAGTACTAAAGCATCCGATACTTTGGATGGAGCTTGTTGGGCCCGATAGATCTATCTTTAGAGTTCGCGTCAATTAGGGTTTCTGTTCCCTAATTCTTAGATTACCAGACTATATAGGGTGATATTCGATTTGATAATCCAACCATAGAATGTAGTTTCGATTACTTGTGTCTATTTCGTAAAACATTTATAAAAGCGCATGCATTCTCAGTCCCAAAAATATATATTGCAAAAGCATTTAAAAAGGGGAGTAATGAAACTCACCTAATGTATTTTGTAGTAAAAATACATATGACAACATTATACAAACTGGACAATGCAGAGTTGGCCTCGGATTCACGAACCTATATCATTTGTATATATATATATTAAAATGTGTAATCGTATTCGAACAAGTTTATATATTATAACTTGAATTCTATATTATACTTATTTAGTTTGTATATATATTTTAAATGTTTAATATTTATATATATCGTTATATTAATATATCTATATATATATATACATATATATATGGTTAGTATTATATGAAAATATTCTTAATTCGTTATATATAATTATTTATATAAATAATGTTATTATAATTGGTAAGTGATATATAAATTATTAATATGATTATAATATATGTATTAAGTATATTTTAGGTACAAAATATTTATTTGTAACGAAAATGATAGTTTTGATAATAATGATTTACTCATAATAATAACTTTCTTAATATTGATAATACTAATATAAATAACGATGTTGATAAAATTGATACATATGTTAATAATAATAATAGTAAAACTAATAATTATGAAAATGATATTTATACTAATATTAGTGAGAGTAATAATAACTTGTATTGTTTTATAATAATAATAATAATCCTAAACATATTCATAATAATAATAATAGTACTAAAAATGGTACAATTACTAATATTTACAAAAATAATAATAAGTTGCATTATTTTGTCACTAATTATAATGTTTATAATGAAAGTTTTATTATGTTCCTAATAATAATAATAATAATAATAATAATAATAATAATAATAATAATAATAATAATAATAATAATAATAATAATAATAATAATAATAATAATAATAAACTTAATACTTACTAATAACAATAATACTAAGTACCTATAATAACTTAGTAATAATAACAATTAAAACAATAATAATTAGTACCAATAATAACAATAATAATTTATAATAACAATGATAATAATAATAATAATAATAATGAAAAATGATATTGAAATTATGAAAGGCTACCTCATAGTATTACTCTTAAAAATAAACACACACGCCGGGGTTCGAACCCGCAACCTCCCGCTCACCAAAACCCACACTTAACCACTTGTTTGTTTCTGACTTTCTGATTATAGTTCAAACCATTTTCTTTTAACCCCTATCTCGCGATGTTCTTCTTCTTCCCCAATAATCATTCGGTACATCCACAGGTCACAACATCATAAATTTTAGATACCTCATTATATTCAAGGCAATTAATATTAAGTAAGAGTATTAATGTGAAACGAAAAAAAAAAAATAAAAAAAATTATACAGCACAGCTCGTCGCTGAGTTGCAGAAAAAAAAAATCAAATTTGAATTCAAGGAAGTTTTATATAAAAGTTATAACATGAAAGATGTTGTAATTGGTTTCTAAAAACTAACTGAACTTTCAATTAAACCTGAAACCTCAAACTGAGATCAAATTTTTCGATGAACAACCATTTTGACTTTTTGAGATAAAAGTTTGACTCGAAAATTGAACTTCGTTAGAAAGAATTAGAACGTGAATTCGTGCAGATAGTTTGAGTAAAAAGTTACTAACACTTCTGCATTACCATATTTGGTTAATTCGTTTTGAAAATGGCTTTTGTGAATTTGAGTTTGAGACAGAGAACAAACTGGGTTTCTTTCTGTTTTCAATTTAATTTGGCTAATTTGAAGCAGGTAATTGGAATCGTATAACTTATAATTGATGATAGAAAAGTGGACTGAATGCTTTACACAGAAATGAATCGTTTTATATCTCAAAGGTGTCGACAGCTTCAATTGTGTAAAGAAAGAAAAATAAAAAAATATATATTATTGATCAAGACTCACAACTGATTTTGGTTGTATCCTCTGATTTGATTCGATTTATTACCAAGTGTGGAGACAGAAACAATTTTCTAACACAGTATGGAAAGCTACATCAACTGATTTGGTACATAATTTATATAATTAATTTTTAATAAATGGTAAATACATTAATAATAATACTAATTAATAATGTTTATATAGAATATAAAATACTGATGATAACAATATAATTTATAATAATAAATAATACTGATATTATATATAAATAAAAATAATTACGGTTTGCTTTAATAATAATCATCATACTAATAATTTAAGAATAATGATAACAATATATGTTAATAATAATATTAATAACAATGTTTTTAATGATAATATTAATGAATTATATTACTTTTATAATAATAATAATGTTGATAATCTATAATAATAATAATGATAATATCTAATAATAATACCAATATTAATCATAATATCTAAAATATAATAATATTACTAGTTATAATAAGCATGATATTAATAATGATATTAATAATGTTAATTACAATAACTCAAATGTATTCAATTTCACACACACATATATATATAATAATACTATTAGCAATACAGATATTAATTTTAATATTTCTGAAAGTAATAATTTTAATGTAACAACTAAATTTTAACTTGTATTATATTATTAATTATGTAGTATTTATGTACTACTTTATATAATAACTTTTATTGAATAATTATTATTTATTTATAAGCCTTATATGTATTACAATGTACACATAATAATATTATTTTTATATATATATAGATTCATTTTAAATTACACTTAATTATTTTATATTTTATTTTACATATTAAATTCTAATATTCATATTTTATAATTTCACTTTATTATATATATACCTACTCTTATATATAGGTATACATATTTATTTACAAACAATTGCTCGTGAATCGTTGGGAATAGTCAGAGTCAATGCATCTATGTAAAATAGTTCCAACATTTTGAGACTCAGTTCAATAGACTTTGCTTATCGTATCGAAATAAAATAAGAATAAAGTTTAAATTTGATCGAAAATCTCCGGGTCATCACAGTACCTACCCGTTAAAGAAATTTCGTCCCGAAATTTGAGTGAGGTGGTCATGGTTAACAATAAAAATGTTTTCATGACGAATATGAGTTGATAAATAGAGTTTTATTATCATTGAATAATATGGATAAAATGATTCGATTAATCGAAGTGTATGAATGAAGTTATCATAAAAGATCGAGATGAAGAAATGGAGATTTTCTATAACTTTTGTCGTAGTTGTAATTGAATTCCGGAATTCAAGGGATTTAAAGAAAATCTTCGAAATCTAAAAGATTTTATTCTTCGGCTAATAAGGAAATTAAGATCTCTATAATTAATGCAAAAATCTGCCTTAATTTCTTTGTCTGGTATTTTCAATATAAATGAACTTCTTCTGTTCCATTACTTTCACCATTCTTATACTTTCTTCCTCTATTGCTATTTCTAAAATATTGGGGAAATGCTCCATCGTGTTCTGATTCTTGATATTTTCCTATTTATGTATCTGTCATCCTTCTTTTAAATCTTCCACCAGAAAATCTGTTTACTTCTACTATGCTCTAGGGGTTATTGTATTTATAATCCTCCCGTGTCTTTATATTGCTATATGTACTGATATCCACTGTTGGTAATTTCAGTGTTGTCATTGGGCTTTATATTTTCTCTTATATTTTGGATCTCCTTGCCTTTTTATTATTCTCCCGACCTCTAATAAAACGAGTAACGGTCCAGAATTCGTAAGTATGGAATTTCGAAAAAAAACATCATGTTCTAAATAAGAAAGAATGTATTAACACAATTTGATTTGTCAAATTACCAGAATCACTGAGTATAGAACTATCAAGAATATACTTTCTTGATATGTTCAGAAGTTAAGCAGAATGAAAGAGTTATGTAACATGGCACATAATGACGTTATGATCTGTGAATCATCACGTTCCATTAGAAACTCAGCATGACTTACTGTAATATAATCACGCTGATCAAGTGTCATTATATTATACTAACTCATGCATCAGTTCCCAAGACTACTTCATTAACATTCATATTTTAAGCTCGAAAGTTTACAGAATATAGAAACTAACAGTTTCTATATGATGTAACACTGATAGCACGAAGAGATTAATGATTTCAGATAAGAATAGTTATGAAAATATCTTTAGAAATATGGAGGATATTTATAATGAAAGATACGATGATATCTTGGAATTTCTAATATCGATGGATGATGAAGAATATTTATCCGTAAGGGTTTAGATTCGGAAGCAAGGTATTCGCTAAAGATTTCATCAGAAACAGAATCATTTGGATTCTTTGAAGTCAAACTTATTCTTTGTGACTTGTCCACGGCTTCCTTCATAGTTTCTCATAATCCGCTTTTCGGTACTAAATTTTCTATTGAATGTTTCCAATATAATGATACACAAGAAGCACGAGGAGGTATATAATTTCGGACGAGAATATTTATGAAAATATCCTCAGAAATATCGAAGATATTGATGATGATATTTTGAAATTTCTAAGCTCGATAGTTGATGGAGAAAGATTTTTCGCAAGATTTTAACATGACTTCGGAGCAATTGTAGCACGAGCCATATGACACGGTTGCCCACAATTGTAGCACGAACCAAATCCATGGAACCTTGTTACTACAATTGTGGGCAACCGGGTCATATGGCTCGTGCTACAATTGCTCTGAAGTCATGTTAAAATCTTGCGGAAAATCTTTCTCCATCAACTATCGAGCTTAGAAATTTCAAAATATCATCATCAATATCTTCGATATTTCTGAGGATATTTTCATAAATATTCTCGTCCGAAATTATATACCTCCTCGTGCTTCTTGTGTATCATTATATTGGAAACATTCAATAGAAAATTTAGTACCGAAAAGTGGATTATGCGAAACTATGAAGGAAGCCGTGGACAAATCACAAAGAATAAGTTTGACTTTAAAGAATCCAAATGATTCAATACCTGCTAAAGTCTTTAGCGAATATCTTACTCTTTACTCTAAACCCTTGCGGACAATAGTTTCTATCATCCTCTGATCTTAGATATTCCGAGATATTATCGTATCTTTCATTATAAATATCCTCGATATTTCTGAATATATATTCATAACTAATCTTATCTGAAATCATTAATCTCTTCGTGTTATCAGTATTACATCATATAGAAACTGTTAGTTTCTATATTCTGTAAACTTTCGAGCTTAAAATATGAATGTTATTGAAGTAATGTTAGGAACTGATGCATGAGTTAGTATAATATAATGACACTTGATCAACGTGATTATATTACAGTGTCATACTGAGTTTCTAATAGGACGTGATGATTCACAGATCCTAACGTCATCACGCGCCATGTTACATAACTCTTTCATTCTACTTAACTTATGAACATATCAAGAAAATATATTCTTGATAATTCTATTCTCAGTGATTCTGGAAATTTGACAAATCAAATCGTGCTAATACGTTCTTTCTTGTTTAGAACATGATGTTCATTCGAAACTCCATATTTATGAATTCTGGACCATTACTCGCTTTACTAGAGGTCAAGAAGATAATAAAAAGGCAAAGAGCTTCAAAATATAAGAGAAAATATAAAGCCCAATAACAACACGGAGATTACAAACTGTGGATATTAATACGAATAGCAATATAAAGACACGGTAAAATTAAGAATAGTATCACCCCAAAGTAATAATAGTAATAGTAAACAGATTTTTCTGGTGGGAGATGGAAAGGAAGGATGACAGGAATGATAATTAGGAAAATATCAAGGATTAGAGTTAGATTAGGCATTTTCAATCTTTTGGGTGTATGAACTAATAAAGAGAGTATAGGAATGATGGGAATAATGGAACGGAAGAGTTGAATTTATAGTGGAAATATCAGACAGAGTAATCGAGGCAGATCACCGTATTTAATTATAGAGATCTTAAATCCCTTACTCGCCGAAGAATCAAATCTTTTAGATTTCGAAGATTTTCTTAAAATCCCTTGAATTTCAGAATTCAACCCTGGCTACGTCAAAAGCTAAGACGCACTTTATTTTATGAAAATCCACAGTGACTACGCCAGAAGTTAAGTCTCTATCTCAATCTTTTGTGACAGTTTCACTCGTACGCTTCACATAATTGAATTTTTTTTTAACTATATTAGTCAATAATGATAAAACTCTATTATTCAATTCATATTCTTCATGAAAACATTTTTATTGTTAGCTATGACCATCCCACTCAAATTTCGGGACGAAATTTCTTTAACGGGTAGGTACTGTGATGACCCGGAAATTTCCGATCAAATTTAAACTTTAATCTTTATATGTTTCCGACACGATAAGCAAAATTTGTAATGTCGAGTCTCGAAAAGTTTGAAACTATATTCATGTAATCAATTACCCTTTGATCATGCCTGACGATTCACGAACAATTAATTGTAAACTGATATGTGTGTGAAAATAAATATGTAAATAAAATATAAGTACATATATTAAGTTGAATGAATATTATACCATTTAATCGTTTGAATTAAAAGTGTAATGGAGTATACAAAATAAATAAAATGTTATTAACTAAATTTATATATATATGAATTCTGTGTACAATTAATATTACATGTATGTTCTGATATATATATATATATATATATATATATATATATATATATATATATATATATAATATACAAATATTAAATATGTTATCATATAATAATAAGTATTACATAATTAATAATATGTAATGTTATGTTAAATTTAATTATAAGTTAAAAATATAATTATTATATTACTTTTATTATTATTGATTGAAGAATTATTAATATTACCAATTCTTTACATATATATACATCTTTATACCTGAGATTTGATAAGCATAATTATTTATATCAATCTCATTATTATTATTAATAGTAATATTAATATTAGAGATATAAAAATTTAAACATGTAAATTGATATTACTATTACTATTATGTATTATCTTTGAGAATCAATATTATTATTATACATTATTATTTTATTATTATTAATATAATTTTTACTATTATCAGTATTATTATTAATTTATTTATTTATCAATCATTATTAATAATATAATTTAAAAGGCTAAATAATTGGACGATATTGCTAGTCACATAAAGCAACTTTTATATTTTCATCTTCTTTCTATTGTCTGTAGTTGAAGGAATCAGAATCTGTTTTCCATCTCTTTCACAAGTTAATATCCTGTCTCCCTAAATCATATCCGTAAATGAAAGTGAATTGTTATCCATAATTATTGTTTGTGTTTTGTTCTTTATATCTATCTCTTTTATGTTTACTTATACATTGAACAACCCATCTATCTCTTACTCTCTCCCTCCAATTTCTGTAAATCGAGGAACCACCACGATCATCATCTATCTATATATAAATAAATATATATATTTATATATATATTTCTTCTATCTTCATTTTCTGTTTCAATCCAGCTACTCCATCACCTTGAGCACAATCATAACCCATGAGTTACCATTTTCGATCATCACTTCACGGCCAAGACCAACACCATCAATCACCACCAACGAGTCACCATCTTCAACCTTCCATCTTCAAAACCCGCCACTTCCATCATCAACCGTCACCAACACTTTCAAACACCACTACACCACCATCAACGTAATACATATATGTATATATTGTTCTCGTTTCCTGTTAGAATCATAAAACTGTCACCTCTCAACTTCACATCACCACCTTCACTATTTTCGGCCACCTCCACCGTAACACTTATATCACCATACAAGACAACCTCTTCCCGTTACTGTTTTTATGTTAACATTCAAAAATCATAAACACAAAACAGACCGACATCTTCTAATCATCCTCACCATCTCTCTTTTCCCTCTCTCTCTAACTATCTCCTTCTATTTTTGCTTCTGTTACGACCCAATTAATCCCACAATACCACAGTTACCGTTTCTGTTTGAACCGTTGCACCACCACCACAATCAATATCGTTTCTGTGATGATATTGCTTCTGTATACACTTCCGTTTTAATTACCAATAAAGAAAACGATGATGATTTGATTATAGATAGCAGATGCTTGCACGTTTTTTTTACTCTTCCTTTCACCTTGGTGGCCGACAGCTCATTAAACAAATAAACCCACTTGGTTAATATAATAAAGGAAATTGTATTGTTAATAGAATTCTAGTCGGACCCTGGATTATATATCAATTATCGGGCCAATTGAACACAATTTAATAGATTGGGCTTGTAAACTTTGTTAGATGAGCCTTGAGTGTTAACGGGTTATAAACGAATGGGGCTCAAA
Organism: Rutidosis leptorrhynchoides; assembly: GCF_046630445.1. Classification (NCBI taxonomy): domain Eukaryota; kingdom Viridiplantae; phylum Streptophyta; class Magnoliopsida; order Asterales; family Asteraceae; genus Rutidosis; species Rutidosis leptorrhynchoides. Next base: position 672,227,670 of record NC_092334.1, read on the forward strand.
CGAATTTTTTTTTGCATGATGACATAGTAAGATGATGATGAACGAAACCCTTTTGTTTGATGATCAAGCCGTGAGCCATTTTCTATTTTCTGTTGGGCCTGCTGGGCCACGATTCCTGTTGGGCCGAAAACTAACCTTCCTTGTTGGGCCGAGGTCTAACATTTTATGTTGGGCCAAAAGAGTTCAATTATGATAATCGTTTATAGGATTTAGTTTATGGTTAAAGTCAGAAAAACTGAAATGGTGTGGTGGATTGGGTGTTTGTGGGAGAGCGGGAGGTCGCGAGTTCGAGCCTCGTCGTGGGCAATTCTTTTTACACAAAGCCTTAATAGGTATAAACAATTTCTTTTTATTTTATTTTTGTGATTATTATTATTATTATTATTATTATTATTATTATTATTATTATTATTATTATTATTATTATTATTATTATTATTATTATTAGTGTATCCCTGACTAGTGCTCGAGTATATATGATTATGCATACTTGTACTTTTGATATTGCCATTAGATATGTTGTGTTGAATCCTGAATTAGTTACATATGCGGTGAAGATAAGTTATAAGATATGTATGTCATTGGAAAGCTAGCGAAAAACTATAAACTTTTCATTTAGATATCGAATGGATTCGATGAACGAATTAGAAGTTATTGTCAATTGAATTTTTGTATTATTATTAAAAATGATTATTATTATCGTCGTTATTATTGTCGTTCTTAATTTTATTATTATTATCATTATTATTATTATTTTTATTATTATTATTATTATTATTATTATTATTATTATTATTATTATTATTATTATTATTATTATTATTATTATTATTATTATTATTATTATTATTATTATTATTATTATTATTATTATTATTATTATTATTATTATTATTATTATTATTATTATTATTATGATTATCATTATCAATAAAAAGTATTATCATTAAAAATTGTTATTTTTATTACTATCGTTATTATCGTTAAAGTTATAATTAGTATTATTATTATTATTATCATTAAAATAATTATTAGTATTACCATTATCATAATATTTATTATTATTAGTATTATTATAATTAAAACTAATTTTAGTAACACTTAATTATTATGATTACTATTATTATCATTAAAATGAACACGATATAAAAGACGATTTAAAAGCTATTAACAAATTGATTAGGAAATAATGAGTATGAATATCATGATAAAATTTAAAGATATTGATTCAGATAAAATTATCATTTTATCACTATTATTATTAAAAGTATTATTATTAATATTAAAAAATATCATCTTTACAAAAAAAATAATAATTATTTTTAATATGAATATCATTGTTAATATAAAATTTCATTATTAATAAGAATTATCATATTGTTATAATACCATTTTCGTAAATATAGATATTGTTATTATTATTAGTAGAATAATAATAATTATTAATACAAAATAATACAACTCTTACTTATTAGTATTATCAATGTTATTTCATCAAATAAAAATGTAATATAAATAATATAATTACCTTAATAAAACATATCTTAACATTTTTATGATATTCAATAAACTTTATAAATTTTATTATCTAAGATATATAAAAGTATATTTTTATATAAAGTTTTATTTATTAATAAATAAATTATATTATTTACCCTAATAAATCTTTTAAAAATATTTAAAAACATAAAATGACGATATTCAAACTATATAATAATCATGTATAAGTTTGCAAATCATTTTTGAGTCAAATTGACTTTTGTTGACTTTTGCATATTAGTCTCGAGCATTAGGATTGTGGTACACTATGACTTGACTTAATTTGTTAGACAAATATTGACCAACATATAAATATATATAAATAATTTAGGTTCGTGAATCTGAGGCCAACCTTACACTTGTTCAATGATGTTATATGTATTTTTACTACAAAATACAGTATGGTGAGTTTCATTTGCTCCCTTTTTAAATGCTTTTGCAATATATACTTTTGGGACTGAGAATACATGCGCTGCTTTATAAATGTTTGACGAAATAGACACAAGTATTTAAAACTACATTCTATGGCTGGATTATTAAACCAAATATGTCCCTTTTTAGTCTGGTAATCTAAGAATTAGGGAACAGGCACCCTAATTGACGCGAATCCTAAAGATAGATCTATTGGGCCCAACAAGTCCCATCCAAAGTACCAGATGCTTTAGTACTTCGAAATTTATATCATGTCCGAAGGAGGATCCCGGAATGATGGGGATATTCTATATGCATCTTGTTAAGGTCGGTTACCAGGTGTTCAATCCATATGAATGATATTTTTGTCTCTATGCATGGGACGCATATTTATGAGAACTGAAAATGAAAACCTTGTGGTCTATTAAAATGATGGAAATGATTATTTATGTTAAACTAATGAACTCACCAACCTTTTGGTTTACACTTTAAAGCATGTTTATTTTCAGGTATGAAAGAAATCTTCCGCTGTGCATTAGCTCATTTTAAAGACATTACTTGGAGTCATTCATGACTTATTTCAAAAGACATTACATTCGAGTCATTGAGTTCATCAAGATTATTATTAAGTCAATTATAGTTGGATATATTATGAAATGATATGCATGCCGTCAACTTTCGATGTAAAGCAAGTTTGTCTTTTAAAAACGAATGCAATGTTTGTAAAATGTATCATATAGAGGTCAAGTACCTCGCAATGAAATCAACTGTTGTGAATCGTTTATAATCGATATGGACTTCATCCGGATGGATTAGGACGGGTCTCTACAATATATATATCCATATGTATGTCATCATATAGTTTTTACAAGTTTTAACATTCGTGAATCGCCCGTCAACTTGGGTGGTCAATTGTCTATATAAAACCTATTTCAATTAATCAAGTCTTAACAAGTTTGATTGCTTAACAAGTTGGAAACACTTAATCATGTAAATATTAACTTCATTTAATATATATATAAACATGGAAAAGTTCAGGTCACTACATTACCTACCCGTTAAATAAATTTCGTCCCGAAATTTTAAGCAGTTGGAGGTGTTGACGTATCTTCAGGAAATAGGTGCGGGTATTTCTTTTTCATCTGATCTTCTCGTTCCCAGGTGAACTCGGGTCCTCTACGAGCATTCCATCGAACCTTAACAATTGGTATCTTGTTTTGCTTAAGTCTTTTAACCTCACGATCCATTATTTCGATGGGTTCTTCGATGAATTGAAGTTTTTCGTTGATTTGGATTTCGTCTAATGGAATAGTGAGATCTTCTTTAGCAAAACATTTCTTCAAATTCGAGACGTGGAAAGTGTTATGTACAGTCGCAAGTTGTTGAGGTAACTCAAGTCGGTAAGCTACTGGTCCGACACGATCAATAATCTTGAATGGTCCAATATACCTTGGATTTAATTTCCCTCGTTTACCAAATCGAACAACGCCTTTCCAAGGTGCAACTTTAAGCATGACCATCTCTCCAATTTCAAATTCTATATCTTTTCTTTTAATGTCAGCGTAGCTCTTTTGTCGACTTTGGGCGGTTTTCAACCGTTGTTGAATTTGGATGATCTTCACGGTAGTTTCTTGTATTATCTCCGGTCCCGTAATCTGTCTATCCCCCACTGCACTCCAACAAATCGGAGATCTGCACTTTCTACCATAAAGTGCTTCAAACGGCGCTATCTCAATGCTTGAATGGTAGCTGTTGTTGTAGGAAAATTCTGCTAACGGTAGATGTCGATCCCAACTGTTTCCGAAATCAATAACACATGCTCGTAGGAAACCAATAACACATGCTCGTAGCATGTCTTCAAGCGTTTGTATCGTCCTTTCGCTCTGCCCATCAGTTTGTGGATGATAGGCAGTACTCATGTCTAGACGAGTTCCTAATGCTTGCTGTAATGTCTGCCAGAATCTTGAAATAAATCTACCATCCCTATCAGAGATAATAGATATTGGTATTCCATGTCTGGAGACGACTTCCTTCAAATACAGTCCTGCTAACTTTTCCAGCTTGTCATCTTCTCTTATTGGCAGGAAGTGTGCTGATTTGGTGAGACGATCAACTATTACCCAAATAATATCAAAACCACTTGCAGTCCTTGGCAATTTAATGATGAAATCCATGGTAATGTTTTCCCATTTCCATTCCGGGATTTCGGGTTGTTGAAGTAGACCTGATGGTTTCTGATGCTCAGCTTTGACCTTAGAACACGTCAAACATTCTCCTACGTATTTAGCAACATTGGCTTTCATACCCGGCCACCAAAAATGTTTCTTGAGATCCTTGTACATCTTCCCCGTTCCAGGATGTATTGAGTATCTGGTTTTATGAGCTTCTCTAAGTACCATTTCTCTCATATCCCCAAATTTTAGTACCCAAATCCTTTCAGCCCTATACCGGGTTCCGTCTTCCCGCATATTAAGATGCTTCTTCGATCCTTTGGGTATTTCATCGTTTAAATTTCATTCTTTTAAAACTCCTTGTTGCGCCTCCTTTATTTGAGTAGTAAGGTTATTGTGAATTATTATATTCATAGCGTTTACTCGAATGATTTCTCTATCCTTTCTGCTCAAGGAGTTGGCTACCACATTTGCCTTCCCCGGGTGGTAACGAATCTCGAAATCGTAATCATTTAATAACTCAATCCACCTACACTGTCTCATGTTTAGTTGTTTTTGATTAAATATGTGTTGGAGACTTTTGTGATCGATATATATAATACTTTTGACCTCATATAAGTAGTGCCTCCAAGTCTTTAATGCAAAAACAACCGCGCCAAATTCCAAATCATGCGTCGTATAATTCTGCTCGTGAATCTTCAATTGTCTAGACGCATAAGCAATTACCTTTGTTCGTTGCATTAATACACAACCGAGACCTTGCTTTGAGGCGTCACAATATATCACAAAATCATTATTCCCTTCAGGTAATGACAATATAGGTGCCGTAGTTAACTTTTTCTTCAACAATTGAAACGCTTTCTCTTGCTCATCCTTCTATTCAAATTTCTTCCCTTTATGCGTTAATGCAGTCAAGGGTTTTGCTATTTTGGAAAAATCTTGGTTGAATCTTCTGTAGTAACCAGCCAATCCTAAAAATTGACGTATATGCTTCGGAGTTTTCAGGGTTTCCTACTTTTCAACAGTTTCAATCTTTGTCGGATCCACCTGAATACCTTCTTTGTTCACTATGTGACCGAGGAATTGAACTTCTTCTAACCAAAATGCACACTTTGAAAATTTAGCGTACAGTTTTTCTTTCGACATGATAATGCTAAAAACGAACATATATTTCATAGCATTATCCCTCAAGAAAGACAAGCTTTTAGTTGCAATTGTTCTATTTACAAGTGATATTCATTTAAATAATAAAAGGGGAAGACAAAAGACAGATTCGACGAATTGAAGACGCAAATGACCAAAAAGCTAAAGAGTACAAAGTACAATCCAAGTGGTTCAAATTATTGATGAGAAACGTCTAAAAATTACAAGAGTACAAGCCGTGAAACATAAGTACAAGATATTAAATCGTACGAAAAGGCGTTCAAAAATTCGGAAGCGAGACATGAACCAACTTTTAGCATGCGACGCAACGGACCAAAAATTACAAGTCAACTATGCACAAGAATATAATATAATATATAATTAATTATATATATTATTATATATTATAATTATACGCAGCCCACGTTTTGGATTTAATCTATGAGCTGGATTCCAGACCTCCGCACTCGCGGAGCTGTGATGAACAAAAGCTTCGCACTCGCGGAGCTCTACAGTGAAATGTGGGCCTATAAAAGGCCGCGCATTCTGATCGATTCCTTACTCCTTTTTCAATCTCTCTCTCACGATATATATATATATATATATATATATATATATATATATATATATATATATATATATATATATATATATATATATATATATATTATAATTTTAATTTTAATTTAAGATTAATAATAATAAGGTTATGTTAGCGAATGTTGTAAGTTTGTAAGTCAAAATTCTATCCGTGTAACGCTACGCGATTAATAGTCATTGTAAGTTATGTTCAACCTTTTTAAATTAATGTCTAGTAGCTAAGTTATTATTATGCTTATTTAAATCGAAGTAATCATGATGTTGGGCTAAAAATTAAAGGCGGGGTAATTGGGCTTTGGACCATAATTGGGGTTTGGACAAAAGAACGACACTTGTAGAAATTGGACTATGGGCTATTAATGGGCTTTATATTTGTTTAACTGAATGATAGTTCGTTAATTTAATATAAAGATTTACAATTGGATGTAATTATAAATAACCACATACACTCGATCGGACGCGATGGGCGGGATATTTATAAGTACTAATAATCGTTCATTTGACCGGATACGGGAATGGATTAATAGTCAATGGACTCATTAAAACAGGGGTGGATTACATGCAAGGACACTTGGTGTAATTGATAATAAAGTATTAAAACCTTATTACAGTTTAAGTCCCCAATTAGTTGGAATATTTGACTTCGGATATAAGGATAATTTGACGAGGACACTCGCACTTTATATTTATGACTGATGGACTATTATGGACAAAAACCAGATGGACATATCGAGTAATCTAGGACAAAGGACAATTAACCCATGGTAATAAACTAAAATCAACACGTCAAACATCATTATTACGGAAGTTTAAATAAGCATAATTTCTTTATTTCATATTTCATCACACTTTTATTTACTGTAATTTTATTTATCGCACTTTTAATTATCGTACTTTTTAATTATCACAACTTTTATTTACTGTCATTTTATTTATCGCACTTTTAATTATCGCAATTTTATTATCGTCGTTTACTTATGCTATAAATTAAGTCATTTGTATATTTAATATTTTACATTAGGTTTTAATTGCAACTTAATATATAAAATCGACAAACCGGTCATTAAACGGTAAAAACCCCCTTTTATAATAATAATACTATTTATATATATATATATATATATATATATATATATATATATATTATATATATATATATATATATATATATATATATATATATATATATTTATTTATTTATTTATATACAAATATAGTTTTAAAATTATAGCGTTAAACTTGGCTAGTTCCCTGTGGACGAACCGGACTTACTAAAAACTACACTACTGTACGATTAGGTACACTGCCTATAAGTGTTGTATCAAGGTTTAGGTATATCCACCCTATAAATAAATAAATAACTTGTGTAAATTTGTATCGTATTTAATAGTATTTCGCAACAAAAATATAACAATTTCGTATACACCTCGCATAACATCAAGTATTTTTGGCGCCGCTACCGGGGAAACTCAACAACGCCGAATGCTAAACGCTATAACAAAAATATATTTAGTTTTTAATCTATTTTTGTAAAAATATAAGAAGTTTTAAACATAAAAATACAAAAATATATAAAAAATATATATATATATATATATATCTATTTAGGTGCTTTAATTAAAAAGTTCATTTTTCTTAGAATTATAAAAATTAATAAGTAATTTTTAATATAAGTTTTATTTAATTTTTTTACTACAAAACAGAAAATTAAAATTTAAAAAAAAGTAAAAAAAAATAAATATAAAACGTTGAAACTGATTGCAGCTCGTTTGAATCTGCATCATCCGCACTCACGGAGATATTGGACAGCAGACATCCGCACTTGCGGAGCCTGGTCTGGCAGCAAACCTAGTACGTAATTAATGCTAATTAGGGTTTTTAATTAATTAAATATTATTATTATTAACCTAATTAGAGTTAATTATTTTATTAATTAGTTTTAGTTTATTTTATTTTGTATTTTTAAGTTTCAATTAGTTTTATTATATATAAAATTAATACTTTTATAAAATTATAATATAAAAATAATATTTTTGTAAAATTGTGTTTTTATAACTTTAAGCCTATTTTTATATTGTGTATATTTTTAATCGTTTAATCGTAATTTATATATTTATCGTTCGTAACTAGTTTTAAACTTAGTATTTTGCTATAGTAGCTTTAGATTTTTAGGCTTTGCCGTAAAATCCCTTAAGTACTTTTTCTTTAGACTAAGATTTAGGTACTTTAGAATTTTGCGACACCGTTTTAAGATTTTAGTACTTTTTAAGTTATTGCCATTTTGGATATAGAATTCCTTTTAAGCTTTAATACCTTTAGACGTAAGTTTTAATTTTTAGTTTTTAGACTTTTAAGTTTCGACGCTGCATTTTATTATTTTTCGACGCTTAATTTTTCGACCTTTTATTTTTTGACATTTTTCGACTCGCTCTTTTTCTTTCTTATTTCTCGACGCTCTAGTTTTTAGGACATAGAATTTTCTATTTCTTCTCTAAAATTTCAAAGCGAAAAATTATTTTAAGCGGTTAAATTGATAGACATCCAAAATTTTCTGGTTCGTAGTAATAGTTGGATTTGTTAGTGGCGAGTTGTGGGCTTCCGATTTAAAGGGTCCTGGCTACCTGCTGCATCTATTGGCTATTCGAAACGTGGGCAAAATCAAAAAAGTCTATTAATTTGATAACTTATATAATTTTTGTCTTTTATAACTAATAGGATATTCAGTGAATGCACCGAGTAAAACGTTCACCACCTTTCATACGTTCACCACCTGTAACTCGATCAAGACATCTAGCCAATATTGTCGCCGTTGATTTTTCTTTAGAATCGCCATCTAGTCGACTAAGTACTCCAATTCAAATTTCCGATAATCCATTTTTTGAACCCGACCTCACAATTGAGAATCCGGGGGATATTCAGGGACAATTCAGAGATCCCGAACCACTAATAATTCCTCCTGAACCATAAATCACTAATCCAGAGATTTTCGAGGAAGAAACCATTAAGTCAGAATCCTCTAGTGATTCAGATTCAGCAATTTCAATTATGGAAAATCTGGAACCTCTAAGTATGGAAGACCGAATGAGAGCTAAATGCACTGGCCAAGGTCATGCAATTACTCAACCAGACATTAATGTGCCAGATTATGAAATCAAAGGACAAATCCTACACATGGTAACTAATCAATGCCAATTTAGTGGTGCGCCGAAGGAAGATCCAAACGAACATCTTCGTACCTTTAATAGGATTTGTACTCTATTTAAAATCAGAGAAGTTGAGGATGAACAGATATATCTCATGTTATTTCCCTGGACTTTAAAGGGAGAAGCCAAAGATTGGTTAGAATCGTTACCTGAAGGGGCGATTGATACATGGGATGTCTTAGTTGAAAAATTTCTTAAACAATTCTTTCCGGCATCTAAAGCCGTGAGACTTCAAGGAGAAATTGTTACGTTCACACAGAAGCCAAATGACACTCTATATGAGGCATGGACAAGATTTGTAAAGTTGTTAAGAGGATGTCCGCAACATGGTTTAGACACTTATCAAATAGTACAAATATTCTATCAAAGATGCGAAATCACTACAAGAAAAAACATCGATATAGCAGGTGGTGGTTCCATTATGAAGAAAACCGCAACTGAAGCTTACAAAATTATTGATAACACTGCTTCCCACTCACATGAGTGGCACCAAGAAAAAGATATCGTTAGATCATCTAAAGCGGCTAGAGCCGATTCTAGCCATGACTTTGATTCCATGTCTGCAAAGATAGATGCTTTCGAGAGACGAATGGAAAAGATGACTAAAGATACTCACGCAATACGAATTAGTTGTGAGCAGTGTGGAGGACCACATTTGACAAAAGATTGTCTCAGTATTGAACAAACAATGGAACAAAGAGAGAATGTTTCATACATGAACCAAAGGCCTGGAAATAATTATCAGAATAATTATCAAGAGTACACGATGATAAAAAACCAAATTTAGAAGACATGATGTCGAAGCTAGTTGAATCTCAAACGCAATTTTTCACATCTCAGAAACAAACTAATGAACAAAATGCTCAAGCATTTAGAAATCAACAAGTTTCTATCTAAAATCTGGAACAAGAAGTAAGTGATGTGATAAAACCGACCTTTAAATTTTACAACTAAACTAACTAATAAATATTATCACACTACGGGCAACTGGTCCCGATCGTGCAGCAATAGATACTGGCAAGTCAAGTTCGTTCCACAGGGAGAAGCGTATTCAAGAATTTAATGACAATTAATTATACTTTTAAGTGGGGTTTAATTGGTTTTTTGGTTTTGGATATAATTAACTAAAATAATAATAAAAGTTAAAATAAATAAAAATATAAGAAAGTGTATTTTCTTAGATTTCATCCCCCTCATTGATATGAATCATAGACAATTCATAATCAATATACTATGAATTGTTGTTAAGTACGATTACAATATTATATAGTTTATAACTTCGTGATAACCTCTCGATTTCATAAAGTCTTGATTTACTAAGATTCAACTTAACTTTCGCTAATCTCGTCTTAACAAAGCAAACTATACCCTATCATTCGAATTGTGATTCAACCTAGTTTTAACTTTCATTAAAACCTAAATTATAATGGTTTCCCTTCTTATAATTTCACAACTATGTAAACTTAAATATCACCCAATCACCAAATCCGTATTCTTATATTTTTGTAGGGAATATAATCCTACGTTTTGTCTAGATCACAAAATAGTGTTTGAAGCATATTTTATATGTTACCAATTTAACTTTCGCTAAATGATTCAATAAACTATGTGACGGGGATTAAGTATTAAGTTTACATAATAATGGATCTTTTGATTGAACACAATATCTAGAATTGATCTAAATAACATTTGTAATTACTCTAAAATGTTTACTTTATATATTTTTCTTTCAAATTTATATAAAATCTTAACTAATTAAAATTAAATCTAATTTTCATTGGATCTTATTTTAGATAGTTAACTATACTCCGATTATTTAAATTGAGACCTAGCCGAGTTTTGACTTTCGCCAAAACTTAAATCATAACGGTTTCCCTATTACAATTTCAAGATTATATGCACTATAATATTACCCAAACCACCGAATCTTATTTCTAAATTGGTGTTAATAATTTATCCATAAGTTCGTCTAAATCACTTTTAGTGTTAAAACATAATCTATATCAATAAAAATAACTTTCGCTATTTTTATCTAATAAATTAAGTGATAGGGTTAAATATCTAATTATATAACAATGGTTCTTTCAACTAGGCACAATATTAAAAATAATCTAAGTTACATTTTAGTATTCAAAATGATAACAATCCATAATTGAGGGGTTCTACATCTAAGCAAACACGAGAGTAAACTAGCTAATCATAATAATAGGACGGGAGTAAATATGTAAACATAACATGATAAACATAACAATAGTCCTACTATTATACTAATACTAATATTAATACTAATTACTAATAATAACAATAACAATAAAAAAAATGATAGTAACAATAATAAAAATTAAAATCGAACAAACTTACAATAGTTTTCACTCTCATTAACCTCAAATGGTAGAAAATCACAAATAATAACACCCGTCCATCTTTAGTTCATAGTACAAACTTACTCAAACACTTGGAAATTAGAAATCGAAATAAACATATACGGAGTAATATTGGAACTAGAGAATGGGATATGTGTGTGTTGGCCTTCGTGAGATTCCCTCTCACTTGACACACAAAATGAAAAAAATAATAATACGGAGTATATCCTCTAAACAACTTACACACTTAAACTAATTTATTTAAACACACAAACTTGAAGTGAAATAGAAAGGAGTTACAGTGTAGATATTTAGGAAATGATGTTTGAAAGGGATATCTACCTATCTACACCTACTCCTAAATTTGACTACTAATGCCTACTGTACTGTATGGAAATTAATGTGTAGTCTTCACAACAGTAGCCCATTATATATATTTAAGCATGTAGTAGGTGTAGTACTTGAAACTTGATGTGTTTTGCTGTGTACTTCCTGTAAAGTCTGCAAAAGTATTATAATTAAACATAAAGCAGCCGTCCATTGGTTGTTGAATTCTGGATCTGGTCATAGCTTTACACGTTTCGCGTAGATATACGCGATTCATGTATTCCTTTTGCCTTTAATATATCCGTATAATATAGCATCAATAGTAGTAGGCTTTTAATCCTCTTGATCTCTTTTGACATATTAAATTATACTTGTGTTGGTGTAAAGCTAAAAAGAACCACCGTCCCATGTTGAAAAGCTAGATCAAGTTGTCAAATATATATATATATATATATATATATATATATATATATATATATATATATATATATATATATATATATATATATATATATATATATATATATATATGATGTCTGGAGAAAATCATCGTTGTCTCGAGTCTTGATGTAGTAGTCTTTCGTTGCTCATTGGAAATTTTCATTTTATCATCACTTTGAGCTTGAAATCTTTACTTTTTCACAACAATACTCCATTCACCATTTTATACTTTTACACACATTTTAACAAGTTATAAAATGAAAATTACTAAAATACAATTGAAATCATAACATTTCGTATTAATATTGCGAGTAAGAATATGTAATTTTCTCGCAATATCAAACACCCCACACTTAAACATTGCTTGTCCTCAAGCAATACTAAATTTACAACAATCAAACATATCAAATCAATCCACATACTTTTTTTTCTTTTTTCTTTTTTCCTTTTTTTTTCACTTAAACTAACCACACGAATTGAAGAACACACGCTTTATGAAATGAAATGAAAACATCACAAGATATTTATTGGATCACACACACACCACACAAAATGAAATTCTGGCAACAGAAAAAAAGTTGAAATTTCGTGATTAAAGTCTCACGAAAAGTTAAAAATTTGGATCCTTAGGGAAAATTGGACCTTGTGAAAACGTTTTATAATTTTTTAAAAATGTCATGCTAGTTTTTACACTAGACACGTTTTCCGGTTGAGGGTAACTGAAAACCGAAGCCTCAGTCGGCGATTAGCAAGCTATCCACCCCCATGATTGTAGTATCATGGAACTCTTAACCGGGCGCCCCCTGACGCGATATTTCTATCAGTATTTTACGACAATTTGTACATTTCAATTCAAGGGTTAAAACTGCGAAGACTAAGCTATCGCGTGGGACAGATCCTGCTCTAGATTATGCACCGTAATCGGTCTTACATTGGATAGCGACTCGGATTTACCCTACCAAGTTTATTTTCGGGTTGAAAGTTCAAGACTTTCACTTCCCACGGTACCTTTATACCGTGAAATGATATTAGTATGAAATGATATAGTTTAGGAAGTATGCTATACCAAGTGAAACGACATTTGGAAGACTTTACTTCCTTTAAGGATGGACTTGATTCATCCTTTATTACTCGCATCAATGGGATAAACATGTTTATACATTCTAAAGCAATGCCATCTGCAATAAACTTCATAAAAACACGTGATAGATGGTTCTAAACATATGGTTTTATAAATTCCCTTATACTTGGTTTTCTTTTTATATGTTTTAATCAAATAACTGATGTATATTTGTTTAAAAATTTTCAAAAATTTTCTTAAAAATGACCAAGTTCTAAGTTCTCGAGAATTTATATCCCCACCCCACACTTAAGATTTTGTAATGCCCTCATTACAAAAAATCAGATAAAAATATAAATTTGAGAGGACAAAAAGTGTAAAGGTAGTTAGAACTTCCTTGGTTAAAAATTGGAGATCGTAAAATGCTTATCGTATGAACATATTCAATTCTTTTATTACAATATAAATTTGGTGTTTCTTTGTGTTGAATGCATCATCATCGTAAGTACCTGTCGACAATCATGTTAATCACACAAAAGATGGGCTGTACTTCAATAGTACCAAAAATTTTACCCCACACTTAAAATTTTTGTATATATATAAACAACCAAAAATATAATAAACTAAAAACACAATTATTTTTTTCCAACTTAGTAACTAATTAAAATTTTAAAATATCATTTATAAAATTTATATTTCTTATAACGGAAAGTTCAGTTGTTTATACCTAATCTTTATCCGTTCATAAATTTTAAAATTCAATTTTTAAAATTAATGTATTAAAAAGTTAAAATTTTTAAAATTTTTGAGAAACAATAATAAAATTAAACACACGTTTTTTTTGACTTTTTATATAATTAAAAATTCATTTATTTAAAAAGATCAAAATTTAATATATATATAAATATAAATCACACTTTTTTTAAAAAATAAAATAAAATTTTAAGCACACAAATTTATTTATTTATTTATTATTTTTTTTAACTTATTGATTTTTTTTCAAACACGTGTAGAAAAACACAAATCAAACATGATTTTTAATGAGTCGTTTTCTCGACTCGACCCCATAATTTTTGCCTAACGGGTCAAATTTTTCTATATTTATCGAACGACATGTAAAATCAGTGGATAAAGTTTCACGAATCAGAAGAGTGAGCCATTCATTTACACCTCGGGTGGTATATAATATATCATATAATTCCTTTTTCAGTTGACCGAAAAAGAATGACTTAACCCGAGAGTCAACGCACAACTCTTCTCTAAGTGTGGCTTGCAATAAAAATTTTATTCTCCTAGGTGGATCCTGCCCAAATGGATCATCTTTCAAGGTATTCCAAGTGTTAACCTCCTGAGGATATACGAATTCAACATGAGAAGGTGACTCCTCAAGTGGTTTTAATATATTAAACTCCTCATCCTCAATGATCCCTGATAATTTCATCAACTCGACCTCCTCATTATCACAATTATACCCGAGTGAATTATTATAAACTGAAAAGTTCTCGGGTGTATGAATAACCGGTTCTACCACTTCGACCTCGGAATTAGAATCCTCATCATTATTCTTTCCATTCACTACATATTCATTTTGACTTATCCTATTTATATATTTCATAGAGGTTTCATATTCTTTTAATTCAAGAGGTTCCTGTGAATTTATTTTTATAATTTCAATTTGCACATTGTCCTCAACTGTTTGTTCATTTGGAACCTGTAAAATAGGGTTAAGATAACAATATGAAGACTCAAACGATGGATCATCTGATTGTCTTTTCGAAAGAATAGTAAACAAACGCTCCATTTCTCTTTCTAGATTTTGAATAGATGTTTGATTTTGTTGCCATTGTTGATTTAGTAATTCCCTAGTTTCGGTTTAACTTTCAATAAAACTCATCATAATATTTTGAAAATCATACGAGTAATTTTCTTTATTTTGAGTTTGTTGAAAATTTTGTGGCATTTGGTTAGCAAATTGGTATTGTTGATAATTTTGTGGGGAATCGTAATAAGGTTGGTTTGGATAATAAAAATCTGGATTCGAGTTATTCTCTTGATAATCATTCCATATATAGTTCATGGGTTCATAACTCTCCATTTGATCCACGGAAATATGATAATCACATTCCCAAGTCAAATGGTAACCTCTACAATTTTCACAAATATATGTAGTTTCAACCCTATTAAACATAGATGAATCACACCAATTATCATCAAAACTTGTTTGAGGGTATTGATTAAATTGTTGGGCATTAAAAAGATTTTCCATGGTCATATTCTAAAAATCATCCATATTACAGTATGAATGGAACCTAGTTTAATTTTAAAAAGAACAAAGAGAAAAACAGAACTTTCGCAGGAAAATAAATCCCGACAAAAGGATCAAATAACTAAAAGTAATTAAATTCCTGAATGAACAATTTCTCCTCGGCAGCGGCGCCAAAAAGTTGATGTGATAAAACCGACCTTTAAATTTTACAACTAAACTAACTAATAAATATTACACACTACGGGCAAATGGTCCCAATCGTGCAGCAATAGATACTGGCAAGTCAAGTTCGTTCCACAGGGAGAAGCGTATTCAAGAATTTAATGACAATTAATTATACTTTTAAGTGGGGTTTAATTGGTTTTTTGCTTTTGGATATAATTAACTAAAATAATAATAAAAATTAAAATAAATAAAAATATAAGAAAGTGTATTTACTTAGATTTCGTCCCCCTCGTTGATATGAATCATAGACAATTCATAATCAATATACTATGAATTGTTATTAAGTTCGATTACAATATTATATAGTATATAACTTCGTGATAACCTCTCGATTTCATAAAGTCTTGATTTACTAAGATTCAACTTAACTTTCGCTAATCTCATCTTAACAAAGCAAACTATACCCTATCATTCGAATTGTGATTCAACCTAGTTTTAACTTTCACTAAAACCTAAATTATAATGGTTTCCCTTCTTATAATTTTACAACTATGTAAACATAAATATCACCCAATCACCAAATCCGTATTCTTATATTTTTGTCGGGAATATAATCCTACGTTTTGTCTAGATCACAAAATAGTGTTTGAAGCATATTTTATATGTTACCAATTTAACTTTCGCTAAATGATTCAATACACTATGTGACGGGGATTAAGTATTAAGTTTACATAATAATGGATCTTTTGATTGAACACAATATATAGAATTGATCTAAATAACATTTGTAATTACTCTAAAATGTTTACTTTATATATTTTTCTTTCGAATTTATATAAAATCTTAACTAATTAAAATTAAATCTAATTCTCATTGGATCTTATTTTAGATAGTTAACTACACTCTGATTATATAAATTGAGACCTAGCCTAGTTTTGACTTTCGCCAAAACTTAAATCATAACGGTTTCCCTATTACAATTTCACGATTATATGCACTATAATATTACCCAAACCACCGAATCTTATTTCTAAATTAGTGTTAATAATTTATCCATAAGTTCGTCTAAATCACTTTTAGTGTTAAAACATAATCTATATCAATAAAAATAACTTTCGCTATTTTTATCTAATAAATTAAGTGATAGGGTTAAATATCTAATTATATAACAATGGTTCTTTCAACTAGGCACAATATTAAAAATAATCTAAGTTACATTTTAGTATTCTAAATGATAACAATCCATAATTGAGGGGTTCTACATCTAAGCAAACACGAGAGTAAACTAGCTAATCATAATAATAGGACGGGAGTAAATATGTAAACATAACATGATAAACATAACAATAGTCCTACTACTATACTAATACTAATATTAATACTAATTACTAATAATAACAGTAACAATAACAAAAATGATAGTAACAATAATAAAAATTAAAATCGAACAAACTTACAATAGTCTTCACTCTCATTAATCTCAAATGGTAGAAAATCACAAATAATAACACCCGTCCACCTTTAGTTCATAGTACAAACTTACTCAAACACTTGGAAATTAGAAATCGAAATAAAAATATACGTAGTAATATTTGAACTAGAGAATGGGATATGTGTGTGTTGGTCTTCGTGAGATTCCCTCTCACTTGACACACGAAATGAAAAAAAAATAATACGGAATATATCCTCTAAACAACTTACACACTTAAACTAATTTATTTAAACACACAATCTTGAAGTGAAATAGAAAGGAGTTACAGTGTAGATATTTAGGAAATGATGTTTGAAAGGGATATCTACCTATCTACACCTACTCCTAAATTTGACTACTAATGCCTACTGTACTGTATGGAAATTAATGTGTAGTCTTCACAATAGTAGCCCATTGTATATATTTAAGCATGTAGTAGGTGTAGTACTTAAAACTTGATCTGTTTTGCTGTGTACTTCCTGTCTGCAAAAGTATTATAATTAAACATAAAGCAGCCGTCCATTGGTTGTTGAATTCTGGATCTGGTCATAGCTTTACACGTTTCGCGTAGATATATGCGATTCGCGTATTCCTTTTCCCTTTAATATATCCGTATAATATAGCATCAATAGTAGTAGGCTTTTAATCCTCTTGATCTCTTTTGACATATTAAATTATACTTGTGTTGGTGTAAAGCTAAAACGAACCACCGTCCCATGTTGAAAAGCTAGATCAAGTTGTCAAATATATATATATATATATATATATATATATATATATATATATATATATATATATATATATATATATATATATATATATATATATATATATATATATATATATATATATATGATGTCTGGAACAAATCATCGTTGTCTCGAGTCTTGATGTAGTAGTCTTTCATTGCTCACTGGAAATTTTCATTTTATCATCACTTTGAGCTTGAAATCTTTACTTTTTCACAACAATACTCCATTCGCCATTTTATACTTTTACACACATTTTAACAAGTTATAAAATGAAAATTACTAAAATACAATTGAAATCATAACAGTTCGTATTAATATTGCGAGTAAGAATATTTATTTTTCTCGCAATATCAGTAAGCAACCTAGCAAGGTTGATTGGTGAAAGAAAACCGGGAAGTCTACCTAGCGATACAAATGCTAACCCCCGGAATGAAACAGCTAAAGCCATTACCACGAGAAGTGGTATTACACTTAAACCACCTGAAATACCTGTAATTTCTGATGACTCTATTCCTACTCCACAAGAACCACAATCTGAGCAAGCGAAGGAAACAGAACCGGTAGTTGAAAAGGTTAATGAAGATAACACAGTTAAAGCTAAACGTTATGTTAAACCATACCAACCACCACTTCCTTATCCAAGTAAAATGAGAAAAGAAAGACTTGAAGCCGAGCAATCAAAATTCTTGGATATGTTTAAACAAATAAATGTAAATCTTCATTTCATTGATGTGATTTCAGGAATGCCAAGATATGCTAAATTCCTGAAAGATCTAATCACAAATAGAAAGAAAATGGAAGAACTCTTGGCTGTTACTATGAATGCTAATTGTTCTGCAGTGTTGTTGAATAAGATACCAGAAAAACTCTCTGATCCAGGAAGTTTCACAATTCCATGTTTTCTGGGTAGTCTTAGTTCAATAGAAGCATTGGCAGACTTAGGTGCTAGTATAAATTTAATGCCGTATTCATTGTACGCTAAACTAGACCTTGGAGAATTGAAACCAACACGAATAAGTATACAACTAGCAGATCGATCAGTAAAATATCCTAGAGGGATAATGGAGAACATGCTAGTTAAAGTTGGTACTTTAGTATTTACAGTAGATTTTGTTATTCTGGACATGGAAGAAGATTCTCGAGTTCCTCTCATATTAGGAAGACCATTATTAAACACGACTAAAGGAATAATAGACGTGTTTGGTAAAAAACTGACCCTAAGTATAGAGGATGAGAGTGTTACCTTTTCTGTTGATAGAGCCATGCAACAACCGCAATCTGCAGATGATACATGTTATTATATTCAAACTATAGATTCACATGCAGAATTGTTAGAAGAATTTCCAGAATTACAAGGAACAGGAGAATGTTCTTTAGGAGAAGGAACTGAACCAATTGATGAAACTGAAATGTTAGCTACACTCATGGCTAATAGATATGAACCAACAACAGAAGAAATTCAAATGTTAAAAGAGGAAGACAGATATCGATATAAATCATCAATAGAAGAACCACCGACATTAGAGTTAAAGCCACTTCCAAACTATTTGGAATACGCTTATTTACATGGTGAATCAGAATTACCTGTAATAATATCATCTTCTCTTACAGAAAATGAAAAATCTCAACTCATTTCTGTGCTAAAAGCTCATAAACCAGCTATTGCATGGAAGATTCATGATATTAAAGGAATAAGTCCTTCGTATTGCACACATAAAATCCTTATGGAAGAAGGTCATAAGACCTATGTGCAACACCAACGAAGACTAAATCCTAATATGCAAGATGTTGTTAAGAAAGAAATTATTAAACCGCTTGATGCAGGTTTAATTTATCCAATCTCTGATAGTCTATGGGTAAGCCCAGTTCAATGTGTACCAAAGAAGGGTGGCATGACTGTCATCACAAATGAAAAAATAAGCTTATTCCTACTAGGACTGTAACAGGATGGCGTGTCCGTATTGATTATAGAAAATTAAATGACGTCATCAGAAAAGATCACTTTCCATTACATTTCATTGATCAAATGTTGGAAAGATTAGCCGGAAATAGTTACTATTGTTTTCTTGATGATTTCTCCGGATATTTTCAAATTCCAATAGCACCCGAGGACCAAGAGAAAACCACGTTCACGTGCCCTTATGGTACTTTTGCTTACAAACGCATGCCATTTGGACTTTGCAACGCCCTTGCAACCTTTCAAAGGTGCATGATGACGATTTTTCACGACATGATAGAAGAATGCATGGAAGTTTTCATGGATGACTTTTCAGTCTTCGGTGATACTTTTGAAACATGTCTAGTTAATCTTGAACGAATGCTTATTAGATGCGAGGAATCAAATCTAGTTCTTAATTGGGAGAAATGCCATTTCATGGTTAAAGAAGGCATCGTTCTTGGTCATAAAATTTTAAAGGAAGGAATTGAAGTGGATAGAGCTAAAGTAGATGTAATTGCTAAACTTCCACATCCCACCAATGTTAGAGGAGTTAGGAGTTTTCTAGGGCATGCCGGTTTTTACCGACGTTTCATAAAAGATTTTTCTAAAATTGCCACTACTATGAATAAACTCCTAGAAAAGGATGCTCCATTCATCTTTTCGGATGAATGCATCAAATCTTTTAATATTCTTAAAGAAAAACTCACTAATGCACCGATCATGATAACTCCAAATTGGAATCTACCATTTGAACTCATGTGCGATGCAAGTGATTTTGCAATGGGAGCCGTTTTAGGACAAAGGATTGAAAAACGATTTCAACCTATTTATTATGCTAGTAAGACATTACAAGGAGCACAAACAAATTACACAACTACTGAAAAAGAACTCCTTGCTATTGTCTTTGCTTTTGAAAAATTTCGTTCATTTCTCGTTCTAGCAAAAACGGTGGTCTATACCGACCATTCTGCTCTTAGATACCTATTTTATAAACAAGATGCCAAACCACGATTAATCTGTTGGATCTTACTCTTACAACAGTTCAATATTGAAATCCGAGATAAAAAGGGAGCAGAAAATCTCACCGCTGATCATCTTTCTCGTCTTGAAAATCCCGAATTAGAAGTTCTAAATGAATCGGCTATACAAGATAACTTTCCTGATGAATATCTTTTGAAGATCGATTATAATGAAATTCCATGGTTTGCAGACTATGCAAACTACTTAGTATGTGGATTTCTTGAAAAAGGATTGTCGTACCAAAAATGAAAGAAATTCTTTAGTGATATAAAACACTATTTCTGGGAAGATCCACATTTGTTTAAAAGTTGTCCCGATGGAATAATACGTCGATGTATATTCGGAGATGAAGCTAGTCAAATCTTAAACCATTGTCACACATGAGCAACAGGAGGGCATTATGGCCTCAACTCACAGCAAGAAAAGTCTATGACGTTGGATTCTATTGGCCTACAATTTTCAAAGACGCACACCTTCTTTGTAAATCCTGTGATGCTTGTCAAAGGGCCAGAAAAATAAGTCAACGTGATGAAATGCCACAAAATGTCATTCAAGTACGTGAAGTATTTGACGTTTGGGGTATTGACTTTATGGGTCCATTTCCAAAATCTCATAATAATCTCTACATTCTCGTTGCCATTGATTATGTATCTAAATGGGCGGAAGCACAAGCTCTCCCAACTAACGATGCACGAGTTGTAGTCAACTTCTTAAAATGTATTTTTGCTAGGTTCGGAACACCGAAAGCTTTAATAAGTGATCGGGGTACTCATTTTTGTAATAATCAACTTGAGAAAGTTCTCAAAATATATGGAGTAACTCATAAAATCTCAACCGCTTATCATCCACAAACAAGTGGACAAGTTGAAAATACCAACCGAGCTTTAAAACGTATTCTAAAGAAAACTGTAGGATCAAATCCGAAGGAATGGTCCATGAAATTAGAGGATGCACTCTGGGCTTTTAGAACAGCCTACAAAACTCCAATTGGAACCACACCTTTTAAACTCGTTTATGGAAAAGCATGTCACCTTCCAGTAGAAATTGAGCATAAAGCATTTTGGGCTTTGAAGATATGTAATCTTGATTTACATGAAGCTGGACGTCTACAGTTAAGTCAACTAAACGAATTAGAAGAACTAAGACATGAAGCATATGAAAATTTGTTAATCTATAAGGAAAGAACGAAGAAATGGGATGATAAAATAATCAGCAGTTCAAAAGAATTTAAAGAAGGAGACAGAGTTCTTCTTTTTCAATTCATGATTCAAGCTATATCCTGAAAAATTGAAATCAAGATGGTCTGGACCATTCATAGTCAAAAGAGTTTTCCCATACGGAACAGTAGAATTAATAAATTCAAATGCGATTGAATTTAAAGTTAATGGTCACAGAGTTAAACATTACATAAATAATCCAATGGAAGTTGAAGATGAAGTTAATCACAATTTCGACACCACAGCTAACTAAGTGTGGGAAGATTCGAATCTTTTTAGGGTAATATGTATTTCTGTTAGAGTTAGATATTCTGTTTTCATGTAGTTTCCGAGAATGGAATCCGAATGGTCTTTCCCTAGCAGACCCTAAAGAACTAGTCTTCTCCCTCCATTCTGAATTTTTATTTTTTTTTAGGTTTTACGAGATGAAGAATTCCTTTGATCTGAACCATGGTCTAATGCTACACGCTATGATTACTAAACGTAATAATGACACACTTCCGAGTGAACTGGTATCATTCATAAGAAAAAAAATGGACGAAGTAAGGAAAGAACTCAGGAAAGATCATCATAAGACACATTTTGGTAAACGAAAATCAAAATCCGCAACAAAAAGAAGAGCACGACACCTTGAAAGATGTCATAAATGCGGAAAATGGTCACACGAAGGTAAATGTTCGAACAATCAAATATATTCAAATACCGAATTTGTTACTCTATACAGAGAAGGACCGTTCATATGTTTAGAAGAAAAGTTATTGAAGAATCGAGGTTACGCGTATGTAGCTATGGAAAACCAAATCACACGACTCTCCTATGAGTCGGCTAAAGCAGGTCTCTGAGAATTCTTTCTCACAGGTAAGTATGTACAGTTTTATTTTTATTTTTATTTATTGCTTTTAACCTTTTGATAATAAACGCTGAATCGTTCGCTATAAATTATTAAATTGATATTCAAAAAAATTAGGTATGCGAAACTAAAATTATTGATATCATACAAAAATTTATTACATCACTGCGAAATTTACCGTTTATTCTTAAGGTATAAATATCTTTAATCAATCAATCTAAAAATATTTCAGAAATTCGTCAGGAGTAAAACTAGATAATATAGCCGAAATTACTTTACCCAAAAGAGGGGCGTATATTTTTGATAATATTTGATTCATTAAAGTGGGATAAAAGACCAAAAAGATTTTTAATTTTATTTTTTTACCTTGTTTTTAAAATTAATATATAAATATTAAATTATTAATGTAAATTTTTAAAATTAATATATTTAAGTTTTTAAATATTTTAAAAATTAATATTTTTAATATAAGTTTGTAAAATTAATGTAAAAAAAATATTAATGATATTTATATGAATTTTTAATTTTATGCATTTTAAAATTAAGTATGGTGTGAATTTAAAAACAAAAATTTACTTTATTTCATTAAGTTAAAAATTTGATATTTAAAATTCGTCGTGAGTTGAAGATTAGGTCGTTGAACCGAAATTGCTTTACCCAAGGGAGGGACGAGAAATTTTATTATCATTATTTTTAATCTTATTGAATTAAAGTATGCTTAAAAAAAATCCGCACTCGCGGAACTTTAAAGGGACCCACATCCGCACTCGCGGAGTTGTTTAATCATCAAATTTTTTGCTAAAATCATGTTGAGAAGGATCCTACCAAGAAGTTACTCAAGGAGATCGGTAATTTATACATCTAAACACTCTTTAATTCAGATTTTTAGTGTTCTTGAATAAATTTATACCTAATTTGATTTTGATGATTTCTAGTTTAATTATGCTTAAATTGTTTGTGTATTATGCTTGTGTAACCTAGATTGATGCTATTTAACATGATTAGAAGCCTTAAACTTCAAATTTTGAGTAATCTTGGGTTTGTGTTCTTGAACAAAATTGGGGCTTTTTGATATAAACGGGTTATGGCCGAATTTTGTTGTTAATTTATACTAAATTGAGTAGTATAACATGTTTAGGTTGCTAAATAATCAAAACTTTGATCCTAAACATGATTTTTAAGTATTAAAGTGAACTTTTTGAGTCAAAAATGCATGAACTCGATTTAATTGATATGAATGCCATTTGGAACTTGTTTAATTGCTAGTAATGATTATTTTGACATGTTATTTGAGATAAAAGCTAAAGAACATTGTATACATTTTCATATATGTTTATTTGTAAAAGTGTAGAATTGTTAATTGTGAAAATGCGTATAAAGTTTAATATGGATTAAACATGTCATTATGATTGTTTTGATTTATGATTTTGCTAACACTAATGCATATCTGGATGCACAAAAATTGTGTTTAATGTGTTTTGCATACTGAAAGGGGTGAATCTTCATCCGCATCTCAGGCTCACAATGCTCCTCCTGAGAATGCAGAAGAACAGGAGATTAACAACCAATATAGATAAAATCTACCGCATCAATTCATTTCATATTCAAATATAGAATTGGCAGATTTACACCCTAATTTAAGGCTTGACAGACATTGGATAGATTATCTAAAATATCAGAGGAACTTGCATACCCTTCAGTCTAATGTTGTTGAAGTACCCAAAGTAATAGATTGGAAACCGTTATAAACAGTGGGATTGGCCGATCCAATCAGAGAATTACCTACACAAAGGTATGGTAATTCTACTTTTAATGATTGAGAACGTTTGTTTAATATATGTAGGCGTGTATATAGAGAATGGTTTGTGGAATTATTATGTACTGTTGAAATAAATGATCAGGTAGCTACCTTAACCGATCGGAGTTTTATTAGATTTTTATTAGGAGGTGTGATGCGCCATATGTCTCTACTAGACATGGCTCAGGCTTTGTGTATATATACGCCTGAGGAACTAGCATCTACTGATTATCAAAGGTTGATAGTTAATGGTAGGAGGGTTGATAAAATTTTTGATATGAATGGAATATGGAGTAGAATGACTAGGCATAACCGATTTCGTGGGGAGAATAACTCTTATACTGATATTGATAGAGCTGAGCTAAGAGTAATCCATAGGCTCTTAGCAAACTTAATTACACAGCGAGGTAAGAACAAAGAGAAAGTAAATGAGAATGATTTATTTTATCTCATTTGTATTCGAGACCCACAGAGCGCTGTGATTATACCTTATTGTGTGGGTCATTATTTATCGGCTATGGTTTGAAGTATACGGCCTAATGGTATAATAGGATGTGGTATCTTTGTTACTTTAATTGCTGAGTATCTCGGTGTCGTTAGAAGTCAGGGGGATTAATAATTGCAGCACCAGAACCTCGTGATACAATTGGTTTGAAAGTATATCATGGTGCTAAGGTTTTAAAGAAACGACATAACGCTGCAGCACCATATGATGGCCATCATCCACAGGTCGAAAGAGATCAGCAGCAAGGTAATGCGGGAAGGGGGAAAAAGATGACAGAAATGCAAATTTTTATGGCTCAACATGAGTATGAAATGGCTAGACAACGAGCATTTCAAGATTGGCAGTATCTTCAAAACCAAATCATAAGTCATTGTGCACACATAAATGCAAACTACATTCATACTCCAATGCCCGTATTTCCTCCCTGGACTATACAGACCCGACCACCGTACCCTACATATGACCCAGCTCAAGCATTCTACATCACATACGGCTATAAATGGGATCCCTACTGGCACCATCCTCATCAACCCTAGTATTCTTTTATGCCTATTTTTATTTATTTGGTAACTTGTAATTTTATACTTTTAATATTTCTTTTGATACTATAATAGTTTTTATAATTTTTTAACTTTTATTATTAGATTTTTAATAATTTTTGAATGTGGGGTGATATACCCAACTTCAAAAATATGTATATATATGTTTGTAGTTTATCTCAAGTACAAAACAGGGTAAAACAGCGCACTTTTAAAGACTGGCATTAAGTTCAGCAAAAGCTATTAATTTTGACGACAAAACGAAAAACAAGTGTGATGTAACAACGGACGGAATGGACAAATGATGTGCACCATTTATCATTCAACACAAACAACAATATATTTGGAAACTTTGGTAAAATTTAATCATTTTTCTACGCTAATCACCCTCAATAATTTAAATTGTTACTGATTTCTTGCAAATGAGGGCATTGCAAGATCTTAAGTGTGGGAAGGGGTTAAATTCTTTCGGATTTTTAAAAATTTTAATTTAAACACTTGGTTACCATTAAAAATACTAGTAACGCGGTAGTTGTATTAGAATCTAGTGCTCTCTGATAATAAAGAACATCCCTTGTCTTATATACTGACTACCCAATTCTAGTAAAATTTTCAAAATTTTCAATTAAATGAACTCAAAATCATGTTTATACATATTTATGAACGATAAAACTAGGTGTTAACACCGAAATTATTGTTACCTCGGAAAGGACATAAATTGAGAAACAACTCAAAATGCTTGAATTCATTTAAAATGGAATAGAGGAAAAAAAAGGCAAAGAAAGGAAAATAAAAGCCAAGTGTGGGAAAAATTTACCAAGTTATTTAGAACATATATCACATATTTGTGTACAAATAATTGAAGATACTTTTATTTTGGACAATTTTATCAGTTTTACTCGATTTCTTATAATATATTTGAAAGAAATGTGCCACTTGATTTAAAAGGAAGTAAAGTCTTCCGAGAAAAATACATGCGCTTCTTGACTTAGGTCAGGAAGTTGTCGTCCAGACCAGTTGTAGAGTCTACGAAAAACCTTGAAAAGTTTTTTCATAAATCAGCTGGAAATCCACGGACCTCAGCATAAAACAGGGTCGCCAAGTGGTCAGACTTATCCTAACCATGAGAGGATCTGTCTCGTACAATGGGGGGGGCACCGTGCAAATTAGCTTATAAGACTAATGAATCTGATCCTCAGAAAGGATAATCTCCTTAAAGATCAAAAATCAGCTTTTAAGACTGATATTACTCAATCCTTGAGATTGACCTTAAAGATTGAAAATTCAAACTCATGGAATTCGATGATATCTAAACTCGAACTTGAACGAGGAAATATTTTGATCAAATTACAAACCGATTTATTTTCTAAAAACCCTATTTTCAATGCGTTCATTACCATTGAACGTAAAATCCTAGGAATTCACCTGGAATTCATTAGGTCACCTAAACCAAATCGGGTGTCAATCATAAGAACGGTGGTTGCATAGCATGGTCAAAGACAGGACCTTGTGCCAGACCGAAAAACTATAGGGTGATCTTTACTATTTCTCCTACCAAGGATAGTAATTGCATCCGACACGATATAGACCATAATCAAAAGCATGTCACGGGACATTGCCTTAACAGTTGCTTGTTCAACGCTTTCCTTTACAACCGGACGGTAGTTTACCGAAAGGTAATATACGGAGCAAGTATACTAGACGTGTTTCTTTCCCAATACAAGGTTAGCAAGTGGGTGACACAAAACCATAAGTTTTGAGCTAAAATTTTCAAATCTGAAACCCACAGAACCCACAAAAATAATTTGCAAACACCGGTGAAGGGTTATTCTGAAAAACTTATCTAGGGTAAAAGCTAGAATGAATTTTCAAAAGATCAAATGTTTTCATAAAGATCCAATTTCCTTAAAGGATCTAAATTTTTATAGTCATGTGGGACTGTAAACCACAACGTTACTACCATTGTTCATACCGCCGTATTAAAATCACTGATGTACAAAGTGTGAAGAATAATGAAGTGATTCTAGTAAAGATATATTCAAGTTCTATATTGCTTGAGGACAAGCAACACTCAAGTGTGGGAATATTTGATAATGCTAAAAAAGAACATATATTTCATAGCATTATCCCTCAAGAAAGACAAGCTTTTAGTCGCAATTGTTCTATTTACAAGTGATATTCATTTAAATAATAAAAGGTGAAGATAAAAGACAGATTCGACGAATTGAAGACGCAAATGACCAAAAAGCTAAAAAGTACAAAGTACAATCCAAGTGGTTCAAATTATTGATGAGAAACGACTAAAAATTACAAGAGTACAAGCCGTGAAACATAAAGTACAAGATATTAAATCGTACGAAAAGGTGTTCGAAAATCCGGAACCGAGACATGAACCAACTTTCAGCGTGCGACGCAACGGAATAAAAATTATAAGTCAACTATGCACAAGAATATAATATAATATATAATTAATTATATATATTATAATTATACGTAGCCCACGTTTTGGATTTAATCTATGAGCTGGATTCCAGACCTCCGCACTCGCGGAGCTATGATGAACAAAAGCTTCGCACTCGCGGAGCTCTACAGTGAAATGTGGGCCTATAAAAGGCTGCACATTCTGATCGATTCCTTACTCCTTTTTCAATCTTTCTCTCACAATATATATATATATATATATATATATATATATATATATATATATATATATATATATATATATATATATATATATATATTAATTTTAATTTTAATTTAAGATTAATAATAATAAGGTTATCTTAGTGAATGTTGTAAGTTGGTAAGTCGAAATTCTATCCGTGTAACGCTACGCGATTAATACTCATTGTAAGTTATGTTCAACCTTTTTAAATTAGTGTCTAGTAGCTAAGTTATTATTATGCTTATTTAAATCGAAGTAATCATGATGTTGGGCTAAAAATTAAAGGCGGGGTAATTGGGCTTTGGACCATAATTGGGGTTTGGACAAAAGAACGACACTTGTAGAAATTGGACTATGGACTATTAATGGGCTTTATATTTGTTTAACTGAATAATAGTTCGTTAATTTAATATAAAGATTTACAATTAGAAGTAATTATAAATAACCACATACACTCGATCGGACACGATGGGCGGGATATTTATAAGTACTAATAATCGTTCATTTGACCAGACACGGGAATGGATTAATAGTCAATGGACTCATTAAAACAGAGGTGGATTACATGCAAGGACACTTAGTGTAATTGATAATAAAGTATTAAAACCTTATTACAGTTTAAGTCCCCAATTAGTTGGAATATTTGACTTCGGATATAAGGATAATTTGACGAGGACACTCGTACTTTATATTTATGACTGATGGACTGTTATGGACAAAAACCAGATGGACATATCGAATAATCCAGGACAAAGGATAATTAACCCATGGTAATAAACTAAAATCAACACATCAAACATCATGATTACGGAAGTTTAAATAAGCATAATTTCTCTATTTCATATTTCATCGCACTTTTATTTACTGTCATTTTATTTATCGCACTTTTAATTATCGTACTTTTTAATTATCGCAACTTTTATTTACTGTCATTTTATTTATCGCACTTTTAATTATCGCAATTTTATTATCGTCGTTTACTTACGCTTTAAATTAAGTCATTTGTATATTTAATATTTTACATTAGGTTTTAATTGCAACTTAAGACATAAAATCGACAAACCGGTCATTAAACGGTAAAAACCCCCTTTTATAATAATACTACTACTTATATATATATATATATATATATATATATATATATATATATATATATATATATATATATATATATATATATATATATATATATATATATATATATATATATATATATTTATTTATATATTTATATACAAATATAGTTTTAAAAATATAGCGTTAAACTTGGCTAGTTCCCTGTGGACGAACCGAACTTACTAAAAACTACACTACTGTACGATTAGGTACACTGCCTATAAGTGTTGTAGCAAGGTTTAGGTATATCCACCCTATAAATAAATAAATAACTTGTGTAAAATTGTATCGTATTTAATAGTATTTTGCAACAAAAATATAACTATTTCGTATACACCTCGCATAACATCACCTCAGCAACTCTAGCACTTTTCTCAAATGTTCTTCGTGCTCTTGATCATTCTTTGAGTAAATAAGTATGTCATTGATGAAAATAATGACAAACTTGTCAAGGTATGGTCCACACACTCGGTTTATGAGGTCCATGAACACAACTGGTGCATTAGTCAACCCAAACGGCATTACCATAAACTTGTAATGACTGTAACGCATTCTGAAAGCAGTCTTCGGAATATCATCCTCCTTCACCCGCATTTGATGATACCCAGAACGTAAATCAATCTTCGAATAAACTGACGAGCCTTGTAGTTGATCAAATAAGTTGTCAATTCTCGGTAGTGGATAATGGTTCTTGATGGTAAGTTTGTTCAACTCTCGGTAGTCGATACACAACCTGAATGTACCATCCTTCTTTTTGACAATCAAAACAGGAGCTCCCCATGGTGATGTACTTGGTCGTATAAAACCACGCTCTAAAAGTTCTTGTAATTGGTTTTGGAGTTCCTTCATTTCACTGGGTGCGAGTCTGTATGGAGCACGAGCTATTGGTGCAGGTCCTGGTACAAGATCTATTTAAAATTCAATGGATCGGTGTGGAGGTAGTCCCGGTAATTCTTTCGGAAATACATCGGGAAATTCTTTTGTGACGGGAACATCATTGATGTTCTTTTCTTCGGTTTGTATTTTCTTGACATGTACTAAAACAGCATAGCAACCTTTTCTTATTAGCTTTTGCTCCTTCAAATTACTAATAAGATTTAGCTTTGCGTTGTTCTTTTCTCCGTACACCATTAAGGGTTTTCCTTCTTCTCGTACAATCCGAATTGTATTTTTGTAACATACGATCTCTGCTCTCTCCTTTTTCAACCAGTCCATGCCAATTATCACATCAAAACTCCCTAACTCTACTTGTATCAAATCAATCCTAAACATTTCACTAACTAGTTTAATTTCTCGATTCCGACATATTTTATCTGCCGAAATTAATTTACCGTTTGCTAACTTGAGTAAAAATTTATTATTCATGGACGTCAATGGACCACTTAATTTAGTACAAAAATCTCTACTCATATAGCTTCTATCCGCACCCGAATCACATAAAACATAAGCAGGTTTTTCATCAATAAGAAACGTACCCGTATCAAGCTCCGGGTCTTCCTGCGCTTCTTCTGCATTAATGTTAAAAACTCTCCCACGGATTTGTCCATTATTATTTCCCTGGTTTGGGCACGTAGTTTTGTAGTGGCCCTTCTTTCCGCATCCGAAACAAATAATGTGGGCAGTATTTGTTCTTTTAGTCACTTGGTCCGAATGCTTCACACTTCGTTGCAGCATGACCCTTCCTATTACATTTGGTACATACTACTTCACAAAATTTACCCGGATGATATCCTTCACACCTATAGCATGGAATTTTTTGATTGTTGTTGTCATTGTTTTTATTGAGATTGCTATTGGGATTGATGTGGTTGTTATTGTTGTTGGGACGTTTGGTGAAGTTATTGTTGTTGGGACACTTGTTGTAGTTGTTGTTGGGATTGCGATTGTTGTTGTTGCGATTGATGTTGCAGTTGTTGGGATAGTTGTTGCGATAGTGGTTATGATTGTTGTTGTTGTTGTTGTATGGGTAACTCTTGTCACTGTTTTCCTCCCACTTTCTCTTGACTTGTTTCGTGTTGGCCTCTTCGGCCGCCTGTTCTTTAATCCTTCCCTCAATCTGATTTATGAGTTTGTGAGCCATTCGACTTGCCTTTTGTATGGAGGCGGGCTCGTGTGAACTCACATCTTCTTGAATCCTTTCTGGTAACCCTTTTACAAATGCGTCAATCTTCTCCTCTTCATCTTCGAACGCTCTTGGACATAATAGGCTCAACTCTGTGAATCTTCATTCGTACGTGGTGATGTCGAAACCTTGCATTTGTAATCCTCTAAGCTCTAACTTAAGCTTATTTACCTCGTTTCTGGGACGATACTGCTCGTTCATCAAGTGCTTGAATGCTGACCATGGTAGTGCGTAAGCAGCATCTTGTCCCACCTGCTCGAGATAGGTGTTCCACCATGTTAACGCAGTAACTGTGAAGGTATGTGTAGCGTACTTTACTTTGTCTTCTTCAGAACATTTACTTATTGCAAACACCGATTCAACCTTTTCGGTCCACCGTTTCAATCCGATTGGACCCTCGGTTCCATCGAATTCCAAAGGTTTGCATGCAGTGAATTCTTTGTAGGAGCATCCTACACGAGTTCTTGTGGAATTTGTTCCACTGCTAAAACCAGAGTTATTGTTGTTATTTTGCATTGCGGCTTGCACCGCAGCTATGTTCGCAGCAAGGAAAACACAGAAGTCTTCCTCGCACATGTTCAAATTCTGACGAGTCGTCGGTGCCATTTCCTTCAAAAATAGCTACAAGAATTGAGTTAATCATATAGAATTTAAGAGTAGTCAATAGTATTTCGTAGCATAATATGAACTTATTTATAAAAGCCTTTTCTTCATATTAGCATTTTATAGTTTTAATTCGGGTAGTACCTACCCGTTAAGTTCATACTTAGTAGCTATTATACAATTCAACTACTACGATTCTATATGAAAAACTTATTACAATAATATTTCACATTCAAACTTATATACAATATTTTACAAACATAAAATACCACTATTATTGTAACATCCTGTTATCGGGCCTAGCTAAAATGACCCTTTTGACCTTGGGTGTGATTATATGTTATTATAATAATTATATGTTTATAATTATTTGGTTATTTAGTTGAGACCAGTTTGTGACAAGGGTTACAGAACAGGTTCGTTTGTTTAATTTGGACTCCGTTAGGGCCGCCTAACGAGGTACAAAAGATATCAGATAACTGATAAATACCCGTGTGTTGTGGGATATGGGGTTTTAACCCCAAATAAGTGTATTGTCCTGCCCTTTCCTCTCATTTTCTTCCTCCCTCTAGAAATTTCCTAAACCAAACCGTACCCACTTCATCTCCTATCTCAAACCCTAGATTCCTAAATTGTGTTCTGGAGCTCAAATTGTTCATACCATCTTGTTTCTTACAGATTACTGAGTCTATCAAGGTAAGTAACATGTGTTTTTATGTTCAATTCATTGTTAAATTCATGGTTTTGTGTGAGTTTTGTAAAAAGCTTGAATTTGTGTCAAAACAAGTAATTTAAGTGTTGTTATGGTCAAATTGTTGTGGGTTTTGAGTCTATAACAAGTAGTGAACAAGTTGTGGTCGATTTTGGTGTTTAAAACGAGCTCTAGATCGAGATTTGAGGATTTCATCGTGAAGTCCGTAGCCTTTGTTCAGTTTCTGAGGAAGATGAACACAGTCGACCGACTGTCGGTCGACATTCGACCGACTGAGGGTGAACCGACCGGCTGGAGAGTGAACCGACCGACTGAGTTTGACTTTCAGCCGATTGTGGAAATACCAAATAAGTCGACCGATTGGGAAAGTCAGTCGACCGGTTGTGTCAACAGTCGACCGATTGAGGACACAGTCGACCGACTGTGTGCCCAGGGCAGAATGTTTTACCAAAGTGCCTTTTTCTAGCCGTTATGCTGCCCGTTTGTATTTTGGTGTTCAGGATGTTAATTTTGAAAGTGCATAAGTGTTAGGTGGACTTTTAGTGGCGCTTTTGTGACTGATTTTCTGTACTGTGTTGTTTTGTGTTAACGGAGAGAAACTAACTTGATTTGCCTTATGTTCAGGTGATAAGGATAAGGAAGAAGCTCAGTGATAGTTTATCTGAGCTGGTTACTGGTAATCGGTGAGTGGAATTATCTCTGGGTGTAGTATAGAGTAGCAAGTTGCGCTACTATGTTTATATTATCGATAGTTTCCATGATTAGTAGTTATGTTGTATAGTTGATCGCAGTTAAGGTTGCCATGCTTTTAGTAGTATTAGTTGCCTGTAGTAGTAGTAGTAGTAGTAGTAGTAGTAGTAGTAGTAGTAGTAGTTGACTGGTTGTATGTGCACAAGTTGTTGTTGTTGTTGTTGGAACCTATTGTTGTTAGGTTCAGCTCAGAGAGGTCAACCTAGTTGTGGTTGGGTCTAGTTGGCTACTGTTTGTTGAGTATAGTGCTGAATGACGCATCACCTGCGTGTGGATGACTATACTGGGGATTCAGTAGTAAAGACTATCGGTAGACGCTAGACTGATCAGCTAGTGGTCGTGTGCCCGTACAAGCCGCCGATCCTCTAGTTGGAGCACAGTTGCAAGTTGTTGTTTGTTGTATGTGGATGCATATAGCTGTTGATATAGGAGTGCAAGTTGGTACTGTATGCTAGACCTTTTGATAGTTCCATTCACTTAGCCTTGTGCTAACCCCTCACCTCCTCCCTTGCAGGTTTATGATCTTAGTACTGGTAGGGATGGAATCACGTGGAAGATATGTTTGACAAGACGAACTCTGATGTCTTAACTTTTATAAATATGTAACTAGTCGTTTAATGTAACACCGGTGGTTTGTAATGAAGTAAGTAACTAAGGGTATTTATGTAAATTAAGTCTTCCGCTGTGATTTAAAAAAAAAATCTAGGGTGTTACAACTTGGTATCAGAGCATAGGTATGGCCACATGTACATTGTGTTGAATGTCATGTTCCCAAACCTTGTGTTGTGTCAAACATATCTGAGGGGACGGGTTAAGTGAATGTAGGGATTACATGCGTTAGTCGATAGGTACTGACATGTTTTCCACTAAGCGTTTGTGTGAGATGTTGTGGTAGTGCAGATATGGCAGATAATTCAGGAAACGCAACTGGTCTGTCAGCCCCCGGAACATTCAGAGCCCTAGATGAAGACGAGTATGTGTCAGACGATAATCCGCAGGAACAAGTTCTAGATTTGGAAAGTCGATTAAAGGAAGCAAATGATCGAATAAGAGAATTAGAACAAAGTTAGATAATAGTGAATCCAGGTGGTAGTGTACCGAATCAGATGTTTAGTGGGTATCCGGTGTAGCCAAATATGTATCAGTAAACTAGAAGTGCTTTCCAACAACAGCAATGGTTACCACCTCAGTGTCAGTTTCCTCAACAGCATCAGGTGCCACCTCAGTTTAATCAAAAGTTCACAAATCAGATATGGGGTCAGTATCAGATGCCGACGTTTCAACAACCGAAGAAATGTACCTTCAAACAGTTTCTGAATTGTAATCCACCAGAGTACGTAGGAAGTTCTAACCCAACAGTAACCCTTAACTGGTTAAGAGAGATTGAAAAAGTTTTTGAGGCATGTCAGTGCGAACCAGAATTACAGGTTATTTATGCTAGTCGTATGTTAAAAAATAGGGCAATGGTTTGGTGGGATACAGTTATTTCTAGTATACCGAAAGAGCAAGTGAACATGATTACTTGGGAACAATTTTATAGTAAAGTTTGTGAGCAGTATTGTTCGTCCTACGACCTCAATCGAATTAAGACAGAATTTTTGGCAATGAAAATGACACCTCAGATGACGATCGATAAGGTGATTGAGCAGTATATGGATAAATTAAGGTTTGTGCAACAGTGGGTTCCAGACGAACAGTCCAGAATTCAACATTTTATTAATATAATTTTACCAGAATACAGAACGATGGTTAGGATGGCGACGACGCTATCACAAGCGTTTGTTATGGCCAAGATGGTAGAAGATGACGTTAAAGCAGCAAGAAATAGAATGGTAGATTATGTGGTACCACAACAAGATCAGGCGATGAGTCATTCGGACTCTAGGTCAAAGAAGTCTGTTAAGTTGAAACAGAAAAGTGGGTCAGAACAGAGTGGGACAGCATCAAGTCAGAATTCTTAGTGTTATAGTTGTAGATCATCTCATAGTGGTCCTTGTTCAGATTCAACCAAAAGATGTTTGAGATGTGGTATTATGGGGCACGAGGTTCGAATGTGTTCGTTCCAAGAGGATGTATGTTGGAAATGTCATCAAGTGGGGCATAGGTCAGCTCAGTGTCCGTATGTAAGAGGATCAGGTTCTGGGGCGGGGCCAGGAGCACAGTCGGGATCGGTAGGTGGATCTTCTGGTTCTCCAGTAGGGCAGAAAAGAAAGAATCCACCTACGGCAACAACAAGAGCTTATCAGATGGTTGCAGATGCAGATGTTGAATATGATGTGAATACACGTATGCTTCAAAATCCTCGTACTGTTTAGTTGAATATATGTATGTGATTGTGTATATATATGTGTGTGTGTAGATTGGTAGATCTTGATTGTAGTGTAAGATTTATTTTGTTGCATTATGTTGTTTATATTTTGGTTGCGACCCTTGTGTGCCATGTGGGGTAAGGGTGACCCTTAGGTTAACTTTTTGGGATTGAAGACCGTGACTTTGATAGAGATGTGTTTGGTATCTTTATGGAGTGGACATTTGGATGACAGAAATTTGTTAGATAGTGACACGATTATGAGTGATATGCCGATAGTAGACTTTATTGACCAGATATTTCCTATGCTTGTTGGATGTGTAATGATGTTGGTAGATTATAGTTGAACATTTGATGAATAGTGTTTTAATATCCATGATTGGAAAGATGGTGCAATTGATTAATTATAAAGTAGTTAAATTAATTACCGATGCTTATTGAGGAGATTGATTGGACATAAGTTAGTAAATGAGACAAGTAGAATTTTCCCTTTTCGAGCAACTCAGAATGAAGGTATGATTTAGGATAATATACTTGTGCCCGGCCAACAGAAGTATATTATGATAAATCATATGGAATTTCTGGGAAGCTGAAGGAGAATTAGGTGGCCTGTGCTATATTGGGTTGTGATGTGACTGGATATGAGACGAATAACCTGTGAAGTTCTGTTGACTTAATAGGTAATTTCGTGGACATATGTACAGATTTTAGCATGATAACCAATTCTATTGCCTAAGCCTTGAATAATTGGGAAAAGTGGACTGTATAAAGAGTTGAATTTGATGACCGATTGTGAAAATTCGATACAGAATGACTTAGAAATGCGAAATTTGACTTGGATAATTGGATTGACAGCGAAGATTTGTGGATTCAAGTTATTGACCAGTGGATATGATGGTAATTTGCATTGTATTAGACGTGAGTAAACGTTAGAAATTCCATATGCATGCACTTTTTTGAAGAAAGACGGTGGGTATTGGAAGTAAGATTTTCTATTTTGGGTTGATTATTGTGAAAGACTTAGTTGAGTTTACGGTTTGTTGATCGTAGTTGACCCGATTCCGAGGACGGAATCTCCTTAAGGAGGGTAGATTTGTAACATCCTGTTATCGGGCCTAGCTGAAATGACCCTTTTGACCTTGGGTGTGATTGATAATGCTAAAAATGAACATATATTTCATAGCATTATTCCTCAAGAAAGACAAGCTTTTAGTTGCAATTGTTCTATTTACAAGTGATATTCGTTTAAATAATAAAAGGTGAAGACAAAAGACAGATTCGACGAATTGAAGACGCAAACGACCAAAAAGCTCAAAAGTACAAAAGTCAATTAAAGAGGTTCCAATTATTGATAAGAAACGTCTCGAAATTACAAGAGTACAAGATTCAAAACGCAAAGTACAAGATATTAAATTGTACGCAAGGACGTTCGAAAATCCGGAACCGGGACCAGAGTCAACTCTCAACGCTCGACACAACGGACTAAAAATTACAAGTCAACTATGCACATAAATATAATATAATATTTAAATAATTCTTATAATTATTTAATATATTATATTTATTTCTAAAACCGTCGGTAAACAAAGAGCCAAAATTTTGTGAGCTGTAAAAGCAAACTCCGCGACTCGCGGAGTTTGAAGGCAAAAAATGCTGCGAGTCGCGGAGCCCCAAACTCTGAAACTCCCTATAAAGCAAACCGAATTCTGATCATTTTTAACATTCCTAATCTATCTCTCTTTCAATAAATACGTAAAAATATATATATAATTTATATTTTAATTTTAATTTTAATTTTAAATCCTAATAATAAGGGTATGTTAGCGAATATTGTAAGGGTGTAAGTCGAAATTCTGTCCGTGTAACGCTACGCTATTTTTAATCATTGTAAGTTATGTTCAACCTTTTTAATTTAATGTCTCGTAGCTAAGTTATT
Source organism: Rutidosis leptorrhynchoides (assembly GCF_046630445.1). Taxonomy (NCBI): domain Eukaryota; kingdom Viridiplantae; phylum Streptophyta; class Magnoliopsida; order Asterales; family Asteraceae; genus Rutidosis; species Rutidosis leptorrhynchoides. Next base: position 672,265,662 of record NC_092334.1, read on the forward strand.
ATTATGCTTATTTAATCCGAAGTAATCATGATGTTGGGCTAATTACTAAAATAGGGTAATTGGGCTTTGTACCATAATTGGGGTTTGGACAAAAGAACGACACTTGTGGAAATTAGACTATGGGCTATTAATGGGCTTTATATTTGTTTAACTAAATGATAGTTTGTTAATATTAATATAAAGATTTACAATTGGGCGTCCCTATAAATTACCATATACACTCGATCGGACACGATGGGCGGGGTATTTATATGTACGAATAATCGTTCATTTAACCGGACACGGGAATGGATTAATAGCCACTAGAATAATTAAAACAGGGGTGAAATTATGTACAAGGACACTTGGTATAATTGATAACAAAATATTAAAACCTTGGATTACACTCAGTCGACATCCTGGTGTAATTATTAAACAAAGTATTAAAATCTTGTTACAGTTTAAGTCCCCAATTAGTTGGAATATTTAACTTCGGGTATAAGGATAATTTGACGAGGATACTCACACTTTATATTTATGACTGATGGACTGTTATGGACAAAAACCAGACGGACATATTAAATAATCCAGGACAAAGGATAATTAACCCATGTGCATAAAACTAAAATCAACACGTCAAACATCATGATTACGGAAGTTTAAATAAGCATAATTCTTTTATTTCATATTTAATTTCCTTTATTTTATATTTAATTGCACTTCTAATTATCGCATTTTTATTGTTATTGTATTTAATTGCACTTTTAATTATCGTACTTTTTAATTATCGCAAGTTTATTTTATCGCACTTTTATTATTCGCAATTTCATTATCGTTATTTACTTTACGCTTTAATTTAAGTCTTGTATTTATTTATTATTTTACATTTGGTTTTAACTGCGACTAAAGTTTTAAAATCGACAAACCGGTCATTAAACGGTAAAAACCCCCCTTTATAATAATAATATTACTTATATATATATATTTGTATTTTTATAAAAGTAAACTAATATAGCGTTAAGCTTTGTTTAAAAAGATTCCCTGTGGAACGAACCGGACTTACTAAAAACTACACTACTGTACGATTAGGTACACTACCTATAAGTGTTGTAGCAAGGTTTAAGTATATCCATTCTCTAAATAAATAAATATCTTGTGTAAAATTGTATCGTATTTAATAGTATTTCCTGTAAAAATATAAGCTATTTCGTATACCCCGCTGCAAACATCAGTGATTGTATGTTATTATAATAATTATATGTTTATAATTATTTGGTTGTTTAGTTGAGACCAGTTTGTGACAAGGGTCACAGAACAGGTTCGTTTGTTTAATTTGGACTCCGTTAGGGCCGCCTAACGAGGTACGAAAGATATCAGATAACTGATAAATACCCGTGTGTTGTGGGATATGGGGTTTTAACCCCAAATAAGTGTTTTGTGCTGCCCTTTCCTCTCATTTTTTTCCTCCCTCTAGAAATTTCCTAAACCAAACCGTACCCACTTCATCTCCTATCTCAAACCGTAGATTCCTAAATTGTGTTCTAGAGCTCAAATTGTTCATACCATCTTGTTTCTTACAGATTACTGAGTCTATCAAGGTAAGTAACATGTGTTTTTGTGTTCAATTCGTTGTTAAATTCATGGTTTTGTGTGAGTTTTGTAAAAAGCTTGAATTTGTGTCAAAACAAGTAATTTAAGTGTTGTTATGGTCAAATTGTTATGGGTTTTGAGTCTATAACAAGTAGTGAACAAGTTGTGGTCGATTTTGGTGTTTAAAACGAGCTCTAGATCGAGATTTGAATATTTCATCGTGAAGTCCGTAGCCTTTGTTCAGTTTCTGAGGAAGATGAACACAGTCGGCCGACTGTTGGTCGACAGTCGACCGACTGAGGGTGAACCGACTGGCTGGAGAGTGAACCGACCGATTGAGTTTGACTTTCTGCCGATTGTGGAAATACCAAATAAGTCGACCGATTGGGAAAGTCAGTCGACCGGTTGTGTCAACAGTCGACCGACTGTCTACGTCAGTCGACCGATTGATGAGACAGTTGACCGACTGTGTGCCCAGGGCAGAATGTTTTACCAAAGTGCGTTTTTCTAGCCGTTATGCTGCCCGTTTGTATTTTGGTGTTCAGAATGTTAATTTTGAAAGTGCATAAGTGTTAGGTGGACTTTTAGCGGCGCTTTTGTGGCTGATTTTCTGTACTGTGTTGTTTTGTGTTAATGGAGAGAAACTAACTTGATTTGCATTATGTTCAGGTGATAAGGATAAGGAAGAAGCTCAGTGATAGTTTATCTGAGCTGGTTGCTGGTAATCGGTGAGTGGAATTTTCTCTGGGTGTAGTATAGAGTAGCAAGTTGTGCTACTATGTTTATATTATCGATAGTTGCCATGATTAGTAGTTATGTTGTATAGTTGATCGCAGTTAAGGTTGCCATGCTAGTAGACTGGTTGTATGTGCACAAGTTGTTGTTGTTGTTGTTGTTGGAACCTATTGTTGTTAGGTTCAGCTCAGAGAGGTCAACCTAGTTGTGGTTGGGTCTAGTTGGCTACTGTTTGTTGAGTATAGTGCTGAATGACGCATCACCTGCGTGTGGATGACTATACTGGGGATTCAGTAGTAAAGACTATCGGTAGACGCTAGACTGATCAGCTAGTGGTCGTGTGCCCGTACAAGCCGCCGATCCTCTAGTTGGAGCACAGTTGCAAGTTGTTGTTTGTTGTATGTGGATGCATATAGCTGTTGATATAGGAGTGCAAGTTGGTACTGTATGCTAGACCTTTTGATAGTTCCATTCACTTAGCCTTGTGGTAACCCCTCACCTCCTCCCTTGCAGGTTTTGGATCTTAGTACTGGTAGGGACGGGAGTCGCGTGGAAGATATGTTTGACAAGACGAACTCTGATGTCTTAACTTTTATAAATATGTAACTAGTCGTTTAATGTAACACCGGTGGTTTGTAATGAAGTAATTAACTAAGGGTATTTATGTAAATTAAGTCTTCCGCTGTGATTTAAAAAAAAATCTAGGGTGTTACAATTATACATATAGGATGAAATATAGCACATAATATCTTTGCTACTCGGCAGCAATAAAGGCAATTCTAGTTAATACGCAAGTTGTTCATCAAAAGAAATAAAGACACGTAATTCATAAGTCCAGAAACAAGTCATGCATTCTGGTTTTACTAAGACGACTTCCCATCCTTAGCCTTGTGGAAAGTAACCGTTATGACCATTGGCTAGGCAGCATGTTGTAATGTCGTCAAAAGGACGTGGGTTTCTTAATGTCCAACAGCCTCGTAATAATCTAAAAACCTTGTTTCTCACCCCAACTACTGAATCCGTCACTTGTGGGAATGTTTCATTTAATAGTTGTAATCCGATGTTCTTTTTCTCACTTTGGTGAGAAGCGAACATCACTAACCCGTAAGTATAACATGCTTCTTTCTGTTGCATGTTAGAAGCTCTTTCTAACTCACGAAATCCTATGTTGGGATATGTTGAGTCAAAATAGGTTCTTAACCCGTAGCGTAAAATTACATTTGGGTTCCCCGCATTTAACGCTTTAAAGAAAACACGGCGTAACTTACGGTCTCCCCAATGCGATATACCCCACCTATCAAAGGAAAGCCTTTTATAAACTAAGGCATTTCTAGAAAGTCTTTCAAATGTTTGACAAGTTAATTTCGCCATAACTAAATATGCTGATGAATTCTGACCGACTCTAGACAAGATTTCCTCAATCATATCCTTTGGTAGGTCTTCTAAAATATTCGGTCGTCTACCCTTAACGTCCATTTTGTTTTTATACTGTAAAATAGACAAGGATTTGATTCGTAAAAGATAATTAACAAACAATACAAACAATTTTTACATAGAACATAAAAGTACAAGCACACTACAATACATATAATACACAACATAATTACAACCCTCTAATCTGAATCACTGGTTTCTTATTCTTCGGACTTGGTTCGTTTTCCTAATTTTCTAGGGATATATGGTGTTCCTCTAATACGAGTCGTTGTTTTCCACAATGATTTAGAAAAATCTGGTGGTTTAGAGGTTCCCGGGTTATTGTTACATTTTAGGAAATACGGATGTTGCCGATACATATAAAGTTCATCGGGGTTGGAATCTGGTTTCTCTATTTTTATACCTTTTCCCCTATTATTTTCTTTTGCTTTATTAAATTGGGTCAAGGTAATTTCTATAACATCATTGGAATCCTTATCGGGATCCGATTCATCGAAAATTGGTAATCTTCCCAATATTTTGCTTCCTTGGCGGAAACACCATTGACTATTTTTAACTTTGGTCCGTTGGTTGAGGATTTTCTTTTATTTAATCGATTTACTGTAGGTATCAATATTTCTTCCTCCGAAACCTCTTCTTCTTCCGATTCCTCCTCTTCCGGTTCCTCCTCTTCCGATTCTTCTTCTTCCGGTTCCTCCTCTACTGGTTCCTCTTCGGGAATTTGTGAATCTTCCCAATATATATTCGACTCTTCATTGTTATTAGGTGAGTCGATGGGATTTTTACTAGAGGTAGACATCTATCACACAATATCAAACATGTTAAGAGATTAATTTATCACATAATATTTACATGTTACAATTTGTAGTTTCCAACAAAAAAAAAAATATTAAGCAATCATTTTTAAAGAAAACAAGGTCGAAGTCCAGACTCACTAATGCATCCTAACAAACTCGATAAGACACACTAATGCAAATTTTCTGGTTCTCTAAGACCAACGCTCGGATACCAACTGAAATGTCTCGTTCATATCGATTTATAAACGTTCCATATTAATTGATTTCGTTGCGAGATTTTGACCTCTATATGAGACGTTTTTCAAAGACTGCATTCGATTTTAAAATAAACCATAACCTTTATTTTATCGATAAAGGTTTAAAAATATTATGACGATTATCAAATAATGATAATCTAAAATATAGCGTTTTCACACGATTATTACATAATGGTTAACAATAATATTACACATCAATTTAAGTCTTCGAATGCAGTTTTTAAACAATATTATACAAGCATGCTGACTCCAACTCTTGTCCATAAATTAGCATGCAACAGCGGAAGCTCTCTTAATAATCACTTGAGAATAAACATGCTTTAAACGTCAACAAAAATGTTGGTGAGTTATAGGTTTAACCTACATATTTATCAAATCGTAATAATAGACCACAAGATTTCATATTTCCATTTCTCATAAACAACATGCAATCTGCATAAAAATCATTCATATGATGAACACCTGGTAACCGACCTTAACAGGATGCATATAGAATATCCCCATCATTCCGGGACTCTCATCGGACATGATAAATCGAATTCTTAGGCTACCAAGCTAAAAAGGGGCATATTCGGTTCGATAATTCAACATAGAATGTAATTTTGATCACTTGTGTCTATTTTGTAAAACATTTATAAAACTGCATGTATTCTCATCCCAAAAATAATAGATTTTAAAAGTGGGACTATAACTCACTTTCACAGATTTTTACATCGTCGAGAAGTAAGACTTGGCTACTGGTCGATTTACGAACCTATAACAAATTTGTACATATATATCAAAGTATGTTCAAAATATATTTACAACATTTTTAATACGTTTTACTGTTTTAAGTTTATTAAGTCAGCTGTCCTCGTTAGTAACCTACAACTAGTTGTCCATAGTTAGATATACAGAAATAAATCGATATGTATTATCTTGAATCAATCCACGACCCAGTGTATACACGTCTCAGGCTAGATCACAACTCAAAGTATATATATTTTTGGAATCAACCTCAACCCTGTATAACTAACTCCAACATTACTGCATATAGAGTGTCTATGGTTGTTCCAAATAATATATATACATGGGTCGATACGATATGTCAAAACATTTGCATACGTGTCTATGGTATCCCAAGATTACATAATATATTAGAATACATGTATAATACAATATGAGTTAGCTAGGATATGATTAATATAGATTTGTTAACAATTTTCACGTAGTTACAACAAGCAAAAATATCCAATCTTGTTTTACCCATAACTTATTCGTTTTAAATCCGTTTTGAGTGATTAAAGTTGCTATGGTTTCATATTGAACTTAAGTTTATGAATCTAAATAGAAAAAGTATAAGTTTATAGTCGAAAATACCGTTTACAAGTCGTTTTTGTAAAGGTAGTCATTTCAGTCGAAAGAACGACGTCTAGATGACCATTTTGGAAAACATACTTCCACTTTGAGTTTAACCATGATTTTTGGATATAGTTTCATGTTCATAAGAAAAATAATTTTTCCAGAAGAACAACTTTTAAATCAAAGTTTATCATAGTTTTTAGTTAACTAACCCAAAACAACCCGCGGTGTTACTACGACGGCGTATAACCAGTTTTACGGTGTTTTTCGTGTTTTCAGGTTTTAAATCATTAAGTGAGCAAATCATATAGATATAGAACATGTGTTTAGTTGATTTTAAAAGTCAAGTTAGAAGGATTAACTTTTGTTTGCGAACAAGTTTAGAATTAACTAAACTATGTTCTAGTGATTACATGTTCAAATCTTCGAATAAGATAGTTATACATATATGAATCGAATGATGTTATGAACATCATTAATACCTCAATTTTAGTAGGTAAACCTACTGGAAATGATAAAAAAATAACTTGAGCTTCAAAGGATCTTTGATGGCTTGGAAGTTCTTGAAATAGAATCATGACACAAAAACAAGTTCAAGTAAGATTATTACTCGAATTAAGATAGTTATAGTTATAGAAATTGAATCAAAGCTTGAATATGAATATTAACTTGATTTAGAAAGATAACCTACTATAAATAACAAAGGTTTCTTAATTTTAGATGATTGCTTGGAATGGATTAGGAAACTTGGAAGTAAACTTGTAAACTTGAAAGTGTTCTTGATGTGTTCTTGAGTAATTGTTTTTATGATGATTATAGGTAATAGCCAAAGCTTGTATTTGATGATTTTTACTGGAAAAATAGTAACTTAGACGTTCATGAAAGAGTGTGTGTGTTTTGAGAGAGAATTGGGAAGAAAATTGGAAGTGAAATGGAGTAGGTGGTGAGTGGTGAAGGTGAGTGGGGTTAAAAGGAGTTCTTGTTTTTGTTTCCTTGCTCATAATTCATGCTAAATGTTAAATAATGGTTCCCACATGGTTAGGTGACTCACATGGGCTGCTAAGAGTTGATCATTAGAGTGTATATACCAATAGTAAATACATTTAGAAGCTGTGTATTGTACAAGTACAAATACAAGTGCATACGAGTATAATTATTGATGAAAATGAATGAGGATGTAATCGTAAGCATTTTTGTTAAGTAGAAGTACTTGGATAAGTGTCTTAAATTCTTTCAAAAGTTTATGAATACATATTAAAACACTACATGTATATACATTTTAACTGAGTCGTTAAGTCATCGTTAGTCGTTACATGTAAATGTTGTTTTGAAACCTTTAAGTTAACGATCTTGTTAAATGTCGTTAACCCATTGTTTATTATATCTAATGAGATGTTAAATTATTACATTATCATGATATAAGGATATATTAATATATCTTAATATGATATATATACAGTTAAATGTCGTTACAACTATAATCGTTACATATATGTCTCGTTTCGAAATCTTTAAGTTAGTAGTCTTGTTTTTACATATGTAGTTCATTGTTATTATACTTAATGATATGTTTACTTATAATTTAACATGTTTATATATAGTGTATCAATATCTTAAAATGATTCATATGTAATTAGTAAGACGTTGTTATAACGATAATCGTTATATATACCGTTTTCAAGTTTCTTTATTCAATAGTCTCATTTTTATGTATATAACTCATTGTTAAAATACTTAATGAGGTACATACTTATCATAATATCATGATAACTATATATATATATATATATATATATATATATATATATATATATATATATATATATATATATATATATATATCCATATGTATGTCATCATATATATATATATATATATATATATATATATATATATATATATATATATATATATATATATATATATATCCATATGTATGTCATCATATAGTTTTTACAAGTTTTAACGTTCGTGAATCGCCGGTCAACTTGGGTGGTCAATTGTCTATATAAAACCTATTTCAATTAATCAAGTCTTAACAAGTTTGATTGCTTAACATGTTGGAAACACTTAATCATGTAAATATCAACTTCATTTAATATATGTATAAACATGGAAAAGTTCGGGTCACTACAGATTCGCCGGTAAGTGTTTCAGGTTCATCGCCAAGAGTGCAGGTTGGTGGGTGGAAAGGATTGCCTTCTTCTCGTCTCCATCGGTTAAGTCGACTATAAACCCATTCCCAATTCATCCAGAATTGAAGATGACTAGTTGGTTGATCCAATTCATTTACACCGCTTTTGGAGCTTAGGTGAATATCCATGTCGGAATAGCTGTCGGAATAACTATCGGAATAGCTATCGGAATCTGAGGGACTCAAACTGGTTGAGGGATTCATCTCGTACGATCAGATGAAGGATTTTTGATAAGAAATAGATTATAGAATGCAGCTTAGTACCCTGCAATACATAATTTACATATGCATATAAAATACTAAAATCCTATAAGTTACGGAGGAATCTACGGAATATGTCAGGCAAGGTTTACAGTAACAGATACGCTAAGATACGAATTTATCTATACACTATCTATGCAATAGAGGAAGTAAGATGTGTCTAGACTTTAAGGATGATAAGCAAGTAATTTTCAACACGAAATGATAAGCAAAACTTTTGACATGCAGTTAAGGTCGAAGTCCAGACTCACTAGTGCATCCTAACGACTATCAGTTAGACACACTAATGCAGACCTGGTTCGCTAAGACCACCGCTCTGATACCACCTATAGTCACAATGGGGACGCATCCCACTCAGTGACTTCCCAGCTAACCGCCTGGTGACCACTGAGCGTACCTCAGACACTGATTTTATAGCCCTTCCTCTCGGCAAAGCCAACCATATTCAGACCGCGAGGAGTAAGAGCCAATGCTTCGTCATAGGTAACACTGTGAGAACCTCCTCTACGATTAAGCCGACGACACAGCTTAAACCAGCTCTGATACCACATGTCATACCCCGTCCTAATCCATCTGGACGAAGTCACCAACATCTGGTCCCATTGCGATGATCGACTCCAAGTAATATCTCTAGAATGAGAAAATGCACAGCGGAAGATTTCTTTCATAACATACCTGAGAATAAACATGTTTTAAAGTGTCAACCAAAAGGTTGGTGAGTTCATTAGTTTATCATAATCATTCATTTCCATCATTTTAATAGACCACAAGATTTCATATATTTAATTGTACACGTAACCCGAGTACAAAATAACACGCGTAACCCGTGAATTAAAAATCATTCATATGGTGAACGCTTGATAACCGACTTAACTTTAATGCATAGAATATCCCCAAACAGAACCTCTCGTCTGTATAATAATAATAATCTCGAAGTACTAAAGCATCCGTACCCCGGATGGGACTTGTCGAGGTCCATAGATCTATCTTTAGGATTTGCGTCAATTAGGGGCCATACCCGTTTCCTAATTATTAGGTTACCAAGCTAAAAAGGGGTGATTTTCAATATTCATAATCCAGCCATAGAATGTAGTTTTTGATCACTTGTGTCTATTTCGTAAAACATTAATAAAATCAGCGCATGTATTCTCAGTCCCAAAAATATATATAAAAAGGGAGTAATGAAACTCACAATACTGTATTTCGTAGCATTAATGCAAATGACAGCACTGAACAAGCGCAGGGTTGGTCTCGAATTCACGTACCTATATTCAGTTATATATATTAAAATATATAATTAGCATGTAATAGTAATCAAACCAGTTTATATATATTAATTATATAATATGTTACTTATTTAATATAGTAATGTATTTGTTATTTCAGATGTTATATATATATATATATATATATATATATATATATATCCTATATATAAGTAATTATTTTTATATGATATTAGTATTATTTATAATAATATATCAGTTAATTAAAATATTAAAATATCTTTAATACTTATGTAATATAAATATAATTATATTATATGTAGTAAATATATTTTTATGTATTTAATATTTATTTGGTAACATAATATTAAGAATTGTATCATTTTGTAATAATTATAATAATCATATTAATAATGATAATGATAATAATAATAAAAATTATAATAATTATATCTAATCATGAAAAGAATAATTTTTGATAATAATAATAGTCATTTTATTTGTAGTAATAATAATATATTAATAACAATGATAATAATAATTATAATGATAATAATAATAATAATAATAATAATAATAATAATAATAATAATAATAATAATAATAATAATAATAATAATAATAATAATAATAATAATAATAAAATGATAATTTTAATAAAAAATACTTTTAATAATAATAATAATAATATCAACAATCAAAATTATACCATCAATCATATTCATCATCAAATCATCATCGTTCTATAACATTATCATTGTTCTACATTATTTTTATTAACCTTAATAATCATAACCATCTTTTATATCATAATTTATATCGTAAGCTCTATTCTTCATACTTTATTCTTAAATTATAATCTTATTCATAAGTCTTCTTGATAATCATACTTATAACCATAACATATGCACATATTTTACGATTCTATCTATTTTACCCAAGACGTTATTTGTAAATCAAATCAAGATATTTTATTGATCAAATAAGTTTGTCTATATTAACATGTTTGTAGCTAATACCTGTTAGTAATAATAATTATAGTTATAGTATATATAAAGTATATATTCGAACTAAAGTTTTAGTTAGTACCATAGGAGTAAATGATCGAAGAAAAACGGGTGCACGTGTGTATTGAAGAGACTGAACAGCTGCAAATAAAACGGGATAGCAGCAGCCAAATTAAAAGCCCAACAGAAGTTGTAGCCCAACAATATAATCCAATAAGAAAGACAGGCCCAAAAGACGAATCACTAAGCCCAATCAGTTTATGAGGCTGTGTTTGGTTTGATCTTGGATTGTGACAAAGAAAAGAAACAAAGCAGCAACAAAGGGAAATTTTGTGGTCGATTCTTCGAACAGATAATCAACAGGAAAACATCACGATAGTCTTTAACATTATCATCCTACCTTTTCATGATCATAAACACCATCGCCCTAACCTCTTCATCATCTTTATCATTTGTAATCCTCGTTAACAACAAGCAGGAGTAAACAGAAAATAATATACACGCATCATCATCATCATATTATTCACGACTATCATCCATCATCATCATATCATAATCATAATCATAATTATAATCATAATTATAATCATAATCATAATTCTACTCATCATCTAATTATCATTGTTACCATCAATCTAAAATCATTTCCATCACCAACTCTAATAACATCGTATCTAACATGTCATCTTTGTAGTGACCCGAACTTTTCCATGTTTATATATATATATAATGAAATTGGTATATTTACATGATTAAATGTTTTCAACATGTTAAGCAATCAAACTTATTAAGACTTGATTATTTGAAATGAGTTTCATGTAGACAATCGACCATCCAAGTTGACCGGCGATTCACGAACGTTAAAACTTGTAAAAGCTATATGCTGATATATATATGGACATATATATATAGTTAACATGATTTTATGATAGGTAAGTATCTCACTAGGTATATTAAAAATGAGTTATATACATAAAATGAGACTATTGAATTAAGAAACTCGAAACGATATATATAACGATTATCGTTATGACAACGTCTTACCAAGTACATATGTATCATATTAAGATATTGTTTCACTATATTTAACATGATAAAATGATAATTATTTATATCATTAAGTATGTTAATAATGAACTACATATGTAAAACAAGACTACTAACTTAAGGATTTCAAAACGAGTTATATATATAACGATTATCGTTGTAACGACATTTTAATATATATTTCGTATTAAGATATATTCATACACCATGTTATCATGATAATATGATAATTTAACATCTCACTAAATATAATAAACAATGGGTTAACTACATTAAATAAGATCGTTATGTTAAAGGTTTCAAAAATAACACTTACATGTAACGACTAACGATGACTTAACGACTCAGTTAAAATGTATATACATGTAGTGTATTAAGATGTATTAATACACTTTTGGAAGACTTCAAGACACATATCAAAACACTCATACTTATCAAAGTTGGTTACAATTACACTCTCATTCGTTTTCATCAACAATTCTACTCGTATGCACCCGTATTCGTACTCGTACAATACAAAGCTTCTAGATGTATTTACTATTGGTATATACACTCCAATGATCAGTTCTTAGCAGCCCTTGTGAGTCACCAACACATGTGGGAACTATCATTTGGCAACTAGCATGACTTATGAGCGAAGAAACAAAATAAGAACTCCTTTTAACCCCACTCACCCTTCACCACTCACCACCCACTCCATTTCACTTCCAATTCTCTTTCGAATTCTCTCTCAACACCTACACACACTTATGAATGAATTTTTCCAGTAACTAATCATCATCTTCATCAAAAATTACTTCAAGAATCAAGCTATAATCATCATAGGAAGAACACTTCAAGAACACTTCAAAAATCCTTTCAAGTTTACTAGTTTCCTTCCAAGCCTTCTAATCCATTCCAAGTAATCATCTAAGATCAAGGAACCTTTGTTTTTTATAGTAGGTTATCTTTCTTATTCAAGGTAATATTTATATTCAAACTTTGGTTCGATTTCTATAACTATAAACTATCTTAATTCGAGTAAAAATCTTACTTGAACTTGTTTTTGTGTCATGATCCTACTTCAAGAACTTTCAAGCCATCCAAGATCCTTTGAAGCTAGATAATTTCTTGTCACTTCTAGTAGGTTTACCTACTAGAATTTAGGTCGTAATGATGTTCATAACATCATTCGATTCATATATATATAACTATCTTATTCGAAGATTTAAACTTGTAATCACTAGAACATAGTTTAGTATATTCTAAACTTGTTTGCAAACAAAGTTAATCCTTCTAACTTAACTTTTAAAATCAACTAAATACATGTTCTATATCTATATAATATGCTAACTTAATAATTTAAAACCTGGAAACACGAAGAACACCGTAAAACCGGATATACGCCGTCGTAGTAAAACCGAGGGCTGTTTTGGTTTGGATTGTTAAAAACTATGATAAACTTTGATTTAAAATCTATTCTTCTAGGAAAATAATTTTTCTTATGAACATGAAACTATATCCAAAAATCATGGTTAAACTCAAAGTGGAAGTATGTTTTCCAAAATGGTCATCTAGACGTCGTTCTTTCGACTGAAATGACTACCTTTACAAAAATGACTTATAACCTGTATTTTCGACTATAAACTTATAATTTTTCTGTTTAGATTCATAAAATTAAGTTCAATATGAAACCATAGCAACTTGAATCACTCAAAATGGATTTAAACGAAGAAGTTATGGGTAAAACAAGATTGGATAATTTTGCTTGTTGTAGCTACGTGAAAATTGTAACAAATCTATACAAATCATAACTTAACTAACTTATATTATATTATACATGTATTCTAACATATATTATGTAATCTTGGGATACCATAGACACGAATACAATGTTTTGACATATCATATCGACTCATCTATATATATTATTTGGAACAACCATAGACACTCTATATGCAGTAATGCCGGAGTTAGGTATACAGGGTTGAGATTGATTCCAAAAATATATATACTTTGAGTTGTGATCGACTCTGAGACTTGTAGACACTGGGTCGTAGATTGATTCGAGATAATATATATTGCTTTATTTCTGTACATCTAACTGTGGACAACTAGTTGTAGGTTACTAACAAGGACTGCTGACTTAACAAACTCAAATCATTAAAATGCAATAAAAATGTTGTAAATATATTTTGATCATACTTTGATATATATGTACATATTTGTTATAGGTTCGTGAATCAACCCGTGGCCAAGTCTTACTTCCTGACGAAGTAAAAATCTGTGAAAGTGAGTTATAGTCCCACATTTAAAATCTAATATTTTTGGGATGAGAATACATGCAGATTTATAACTGTTTTACAAAATAGACACAAGTACATGAAACTACTTTCTATGGTTGAATGATCGAAGCCGAATATGCCCCTTTTTGCTTGGTAACCTAAGAATTAGTAAACCAGTCTACTAATTGACGCGAATTCTAAAGATAGATCTATTGGGACCAACAAACCCCATCCGTTGTAGTGGATGTCTTAGTACTTCGAGTTTTTATATCATGTCCGATGGATGTCCCGAAATGATGGGGATATTCTTATATGCATCTTGTTAATGTCGATTACCAGGTGTTCACCATATGAATGATTTTTATAACTATGTATGGGATGATGTTTACGAAAAATGGAAATATGAAATCTTGTGGTCTATTATTACGATTGATAAATATATAGGTTAAACCTATAACTCACCAACATTTTTGTTGACGTTTTAAGCATGTTTATTCTCAGGTAATTGTTAAGAGCTTCCGCTGTTGCATACTAAATTAAGGACAAGATTTGGAGTCCATGCTTGTATAATATTGTTTGAAAACAGCATTCGAAGACATATATTGTTGTGTAATATTATTGTAAACCATTATGTAATGGTCGTGTGTGAACGCTATATTTTGATTATCATTATTTGATAATCGTCGTAATATTTTAAACCTTTATCGATAAAATAAAGGTTATGGTTATTTTAAAAATTGAATGCAGTCTTTGAAAAACGTCTCATATAGAGGTCAAAACCTCGCAATGAAATCAATTAATATGGAACGTTTATAATCAATATGAACGGGACATTTCAGTTGGTATCCGAGCGTTGGTCTTAGAGAACCAAAAAATTGCATTAGTGTGTCTTACCGAGTTTATTTGGATGCATTAGTGAGTCTGGACTTCAACCGTGTTTTCTTTAAAAATGATTGCTTAACATTTTTTTGTTAGAAACTATATATTATTAACATGTAAAAATTATGTAATATATTAATCTCTTAATGTGTTTGATATTGTGTGATAGATGTCTACCTCTAGTACAAATCCCATCGACTCACCTAATAATAATGAAGAGTCGAATATATTTTGAGAAGATTCACAAATTCCCGAGGAAGAACCGGAAGAGGAAGAACCGGAAGAGAAGGAACCGAAAGAGGAGGAACTGGAAGAAGAGGAACCGGAAGAAGAAGTGGTTTCGGAGGATGAAATTTTAAAACCTACAGTAAAACGATTAAATAAAATAAAATCCTCAACCAATGGACCAAAGTTAAAAATGGTCAATGGTGTTTCCGCCAAGGAAGCAAAATGTTGGGAAAATTACCAATTTTCTGATGAATCGGGTCCCGACGAGGATTTTGATGATGTTATAGAAATTACCCCAACTCAATTTAATAAGGCAAAAGAGAATAATAAGGGAAAGGGCATCAAAATAGAGAAACCTGATTCCGACCCCGATGAACTTTATATGTATCGTAACACACGTATTTCTTAGATTTTAACAATAATCCGGGAACATCTAGGCCACCAGGTTTTTCTAAACAATTTGTGAAAATGACGGCTCGTATTAGAGGATCACCATGTATCCCTAGGAAATTAGCCAAATGAACTAAGTCTGAAGAAGAAGAAGAAACGAGTGAGTCGGAATAAAGAGTTATAATCATGCTGTGTAATATATGTATTTTTGTGTGCTTGTACTTTTAAGATATATGTAAAAATTGCCTGTATTATTTGATAATTATCTTTTACGAATCTAATCCTTGTTTATTTTACAGTATAAAAACAAAAATGGAAGTTAAGGATAGACAACCAAAAATTTTAGAAGACCTACCAGGGGATATGATTGATGAAATCTTGTCTAGAGTCGGGCAGAATTCATCAGCACAATTATTTAAGGCAAAATTAGTTTGTCGAACATTTGAAAGACATTCCAGGCATGCCTTAGTTTATAAAAGGCTTTCCTTTGAAAGATGGGGCATATCACATTGGGGAGACTTTAAGTTACGCCAAGTTTTCTTTAAGGCATTTAGTGCAGGAAACCTAGATGCAATTTTCCGCTACGGGTTACGAACCTATTTTGACTCAACATATCCCAACATAGGACTCCGTTCTTTAGAAAGAGCTTCTAACATGCAACATAAAGAAGCATGTTATGCTTACAGGTTAATAATGTTCGCTTCTCATCAAATTGAGAAAAAGAACATTGGGTTGCAACTTTTAAATAAAACCTTCCCACAAGTGACGGACTCGGTAGTTGAGGTGAGAAACAAGGTTTTTATATTGTTACGGGGCTGTTGGGCGTTACGTAACCCTCGTCCTTTTGACGTCATTACAACATGCTGCCTAGTCAACGGTCACAACGATTATTTTCCACAAGATCAAGGATGGGAAATAATACTAGTAAAACCCGAATGCATGACTTGTTTCTGGACTTATGAATTACGTGTCTTTATTTCTTTTGCTGAACGACTTGCGTATTAACTAGAATTGCCTTTATAGCTGCCGAGTAGCAAAGTTATTATGTGCTATATTTCATCCTATATGTATAATAGTGGTATTGTAAGTTTGTAAAATATTGTATAAAAGTTTGAACGCGAAATATTATTGTAATAAGTTTTTCATATAGAAGCGTAGTAGTTGAAATGTATAGTAGCTACTAAGTGTGAACTTAACGGGTAGGTACTACCCGAATTAAAACTATAAAATGCTAATATAAAGAAAAAGCTGTTATAAATAAGTTCATATTATGCTACGAAATACTATTGACTACTCTTAAATTCTATATGATTAACTCAATTCTTTTGGCTATTTTTGAAGGAAATGGCACCGACGACTCGTCAGAACTTGAACATGAGTGAGGAAGACTTCCGTATTTTCCGAGCTGCAAACATAGCTGCAGTACAAGCCGCAATTCAAAATAACAACAATAACTCTGGTTCTAGTAGTGGAACTAATTCCACAAGAAATCGTGTAGGATGCTCCTACAAAGAATTCACTCCCTACAAACCTTTGAAATTTGATGGAACTGAGGGTCCAATCGGATTTAAACGGTGGACTGAGAAAGTTGAATCGGTGTTTGCCATAAGTAAATGTACTGAAGAAGACAAAGTACGCTACGCATACCTTCACAGGTACTGCGTTAACATGGTGGAATACCTATCTCGAGCAGGTAGGACAAGATGCTGCTTACGCATTACCGTATCCAGCATTCAAGCAATTGATGAACGAGCAGTATCATCCCAGAAATGAGGTAAATAAGCTCAAGGTAGAGCTTAGAGGATTACGAATGCAAGGTTTTGATATCACCACGTACGAACGACGATTCATAGAGTTGTGCCTATTGTGTCCCAGAACGTTCGAAGACGAAGAAGAGAAGATCGACGCATTTGTAAAAGGGTTACCGGAAAGGATTCAAGAAGATGTGAGTTCACACGAGCCCGCCTCCAAATAAAAGGCAAGTCGAATGGCTCACAAACTAGTGAATCAGATCGAAGGAAGGATTAAAGAGCAGGCGGCCGAAGAGGCTAACATGAAACAAGTCAAGAGAAAGTGGGAAGAAACCAGTGACAAGAGTCACCAGTACAACAACAACAATCACAACCACAATCGCAATAACTATCCAAACAACTGCAACATCAATCGCAACAACAACTTCAACAAACATCCCAACAACAACTATAATAACCGTCACAATAACAATAACAACAACAACAACAACAATCCCAACAATAATCCCAATAACAACAATGGTAACAAAAACCAAAAACAGCCATGCCAAAGGTGTGAAGAGCATCACCCGGGGTTCTGCACGACATTTTACAACAGGTGTAAAAGAAATGGTCATAGCGCGACGAAGTGCGAGATCTACGGACCAATGTATAACAGAACTAAAAGAACAAATAATGTCGGAATAAATAACACCGCCATAGTTTGTTTTGGATGTGGAAAACCGGGCCACTTTAGTAGAAATTGCCCGAATCAGGGGAATACTAATGGGCAGGGCCGCGGAAGAGTTTTCAATATTAATACGACAGAAGCGCAGGAAGACCCGAAGCTTGTTACGGGTACGTTTCTTATTGACAATAAATCTGCTTATGTTTTATTTGATTCGGGTGCGGATAGAAGCTATATGAGTAGAGATTTTTGTGCTAAACTAAGTTGCCCACCGACGCCCTTGGATAATAAACTTTTACTCGAATTAGCAAATGGTAAATTAATTACAGCAGATAATATATGTCGGAATCGAGAAATTAAACTGGTTAGCGAAACATTTAAGATTGACTTGATACCAGTAGAGTTAGGGAGTTTTGATGTGATAATCGGTATGAACTGGTTGAAAGAAGTGAAAGCAGAGATCGTTTGTTACAAAAATACAATTCGCATTATACGAGAAAAAGGAAACCCTTAATGGTGTACGGAGAAAAGAGCAACGCGAAGTTAAATCTTATTAGTAACCTGAAGGCACAAAAACTAATAAGAAAAGGTTGCTATGCTGTGCTAGCACACGTCGAGAAATTCAATTCTGAAGAAAAGAACATCAATGATATTCTCGTCGCAAAAGAATTTCCCGATGTACATCTGAAAGAATTACCGGGACTACCTCCACACCGATCTGTTGAATTTCAAATAGACCTTGTACCGGGAGCTGTACCAATAGCTCGTGCTCCATACAGACTCACACCCAGTGAAATGAAGGAATTTCAGAGCCAATTACAAGAACTTTAAAGCGTGGTTTCATTCGACCAAGCACATCACCATGGGGAGCTCCTGTTTTGTTTGTCAAAAAGAAAGATGGAACATTTAGATTATGTATCAACTATAGAGAGTTGAACAAACTTACCATCAAGAACCGTTATCCACTACCGAGAATCGACGATTTATTTGATCAGTTGCAAGGTTTGTCAGTGTACTCGAAGATTGATTTACGTTCTGGATATCATCAAATGCGGGTGAATGAGGATGATATTCCAAAAACTGCTTTTAGGATGCGTTACAATCATTACGAGTGTATGGTTATGTCGTTTGGTTTAACTAAAGTACCAGCTGTATTCATGGACCTTATGAACCAAGTGTGTGAACCATACATTGACAAGTTTGTCATTGTTTTCATCGATGACATACTTATTTACTCAAAGAATGATCAAGAACACGAAGAACATTTAAGAAAAGTGCTAGATTTGTTGAGGAAAGAAAAATTGTACGCTAAGTTTTCAAAGTGTGCATTTTGGTTGGAAGAATTTCAATTCCTCGGATACATAGTGAACAAAGAAGGTATTCAGGTGGATCCAGCAAAGATTGAAACCATTGAAAAGTGGGAAACCCCAAAAACTCCGAAGCATATACGCCAATTTTTGGGACTGGCAGGTTACTACAGAAGGCTCATCCAAGATTTTTCCAAAATAGCAAAACATTTGACTGTATTAACGCATAAAGGGAAGAAATTTGAATGGAAGGATGAGCAGGAGAAAGCGTTTCAATTGTTGAAGAAAAAGTTAACTACGGCACCTATATTGTCATTGCCTGAAGGGAATGCTGATTTTGTGATATATTGTGACGCCTCAAAGCAAGGTCTCGGCTGTGTATTAATGTAAAGAATGAAGGTAATTTCTTATGCGTCTAGACAATTGAAGATTCACGAGCAAAAATATACGACTCACGATTTGGAATTGGGCGTTGTTGTTTTTGCATTAAAGACTTGGAGGTACTACCTACATGGGGTCAAAAGTATTATATATACCGACCACAAAAGTCTCCAACATATATTTAATCAGAAATAACTGAACATGAGGCAACGTAGGTGGAATGAACTATTGAATGATTACGACTTTGAGATTCATTACCACCCGGGGAAGGCAAATGTGGTAGCCGACGTCTTGAGCAGAAAGGATAGAGAACCTATACGAGTAAAAGCTATGAATATAATTATTCATACTAACCTTACTACTCAAATAAAAGAGGCGCAACAGGGAGTTTTAAAAGAGGAAAATTTGAAGAATGAAATACCCAAAGGATCAGAGAAACATCTTAATATTCGGGAAGACGGAACCAGGTATAGAGCTGAAAGAATTTGTGTACCAAAGTTTGGAGATGTGAGATAAATGGTACTTAAGGAAGCACATAAAACCAGATACTCAATACATCCCGGAGCGGGAAAGATGTACAAAGATCTCAAGAAGCACTTTTGGTGGCCGGGTATGAAAGCCGATATTGCTAGATATGTGGGAGAATGTTTGATGTGTTCTAAGGTCAAAGCGGAACATCAAAAACCATTAGGTCTACTTCAATAACCTGAAATCCCAGAATGGAAATGGAAAAACATTACCATGGATTTTATTACTAAATTGCCAAGGGCTGCAAGTGGTTATGATACTATTTGGGTAATAGTCGATCGTATCACCAAGTCAGCACACTTTCTGCCAATGAGAGAAGATGATAAAATGGAGAAGTTGGCGAGATTATACTTGAAGGAAGTTGTCTCTAGACATGGAATACCAATCTCTATTATCTCTGATAGAGATGACAAATTTGTTTCAAAGTTTTGGCAGACATTACAACAAGCATTGGGAACTCGTCTAGACATGAGTACTGCCTATCATCCACAAACCGATGGGCAGAGCGAAAGGATGATACAGACTCTTGAAGACATGCTACGAGCATGTGTTATTGATTTTGGAAACGGCTGGGATCGACATCTACCATTAGCAGAATTTTCCTACAACAACAGTTACCACTCGATTATCGAAATGGCACCGTTCGAAGCACTTTATGGTAGAAAGTGCAAATATCTAATTTGTTGGAATGAACTGGGGGATAGACAGATTACGGGTCCAGAGATAATCCAAGAAACTACAGAGAAAATCATCCAAATTCAACAACGGTTGAAAACCGCTCAGAGTCGACAAAAGAGCTACGCGGACCTTAAAAGGAAAGATATAGAATTTGAAATTGGAGAGATGGTCATGCTTAAGGTTTCGCCTTGGAAAGGCGTTGTTCGATTTGGTAAACGGGGGAAATTAAATCCAAGATACATTGGACCATTCAAGATTTTGATCGTGTCGGACCAGTAGCCTACCGACTTGAATTACCTCAACAACTCGCCAATGTACATAATACCTTTCACATTTCGAATCTGAAGAAGTGCTTAGCTAAAGAAGATCTCACCATTCCTTTAGACGAAATTAAAATCAATGAAAAACTACAATTCATTGAAGAACCTGTCGAGATAATGGATCGTGAGGTTAAAAGGCTCAAGCAAAACAAGATACCAATCGTCAATGTTCGATGGAATGCTCGTAGGGGACCCGAGTTCAACTGGGAGCGTGAAGATCAAATGAAGCTGAAATACCCATACCTATTTCCAGAAGATTCGTCAACACCTTCAATAGCTTAAAATTTTGGGACGAAATTTATTTAACGGGTAGGTACTGTAGTGACCCGAACTTTTCCATGTTATATATATATATATATATATATATATATATATATATATATATATATATATATATATATATATATATATATATATATATATATAATGAAATTAGTATATTTACAAGATTAAATGTTTTCAACATGTTAAGCAATCAAACTTGTTAAGACTTGATTATTTGAAATGAGTTTCATGTAGACAATCGACCACCCAAGTTGACCGGCAATTCACGAACATTAAAACTTGTAGAAACTATATATTGATATTTATATGGACATATATATATATATATATATATATATATATATATATATATATATATATATATATATATATATATATATATATAGTTAACATGATTTTATGATAGTGTATATATATATATATATATATATATATATATATATATATATATATATATATATATATATATATATATATATATATATATATATATATATATATATATATATATATAGTTAACATGATTTTATGATAGGTAAGTATTTCACTAGGTATATTAATTTTGAGTTATATACATAAAATGAGACTATTGAATTAAGAAACTCGAAACGATATATATAACGATTATCGTTATGACAACGTCTTACCAAGTACATATGTATCATATTAAGATATTGTTACACTATATTTAACATGATAAAATGATAATTATTTATATCATTAAGTATGTTAACAATGAACTACATATGTAAAACAAGACTACTAACTTAAGGATTTCAAAACGAGTTATATATATAACGATTATCGTTGTAACGACATTTTAATATATATATCGTATTAAGATATATTCATACACCATGTTATCATGATAATATGATAATTTAACATCTCACTAAATATAATAAACAATGGGTTA
Source organism: Rutidosis leptorrhynchoides (assembly GCF_046630445.1). Taxonomy (NCBI): domain Eukaryota; kingdom Viridiplantae; phylum Streptophyta; class Magnoliopsida; order Asterales; family Asteraceae; genus Rutidosis; species Rutidosis leptorrhynchoides. The sequence continues at coordinate 672,288,124 of NC_092334.1, forward strand.
ACTACATTAAATAAGATCGTTACCTTAAAGGTTTCAAAAACAACACTTACATGTAACGACTAACGATGACTTAACGACTCAGTTAAAATGTATATACATGTAGTGTATTAAGATGTATTAATACACTTTTGGAAGACTTCAAGTCACATATCAAAACACTCATACTTATCAAAGTTGGTCACAATTACAATCTCATTCGTTTTCATCAACAATTCTACTCGTATGCACCCGTATTCGTACTCGTACAATACACAGCTTCTAGATGTATTTACTATTGATATATACACTCCAATGATCAGCTCTTAGCAACCCTTGTGAGTCACCAACACATGTGGGAACCATCATTTGGCAACTAGCATGACTTATGAAAAAGGAAACAAAACAAGAACTTCTTTTAAACCTACTCACCCTTCACCACTCACCACCCACTCCATTTCACTTCCAATTCTCTTTCTAATTCTCTCTCAACACCTACACACACTTATGAACGAATTTTTCCAGTAACTAATCATCATCTTCATCAAAAATTACTTCAAGAATCAAGCTATAATCATCATAGGAAGAACACTTCAAAAATCCTTTCAAGTTTACTAGTTTACTTCCAAGCTTTCTAATCCATTCCAAGTAATCATCTAAGATCAAGAAACCTTTGTAATTTATAGTAGGTTATCTTTCTTATTCAAGGTAATATTCATATTCAAACTTTGATTCGATTTCTATAACTATAAGCTATCTTAATTCGAGTAAAAATCTTACTTGAACTTGTTTTTGTGTCATGATCCTACTTCAAGAACTTTCAAGCCATCCAAGATGATTTGAAGCTAGATCATTTCTTATCACTTCCAGTAGGTTTACCTACTAAAATTGAGGTAGTAATGATGTTCATAACATCATTCGATTTATATATATATAACTATCTTATTCGAAGATTTAAACTTGTAATCACTAGAACATAGTTTAGTATATTATAAACTTGTTCGCAAACAAAGTTAATCCTTCTAAATTAACTTTTAAAATTAACTAAACACATGTTCTATATCTATATGATATGTTAACTTAATTATTTAAAACCTGGAAACACGAAGAACACCGTAAAACCGGATATACGCCGTCGTAGTAAAACCGGGGGCTGTTTTGGTTTGGATAGTTAAAAACTATGATAAACTTTGATTTAAAAGGTATTCTTCTGGGAAAATGATTTTTGCTTATGAACATGAAACTATATCTAAAAATCATGGTTAAACTCAAAGTGGAATTATGTTTTCCAAAATGGTCATCTAGACGTCGTTCTTTCGACTGAAATGACTTCCTTTACAAAAATGACTTGTATCCTGTATTTCCGACTATAAACTTATACTTTTTCTGTTTAGATTCATAAAATTAAGTTCAATATGAAACCATAGCAACTTGAATCACTCAAACCGGATTTAAAACGAAGAAGTTATGGGTAAAACAAGATTGGATAATTTTGCTTGTTGTAGCTACGTGAAAATTGTAACAAATCTATACAAATCATAACTTAACTAACTTATATTGTATTATACATGTATTCTAACATATATTATGTAATGTTGGGATACCATAGACAAGAATACAATGTTTTGACATATCATATCGACCCATCTATATATATTATTTGGAACAACCATAAACACTCTATATGCAGTAATGCTGGAGTTAGCTATACAAGGTTGAGGTTGATTCCAAAAATATATATACTTTGAGTTGTGATCGAGTCTGAGACTTGTAGACACTGGGTTGTGGATTGATTCGAGATAATATATATTGCTTTATTTCTGTACATCTAACTGTTGACAACTAGTTGTAGGTTACTAACGAGGACTGCTGACTTAACAAACTTAAATCATTAAAACGCAATAAAAATGTTGTAAATATATTTTGATCATACTTTGATATATATGTACATATTTGTTATAGGTTCGTGAATCAACCCGTGGCCAAGTCTTACTTCCCGACGAAGTAAAAATCTGTGAAAGTGAGTTATAGTCCCACTTTTAAAATCTAATATTTTTGGGATGAGAATACATGCAGCTTTATAAATGTTTTACAAAATAGACACAAGTAGATGAAACTACTTTCTATGGTTGAATGATCGAAGCCGAATATGCCCCTTTTTTCTTGGTATCCTAAGAATTAGTAAACCAGTCTACTAATTGACGCCAATCCTAAAGATATATCTATTGGGCCCAACAAACCCCATCCGTTGTAGCGGATGCTTTAGTACTTCGAGTTTTTATATCATGTCCGATGGATGTCTCGGAATGATGGGGATATTCTTATATGCATCTTGTTAATGTCGGTTACCAGGTGTTCACCATATGAATGATTTTAATCTCTATGTATGGGATGATGTTTACGAAAAATGGAAATATGAAATCTTGTGGTCTATTATTACGATTGATAAATATATAGGTTAAACCTATAACTCACCAACATTTTTGTTGACGTTTTAAACATGTTTATTCTCAGGTAATTGTTAAGAGCTTCCGCTGTTGCATACTAAATTAAGGACAAAATTTGGAGTCCATGCTTGTATAATATAGTTTGAAAACTGCATTCGAAGACATATATTGTTGTGTAATATTATTGTAAACCATTATGTAATGGTCGTGTGTGAACGCTATATTTTGATTATTATTATTTGATAATCGTCGTAATATTTTAAACCTTTTTCGATAAAATAAAGGTTATGGTTGTTTTAAAAATCGAATGCAGTCTTTGAAAAATGTCTCATATAGAGGTAAAAACCTCGCAATGAAATCAATTAATATGGAACGTTTATAATCAATATGAACGGGACATTTCAATCTTTGTTATCACCAGAATGAAAACAGAAATTGACGCAGCAACAGAAGCACAAAACAGTGACAATAATCTTAATAAAAATGGCGGTTTGATGGTTCAAAATGAAACAGAAAGATAGCATAGCAGCAGCAAGAAGGATAGCATAGCAACAGCAAGAGTAATCAATCATCTTGTTTTAAATCGATTAGCAGTTTCCAAATATTATTGGGTATCAGTCTGGTTTAATCACACAGAAGGAGAAAAGAAAAACAATGCCTGAACAGGGATGACCCAAAAGCGTGAATCGAGCATTTGATGTATAAAATACATTGAAACATATCTCTTGGGCAGTGATAAATGTCATATGTGAAGCACTTAGATTCATACAGCCACAAAAGGAAAATTCAAGCAAAGAACCGGAACCGTTTCATATTATTGGACTCAAAATCGAAAATCAAAATCTAAAGAGTTTTAGCTTTTGATTTCTTCACATGACCTGCTTCAAATCACTAATATAATACTCGTAGAATATCAATTGAACTTGAAACAACCTCCAGTATCCCAATTTGAACGAAGAATTTCGGTTTGACTTTTAGCCATAAATCATTGACTATCAAATTAACATTCGATTTGATAAATCAGAGCATGAAAATTTACAGAGAGCTTCATTAGATGATTCATAACAAATCGGCGTTATTAGATTTTGGGGTTTGATTCGAAAATGGATTGTGGATTAAAACATGTCGCGGATAGAGTTTTGGGTTTGTTTCTTTAATTTCTGTTGGATTTCACGAATAGCAGTGGAGGATATATAATATGTAAGTGATTGATCGTATGCAGTAACAATAATTGATTGAAGGTTGGATTGTATTGATCATGGTCGACCGGGAAGCACGGGTAGGGGATGAAACGAACAGGGAAGAAAAAGAAAAAATAAAGCAGATATATACAGTAGATAGGGATATGTCACCGATTTAGTTAAATTATTTATTTTTATATATTATATTTAATATTAATACTAAATAAATACAATAACAATAATATTGTTATTGTTAATATTAATAATAATAATAATAATAATAATAATAATAATAATAATATTAATGATAATGATAATAATGATAAAAATAATAATAATTATATTGATAATAATTATAATAATCTTAATGATAATTTTTGTAATAATATTAATGATAATAAAATAATAAAAATATAATAATACTAATTCAATCATTAAACAACTATAATTAATTACTCCGTATAAACTTATAGCTAACATTAAATAAAATAAATACTTTATAACAGTTAACAATAATTATTAACTCAAACATAGCGTAACTAATTAAAGCCCACAACAATTACATCAATTAAGACAAAGTTTTATTGTATTCACCAAATCTTACGTTTAAAACATAATTACTCTGTTTCATTTATGATTTTCTATTCATGAGCTCTTAAATAATTGATGGATAATTAAAAGGTTTGATTCATCACGGGCCACCAGTTCAGGTCATAAAAATGTCATTTTAATAATAATATCATATATTATTTTATTTACATAATTAATTAATTCATATAATATTTTAAATTATATTTTCAGTTATTATTTATATATACATACACATACATATCAATTTACAAATAGTTGTTCGTAAATCGTCGGGAATGGTCGAAGGTCAAATGAATTCATAACATAGCAACCTTTTCTTATTAGCTTTTGCGCCTTCAAGTTACTAATAAGGTTTAGCTTCGTGTTGCTCTTTTCTCCGTACACCATTAAGGGTTTTCCTTCTTCTCGTACAATGCGATTTGCATTTTTGTAACATACGATCTCTGCTCTCTCCTTTTTCAACCAGTCCATGCCAATTATCACAACAAAACTCCCTAACTCTACTGGTATCAAATCAATCTTAAACGTTTCGCTAATTAGTTTAATTTCCCGATTCCGACATATTTTATCTGCTGAAATTAATTTACCTTTTGTTAATTCGAGTAAAAAATTTTTATTCATAGACGTCAATGGACCAGTCAATTTAGCACAAAAATCTCTACTCATATAGCTTCTATCCGCACCCGAATCAAATAAAACATAAGCAGGTTTTTCATCGATAAGAAACGTACCCGTAACAAGCTCTAGGTCTTCCTACGCTTCTTCCGTATTAATGTTAAAAACTCTCCCACGGCTTTGCCCATTATTATTTCCCTGGTTTGGGCACGTAGTTTTGTAGTGGCCCTTCTTTCCGCATCTGAAACAAATAATGTGGGCAGTATTTGTTCTTTTAATCACTGGTCCGAATTCTTCACACTTCGTTGCAGCATGACCCTTCCTATTACATTTGGTACATACTACTTCATAAAATTTACCCGGATAATATCCTTCACACCTATAACATGGAATTTTCTGATTGTTGTTGTCATTGTTGTTATTGAGATTGCTATTGGGATTGATGTGGTTGTTATTGTTGTTGGGGCGTTTGGTGAAGTTATTGTTGTTGGGAAGCTTGTTGTAGTTGTTGTTGGGATTGTGATTGTTATTGTTACGATTGATGTTGCGGTTGTTGGGATAGTTGTTGAGATTGTGGTTGTGATTGTTGTTGTTGTTGTATTGGTAACTCTTGTCACTGTTTTCCTCCCACTTTCTCTTGACTTTTTTCGTGTTGGCCTCTTCGGCCGCCTGTTCTTTAATCCTTCCCTCAATCTGATTTATGAGTTTGTGAGCCATTCGACTTGCCTTTTGTATAGAGGCGGGCTCGTGTGAACTCACATCTTCTTGAATCCTTTCTGGTAACCCTTTTACAAATGCGTCATTCTTTTCCTCTTCATCTTCGAACGCTGTTGGACACAATAGGCTCAACTCTGTGAATCGTCGTTCATACGTGGTGATGTCGAAACTTTGTGTTCGTAATCCTCTAAGCTCTACCTTAAGCTTATTGACCTCGTTTCTGGGACGATACTGCTCGTTCATCAAATGCTTGAATGCTGACCACGGTAGTGCGTAAGCAGCATCTTGTCCCACCTGCTCGAGATAGGTGTTCCACCATGTTAACGCAGTACCTGTGAAGGTATACGTAACGTACTTTACTTTGTCTTCTTCAGTACATTTACTTATGGCAAACACCGATTCAACCTTTTCGGTCCACCGTTTCAATCTGATTGGACCCTCGGTTCCATCGAATTGCAAAGGTTTGCCGGCAGTGAATTCTTTGTAGGAGCATCCTACACGAGTTCTTGTGGAATTTGTTCCACTGCTAGAACCAGAGTTATTGTTGTTATTTTGCATTGCGGCTTGCACCGCAGCTATGTTCGCAACAAGGAAAACACGGAAGTCTTCCTCGCTCATGTTCAAGTTCTGACGAGTAGTCTGTGCCATTTCCTTCAAAAATAGCCAAAAGAATTAAGTTAATCATATAAAATATTAAGAGTAGTCAATAGTATTTCGTAGCATAATATGAACTTATTTATAAAAGCTTTTTTATCATATTAGCGTTTTATAGTTTTAATTCGGGTAGTACCTACCCGTTAAGTTCATACTTAGTAGCTAATATACAATTCAACTACTACAATTCTATATGAAAAACTGATTACAATAATATTTCACATTCAAACTTATATACAATATTTTGCAAACTTACAATACCGCTATTTTACATATAGCATGAAATATAGTACATAAAAACTTTGATACAAAGCAGTTGCGAAGACAATTCTAGTTAATACGCAAGTCGTTCAACAAAGGCAATAAAGACACGTAATTTATATATATATATATATATATATATATATATATATATATATATATATATATATATATATATATATACATATACGTCCAAAAATAAGTCATGCATTCTGGTTTTACTAAGACTACTTCCCATCCTTGGTCTTGTGGAACATAACCGTTGTGGCCATTGACAAGACAACATGTTGTAACGTCGTCAAAGGGACGAAGGTTTCGTAATGCCCAACAGCCCCGTAACAATCTAAAAACCTTGTTTCTTACCCCAACTACTGAATCCGTCACTTGTGGGAAGATTTTATTTAAAAGTTGAAATACGATGTTCTTTTTCTCACTTTGGTGAGAAGTGAACATCACTAACCCGTAAGCATAACATGCTTCTTTATGTTGCATGTTAGCAGCTCTTTCTAAAGTTCGAAGTCCTATGTTGGGATATGTTGAGTCAAAATAGTTTTTTAACCCGTAGCGTAAAATTGCATTTGGGTTTCCCGCATTTAACGCTTTAAAGAAAACACGGTGTAACTTACGGTGTCCCCAATATGATATACCCCATCTTTCAAATGAAATCCTTTTATAAACTAAGGCATGCCTGGAACGTTCTTCAAATGTTCTACAAACTACTTTTGCCGTAAATAATTGTGCCGACGAATTCTGACCGACTTTAGACAAGATTTCATCAATCATGTCCCCGGGTAGGTCTTCTAAAATTTTTGGTTGTCTATCCTTAACGTCCATTGTGTTTTTATACTGTAAAACAGACGAGAATTAGATTCGTAAAAGATAATAATACAAAAAAATTTCACATACAACAAGAAAAGTACAAGCACACTTATTTTACATATTTTACACCTCATGATTACAATTCTTTATTCCGACTCACTAGTTTCTTCCTCTTCGGACCTGTTTCGTTTTGCTAATTTTCTAGGGATATATGATGTTCCTCTAATACGAGCTGTTGTTGTCACAAATGGTTTAGAAAAACCTGGTGGCTTAGAGGTTCCCGGGTTATTGTTACAACTTAAGAAATACGGGTGTTGACGATACATATAAAGTTCATCGGGGTTGGAATCAGGTTTCTCTATTTTGATGCCCTTTCCCTTATTATTTTCTTTTGCTTTTTCAAATTGGGTCGAGATAATTTCTATAACATCATCGGAATCCTCATCGGGATCCGATTCATCGAAAAATTGGTAATCTTCCCAATATTTTGCTTCCTCGGAGGAAAAACCATTGACCATTATTAATTTTGGTCCATTAGTTGAGGGTTTTCATTTATTTTTCTGTTTTTCAGTGGTTCTTAAAATTTCCCCCTCCGGAACCTCTTCTTCCGGTTCCTCCTCTTCTGGTTCCTCTTCTTCCGGTTCCTCTTCGGGAATTTGTGAATCTTCCCAAAATATATTCGACTCTTCATTATTATTAGGTGAGTCGATGAGATTTGTACTAGAGGTAGACATCTATCACACATTATCAAACACGTTAAGAGATTAATATATCACATAATATTTACATGTTAAATATATATAGTTTCCAACAAAAAGTGTTAAGCAATCGTTTTTAAAGAAAAATATACGGTCGAAGTCCAGACTCACTAATGCATCCTACATACTCGATAAGACACACTAATGTAAATTTCTGGTTCTGTAAGACCAACGCTCGGATACCAACTGAAATGTCCCGTTCATATCGATTTATAAACGTTCCATATTAATTGATTTCGTTGCGAGGTTTTGACCTCTATATGAGACGTTTTTCAAAGACTGCATTCGATTTTAAAACAAACCATAACCTTTATTTTATTGATAAAGGTTTAAAAATATTACTACGATTATCAAATAATGATAATCTAAAATATAGCGTTTTCACACGATTATTATATAATGGTTTACAATAATATTACACATCAATTTAAGTCTTCGAATGCAGTTTTTAAACAATATTATACAAGCATGCTGACTCCAACTCTTGTCCATAAATTAGCATGCTACAGCGGAAGCTCTTAATAATCACCTGAGAATAAACATGCTTTAAACGTCGACAAAAATGTTGGTGAGTTGTAAGACCCAAATATTTATTGTACATAATGTATTTATGGTGTACGATGCGTGTATGAAGTGTACGTGTTGCTTGCTCGAACGCCGAAGGAAACTGGACTTTGTCTGAAGTGACAAGGTGTGTACGTATCTTTTCAACCCCAAATAAAGTTTGTGTTGATGTTTCAAAGCCTTACTATTGGAAAGGAAATCTTATTACGTTTCTAACGATATTTGATTCATCAAAAACGGAGCTACGGTCAAAAAGTTATGGCCAAAACAAGTTTCTGAAAACTGACCTGTATGTTGGAGCGGCGCTCCACCTTTTGGCGCGGCGCGCCGAACCCGTCTGATGCAATTTTCAGCCTTTTTAAAAGGTTTAAATGAGGGGTACTTTGGTCTTTTCATTTAGGGTCGGTTTAGGGTCACCAAAACTGATCTGGAACTCCATTGGAGCTCATTTCTCACCCACACAAACACTCTCATCCGCATCTAGAGAGAGAGGAAGAGTTCTAGAGTGAGAGAGCTTGATTTGGAGAAGAATGAGTCGAATTCTCGCCAAAGCTCGGGATTTGAAGTTGTTCATCTCGCTCCTAGCAATGTTTTGGTAGTAATGGTAAGTTCTAACTCCGAATTACATTTGTTAGATTTGATATTCAAGTTAGGGTTTGAGTTTGATTTGTAGTGAAACCCTCTTAGATGATGAAATGGGTTTATGGTGACTAGTTATTCTTATCACTTGGCGGGTTTTGGATTGGTTGACGATTTGGCCTTGATTAGGCTTTAATCTTGAGTTTAATCACTAGGTTTAGTGATTATGGAAGTGTTGGAATCACTTTAGGTGAATTTGGGTTGACTAATTTTGACTTGAGTCAAAATTAGGGTTTGGTGATGATTATGACCCAAATTGTCGATTTAATAAGGTTTATAAACTTAAAATAGATTAAGTTGAAGTATAAAACCGAGTTAAATATGTTTTGGTGTCAAAACTCGCTAATGGCGCGATGTTGACTCCTTTGGGTCAAAATTAGGGTTTAAGTGTCATTTTGGGCAAAATAGGTGTTTAACACCTATGATTGGGTTTAATTGACATATTAGGACCATTCTCACTTATGTTAGTGATTATTGGTTAGTTTGGGCGCGGTTTGTGCTTGGAAGTGCATTTGGGTCGAAATTGCACTAGTTGTCAATTTGGGTTGATTTGTATATCCACCCTAATTGTGTTACTTGTTATGTAATAAATGGAATAGGTACATTCCATCGGCGATTGCGGACTTTGTTTTGGCATCCATCAAGACTTCAAGGTGAGTGTTAATATCCTATGTGCATATGTATGTGTAGGATGGGTGCGGGTTGGGTGAAGCGGTTCTCGGTTATAGAGATCACTTCACATATAGGTTCATGATGGCTCGGTTTGGCGGTCATCTTATTGTTTAGGGTAATGAACCTCGGTTAGTGTGGATTCATGATGACTCGGCCTATACGGTCGTCTTCTCGTAAGTTGTGAATTTCGGTTCGAGCGGATTCATGGTGACTCGGTTTATACGGTCATCTTATGGTTAAGGTTAAGTGGTTAACTTTGGGTTGTAGGTTCGGGGATATTATATTATCTTATGTTTTGATATTGATATGTTGTAGATAGCCCTTCGGGTGTAGCTTGGTAGTGTTGTTCATAACGTTGTGAGTGAACTTACATTGATGTTGTAGCTAGTGGTATCGCAATTGTACGGTAAGCTTAGTTTTGTTTGCTATATGCTCGGATGATCCGGTATGTGTTATTTGATATTGTGTGGCGTGTCCATTTTATGCATATATATGTATGTAGTATATTCTCACTCACTAAGCGTTAGCTTACCCTCTCGTTGTTGATTTTTTTTTAGATTGCATGGATGCGGAGGCTCGGGTAAGCGGGGACTAGTGGACTTGCGTAGTTGCTTTAGAAGGCTTGCTTTTAGATTGATTAGGATTGGGTAGCGTATCCCCAATTGCCATGCTCGGCCTTTATTTTGTATTACAAATCATTTGGTTGAAAACTTGTATTTTCGTACGAAAGTCGTAAAACGGCCGATGTGGGCCCGGTCTTCGTAAAACTAATTTTATTAATGGAACGTGTTAGTTCTACATATATTAATGTATGGTTAAAAGCGTTTTGTCTAAATATGTCGGGAAGTGGTCAAACATTTTCGCATTAATAAAACGCGCCGCGCCATATGCTGTTCCAGCAAAAAAAAATTAATTGATATTTCCGCGTGATCGTTTGTATTACGGGTTGGGATGTTACATGAGTTATAGGTTTAACGTATATATTTATTAAATCGTAATAATAGACCACAAGATTTCATATTTCCATTTCTCATAAACAACATGCAATCTGCATAAAAATCATTCATATAATGAACACCTGGTAACCGACCTTAACAGGATGTATATAAAATATCTCCATCATTCCGGGACTCTCATCGGATATGATAAATCGAAGTACTAAAGCATCCGTAACTCGGATGAGGCTTGTTGGGCCAAATAGATCTATCTTTAGGATTCGCGTCAATTGGTGGCAATTATAATAAACACCAATTCTTACGCTACCAAGCTAAAAGGGGGCATATTCGGTTCGATAATTCAACATAGAATGTAATTTTGATCACTTGTGTCTATTTTGTAAAACATTTATAAAACTGCATGTATTCTCATCCCAAAAATAATAGATTTTAAAAGTGTAACTATAACTCAATTTCACAGATTTTTCCTTTGTTGGAAATAAGACTTGGCCACTAGTCGATTCACGAACCTATAACAAATATGTACATATATATCAAAGTATGATTTAAATATATTCACAACATTTTTTATTACGTTTTTATGATTTAAGTTTGTTAAGTTAGCAGTCCTCGTTAGTAACCTACAACTAGTTGTCCACAGTTAGATGTGCTGAAATATATCAATATATATTATCTCAAATTAATCCACGACCCAGTGTATACAAGTCTCAGGCTAGATCACAACTCAAAGTAAATATAATATTTTGGAATCAACCTCAACCCTGTATAGCTAACTCAAACATTACTGCATATAGAGTGTTTATGGTTGTTCCGAAATATATATATATAGATGGGTCGATATGATATGTCAAAACATTGCATACGTGTCTATGGTATCCCAAGATTACATAATATGTATAATACAATATAAATTAGTTAGGATATGTTTAGTCTAGATTTGTTACAAAATTTTCGTAGCTAAAACTAGCAAATTTGTCCAATTTTGTTTTACCCGTCATTTCTTCGTTTCAAATCTGTTTTGAGTGATTCAAGTTGCTATGGTTTCATAATGAACTGAAATTTATGAAACTAAATAGAAAAAGTATAAGTTTATAGTAGGAAATACAGGTTACAAGTCATTTTTTAAAGAGGTAGTCATTTCCGTCGAAAGAACGACATCTTGATGACCATTTTGAAAAACATACTTCCACTTTGTGTTTAACTATGATTTTTGGATATAGTATTATGTTCATATGTAATATCATTTTTCCAGAAAACAAACTTCCAATTCAAAGATTAAGATAGTTTTTATTTTTCTAACCCAAAACAGCCCCCGGTTTTACTACGACGGCGTATGTCCGGTTTTACGGTGTTCTTTGTGTTTCCAATTTTTAAATCATTAAGTTAGCATATCATATAGATATAGAACATGTGTTTTGTTGATTTTAAAATTCAAGTTAGAAGGATTAACTTTGTTTGCGAACAAGTTTAGAATTAACTAAACTATGTTCTAGTGATTACAAGTTTAAATCTTCGAATAAGATAGCTTTATATGTATGAATCGAATGATGTTATGAACATCATTACTACCTCAAGTTTCGTGGATAAACCTACTGGAGAAGAGAAAAATAGATCTAGCTTCAAAGGATCCTTGGATGGCTTGAAAGTTCTTGAAGTAGAATCATGACACGAAAACAAGTTCAAGTAAGATTTCCACTCGAAATAAGATTGTTATAGTTATAGAAATTGAATCAAAGTTTGAGTATGAGTATTACCTTAAATTAGAAAGATATCTTACTGTAAATAAGAAAGATTTCTTGAGATTGGATGATCACTTGAAATGGATTTGCAAGATTGGAAGTAAGCTAGCAAGTTTGAAAGATTTCTTAAAGTGTTCTTGAATGGTTGTTTTTATGACGATTAAAGCTTGTAATTGAAGCTAAAAGATGGTGAAAATGCTTGGAGATGATCAAGTATGATGTTAGGAGTATTTTTAAATAGAATTTGGAGTGTAAGTATGAGAAAATGGAATGGAAAAATTGGGTGAAATCATAAAAACGGGATTACTTGTTATAAAGAAAAAAAAATCCTTAAGTTTGTTTTTAGCTCATTAGTCATACAAGTTGTTAAATAATGGTTCCACATGTTTTTGACTCTAAGATGGCTGCTAAGAATGAATGATTAAAGGTGTATATACCAATAGTAAATACATCTAGAAGCTGTGTATTGTACGAGTACGAATACGGGTACATACGAGTAGAATTGTTGATGAAAATGAATGAGAATGTAATTGTGAGCATTTTTGCTAAGTAGAAGTATTTTGATGTGTGTCTTGAAGTCTTTCAAAAGTGTACTAATACATATTAGTACACTACATGTATATACATTTTAACTGAGTTGTTAAGTCACTGTTAGTCGTTACATGTAAGTGTTGTTTTGAAACCTTTAAGTTAACGATCTTGTTAAATGTAATTAATCCATTGTTATAATACTTAAATAAGATGTTAAATTGTTATGTTATCATAATAACATTGTGTGTAAATATATCTTAACATCATATATATTTGTTAAAATACTATTACAACGATAATCGTTACATATATGTCTCTTTTCGAAATCCTTAATTTAGTAGTCTTGTTTTTACATATGTAGTTCATTGTTAACACACTTATTGATTTACTTAATTATCATTTTATCATGTTAAATATAGTGTAACAATATCTTAATATGATACATATGTATTTAGTAAGACGTTTATATAACGATAATCGTTATATATATCCTTTTCGAGTTTCTTAAATCAATAATCTCATTTGTTTGTATATAACTCATTGTTAACATATTTATGGAGATACTTACTTATCATAATCTCATGTTAACCATATATATATATATCCATTTATATAACATCATGTAGTTTTTACAAGTTTTTAACGTTCGTGAATCGCCGGTCAACTTGGGTGGTCAATTGTCTATATGAAACTCATTTCAAATAATCAAGTCTTAACAAGTTTGATTGCTTATCATGTTGGAAACATTTAATCATGTAAATATCAATCTCATTTAATATATATAAACATGGAAAAGTTCGGGTCACTACAGTACCTACCCGTTAAATAAATTTCGTCCCGAAATTTTAAGCTGTTGAAGGTGTTGACGAATCTTCTGGAAATAGATGCGGGTATTTCTTCTTCATCTGATCTTTACATTCCCAGGTGAACTCGGGTCCTCTACGAGCATTCCATTGCACCTTAACGATTGGTATTTTATTTTGCTTAAGTCTTTTAACCTCACGATCCATTATTTCGACGGGTTCTTCGATGAATTGAAGTTTTTCATTGATTTGAATTTCGCCTACCGGAATAGTGAGATCTTTTTTAGTAAAACATTTCTTCAAATTCGAGACGTGGAAAGTGTTATGTACAGCCGCGAGTTGTTGTGGTAACTCAAGTCGGTAAGCTACCGATCCGACACGATCAATAATCTTGAATGGTCCAATGTACCTTGGGTTTAATTTCCCCCGTTTACCAAATCGAACAACGCCTTTCCAAGGTGAAACCTTAAGCATGACCATCTTTCCAACTTCAAATTCTATGTCGTTTCTTTTAATGTCCGCGTAACTCTTTTGTCGACTTTGGGTGGTTTTCAACCGTTGTTGAATTTGAATGATCTTCTCAGTAGTTTCTTGAATTATCTCCGGACCCGTAATCTGTCTATCCCCCACTTCACTCTAACAATTTGGAGACCTGCACTTTCTACCATAGAGTGCTTCAAACGGCGCCATCTCAATACACGAATGGTAACTGTTGTTGTAGGAAAACTCTGCTAATGGTAGATGTCGATCCCAACTGTTTCCAAAATCAATAACACATGCTCGTAGTATGTCTTCAAGCATTTGTATCGTCCTTTCACTCTGCCCATCAGTTTGTGGATGATAGGCAGTACTCATGTCTAGACGAGTCCCTAATGCTTGTTGCAACGTCTGCCAGAATCTTGAAACAAATCTGCTATCCCTATCAGAGATAATAGAGACTGGTATTCCATGTCCGGAGACAACTTCCTTCAAGTATAGTCGTGCTAACTTCTCCATTTTATCATCTTCTCTCATTGGCAGAAAGTGTGCTGACTTGGTGAGACGATCGACTATTACCCAAATAGTATCATAACCACTTGCAGTCCTTGGCAATTTAGTAATGAAATCCATGGTAATATTTTCCCATTTCCATTCCGGGATTTCAGGTTGCTAAAGTAGACCTGATGGTTTCTGATGTTCAGCTTTGACCTTAGAACACGTCAAACATTCTCCTACGTATTTAGCAATATCGGATTTCATACCCGACCACCAAAAGTATTTCTTGAGATCTTTGTACATCTTTCCCGCTCTGGGATGTATTGAATATCTGGTTTTATGTGCTTCCTTAAGTATCTTTTCTCTCACATCTCCAAACCTTGGTACCCAAATTCTTTCAGCTCTATATCGAGTTCCGTCTTCCCGAATATTAAGGTGTTTCTCCGACCCTTTGGGTATTTCATTTTTCAAATTCCCTTCTTTTACAACTCCCTGTTGCGCCTCCTTTATTTGAGTAGTAAGGTTAGTACGAATAATTATATTCATAGCTTTTACCTGTATAGGTTCTCTGTCCTTTCTACTCAAAGCGTCGGCTACCACATTCGCCTTCCCCGGGTGGTAACGAATCTCGAAATCGTAATCATTCAATAACTCAATCCATCTACGTTGCCTCATGTTTAGTTGTTTCTGATTAGATATGTGTTGAAGACTTTTGTGGTCGGTATATATAATACTTTTGACCCCATATAAATAGTGTCTCCAAGTCTTTAATGCAAAAACAACCGCCCCTAATTCCAAATCATGTGTCGTATAATTCTGCTCATGAATCTTCAATTGTCTAGACGCATAAGCAATTACCTTCATTCGTTGCATTAATACACAACCGAGACCTTGCTTTGAGGCATCACAATATATCACAAAATCATCATTCCCTTCAGGCAATGACAATATAGGTGTTGTAGTTAACTTTTTCTTCAACAATTAAAACGCTTTCTCCTGCTCATCCTTCCATTCGAATTTCTTCCTTTTATGCGTTAATGCAGTCAAGGGTTTTGCTAGTAACCAGCTAGTCCTAAAAATTGGCGTATATGTTTTGGAGTTTTCGGGGTTTCCCATTTTTCAACAGTTTCAATCTTCGCCGGATCCACCTGAATACCTTCTTTGTTCACTATGTGACCGAGGAATTGAACTTCTTCCAACCAAAATGCACACTTTGAAAATTTAGCGTACATTTTTTCTTTCCTCAACAACTCTAGCACTTTTCTCAATTGTTCTTCGTGCTCTTGATCATTCTTTGAGTAAATAAGTATGTCATCGATGAAAACAATGACAAACTTGTCAAGGTATGGTCCACACACTCGGTTCATGAGGTCCATGAACACAGCTGGTGCGTTAGTCAACCCAAACGGCATAACCATAAACTCGTAATGACCGTAACGCGTTCTGAAAGCACTCTTCAGAATATCATCCTCCTTCACCCGCATTTGATGATACCCAGAACGTAAATCAATCTTCGAATAAACTGACGAGCCTTGTAGTTGATCAGATTCTCGATAGTGGATAACGGTTCTTGATGGTAAGTTTGTTCAACTCTCGGTAGTCGATACATAACCTGAATGTACCATCCTTCTTTTTAACAAACAAAACAGGAGCTCCCCATGGTGATGTACATGGTCGTATGAAACCACGTTCTAAAAGTTCTTGTAGTTGGCTTTGGAGTTCTTTCATTTCACTGGGTGCGAGTCTGTATGGAGCATAAGCTATTGGTGCAGCTCCTGGTACAAGAACTATTTGAAATTCCACAGATCGGTGTGGAGGTAGTCCCGGTAATTCTTTCGGAAATACATCGGAAAATTCTTTTACGACGGGAACATCATTGATGTTCTTCTCTTCGGTTTGTATTTTCTCGACGTGTGCTAGAATGGCATAGCAACCTTTTCTTATTAGCTTTTGCGCCTTCAAGTTACTAATAAGGTTTAGCTTCGCGTTGCTCTTTTCTCCGTACACCATTAAGGGTTTTCCTTCTTCTCGTACAATGCGAATTGCATTTTTGTAACATACGATCTCTGCTCTCTCCTTTTTCAACCAGTCCATGCCAATTATTACATCAAAACTCCCTAACTCTACTGGTATCAAATCAATCTTAAACGTTTCGCTAACCAGTTTAATTTCTCGATTCCGACATATTTTATCTGCCGAAATTAATTTACCGTTTGCTAATTCGAGTAAAAATTTATTATTCATAGATGTCAATGGACCACTCAATTTAGCACAAAAATCTCTACTCATATAGCTTCTATCCGCACCCGAATCAAATAAAACATAAGCAGGTTTTTCATCGATAAGAAACGTACCCGTAACAAGCTCCGGGTCTTCCTGCGCTTCTTTCGCATTAATGTTAAAAACTCTCCCACGGATTTGCCCATTATTATTTCCCTGGTTTGGGCACGTAGTTTTGTAGTGGCCCTTCTTTCCGCATCCGAAACAAATAATGTGGGCAGTATTTGTTCTTTTAGTCACTGGTCCGAATGCTTCACACTTCGTTGCAGCATGACCTTTCCTATTACATTTGGTACGTACTACTTCACAAAATTTACCCGGATGATATCCTTCACACCTATAACATGGAATTTTCTAATTGTTGTTGTCATTGTTGTTATTGAGATTGCTATTGGGATTGATGTGGTTGTTATTGTTGTTGGGGCGTTTGGTGTGTAGTGACCCGAACTTTTCCATGTTTATATATATATTAAATGAAATTGTTATTTACATGATTAAGTGTTTCCAACATGTTAAGCAATCAAACTTGTTAAGACTTGATTAATTGAAATAGGTTTCATATAGACAATTGACCACCCAAGTTGACCGGCGATTCACGAACGTTAAAACTTGTAAAAACTATATGATGACATATATATGGATATATATATAGTTAACATGATATTATGATAAGTAAACATATCATTAAGTATATTAGCAATGAACTATATATGTAAAAACAAGACTACTAACTTAATGATTTTGAAACGAGACATATATGTAACGATTATCGTTGTAACGACATTTAATGTATATATATCATATTAAGATATATTAATACATCATGATATCATGATAATGTAATAATTTAACATCTCATTTGATTTAATAAACAATGGGTTAACAACATTTAACAAGATCGTTAACCTAAAGGTTTCAAAACAACACTTACATGTAACGACTAACGATGACTTAACGACTCAGTTAAAATGTATATACATGTAGTGTTTTAATATGTATTCATACACTTTTGAAAGACTTCAAGACACTTATCAAAATACTTCTACTTAACAAAAATGCTTACAATTACATCCTCGTTCAGTTTCATCAACAATTCTACTCGTATGCACCCGTATTCATACTCGTACAATGCACAGCTTTTAGATGTATGTACTATTGGTATATACACTCCAATGATCAGCTCTTAGCCGCCCATGTGAGTCACCTAACACATGTGGGAACCATCATTTGGCAACTAGCATGAAATATCTCATAAAATTACAAAAATATGAGTAATCATTCATGACTTATTTACATTTAAACAAAATTACACATTCTTTATATCTAATCCATATACCAACGACCAAAAACACCTACAAACACTTTCATTCTTCAATTTTCTTCATCTAATTAATCTCTCTCAAGTTCTATCTTCAAGTTCTAAGTGTTCTTCATAAATTCTACAAGTTCTAGTTTCATAAAATCAAGAATACTTCCAAGTTTGCTAGCTTACTTCCAATCTTGTAGAGTGATCATCCAACCTCAAGAAATCTTTATTATTTACAGTAAGATATCTTTTTAATAAAAGGTAATACTTATATTCAAACTTTGATTCAATTTCTATAAATATAACAATCTTATTTCGAGTGGAAATCTTACTTGAACTTGTTTTCGTGTCATGATTCCGCTTCAAGAACTTTCAAGCCATCCAAGGATCCTTTGAAGCTAGATCCATTTTTCTCATTTCCAATAGCTTTATCCAGAAAATTTGAGGTAGTAATGATGTTCATAACATCATTCAATTCATACAGATAAAGCTATCTTATTCGAAGGTTTAAACTTGTAATCACTAGAACATAGTTTAGTTAATTCTAAACTTGTTCGCAAACAAAAGTTAATCCTTCTAACTTGACTTTTAAAATAAACTAAACACATTTTCTATATCTATATGATATTCTAACTTAATGATTTAAACCTGGAAACACGAAGAACACTGTAAAACCGGACATACGCCGTCGTAGTAACACCGCGGGCTGTTTTGGGTTAGTTAATTAAAAACTATGATAAACTTTGATTTAAAATTTGTTCTTCTGGGAAAATGATTTTTCTTATGAACATGAAACTATATCCAAAAATCATGGTTAAACTCAAAGTGGAAGTATGTTTTCTAAAATGGTCATCTAGACGTCGTTCTTTTGACTGAAATGACTACCTTTACAAAAATGACTTGTAACTTATATTTCTAACTATAAACATATACTTTTTCTATTTAGATTCATAAAATAGAGTTCAATATGAAACCATAGCAATTTGATTAACTCAAAACGGATTTAAAATGAAGAAGTTATGGGTAAAACAAGATTGGATAATTTTTCTTGTTGTAGCAACATGAAAATTGGTAACAAATCTATATTAATCATATCCTAGCTAACTTATATTGTATTATACATGTATTCTAATATATTATGTAATCTTGGGATACCATAGACACGTATGCAAATGTTTTGACATATCATATCGACCCATGTGTATATATTATTTGGAACAACTATAGACAGTCTATATGCAGTAATGTGGGAGTTAGCTATACAGGGTTGAGGTTAATTCCAAAAATATATATACTTTGAGTTGTGATCTAGCCTGAGACGTGTATACACTGGGTCGTGGATTGATTCAAGATAATATATATCAATTTTTTTCTGTACATCTAACGTTGGACAACTAGTTGTAGGTTACTAACGAGGACAGCTGACTTAATAAACTTAAAACATCAAAATTTATTAAAAGTGTTGTAAATATATTTTGAATATACTTTGATATATATGTACATATTTGTTATAGGTTCGTGAATCGACCAGTGGCCAAGTCTTACTTCCCGACGAAGTAAAAATCTGTGAAAGTGAGTTATAGTCCCACTTTTAAAATCTAATATTTTTGGGATGAGAATACATGCAGGTTTTATAAATGATTTACAAAATAGACACAAGTACGTAAAACTACATTCTATGGTTGAATTATCAAAATCGAATATGCCCCTTTTTATTAAGTCTGGTAATCTAAGAATTAGGGAACAGACACCCTAATTGACGCGAATCCTAAAGATAAATCTATTGGGCCTAACAAACCCCATCCAAAGTACCAGATGCTTTAGTACTTCGAAATTTATATCATATCCGAAGGGTGTCCCGGAATGATGGGGATATTCTTATATATGCATCTTGTTAATGTAGGTTACCAGGTGTTCACCATATGAATGATTTTTATCTCTATATATGGGATGTATATTGAAATATGAAATCTTGTGGTCTATTGTTACGATTTGATATATATAGGTTAAACCTATAACTCACCAACATTTTTGTTGACGTTTAAAGCATGTTTATTCTCAGGTGAATATTAAGAGCTTCCGCTGTTGCATACTAAAATAAGGACAAGATTTGGAGTCCATGTTTGTATGATATTATGTAAAAACTGCATTCAAGAAACATATGTCGATGTAATATATTTCTATTGTAAACCATTATGAAATGGTCGTGTGTAAACAGTATATTTTAGATTATCATTATTTGATAATCTACGTAATGCTTTTGAAACCTTTATTGATAAAATAAAGGTTATGGTTGTTTTAAAAATGAATGCAGTCTTTGAAAAACGTCTCATATAGAGGTCAAAACCTCGCAACGAAATTAATTAATATGGAACGTTTATAATCAATATGAACGGGACATTTCATGGTGAAGTTATTGTTGTTGGGACGCTTGTTGTAGTTGTTGTTGGGATTGCGATTGTTGTTGTTGTGATTGATGTTGCGGTTGTTGGGATAGTTGTTGCGATTGTGGTTGTGATTGTTGTTGTTGTTGTATTGGTAACTCTTGTTACTGTTTTCCTCCCACTTTCTCTTGAGTTGTTTCGTGTTAGCCTCTTCGACCGCCTGTTCTTTAATCCTTCCCTCAATCTGATTTATGAGTTTGTGAGCCATTCGACTTGCCTTTTGTATGGAGGCGGGATCGTGTGAACTCACATCTTCTTGAATCCTTTCTGGTAACCCTTTTACAAATGCGTCAATCTTCTCCTCTTCATCTTCGAACGCTCTTAGACACAATAGGCTCAACTCTGTGAATCGTCGTTCGTACGTGGTGATGTCGAAACTTTGCGTTCGTAATCCTCTAAGCTCTACCTTAAGCTTATTGACCTCGTTTCTGGGACGATACTGCTCATTCATCAAGTGCTTGAATGCTGACCACGGTAGTGCGTAAGCAGCATCTTGTCCCACCTGCTCGAGATAGGTGTTCCACCATGTTAACGCAGTACCTGTAAAGGTATACGTAGCGTACTTTACTTTGTCTTCTTCAGTACATTTACTTATGGAAAACATTGATTCAACCTTTTCGTTCCACCGTTTCAATCCGATTGGACCCTCGGTTCCATCGAATTCCAAAGGTTTGCAGGCAGTGAATTCTTTGTAGGAGCATCCTACACGAGTTCTTGTGGAATTTGTTCCACTGCTAGAACCGGAGTTATTGTTATTATTTTGCATTGCAGCTTGCCCCACAGCTATGTTCACAGCAAGGAAAACATGGAAGTCTTCCTCACTCATGTTCAAGTTCTGACGAGTAATCGGTGTCATTTCCTTCAAAAATAGCCAAAAGAATTAAGTTAATCATATAGAATATTAAGAGTAGTCAATAGTATTTCGTAGCATAATATGAACTTATTTATAAAAGCTTTTTCTTCATATTAGCGGTTTATAGTTTTAATTCGAGTAGTACCTACCCGTTAAGTTCATACTTAGTAGCTAATATACAATTCAACTAATACAATTCTATATGAAAAACTGATTACAATAATATTTCACATTAAACTTATATACAATATTTTGCAAACTTACAATACCGCTATATTACATATAGCATGAAATATAGCACATAAAAACTTTGATACAAAGCAGTTGCGAAGACAATTCTAGTTAATACGCAAGTCGTTCAACAAAGGCAATAAAGACACGTAATTCATACGTCCAGAAACAAGTCATGCATTCTGGTTTTACTAAGACTACTTCCCATCCTTGGTCTTGTGGAACATAACTGTTGTAGCCGTTGACAAGACAACATGTTGTAACGTCGTCAAAGGGACGAGGGTTTCGTAATGCCCAACAGTCCCGTAACAATCTAAAAACCTTGTTTCTTATCCCAACTACTGAATCCGTCACTTGTGGGAAGGTTTTATTTAAAAGTTGAAATTCGATGTTCTTTTTCTCACTTTGGTGAGAAGCGAACATCACTAACCTGTAAGCATAACATGCTTCTTTATGTTGCATGTTAGCAGCTCATTCTAAAGTTCGAAGTCCTATGTTGGGATATGTTGAGTCAAAATAGGTTTTTAACCCGTAGAGTAAAATTGAATTTGGGTTTCCCGCATTTAACGCTTTAAAGAAAACCAGGCGTAACTTACGGTGTCCATAATGTGATATACCCCATCTTTGAAATGAAATCCTTTTATAAACTAAGGCATGCCTGGAACGTTCTTCAAATGTTCTACAAACTACTTTTGCCGTAAATAATTGTGCCGACGAATTCTAACCGACTTTAGACAAGATTTCATCAATCATGTCCCCGGGTAGGTCTTCTAAAATTTTTGGTTGTCTATCCTTAACGTCCATTGTGTTTTTATACTGTAAAATAGACGAGAATTAGATTCGTAAAAGATAATAATACAAGCAATTTTCACATACAACAAGAAAAGTACAAGCACACTTATTTTACATATTTTACAATTAATGATTACAACTCTTTATTCCGACTCACTGGTTTCTTCCTCTTCGGACCTGTTTCGTTTTGCTAATTTTCTAGGGATATATGATGTTCCTCTAATACGAGCCGTTGTTTTCATAAATGGTTTAGAAAAACCTGGTGGCTTTGAGGTTCCCGGGTTATTGTTACAATTTAAGAAATACGGGTGTAGACGATACATATAAGGTTCATCGGGGTTGGAATCAGGTTTCTCTATTTTGATGCCCTTTCCCTTATTATTTTCTTTTGCTTTTTCAAATTGGGTCGAGGTAATTTCTATAACATCATCGGAATCCTCATTGGGATCCGATTCATCGGAAAATTGGTAATCTTCCTAATATTTTGCTTCGTCAGCGGAAACACCATTGACCATTATTAATTTTGGTCCATTAGTTGAGGGTTTTCTTTTATTTTTCTGTTTTTCAGTGGTTCCTAAAATTTCCCCCTCCGGAACCTCTTCTTCCGGTTCCTCTTCTTCCGGTTCCTCCTCTTCCGGTTCCTCTTATTCCAGTTCCTCTTCTTCCGGTTCCTCTTCGGGAATTTGTGAATCTTTCCAAAATATATTTGACTCTTCATTATTATTAGGTGAGTCGATGGTATTTGACCTATAGGTAGACATCTATCACACATTATCAAACACGTTAAGAGATTAATATATCACATAATATTTACATGTTAAATATATATAGTTTCCAACAAAAAGTATTAAGCAATCGTTTTTAAAGAAAAATATACGGTCGAAGTCCAGACTCACTAATGCATCCTACATACTCGATAAGACACACTAATGTAAATTTCTGGTTCTGTAAGACCAACGCTCGGATACCAACTGAAATGTCCCGTTCATATCGATTTATAAACGTTCCATATTAATTGATTTCGTTGCGAGGTTTTGACATCTATATGAGACGTTTTTTAAAGACTGCATTCGATTTTAAAATAAACCATAACCTTTATTTTATTGATAAAGGCTTAAAAATATTACGACGATTATCAAATAATGATAATCTAAAATATAGCGTTTTCACACGATTGTTACATAATGGTTTACTATAATATTACACATCAATTTAAGTCTTCGAATGCAGTTTTTAAACAATATTATACAAGCATGCTGACTCCAACTCTTGTCCATAAATTAGCATACAACAGTGGAAGCTCTTAATAATCACCTGAGAATAAACATGCTTTAAACGTCAACAAAAATGTTGGTGAGTTATAGGTTTAACCTATATATTTCTCAAATCGTAATAATAGACCACAAGATTTCATATTTCCATTTCTCATAAACAACATGCAATCTGCATAAAAATCATTCATATGATGAACACCTGGTAACCGACCTTAACAGGATGCATATATAATATCCCCTTCATTCCGGGACTCTCATCGGACATGATAAATCGAAGTACTAAAGCATCCGTAACTCGGATGAGGCTTGTTGGGCCAAATAGATCTATCTTTAGGATTCGCGTCAATTAGTGGCAATTATAATAAACACCAATTCTTAGGCTACCAAGCTAAAAAGGGGCATATTCGGTTCGATAATTCCACATAGAATGTAATTTTGATCATTTATGTCTATTTTGTAAAACATTTATAAAACTGCATGTATTCTCATCCCAAAAATAATAGATTTTAAAAGTGGGACTATAACTCACTTTCACTGATTTTTCCTTTGTTAGAAATAAGACTTGGCCACTGGTCGATTCACGAACCTATAACAAATACGTACATATATATCAAAGTATGATTTAAATATATTCACAACATTTTTTATTACATTTTTATGATTTAAGTTTGTTAAGTTAGCAATCCTCGTTAGTAACCTACAACTAGTTGTCCACAGTTAGATGTGCTGAAATAAATCAATATATATTATCTCGAATCAATCCACGAACCAGTGTATACAAGTCTCAGGCTAGATCACAACTCAAAGTATATATAATATTTTAGAATCAACCTCAACCCTGTATAGCTAACTCAAACATTACTGCATATAGAGTGTCTATGGTTGTTCCGAAATATATATATAGATGGGTCGATATGATATGTCAAAACATTGCATAGGTGTCTATGGTATCCCAAGATTACATAATATGTATAATACAATATAAATTAGTTAGGATATGTTTAGTCTAGATCTGTTACAAAATTTCCGTAGCTAAAACTAGCAAATTTATCTAATTTTGTTTTACCCGTCATTTTTTCGTTTCAAATCCGTTTTGAGTGATTCAAGTTGCTATAGTTTCATAATGTACTGAAATTTATGAAACTAAATAGAAAAAGTATAATTTTATAGTCGGAAATACAGGTCACAAGTCATTTTTTAAAGAGGTAGTCATTTCCGTCGAAAGAACGACATCTTGATGACCATTTTGAAAAACATACTTCCACTTTGTGTTTAACCATGATTTTTGGATATAGTATCATGTTCATATGTAATATCATTTTTTCAGAAAACAAACTTCTAATTCAGAGATTAAGATAGTTTTTATTTTTCTAACCCAAAACAGCCCCCGGTTTCACTACGACGGCGTATGTCCGGTTTTACGGTGTTATTCGTGTTTCCAGGTTTTAAATCATTAAGTTATCATATCATATAGATATAGAACATGTGTTTAGTTGATTTTAAAAGTCAAGTTAGAAGGATTAACTTTGTTTGCGAACAAGTTTAGAATTAACTAAACTATGTTCTAGTGATTACAAGTTTAAATCTTCGAATAAGATAGCTTTATATGTATGAATCAAATGATGTTATGAACATCATTACTACCTCAAGTTTTGTGGATAAACCTACTGGAAAAGAGAAAAATAGATCTAGCTTTAAAGGATCCTTGGATGGCTTGAAAGTTCTTGAAGTAGAATCATGACACGAAAACAAGTTCAAGTAAGATTTTCACTCGAAATAAGATTGTTATAGTTATAGAAATTGAATTAAAGTTTGAGTATGAGTACTACCTTGAATTAGAAAGATATCTTACTGTAAATAAGAAAGATTTCTTGAGATTGGATGATCACTTGAAATGGATTTGCAAGATTGGAAGTAAGCTAGCAAGTTTGAAAGATTTCTTGAAGTATTCTTGAATGGTTGTTTTTATGATGATTAAAGCTTGTAATTGAAGCTAAAAGATGGTGAAAATGATTGGAGATAATCAAGTATGATGTTAGGAGTATTTTGAGCGAGAATTTGGAGTGTAAGTATGAGAAAATGGAATGGAAAAATTGGGTGAAATCATAAAAACGATATTACTTGTTATAAAGAAAAAAAAATCCTTAAGTTTGTTTTTAGCTGATTAGTCGTACAAGTTGTTAAATAATGGTTCCATATGTTTTTGACTCTAATATGGCTGCTAAGAATGAATGATTAAAGGTGTATATACCAATAGTAAATACATCTAGAAGCTGTGTATTGTACGAGTACGAATACGGGTACATACGAGTAGAATTGTTGATGAAAATGAATGAGAATGTAATTGTGAGCATTTTTGCTAAGTAGAAGTATTTTGATGTGTGTCTTGAAGTCTTTCAAAAGTGTACTAATACATATTAGTACACTACATGTATATACATTTTAACTGAGTTGTTAAGTCACCGTTAGTCGTTACATGTAAGTGTTGTTTTGAAACCTTTAAGTTAACGATCTTGTTAAATGTAATTAATCCATTGTTATAATACTTACATAAGATGTTAAATTGTTATGTTATCATAATAACATGGTGTGTAAATATATCTTAACATCATATATATTTGTTAAAATACTATTACAACGATAATCGTTACATATATGTCTCTTTTCGAAATCCTTAATTTAGTAGTCTTGTTTTTACATATGTAGTTCATTGTTAACACACTTAATGATTTACTTAATTATCATTTTATCATGTTAAATATAGTGTAACAATATCTTAATATGATACATATGTATTTAGTAAGACGTTTATATAACGATAATCGTTATATATATCCTTTTCGAGTTTCTTAAATCAATAATCTCATTTGTTTGTATATAACTCATTGTTAACATATTTATGGAGATACTTACTTATCATAATCTCATGTTAACCATATATATATATATATATATCCATTTATATAACATCATGTAGTTTTTACAAGTTTTTAACGTTCGTGAATCGCCGGTCAACTTGGGTGGTCAATTGTCTGTATGAAACTCATTTCAAATAATCAAGTCTTAACAAGTTTGATTGCTTATCATGTTAGAAACATTTAATCATGTAAATATCAATCTCATTTAATATATATAAACATGGAAAAGTTCGGGTCACTACACATAAGAGCCTACAACACATATTTGATCAGAAACAGCTCAACATGAGACAACGACGTTGGATGGAATTACTTAACGATTATAACTGCGAACTTCAATACCATCCGGGCAAAGCGAATGTTGTGGTGGATGCTTTAAGCAGAAAAGAGCGAGAGAAACCCCTCAGGGTTAAAGCGCTTAACATAGTTGTCTGTACGAATCTCACATCACAGATCCGCGAGGCACAACGAGAGGCCGTGAAGCAAGAGAACATCGATGTTGAATTTATCAAAGGGATGGATAAGAAATTTGACATCAAGGAGGACGGAACACGATACTTTGCTAATCTAATCTGGGTACCAAAGTTTGGTTAATTGAGAGAAATAGTGTTGGAGGAAGCACACAAGTCAAGGTACTCATTCATTCGGGATCAAATAAAATGTACCAAGATTTGAAGGCGTTTTATTGGTGGCCAAATTTGAAAGATCACATTACTACCTATGTCGGGAAGTGCTTGACTTGCGCTAAGGTCAAGGCTGAGCATCAGAAGCCATCAAGGTTATTAACTCAACTAGAGATTCTCCAGTAGAAATGGGAAGGTATTACAATGGATTTCATCACGAAACTGCCGAGAACGGTGGGAGGTTACGATACTATTTGGGTTATTGTGGATCGTCTCACTAAGTCTACATACTTCTTACCAATAAGAGAGACTGATAAGATGGAGAAGTTGGCTCAAGTCTAAATTAAGGAAGTCTTCTCTAGGCATGGAGTACCTATATCCATTATATCCGATCGCGACAGTAGATTCGCTTCCAGATTTTGGCAGTCACTACAGCAAGCAATGGGGACTCGTTTGGATATGAGTACAACATATCACCCCCAGACAGATGGACAAAGCGAACGGACTATTCAAACTTTAGAGGAAATGTTGCGATCATGTGTCATTGATTTCGAAAATGAATGGGATAAGTACTTACCACTAGCTGAGTTCTCATACAATAACAGCTACCATACGAGCATTAAAGCTGCACCTTTCGAAGCGTTGTACAGAAGGAAGTGTAGATCTCCCATGTGTTGGAGCGAATTGGGAGATAGTTAGTTGACAGGTCCTGAGATTATTCAGGAGACAACAGAGAAAGT
Source organism: Rutidosis leptorrhynchoides (assembly GCF_046630445.1). Classification (NCBI taxonomy): domain Eukaryota; kingdom Viridiplantae; phylum Streptophyta; class Magnoliopsida; order Asterales; family Asteraceae; genus Rutidosis; species Rutidosis leptorrhynchoides. The sequence goes on from NC_092334.1 coordinate 672,316,483, forward strand.
CCCACAGATTGAAGAACGATTGAGAACGGATCGAAGTCATCAAAAGAGTTACGCCGATGTTAGACGGAAGGATTTGGAATTTCAAGTTGGCAATAAAGTCATGATTAAAGTATCACCTTGGAAGGGTGTTATACGATTCGGGAAACGAGGTAAGTTGAGTCCTAGATATGTTGGATCGTTTGAGATAACTGAAAGGGTTGGACCAGTGGCTTACAGATTGAAACTTCCACAAGCACTCAGTGGTATACACGATACTTTTCACGTATCCAACTTGAAAAAGTGCTTAGCTGACGAGAATTTGATTATTCCTTTAGAGGAACTGCGTATCGATGACAAACTTCATTTCATTGAAGAACCTGTCGAAGTCTTGGGCTGTGAGGTCAAACAGTTAAAGCAAAGCAGAATTCCTATCGTTAAGGTTCAGTGGAACACGAGAAGAGGACCAGAATTCACGTGGGAGCATGAAGATCAAATGAGACAAAAGTACCCGCAACTGTTTTCGGAGGAAACTACTTCACCGGACGTTCACTAAAATCTTGGGACGAAATTTACAATAACAGGTGGGTAATGTAACAACCCTGCTTTTTCCGTCACTTCCGTTAACTTTCTGTTAGTTTATTTAACGGCGATTACTTGACTTTCTATGTATTTATATGTATTAAATACGTACTTGATCCTTGGAGAGTTATGATAATTAATATGGGTTAATATTAATTTGAAAATTTATTTCGGATAAAGAAATACAATAAAAACGATACGGTTTGGATAACTACTTTTTGAGCAACGAAACGCTCGGGTTTATTTTAATAATTATTTATATAATTATTAACTTTTTAAAAATATTAATTTATTGGGTTTTTAATGAATTAAACGTTTGGTTGCGTTTTAAAGATCGGTTTAGCGTTCCGGGCCTTCGGTACGTCTAAACGGCACTTGAAACGAGCCATGAGTACGCGTTTTTGCAAAAACGAGCCCGGGGACTCACCCCATGGGCCATTCGGCCGAACCCCATCCCCCCTCCCCTTGATGGACTTGTTTGGATTGTTAAATGACCCATTAAGTGTATTTAGGCCCTAACTAATTTAAATAAAAGACCACTAAAAGCTCATAACCTAATCACTTAGCAAAAACACAGCCGTGTTTTCTCTTCTCCTTCCTCTGTTGCTCGTCGATCATCACCCCACACACAACCACATCAATTTTTTGCTTTTTAGCTTGAACATTATAATGACCCGGATTTTTCCGATCGTTCTATACTTATAAGATTAATATTTACATAAATTAAACCTTACCAACATGATAAGCAATCTAAATTGTTGAGACTTATGTTTTTGAAAAGAGTTTTACACAACGTTTGACCGTCCAATTTGACCGATGATATCACGAACTATATAACATACGATAATTATACGTTTGTGTATATATATGTATTTATATATATTTAACATGATCTAAGGATAGTTTAACATCTCATTGTATACTAATAACAATGAGTTATAAGTATATTTTGAAACTACTAACTTAAGTTTTCAAAACGATAACTATATGTAACTTTCTTTGACATAAATACATATAACTTATAATGCTTATACATGTATCATATAGATATGTATTTAATCACTTTTAAAGGGCTTTTATACATAAAACAATATAAGTATATTTACAAAAGATAGTTATATTTTAATTATCGTTCCGTTTTCTCAAGATTTCTATACGTATATCAAGGGTATATGTACCCGTATCATACCCAGCTTTTATACGTATTTACTATTGGTATATACACATCTAATCAACACCTAATCAGCTCTTGTTCATGCCCTCAAGGAGAGGTAACTACTTTTGTAAGTTAGTATGACAAATTTTACAAAATAACAAACTAGAATTTTTGTCCATGTCTCCCCATTTACACGTTTTATATGGCCACCATGTACCTCATTTTTAGTTCAATTTTCTACCTCCATTTCCTAGCTAAACACACACACTCTCATAAGGCTTAAACCCCTTAATCATCTCAGCAAATAACCATGAAGATCTAGCTTCGAAAACAACACTTAATCATCATAAGAAATTCCTTACAAGAACACTTCAATAATCCTTCCAACTATACAAGTTTACTTCCAACCTTTTGATCCAACTCCACCACTCTTTTGGTTCTAGGATTTTTCTTATCTTTTACAGTAACTTTGTCCAAGTAACTTGAGGTAGTAACCTTATTCATAACCTTATTCGATTCATATTTATATAGCTATCTTATTTTATGTTGTAAAATTTTAACAAGAACATAGTTTGAATGATTTCAAATTGTTTGCAAATTAAATAGATCCTTCTAACTTAATTTTTAAAACACTTCAAGACCTGTAATATATCATAATGATATGCTAACTTAACAAGATATAACTTGATTTTACAAAGAACACCTTAAAAACTGAATCTACGTCGTTGGAGTGCAACCGGGGGCTGTTTTGGGTTGGATAATTAAAAACCATCTTGAACTTTGAATTGGAAGTTCATGTTCTGGAAAAATGATATTTCTTATGAATATGTTAACACATAAAAATTTCATGGTTTAACTCAAAGTGTAAGTATTTTTAGAAAAATGATCATTAGATGTTGTTTTTATGATGGAAAATGATCACTTTCATAAGTTTCACCAAAGTTTGACCTATAACCTGTGATTTCGAATACAAACTAAGGTATTTTCAGTTCATATTCTTAAAATTTGACTCGATCCAAGGAAGTGGCAAGTTGAACTAACAAAAACGGAGTTGTAATGAAGAAACTACGACTAAAACAAGATTGGGTATCCGAAGCTAGTTTAGCTTCGAAAATATTTGGAGAAAAAGTAAATTAATCATATCTTTTCTAATTAATATGATATTTTATATATAATTACTTATGATTTGATTTTATATATTTCAGGACCACTCGTAAACAACACGAGAAGATTAATCATAAGACCTCATGATTGTACGCAACACGTCATTTGACAACACGGTACTTTATGTACGCAACACGTCATTTGACAACATGGTACCATGGGTCGAGATTAATTCTGATCAACACGAATACGATGGGGTCTTTATTTATTTTATTGAGCAACTAATTTTGGACCACTAACATCGGACTGCTAACTACGGACTAAGAAAATATTAAAAGTATTAAAAGTATATATATATATATATATATATATATATATATATATATATATATATATATATATATATATATATATATATATATATATATATATATATATATATATATATATATATGTAATGATTACTTAAAAAGAAAATATGTTGATATATTATATATATGGTTAGGTTCGTGATATCTATCGGAGACCAAGTTGTGTTAAATACCTTCAAGGCAAAAGTGAGTATATAGTCCCACTTTTAAACTCTAAATATTTCGGGATGAGAATACATGCATTTTATGATTTACGTTATGGACACAAGTGATTAAAAATATATATTCTACGTTGAGTTGTACCACTGGCATACTTCCCTGTAACTTGGTAACTACTATTTACATGCGGTATTGTAAACGCGAATTCTGTTGTTAGATCTATCGGGCCTGACAACCCCAACCGGACTGGACAACCAGTATTCAACGGTTGCACAGTACTTCGTTTCAGTGACTACACTTGGTACGGTGTAGTAAGATTTCATAATAAATGGAATATGCGAAGTTGATTAAATGTTAAGTATGGTTATCAAGTGCTCAACAACTTAGAATATTTTTATTAAAACGTTTATATATGAAATCTTGTGGTCTATATTTATAACACTGCCGGCATTAAACCTATATCTCACCAACTTTATGTTAACGTTTTAAGCATGTTTATTCTCAGGTGATAACTAAAAGCTTCCGCTGCAACATGTTGAATTTAAGCAAGATCTTGAGTATGCATATTTGTGTCAAAAATAAAACTGCATATCGGAGAATTTGTAATGTAAAATACGTTGGAAATCGTGTTGTTATCATCACATGTAAAGTTTGTAAGGCTAAGATTATCGGTAAACGATAATCAATATTATGTTGATTAAATCTTGTATTTGTAATAAAAGTTATGGTTTGTATTGTAAAAACAAATGCAGTTTTTGAAAAACGTCGCATATAGAGGTCAATACCTCGTGATGAAATCATATGTTATTGTATTCGTCCTTATGGTTAAGGTCGGGTTATGACATGTGGTATCAGAGCGTTGGTCTTAGAGAACCAGAAAATTTGCATTAGTGTGTCTTATCGAGTTTGTTAAGATGCATTAGTGAGTCTGGACTTTGACCGTGTTTGATTTAGAAAACTATTGCTTATCCTTGTTGGTTAAAAATTAATATGTAAATATTATGTGGTACTAACGTGCTAGTTGTTATGTGATAGATGTCTGGCTTAGAACTTGTTATCATATTCAGCGACTCCGAATCAGAATCTTCAGATGGTGTTCCATTCATTAACCTATCCGATGATGAAAAAAACACCTTTAGGGAAGACTCACAATTTTCGGATGAATCAATTGAAGAGGAACCGGAAAGTGATCCTGAGGAGGAAGAAATACAGGAAATTACGAAAGACAAGTTCGAAAGAGGAAAGAAACGAAAGGCTACTGAATTGGAAAATCCAAATCCCGAGCTTAGTAAGGATGTTGTGGCACCAACTCCACCAGACACTTCCACCCCTATTCCCGCTATTCCTATTAGTTCTATCCCGGCATCCAGTTCTTCAGCCCCTCAGCCAAAACGCAGGGAGACAGTCAAGATAACCTTTAAGCGATTTCTTTGAACACTAATGTTTTAGGTTAAATGATGCGCTGTTGTTTTAAACCATGGGATCATATAACGTTTTGTATAATATTACTAGTGTGGTTTGTTTAATGTTTAATGTAAGATAAGCATATGTAAAATAGTGAAGTGTGAAATGCAATAATTTTCCATGGTTGAGTATTATTTGGATGGTAGTAATTGATTTTCGTACTAAGCTATTAAGTATGAACTTTAACGGGTAGGTACTACCCTAGATATAATTATAAAATGCTAAAATAAAGAAAAGGCTTTTATAATAATAACTGGTTCATATTATTAATAAGCTACGATGTACTGTAAATACACACTACATCTATAATATTCCATGAGAATAATTATTTTTTTCATTCTTATTGAAGATTATGGCGCGATTGAACCGAATGACGGAACAAGAAATCGAGGAACTCATCAATCAGCGAGTGGACGACAGAATGTTATGGGTCGAGGCTACGAGAGGTGCTGCAGTTAACCCAAATCCTCGTGTGGGATGTACTTACAAAACTTTTCAAGGTTGCAAGCCCTCATCATTCAGTGAAACAGAAGGACCGATCGGTTTAACCCGGTGGATCGAAAAGATTGAGTCTGTGTTTAAAATCAGTGGTTGTATTGAGAAGGACATGACCAAGTATGCATCGTGCACCTTACAAGATAGTGCACTCACGTGGTGGAAAAACTATGTGAAGGCCGGGGGAGGAGATGTAGCTTATGATACTCCCTGGGAAGAATTCAAAACAATGCTAATCAACGAGTATTGTCCAAGGAACGAGGTTAGGAAGTTGGAAACTGAATTACGAAGCCTGAAAGTTGTTGGTACTGAACTCACCAACTACAATCAGCGATTCATGGAATTAGCTTTGCTATGTCCCGAATTGGTACCAAACGAAGAACGGAAGATAGAACTGTACAAAGATGGTTTGCCTAAAAATGTCAAAGCAAATGTTACAGCATCGAAACCCAAGATTATTCACGAAGCCATCACCATGGCAAACGAGTTGATGGATCAGATTATTCTGGATAAGAACACCGATGTCAAGACATCAGAAAACAAAAGAAAGTGGGAAGGTAATCAACAATCCAACAAGAAACAAGAAACCACGCAAGGTGTGGGTAGTGGTTCAAGCTCAGGTTATAAGGGACGAAATCCTTTATGTAACAGATGCCACAAACATCACTCTGGTTATTGTAATGTGGTGTGCGATAATTGTAATCGAAGGGGTCATCTTGCTGAAGATTGTAGGATTCCTGTTACAAATACCAATGGCACAAAGACTCCTGCCACCAATGCAAATAGAACTGCCTTGGCCACTGTTACTTGCTATGGGTGTGGGAAACATGGTCATTATAATAGCCAGTGCCCGAATCTAGAGAAGAATAACGGATATGCACGTGGAAGAGCATTTATTATTAATGCTAGAGAGGCGTATGAAGACCCGGAGCTAGTTACGGGTACGTTTATCATTAATAACTTATCAGCATCTATTATATTTGATACTGGTGCCGATAGAAGTTATGTGTGTAGAGACTTTTACGCTAAATTGAATTGTTCATCATTACCTCTAGATGCTAAGTACATGATTGAGTTAGCTAATGGTAAACTAATTAAAGCCGATAAAATTTGCCGTGATTGTAAAATAAATTTAGCCGGAGAAACATTTATGATTGATTTGATACCCAAGGAATTAGGAAGTTTTGACGTAATTATCGGCATGGACTGGATGTCCAAAGTAGGAGTCGAAGTGGTGTGTGCTGAAAAGGCAATTCGTATTCCTCGAAAGGATAAATCAATGATAATGATTTACGGAGATAAAGGTAACCCAAACCTAAATCTCATTAGCTGTTTGAAAGCTCGAAAGTGTTTAGAAAAGGGATGTTATGCCATCCTAGCACATGTAAAGAAAGTTGAAGAAAAGGAGAAGAATATTAACGATGTAAATGTAGTAAGAGACTTTCCCGATGTATTTTCGGAAGAATTACCGGGACTACCTCCTTTCAGGTCTGTAGAATTTCAAATAGATCTTGTACCAGGAGCTGCACCGGTTGCTCATGCTCCATATAGACTTGCACCGTCCGAGTTAAAAGAACTTTAGAGTCAGTTAAAAGAATTACTGGACCGAGGATTCATACGACCAAGTACTTCACCGTGGGGAGCTCCAATTTTATTTGTTAAAAAGAAGGATGGATCTTTTAGGATGTGTATAGATTATCGTGAATTAAATAAGTTAACTATCAAGAATCGGTATCCACTACCGAGAATTGATGACTTATTTGATCAACTGCAAGGATCATGTGTGTACTCGAAAATCGACTTAAGATCGGGCTATCATCAACTACGTGTCAAAGAAGAAGACATTCCGAAAACTGCTTTCCGGACACGCTACGGTCATTACGAATTTTTAGTCATGTCGTTTGGGTTGACAAATGCGCCAGCTGTATTCATGGACCTCATGAATCGAGTTTGTAGTCCGTATCTAGATAAGTTTGTTATCGTTTTCATTGACGATATTCTTATCTATTCCAAGAGTGAGCAAGAGCATGAGCAGCATTTAAGGTTGGTATTAGAATTGTTAAGGAAGGAACAGTTATACGCCAAATTTTCTAAGTGTGCATTTTGGTTGGAAGAAGTGCAATTTCTTGGTCATGTTGTTAGTAGCAAAGGAATTCAGGTTGATCCAGCTAAAATTGAGGCCATTGAAAAATGGGAGACTCCTAAGACACCAACGCAGATACGCCAATTTTTGGGTTTAGCCGGTTATTATAGAAGGTTTATTCAAGATTTTTATCGAATAGCTAAACCATTAACAGCGTTAACGCAAAAAGGGAAGAAGTACGAATGGACTTCTGAGCAGGAGAGTGCATTTCAATTACTGAAGAAGAAGTTGACTACATCACCTATTTTATCGTTACCTGAAGGGAACGATGATTTTGAGATATATTGTGACGCTTCGCGACAAGGTTTTGGTTGCGTCCTTATGCAACGGAAGAAAGTTATAGCATACGCATCCTGACAATTGAAGATTCACGAGTGGAATTATACGACACATGATTTAGAATTGGGAGCAGTAGTGTTTGCATTGAAGATATGGAGACACTATTTATATGGGGTTAAATGCACCGTGTTTACTGATCATAAAATCCTTCAACATATTTTTGATCAGAAACAGCTGAACATGAGGCAACGTAAGTGGGTCGAGCTGATAAATGACTATGATTGTGAAATTTGCTATCATCCCGGGAAAGCGAACGTGGTGGCTGACGCTCTAAGCAGAAAGGAACGGGAACCAATTCGAGTACGAGCAATGAACATAAAAATTCGCATGAATCTCAACTCACAAATCAAAGAGGCTCAACGATAAGCTCTTACTAAAGAAAACATAGGAAATGAAATAATGAAGAAGTATGGGAAACAACTCGTTATACGGGAAGACGGAATTCGATATTTTGCAAACCGTATTTGGGTACCAAAGTTGAGTGGATTAAGGAAGTTGATATTGAACGAGGCACATAAGACAAGATACTCGATACATCCTGGAGTTAGAAAGATGTATCAAGATCTTAAGACGCATTATTGGTGGCCTAATTTAAAGATAGACGTGGCAACATATGTTGGGGAATGTTTAACTTGTTCCAAAGTTAAAGCAGAACATCAGAAGCCGTCAGGGTTACTTCAATAACCAGAAATCCCAGAATGGAAATGGGACGGTATTACCATGGATTTCATCACGAAGTTACCTAAGACTGCCTGGGGTTATGACACCATTTGGGTAATAGTTGATCGTCTTACCAAATCTGCACATTTCTTGCCTATAAAGGAAACGGATTGAATGGTGAAACTATTATGATTATACATAAAGGAAATTGTTTCAAGGCATGGAATACCTATTTCCATTATATCCGATCGTGATAGTAGATTTACATCAAAGTTTTGGCAATCACTACAGGAGGCCCTGGGAACTCGTTTGGATATGAGCACCGCATATCATCCGCAAACTGACGGGCAGAGTGAAAGAACAATTCAGACTCTTGAAGACATGCTCAAGGCATGTGTGATTGATTTTGGAAACGGATGGGATAAATATCTACCATTAGCAGAATTCTCGTATAATAATAGTTACCATGCGAGCATTAAAGCTGCACCATTCGAAGCATTATATGGAAGGAAGTGTAGATCCCCTATCTGTTAGAATGAAGTAGGAGATCGACAATTAACTGGTCCCGAGATCGTACACGAAATGACTGAGAAGATAGTATAAATCAAGGAGAGATTGAGGACGGCCCGTAGTCGCCAAAAGAGCTACGCCGATGTCCGAAGGAAACCATTAGAGTTTCAGATCGGTGACATGGCTATGCTAAAGGTGTCACCTTGGAAAGGTGTAATACGTTTTGGTAAAAGGGGTAAACTAAACCCAAGGTATGTAGGCCCGTTCAAGATCATCGAACGCATCAGACCGGTAGCTTATCGACTCGAGTTACCACAACAACTTGCCGGAGTACATAATACATTTCACATCTCAAACCTTAAGAAATGTCTTGCAAATGAAGATCTCACCATTCCTCTTGAAGAAATCCAAGTTGACGAGAAACTACAATTCATAGAAGAACCAGTCGAAGTCATGGACCGTGAAGTTAAACGACTCAAGCAGAGCAACATACCAATCGTTAAGGTTCGTTGGAATGCTCGAAGGGGTCCCGAGTTTATGTGGGATTGAGAGGATCAGATGAAACAAAAGTACCCACATTTATTTCCCGACAACGCAAAATAGGTACAATTTTAAAATTACGGGACGAAATTTATTTAACGGGTAGGTACTGTAATGACCCAGATTTTTCCGATCGTTCTATACTTATAAGATTAATATTTACATAAATTAAACCTTACCAACATGATAAGCAATCTAAATTGTTGAGACTTATATTTTTGAAAAGAGTTTTACACAACGTTTGACCGTCCAATTTGACCGATGATATCACGAACTATATAACATACGATAATTATACGTTTGTGTATATATATGTATTTATATATATTTAACATGATCTAAGGATAGTTTAACATCTCATTGTATACTAATAACAATGAGTTATAAGTATATTTTGAAACTACTAACTTAAGTTTTCAAAACGATAACTATACGTAACGTTCTTTGACATAAATACATATAACTTATAATGCTTATACATGTATCATATAGATATGTATTTAATCACTTTTAAAGGGCTTTTATACATAAAACAATATAAGTATATTTACAAAAGATAGTTATATTTTAATTCTCGTTCCGTTTTCTCAAGATTTCTATACGTATATCAAGGGTATATGTACCCGTATCATACCCAGCTTCTATACGTATTTAATATTGGTATATACACATCTAATCAACACCTAATCAGCTCTTGTTCATGCCCTCAAGGAGAGGTAACTAATTTTGTAAGTTAGTATGACAAATTTTACAAAATAACAAACTAGAATTTTTGTCCATGTCTCCCCATTTACACATTTTATATGGCCACCATGTACCTCATTTTTAGCTCAATTTTCTACCTCCATTTCCTAGATAACACACACACTCTCATAAGCCTTAAACCCCTTAATCATCTCAGCAAATAACCATGAAGATCTAGCTTCAAAAACAACACTTAATCATCATAAGAAATTCCTTACAAGAACACTTCAATAATCCTTCCAACTATACAAGTTTACTTCCAGCCTTTTGATCCAACTCCACCACTCTTTTGGTTCTAGGATTTTTCTTATCTTTTACAGTAACTTTGTCCAAGTAACTTGAGGTAGTAACCTTATTCATAACCTTATTCGATTCATATTTATATAGCTATCTTATTTTATGTTGTAAAATTTTAACAACAAGAACATAGTTTGAATGATTTTAAACTTGTTTGCAAATTAAATAGATCCTTCTAACTTAATTTTTAAAACACTTCAATACCTGTAATATATCATAATGATATGCTAACTTAACAAGATATAACTTGGTTTTACAAAGAACACCTTAAAAACTGAATCTACGTCGTTGGAGTGCAACCGGGGGCTGTTTTGGGTTGGATAATTAAAAACCATCTTGAACTTTGAATTGGAAGTTCATGTTCTGGAAAAATGATATTTCTTATGAATATGTTAACACATAAAAATTTCATGGTTTATCTCAAAGTGTAAGTATTTTTAGAAAAATGATCGTTAAATATTGTTTTTATGATGGAAAATGATCACTTTCATAAGTTTCACCAAAGTTTGACCTATAACCTGTGATTTCGAATACAAACTAAGGTATTTTCAGTTCATATTCTTAAATTTTGACTCGATCCAAGGAAGTGGCAAGTTAAACCAACAAAAACGGAGTTGTAATGAAGAAACTACGACTAAAACAAGATTGGGTATCCGAAGCTAGTTTAGCTACGAAAATATTTGGAGAAAAAGTAAATTAATCATATCTTTTCTAATTAATATGATATTTTATATATAATTACTTATGATTTGATTTTATATATTTCAGGACCACTCGTAAACAACACGAGAAGATTAACCATAAGACCTCATGATTGTACGCAACACGTCATTTGACAACACGGTACTTTATGTACGCAACACGTCATTTGACAACATGGTACCATGGGTCGAGATTAATTCTGATCAACACGAATACGATGGGGTCTTTATTTATTTTATTGAGCAACTAATTGTGGACCACTAACATCGGACTGCTAACTACGGACTAAGAAAATATTAAAATTATTAAAAGTATATATATATATATATATATATATATATATATATATATATATATATATATATATATATATATAACGATTACTTAAAAAGAAAATATGTTGATATATTATATATATGGTTAGGTTCGTGATATCTATCGGAGACCAAGTTGTGTTAAATACCTTCAAGGCAAAAATGAGTATATAGTCCCACTTTTAAACTCTAAATATTTCGGGATGAGAATACATACATTTTATGATTTACGTTATGGACACAAGTGATTAAAAATATATATTCTACGTTGAGTTTTACCACTGGCATACTTCCCTGTAACTTGGTAACTACTATTTACATGCGGTATTGTAAACGCGAATCCTGTTGATAGATCTATCGGACCTGACAACCCCAACCGGACTGGACGACCAGTATTCAACAGTTGCACAGTACTTCGTTTCGGTGACTACACTTGGTACGGTGTAGTAAGATTTCATAATAAAGGGAATATGCGACGTTGATTAAATGTTAAGTATGGTTATCAAGTGCTCAACAACTTAGAATATTTTTATTAAAACGTTTATATATGAAATCTTGTGGTCTATATTTATAACGCTGCCGGCATTAAACCTATATCTCACCAACTTTATGTTGACATTTTAAGCATGTTTATTCTCAGGTGATAACTAAAAGCTTCCACTGCAACATGTTGAATTTAAGCAAGATCTTGAGTATGCATATTTGTGTCAAAAATAAAACTGCATATCGGAGAATTTGTAATGTAAAATACGTTGGAAATCGTGTTGTTATCATCACATGTAAAGTTTGTAAGGCTAAGATTATCGCTAAACGATAATCAATATTATGTTGTTTAAATCTTGTATTTGTAATAAAAGTTATGGTTTGTATTGTAAAAACAAATGCAGTTTTTGAAAAACGTCGCATATAGAGGTCAATACCTCGCGATGAAATCATATGTTATTGTATTCGTCCTTATGGTTAAGGTCGGGTTATGACAAACATTGAACACGAAACTTGCAATTCGCATCATCCTCTACGTATTGGTGTGCTTTGATTGTTGATCTAAGGTATATTTGCATAAACCCTAACTCTAAAAATCTGAATTTCATAAGGTTTCATAGTTTATGTTGGTCAATTGCTCGATTCGTTGTGGTTGTATGCTTGTTTAATCGTTAGATCGTTCGTATTGATTGTTTTGATTAAAAGTCGAATTGCTTTGTGATGATTCTGATAAAATTGGTTTAATTACTGTTAATTATATGTATCTAGATAGATTGGTTTCAAAAAACTATTGATTTTAGGCTTTGGATTCGCTTGATTTCGTTTTCGTATGCTTAAGTTATGACCGTTTGAATTATCGTTGTGTTTTTATGCTTGATCAGAAAACTGGTATTGATGGGTCACGAATTGGCTTATGTGTTGATTAACATTGGATATATAATTCAAAAATATTCAAGTTACACTAGGATATCATGTCATTTGCTTGAGTAAAACTCGTGATATGCTTAATCGAATGAAAACATAGATTTTTCCAGCACATGCATGAAAATTGACTTGTATGCTAAAATTTATTGATTTCTGAGATTAGAGCTTTTCATATCTGAAATTTAAAAAACAATTACTTCACTTTTCATGTAGATATCATGGTCTAATTGTATCTAGATCTTCAGATAATTGCATGCGAATGTGACAAGCTAAACTAGGATCGAATCTGCCACTTGTTCTCTGATTTGTACTCTGTGGTTTGTGTTTTGTGAATTAACATGAATGCTTCTGGAATATGAATCTTTATATGTTATGTGATATATGTTTAGTTTGTTGAAACCTCTAAAACCTTATGCATTGTGCACATTAGGGCCATAGTTTTGGTAATTTCTGAAATGGGCTGAAACAGAACATCCAAATTGATTGAATAAACTGTACCAATTGGCTAAACCAAAGTTACTCATTTTAGAATATATGATATTTTGCTTGTCCTTGAACCATGGACACTGACCTTGCATGAATTTCATGTCCCTAGCTGTGATGCCCCGTACAAAACCATCGTGTACGAATCATCAACAACAGGATCATTACAAGGTTAAGTACTATATGCTGTAATTAAAGAAGTTGCATTCACGATAAAAAGGTGATGTCATAACCGACATCAAATGTTTTACATTTCAAAAGCATGCTTCACTAAGTAGAAGCAAATAATAAGTGTATGTGACCACAACGGTCGTTACAAGTCATAGTTCAAAAGTACTAAAGTTTGAATGCAAGGTAAAGTAGTTCATGTGATGACAACTCTAAGCAGCGGGTGTCTACAGCACAACTAGTACACAGCGGAAGCTGACCTCAAGCACCTGAGAAAAAAATGCTTAAAAACGTCAACACAAAGGTTGGTGAGCTATAGTTTAAGTATAACAGTAAGTAAGGTAGGCCACGAGATTTAAGTGCTACAAAGAGCGTTTCAAAACAGTATGATAAAGTATATGTTAACCGTGGGCACTTGGTAACTAACTTAACGTTTATACCCCCTGAAAGTACACTTGGCAAGTGCGTATGTCTACGAAGTATTAAACACTCGTTAAATGCAAGCGCGACTAGCCCGAGTGGGAATGTCAAACCCTATGGATCCATATCTAAGATTCGCGTTCACCGGTTTAAAAACCAATGACTAAACGTTACCGAGCTAAAGGGAATGTTTCTGCCGTTATATAACCCACACATATATAAGTTTAAGTACTCGTGCCTAGTATGTAAAACATAAAATCCGCATGTATTCTTAGTTCCCAAAATAAGTTAAAGTAAAAAGGGAATGCTATAACTCACAATGATAATGTAGTCGTAAAGTCGGTTCGGAAAAGGTGTGCAAGTAATCGGTCTGAAGGTCCTCAACCTAAGGCAAATAGTACTAAGTCATTAAATCATCTTAATAGATTTAAAAGTATGTAAATAAGGTCTTAAGGGTCATCATCATTCATCATTTAACAAAAGGTGTAAAGTAGGTTTCGTTCATGAAAGTAGTTTAAAACAAAAGCTGACTTCAGTCAGTCACCACGGCCTCTACCCTTACTGAATTAAGGTGAGACCAGTGTCCATGGCTCCGTCTATGAGTCCCTTAAGTGTGGTAAAATTTACAGAAGCAAACTCGTCTTGGTTTGACCGTGGCGACGGTCTAAGTACGAGTAGGTCAGAAATTTCTGCACAACGTTAAAGGACATAGTGACGATCGGAGGGCCATAAATCCTAAACCGTAACTCGGATTAAGACGAGTCCTATATGAAAAGTTATCTACTCAAAAATTTCTATCTAAAAATCATGGTTAGAACAGCCCAGGTCTACTGGTATGTTACCGAAACAGCAGGTCAGTAGGTTTTGGACAGAAACAGTAAGTTTAAGTGAGTTCCGGTGGTCTTGGTGCTTGATGTTCATCATGGTTCTCGTCCTTGATGCATATAGCTTCAAGTGTACACCTCATTGATGTATCTACATCATCTTAACCTAGTCTTGACTATCATAACCCTAGTGCAAGTCTAAGACATGAAGCACAACTCACTTAAGAGTTGTATGAAGTTTGATGAACCAAAGTTATATCAAAGTCTTAGATCTAACACCTATATGAACTTTAAAGCTAATAACAAGTTACAAACTTGAAAGTAAACTAACTAATAAAGATCTTAAGATGTAGAACATAGTTCTTTAGTTAGATCTTGAAGATCCAAGACCCAAAAGTCTAGATCAAGCATAAGTATACAAAGTTATTTTTAAAGAAAACTTATTTATATGTTCTTGGACTTTTAAGTTAACTTTTAGTTCCAAGAGATATGAGATCAAGACTAACTTGTAGTACTTGACCATTTAAACTAATTACATGAAAGTAAAGTGCAAGAAGAAGTAAACTAAGTAAACAAGTAAATTATTCATGGTTGTTCATACTTTAAAGATTCAAACCAAAGTTTGATCTTTAGAAAGTAAACTTTAAAGTTTACTTCATGAGCTTCAAGTATGAATTTAACAACTATGAACTTACAAACTTTGAAACAATAAAAGTAGAATCATAAACTAGTAAGTTTATGTTCTTGTGTTCTTGATAAATACAAGATATTATGAAGAATCAAACTAGTAAGTTTGATCTTGTAACTAGTAAAGAATAACTAACAATTACATGTAACAAACTAACAACAAGTAATCAAACTACAAATAACAAAAGATGATGATGATTGTGGGGTGTTTGAATTCGGTTTTCATCAAGAAAGAAAAGAAGAACAAGTTGTTCAAAACACTTACAAGATAGAGAGAAAAATGAGAGAGGGAAGAGAGAAAAATGTATGCAAGTAAGTGTGTGTAGTGAATGACAGAATGTGAGTGAAGTAGTAAGTAAAAAAAAAGATTTGAATCCCTTTGTGCACCTCCCCAAGTCACGGCCAGCAGCATCCACAAAGGGGAGGGTGTTGTTTAATGGTTACAAGTATGAAAAGTCTTACAAAAGTTGGGTAAAAGAGGTGATTACATGGGGATTACATGAAAACTAGATTCCAATCCTTTAACTAACTAGTTAAGTAATACTTACATGTGAAAGAGTGGGCTAGTTAGTCCATGTAGATGTAGGGTGGGCTTATGAGTCTTTATTCATGAGTCCATTAACTTAAACCAAGCCCAAGTTCCAAATATTAACAAATAAATCCAATTAAAGCCCAAGTAACTAACTAATAACTTTAGTTAATTAAAATGATTAATAAAATTAATCATGAATGCAAATAATATGTGAAAATATTATTCGTGTAAGTTTCGTGTGTCACAAAGACTTTTCGGGCAATTAAAGTCAAGTTCGGGCAATCATGGCAACATGTAAATGTAATAACATACATTCGTTTAATCACACGTATTAATAATAACAATTATTAATAAATAAACGTTTGAAAATCCAGGGTCGTTACATTACCCACCTGTTAAAGAAAATTTCGTCCCGAAATTTAAGCTAAGGTAGATGGAGGAGTCGGGAAAAGGTGAGGATACTTCCGTATCATTTGATCCTCTCACTCCCAAGTAAACTCAGGTCCTCGTTTGGCATTCCATCGTACTCGGACGATCGAAATCTTGTTGTGTTTCAAAGTTTTGATCTCACGATCCATAATTTCAACAGGTTCTTCCACAAAGTGGAGTTTGTCGTCAATCGTAAGTTCCTCAAGTGGTATGATAAGTTCAGGTGCAGCAAGACACTTTTTCAAGTTCGACACGTGGAAGGTAGGATGAACTGAGCTCAATTGTGGTGGTAGGTCCAAACGGTAAGCAACGGGTCCAACACGTTCCAAGATTTCAAAAGGACCAATGTATCGTGGGTTCAACTTTCCACATTTTCCGAAACGGATCACACCTTTCCAAGGTGCAACCTTCAACATAACACGATCACCAACGTTGAATTCAAAGTCTTTACGTTTAAGATCAGCATAACTCTTTTGGCGATCGCGGGCAGTCTTAAGTCTAGCTTGAATCTGAGCAATCTTCTCCGTGGTTTTGTGGACTACCTCGGGTCCGGTGATTTGCTTTTCGCCTACTTCGGCCCAACAAATAGGAGATCGGCACTTACGGCCATACAATGCTTCAAAAGGTGCAGCATTAATGCTCGAGTGGTAACTGTTGTTGTACGAAAATTCGGCTTGTGGCAAATGCCTTTCCCAGGCTTTTCTGAAATCAATGACACATGCACGCAACATGTCTTCCAGGGTCTGAATCGTGCGTTCACTTTTCCCGTCTGTCTGAGGATGATAAGCAGTACTCATGTCAAGACGAGTTCCCTTGGCTTCTTGCAAAGAACGCCAAAATCTAGAGGCAAAATGGGGATCGCGATCGGAGATGATCGATAAAGGTACACCGTGTCGTGATACAACCTCCTTAATGTATAATTGAGCAAGTCTTTCCATCGTATCAGTTTCCTTCATCGCTAGGAAGTGTGCAAATTTGGTAAGGCGGTCAACAATAACCCAAATAGTATCGTATCCGCCCACCGTCTTTGGTAGCTTGGTGATGAAATCCATTTGTGATCCTTTCCCACTTCCATTGTGGGATCTCCGGCTATTGAAGTAAACCAGAAGGTCTCTGATGCTCGGCTTTAACCTTCGAGCAAGTCAAACACTTACCAACATAAGTCGCAACGTCCTTCTTAAGATTCGGCCACCAATACTGTTCCTTAAGGTCGTGGTACATTTTGCCAGCTCCAGGATGAATCGAATATCTCGATTTGTGTGCTTCATCAAGTATCAGGTTTCGTAGATCCCCATAATAAGGTACCCAAATTCTTCTGGCATAAGATCGGAGTCCAGACTCCCTAACCTCGAATCGAGAGACAAGTATGTTCAAATGTTTGTGAGATATATTCTCCTCCTTGAGAGCCTCTTCTTGGGCTACTCGGATCTGACTGTTGAGGTTCGAATGGATGGTGATGTTCAGAGCCCTAACACGAAGAGGTGCCGTCCTCTCCTTTCGGCTTAAAGCGTCAGCTACAACATTGGCCTTGCCAGGGTGATAACGGAGTTCACAATCGTAGTCGTTGAACGTCTTGATCCATCGATGCTGCCTCATATTCAGTTGCTTCTGATCGAAGATGTGCTGGAGACACTTGTGATCGGTGAAGATAGTGCTCTTAGTTCCATACAAATAATGTCTCCACAATTTGAGCGCAAAGACAACGGCTCCAAGTTCAAGATCGTGAGTAGTGTAGTTCCGCTCGTGAATCTTCAATTGGCGGGAGACATAGGCAATAACCTTTGATCGTTGCATCAGTACACAACCAAAACCACTCTTCGATGCATCACAATAAACAACAAAGTCATCACGGCCTTCGGGAAGTGATAGGATAGGTGCGGAGGTTAACTTCTTCTTCAAAGTTTGAAATGCTGATTCGTGTGCGGGTTCCCAAATGAACTTCTTGCCCTTGTGAGTCAGCGCGGTCAAAGGACGGGCAATCAGAGAAAATCCTTCAATGAACCTTCGATAATAATAGGCGAGACCTAGGAATTGGCGAATATGCGTCAGAGTAGTGGGGGTCTCCCACTTGCTGATGGCTTCAATCTTGGTGGGATCAACTTTGATACCCTGGTCACTCATAACATGACCCAGAAATTGAACTTCCTTCAACCAAAATTCACACTTGGAGAATTTGGCGTAAAGTTGCTCTTGTCTCAGGAGCTCGAGCACTAGTCGGAGGTGTTGCTCATGTTCTTCTTCGCTCTTAGAGTAGACGAGGATATCATCTATGAAGACGATAACAAATTTATCCAAGTACGGCTTGCAGACACGATTCATTAAGTTCATGAATACGGCAGGTGCATTGGTTAATCCGAATGGCATCACGAGAAACTCATAATGACCATAACGAGTTCTAAATGCAGTTTTCATCACATCACTTTCCTTCACCCTCAGCTGGTGATATCCGGATCGCAAATCGATCTTTGAGTAAACGCTCGATCCTTGTAGTTGGTCAAAAAGATCGTTAATTCGTGGAAGAGGATACCGATTCTTGATAGTCAATTTGTTGAGTTCACGGTAGTCGATACACATACGGAAGGATCCATCCTTCTTCTTCACAAACAACACAGGTGCGCCCCAAGGCGAGAAGCTTGGTTGGATAAATCCTCGATCAAGTAGTTCTTGTAGTTGACTTTGTAATTCTTGCATCTCGGAAGGTGTGAGTCTATAAGGTGTGCGAGCTACAGGTGCAGCTCCTGGCACTAAATCAATCTGAAACTCTACTGCTCTCTGCGGCGGCAATCCAGGCAATTCCTCTGGGAAGACATCGGAAAATTCGTTCACAATTCGAACGTCGTTCACGCTCTTCACCTCAGTTTCTACCGCTTTCACATGTGCTAGGACAGCAAGACGTCCCTTCTTCATAATCTTTTGCGCTTTCACGCAACTAATGAGGTTCAACTTAGAGGTACATCTTTCTCCGTAGATGATCAGTGGCTCACCGTCTCCGTGTGGTATACGAAGTGCTTTATCTCCGCAGATAATATCGGCCCTTATCTTGCTCAACCAATCCATACCGACGATCACGTCAAAACTTCCCAGTTTGATTGGTATCAAATCAATTTCGAAATCTGCACCGGCTATGTTGATAATAGCTCCACGACTAATATGGTCAACCTTTTCAAGTTTTCCATTGGCGACCTCGACAAGCATACTCTCTTTTAATGGGACTAATGACCAATTAATCTTATCGTAAAAATGTCTACATACATAACTTCTATCCGCACCAGTATCAAACAAGACAGAAGCTAAAAGGTTGTTGATTTTGAATATACCTATCACCAAGTCGGGGTTATCGCGTGCATCCCTTGCATTAACATTAAAAGCTCTACCACGGGATGGCCTGCCATCTTTTCGCTTGTTGGGGCATGCATTTCTGAAATGGCCCGTCTGTCCACATTCGTAGCACTTCTTCGGCCCATTGGTGTTTGGCTTCCCATTCAAAGTGGTGACCTTGCAGTCTTTTCCAATATGCCCAGCCCGTTGACACTTCTCGCAGACAACATTGCAATACCCAGTGTGGTGTTTATAACACCTCTTGCATTGTGGTAAGGTTCCCTTGTAGTTCGGGTTAGAGTTGGTGTTGTTGTTGGGGTTGGGGTTTCCACCGTTGTTGTGCCTCTTGGCGGGGGTATGGTCATAAGTTCTCCCCCTGTTGTTGTGGTGGTTGTTGTTGTTGTGGTTGTTGTGGTTGTTGTCCCATTTCCTCTTTTCGCTACTACCAGCCTCAAACTTAGCCTTCTCCAGCTCATCAACAAGAATTTGATTCATGAGGGTATGCGCCATGAACATTGCTTCGGGAACATTCGGTGGTTTGGACGATGTGACGTTTCCTTTGATGGACTTAGGGAGTCCCCAGAAGTATCTCTCCATACGCTTGAATTCCGGGGTGACCATTGTCGGACACATAAGAGCTAGTTCCAAAAATCTCTTGTTGTAACCATCAAGGTCGTTCCCAAAGGCCTTTAACTACATAAATTCGATTTCCATCTTCTGGATTTCGGTTCTCAGACAATACTCATCAATCATAGCAGCCTTAAAATTCCTCCCATGGCGTAGCATACGCCTCATCAATGCCTTTCACTTGAGCTAACGTGTTCCACCACGTTAGCGCGCCGTCAGATAGCGTGCACGAAGCAAACTTGGTCTTGTTGTCCTACGAACAGTTGCTAACTCAGAATACTGATTCAAGTTTCTCGAACCATCTGGTGAGACCAACCGGTCCCTCGGTGCCGCTGAAGTTATGCGGTTTGCAGCTCTGGAATTCCTTGTAAGTACACCCATTTCGAACGGGTGGGATAACTGGTGGTGGTGGTGGCGGTGGAGCTTGGAGATTTCTTTCTGCTAGGGCTGCAGCGACCCGTTCGTTGATCATGTCCTCAATCTGGGCTGCGGTAGGTGTGGTTCTTCCGTTGGCCATGGTATTCTAAACAAACATTTTGACTCAAGTCAAAATCCAGTATGCAAATAGTAATAATATAGTATATAGTAACCAACATGGAATTAAAACATCACATGTTATTAAATAACGCATCTAGGTACAAATACCACAGAATCATCGTACAGTACTGCAAATAGAACATCGTGCAAGAATTAAATAACGTAAAGTTCCATTAATAAATAATAAGTTTCATACATCCGCATAACTTCTTACAATACATAAATAATACAAGAAGCTACAACTAGATTACATTATGAAATCTAATACAAAAGTCCTACGGTGAAGGTGGGTGTAGGATGTCTAAAACCTGAGCCAACTGCTCCTCGAGCTCAGTAACCCGAGCTCGGAGGATTCCCACCTCCCTTGTCAATTCCTCGACAGTGGGTGTTGGTGGGGCAGGCGGTGCTGGTGGTGCAGGTGGTGCTGGTGGAGCGGATGGTGCTGGTGGAGCGGGTGGTGCAGACCACACGAAGCGGGGTGCAGATGTCCCGGCTCCAGAAATAGTCAGCACGTAACGAAGTGCCTTACGTATGAGTGGGTCGGCAGGGTACGGCACAAGCCGTTTATGAGCAGTAACCCTACGACGCCGACCAAATGCGTCAGTGAAAGCACGACCTCCATTCACCCCTAGAATGACGGTGCCGTCAGGACGGTACCGCTTCTTCGGCGGGGTGGAGGGTGCATGTATAGGTATATCGGCAGGGTCCTCGTCGTCACTAGAGTCATCCGAAGAGGTGTCGTCTGATGGAGCATCAGTGGAAGACCCGTCGTCTGAATCATGTGGTGGCGACACGGGTGGCTCAACTGGCAGTCCGAAGGCGGCCAACATCTGTCTGTGTCTGCCTGGCGGAATCGGCACTAAACGTCCGTCGGGAGTGCGTCGGCAAGGCGTGCGCATATGGTTATGAAATGGCCCTTCCTAGAACTCCGCGGGAATCTCAATCCCACCGATACGGGGCTGTGACCCCGAGGGTCCGGGAGCAGACGGAGCTGGAATCTCCGTAGGGTCAGAAGTGGTCACAGGTGCGGCGCACTACTACTCGCTCCGGAAGACGAAGCGCTGGGATCACTAGTGGGTAACGGGACCGGTGTATCAGCAACAGTAGCAGGTGGTGTGGTGGAGTCTGAGTCTGAACTGCCCAAAACGCTAGCAGGTGGTACATCCGACATCTGAACAAGGAAAAATAAATTTTCCATGTCAGTAAGTCATAAGCAAGCACGTATTAGGCCAACAGTTTAAATCATGTATAACAATAAGTAGCATGGCAATAATAACGAATCATACAGAAGTAGCATGCATTCGAAAGCAAGTAATATCATGCAGTAGTGAAATCATGTAGTAGCATACAGCATATAGCAGTAAAAGTAAGCAGCAGCATGCAGTAAGTTCAGCAGAAACAAGTAAACTAGCAAGTTGTAGATTCGTCCTATTAGTGAATCCTACTCGGGTCGGTCTTAGACTCACTAATGCAACCTAATTCCCTACAACCAATGCTCTGATACCAAATGTGATGCCCCGTACAAAACCATCGTGTACGAATCATCAACAACAGGATCATTATAAGGTTAAGTACTATATGCTGTAATTAAAGAAGTTGCATTCACGATAAAAAGGTGATGTCATAACCGACATCAAATGTTTTACATTTCAAAAGCATGCTTCACTAAGTAGAAGCAAATAATAAGTGTATGTGGCCACAACGGTTGTTACAAGTCATAGTTCAAAAGTACTAAAGTTTGAATGCAAGGTAAAGTAGTTCATGCGATGACAACTCTAAGCAGCGGGTGTCTACAGCACGACTAGTACACAGCGGAAGCTAACCTCAAGCACCTGAGAAAAACATGCTTAAAAATGTCAACACAAAGGTTGGTGAGCTATAGTTTAAGTATAACAGTAAGTAAGGTAGGCCACGAGATTTCAGTGCTACAAAGAGCGTTTCAAAACAGTATGATAAAGTATATGTTAACCGTGGGCACTTGGTAACTAACTTAACGTTTATACCCCCTGAAAGTACACTTGGCAAGTGCGTATGTCTACGAAGTATTAAACACTCGTTAAATGCTAGCGCGACTAGCCCGAGTGGGGATGTCAAACCCTATGGATCCATATCTAAGATTCGCGTTCACCGGTTCAAAAACCAATGACTAAACGTTACCGAGCTAAAGGGAATGTTTCTGCCGTTATATAACCCACACATATATAAGTTTAAGTACTCGTGCCTAGTATGTAAAACATAAAATCCGCATGTATTCTCAGTTCCCAAAATAAGTTAAAGTAAAAAGGGAATGCTATAACTCACAATGATAATGTAGTCGTAAAGTCGGTTCGGAAAAGGTGTGCAAGTAATCGGTCCGAAGGTCCTCAACCTAAGGCAAATAGTACTAAGTCAGTAAATCGTCTTAATAGGTTTAAAAGTATGTAAATAAGGTCTTAAGGGTCATCATCATTCATCATTTAACAAAAGGTGTAAAGTAGGTTTCGTTCATGAAAGTAGTTTAAAACAAAAGCTGACTTCAGTCAGTCACCACGGCCTCTACCCTTACTGAATTAAGGTGAGACCAGTGTCCATGGCTCCGTCTATGAGTCCCTTAAGTGTGGTAAAATTTACAGAAGCAAACTCGTCTTGGTTTGACCGTGGCGACGGTCTAAGTGCGAGTAGGTCAGAAATTTCTGCACAACGTTAAAGGACATAGTGACGATCGGAGGGCCATAAATCCTAAACCGTAACTCGGATTAAGACGAGTCCTATATGAAAAGTTATCTACTCGAAAAGTTCTATCTAAAAATCATGGTTAGAACAGCCCAGGTCTACTTATCTATTACAGAAACAGCAGGTCATTAGGTTTTGGACAGAAACAGTAAGTTTAAGTGAGTTCCGGTAGTCTTGGTGCTTGATGTTCATCATGGTTCTCGTCCTTAATGCATATAGCTTCAAGTGTACAACTCATTGATGTATCTACATCATCTTAACCAAGTCTTGACTATCATAACCCTAGTGCAAGTCTAAGACATGAAGCACAACTCACTTAAGAGTTGTATGAAGTTTGATGAACCAAAGTTACATCAAAGTCTTAGATCTAACACCTATATGAACTTTAAAGCTAATAACAAGTTACAAACTTGAAAGTAAACTAACTAATAAAGATCTTAAGATGTAGAACATAGTTCTTTAGTTAGATCTTGAAGATCCAAGACCCAAAAGTCTAGATCAAGCATAAGTATACAAAGTTATTTTTAAAGAAAACTTATTTATATGTTCTTGGACTTTTAAGTTAACTTTTAGTTCCAAGAGATATGAGATCAAGACTAACTTGTAGTACTTGACCATTTAAACTAATTACATGAAAGTAAAGTGCAAGAAGAAGTAAACTAAGTAAACAAGTAAATTATTCATGGTTGTTCATACTTTAAAGATTCAAACCAAAGTTTGATCTTTAGAAAGTAAACTTTAAAGTTTACTTCATGAGCTTCAAGTATGAATTTAACAACTATGAACTTACAAACTTTGAAACAATAAAAGTAGAATCATAAACTAGTAAGTTTATGTTCTTGTGTTCTTGATAAATACAAGATATTATAAAGAATCAAACTAGTAAGTTTGATCTTGTAACTAGTAAAGAATAACTAACAATTACATGTAACAAACTAACAACAAGTAATCAAACTACAAATAACAAAAGATGATGATGATTGTGGGGTGTTTGAATTCGGTTTTCATCAAGAAAGAAAAGAAGAACAAGTTGTTCAAAACTCTTACAAGATAGAGAGAAAAATGAGAGAGGGAAGAGAGAAAAATGTATGCAAGTAAGTGTGTGTAGTGAATGACAGAATGTGAGTGAAGTAGTAAGTAAAAAAAAAGATTTGAATCCCTTTGTGCACCTCCCCAAGTCACGGCCAGCAGCATCCACAAAGGGGAGGGTGTTGTTTAATGGTTACAAGTATGAAAAGTCTTACAAAAGTTGGGTAAAAGAGGTGATTACATGGGGATTACATGAAAACTAGATTCCAATCCTTTAACTAACTAGTTAAGTAATACTTACATGTGAAAGAGTGGGCTAGTTAGTCCATGTAGATGTAGGGTGGGCTTATGAGTCTTTATTCATGAGTCCATTAACTAAAACCAAGCCCAAGTTCCAAATATTAACAAATAAATCCAATTAAAGCCCAAGTAACTAACTAATAACTTTAGTTAATTAAAATGATTAATAAAATTAATCATGAATGCAAATAATATGTGAAAATATTATTCGTGTAAGTTTCGTGTAAGTTTCGTGTGTCACAAAGACGTTTCGGGCAATTAAAGTCAAGTTCGGGCAATCATGGCAACATGTAAATGTAATAACATACATTCGTTTAATCATACGTATTAATAATAACAATTATTAATAAATAAACGTTGGAAAATCCAGGGTCGTTACACTAGCTCCGGTTATAGCCAATACGAGATCAGTGCGCAGTCAGAAACTGATTTGGCAAACCATAAATGTACCCCTTCTGATTTCTGACTTGTAGACATCGTATGAGACCATGCCCGGACTTTTTAGAATTGATTTTGAGTCTACTTGTGATCTGGAGTTTTCCATGTTGACATGAATTATGTACTAGGAGATATTATGCATTGTTTGCAACATGTACATGAATGTTATGCATAACGATAATCTGTGGTCGTATACTTGACCATTTATGATCTAAAATGTGTTGTTTGACTTAGGTTTGACATGTTGACCAACTTTTGGCATGAACCTACTAATGTTGACTTTAGTTGACTACTTTGACCATGTTTGACTTTTGGTTTGACTTTAGTTGACTTTGTTTGACTTGCATGATTTAGTTGACTTTTACTTTAAAACGCGTGGAGTCGAGCAATAAGACAACTTACTCTATGAAACCACTAATATAAAAGACATATATGTTGACCAACCTAAATACGTATACTTAGGTTGCACTTCTCGGTACTAAATCGCACAAGTTATTTGTCTACTTTTTAATTCGAGCTTTATCGAATGTGAGTTTACAGTCCCACTTTTTACATGTTTTCAGGGATGAGAATACACGCTGTTGTACTTACATTTTCAAATGCTTTTATGTTGACACGAGTACTTACTATACATATTGAGTTTGATCACAAAGCCCCTAGCTTGAATACTTTTATTACCTTCGGGTAAGCACAATTTAGATGGACGGATCCGTTAGGTTAGACAACCTAGCCCAAACAATATTAACCATGGCGCATTTACTTTGAACATTAGATACACTCGATCAAGTGTATGACATTTTTATGGGGTAAAGTGAGTGTAGTGGTTTCTATACTCTGGTCATTGCTAGTATTCAGGTGCTCATAGATTATGTAAACGTTTCGCAACTTGGAGTTGTACTTGTAAAATCTCGTGGTCAATGAACTTGAACTATTTGTTGACCTGTTTTACGTGTTTGATTCTCAGGTCCTTAAGAGGTAGACTTCCGCTGTGTTTGAAGCTTGGTCTGGTCGTAGAGTCAGCATGATTATTAAAGACATTATTTATTATCGCATTTAAAACTTTTACAACTGTTTAATACTATTGGCTTGTGGTTACGATCACAATAGTATTCTTATTTTGGATTTATTGACTTGTGTTTTGAAAGTCAACTTTTTAATAAAATTAAATGCGATTGCTTTGAAAAGTCTAATATAGAGGGCGTAACTGTTAACTATGGGACCTTTGATTAACACGCCGTCAGATGGGAATTTGGCGGGGTGTTTATAAAGCTAAACTACAACTATATGAAAAATATATCTCGTAATATCAAAATAATATATTCACAATATTTAGTAAAAAATACTTTCCAAGTCTACCAATATTTACTTGTATAATCTGTAACATATCATGGCCATTACTTACTGATGATACCTTAACACCCCTAAAGCAAATAGGTAGAGGTCCAACTTCAAGCTTGACACTAAAAGATTCATGGCTATAACTTGTTCTTCAAGTGCGTAATCATGGTCATGATCACATTGTTACATATTTCGTGTCTCGTATACATTAATACCCCTTCAAGCGAAGTGGTGGCTCGATCCAACATGAAGGAGGCAAGCTCTTGATAGTGCTTCTTCCGAGACTGTCCTAACAACATGTACAAACCGAGCACATCAGATGCTGCTTCTTCTAGGGTTATCCTAACGAAAAAAGAGGAGGACAAATAAACACTTTTGATTAAAAAAAATAGCATATTAAAGAATAAGAGTGGTGAGATTGATAGCAGTTGTAGAGATTGTGGCACGACAACGACATGACTCCATCTCAATGTAGAGATGGCGGCACACAGATCTCTAAAACAAAACGGCTCACCTAAGCTCTGATAGCATGACGAAAATTGATAATACGGTGAGGGATAAATTAATCTTTAATAATAAAGAATCTCAGCACCCATTAGGTTTTACATCAACAAATATCTGTAGTAATACATAAGACTTGCAGAGAAATCTAAACTACAACAATATTGAGGGTATATCTGTTAGGAATTTAGGAACCAACCAATACAAGTGAGTTACACCAATCACTAACCCACGAACGATAAAAGAATTAGCTAAAGCATAAATAATAAATAAAGCATAAATGACACAAAGATTTAACGTGGTTATATCACAACTCCAAACACAAAGAAGGGTTTATTCCACGGGCGCAAACTAGAGAATATTTTACTAATAATTTGTGCACACAATTACAATGAGGCTAGGGGCTTATTTATAGTGAAACATTAAACCTAGTTTCTTGTTGCACAAGTTAACTTGGCCTTCAAGCCAAAGACGTTCCAAAAATCAATTAGCACTTGTTGAACAAGTTACTTTGCCTTCAAGTAAACAACTTTTCTAAAATCGGAAACTTGCTCCACCAGTAAAACTTAACCTCCAAGTAAAACTTATTTCCCAAGCAATCTTTATTTTCATACTTTGTTTAAAGTTTCCATATCTCAACAATTTCCCACTTTGAGACTTTGAACAAATCCCATACCGATCTTCAACAGAAAATCCAAACCACCTCAACCGTTTTTTATACAAAGCCCACAATAACTCTAGATTAGCCAATTAATAACTCCTTTTGGTACCGCCGGATGAGATACCCGCATCACGCCGCATTCCACTCGTTAACCCACGAGTAAATGAAGCCTTTTGACACCAAAAAAATACCACTGATTGATAATCCAATCTCTTAGTTACTAGTTTGAGTCATCTCGGTTTCTACGCTACCATCTTCTAACATGAAGATCATTTTCTTACACTAGCAGACCTGTTAAAGTGAGCGAGACTTCAATTATAAGATTCTTCCATGAGACAAATTCGCCTCATCTATCGCTCTAGACACGTCCAATTCTAAACCCACATGTTAACGATCACTGGTACAAATTTTCCCGTCTATCTTGATTTCCTTTACCAACAATAAGAAAACTCCAACAGATGCCTTTGTAGACCATTCATCAAGGTTCCCTAGTGAGAATGCAATTACCACCTCAAAGTCTACCATCTTTTCAACTTTCAGCTTTCTTGTTGGTACACTAACCATCTCATAGAGCTATTTCTCATCTGAAGCGCTTTCACTGTACGAGTAAGAATTAAAACTGCGGGTACTCGAGAATAAACTTGGTTCGTATCACCGGTTACTCACAAATTTCTTTGCCATCATAGCACAAAACAAGTATTTGAAGACCTAGTGTTACCTGGAATCAATGTACTAAACTTGAGAACATTGGAGAA
The DNA here is from genome assembly GCF_046630445.1 of Rutidosis leptorrhynchoides. NCBI lineage: Eukaryota > Viridiplantae > Streptophyta > Magnoliopsida > Asterales > Asteraceae > Rutidosis > Rutidosis leptorrhynchoides. Next base: position 672,345,205 of record NC_092334.1, read on the forward strand.
CAAGTCGCTTGTATATCTCCATAACCCCACTAGTCGTCTAACTCCCACTAGCTCGATAACATCTGTTGGTTACCAAACTCACACAAACTTCTCGACACTCTCAATAATCCTAGAAAGCTCAAGTTCCGAGACTTACAAGATTATCCATTCCTTCTCCATCACCTAAAGATTCCTAATTGATCACCCTCGAACAAAAACCGCTTACTTTGTTGAATCCTCAACCAAATCCGAGCAACCGTCGAACGCGTTCTACCTAATACTCTTCGACAATCAATTTCATTAGTGATAAGAAACTCTAACCCGCCCGAATATTCCAAATTCCCCGGAATATCTGACCTAAATCTTTGGCCACCCCGTTTCAAATCCGCGAGTGCCAAACTTCCCCGGTAACTGCCAGTGTCGATTTCCACCCAGATGTAATCTTGTCATTACTAAATCGCTCAAACCTGAGAGAAACCACCCTCGTAAGCTTCTGTAATAAACCAACATCCCAAAATATTCATCTCGTATCGACTGAAGTTTTCGAGAGAAAACCATCTCGAACTCGCGTCTTCAAGCCCGAAAAGTTCATCCTGAAAACTGCCCAAAATCGAAAAATCATATGTCAAAAATCCAAGGGTCCGATCAGCCTCAAATTTTTATCACTTGTAGATCTACGTGTCTTCGACCAACATGTAAATCTACGTGTCTTCTACGAACCCGTTATGAATTTTCTCCTGCAGTTGCGCATGAACATCTGAATTTAGCTCAATCGTTCCTTCACACGGGATAGTGAGGAACAAGAACCCGACCCGTCACCCGGATCTTACAGAAAATCTCTCAGCAATGAAACCATCAAACCGACCCCTAACTCCGTAAATTTTCGCGAAGAAAAAACCATCATAATATAATTGTCGCGACCAAGTGCATCATGACGTTTCAGAACCTTTACGCAAATCCCGATGTGATCAACTCTCACATATACATAGACATACCCCATGAGTTTCCCGCGACAAACTAAGTCACCTTGTCTCGATACATGTTGCAAAACAAATCCTTAAGCCCGTCGTGAAGTAACCCTGATGAAAAAAAACAGTTCATCAACCATATGGAAAAAAACTTGCTTTCAATTCACCATCATGCCCGACCTCGTAGCCTATAGCTCTAATACCGCTTGTTAGGATTTTATGACCCAACCACGACAAATGATTTACTCCAATCATTAACCCACAAACGACAAACGAATTAGCTAAAGCATAAGCGACACAAGAATTTAATGTGGTTATATCCCAACTTCAAACACGGAGAAAGGTTTCCTCCAGGGCGCAAACCAGAGAAATTTTCACTAATAATTTGTGCAGACAATTACAATGAGGCTAGGGTCTATTTAGAGTGAAACATTAAACCTAGTTTCTTATTGCACAAGTTAACTTGACCTTCAAGTCAAAGACATTCCAAAAATCAATTAAAACTTGTTGAACAAGTTAACGTTTACTTCAAGTAAACAACTTTTCTAAAATCAGAAACTTGCTCCACAAATAAAACTTAACCTCCAAGTAAAAATTATGTGCCAAACAATCTTGATATTCATTCCTTGTTTAAAGTTTCCATATCTCAACAATATCTTTAATATTAAAACAATATGTTCACAATATTTAATCCTAAAATACTTTTAAAATCTACGAATATTTATTTGTATAATCTGTAACGTATTATAGTCATTACTTGATGATGATACGTTAACGCTACTTTTTGAAAAACCTCTCATTATTTTACAAGTTTAGTTTTAATACTCACTCCTCTTAACTAAATAGTACCTTTATCATTTTTTTTTTAATTTTTCATGGCCATAATTACGGATGACAATTATCATCCTTCATCCAATCCAATGGATATCCATCTGATCCGTTCCAATCCTGGATGATGTTAAGTGGATATGGATAAATATGGATGAACCTAAATGGATATGGATATGAATGAAAAATTTCATCCATGAATATATCCATTTACACCCGAAACGCATATATAAATACAAAAATACAAATTTATGCATATACAATAACTATTACAAATGTATTTATCATTACACATATATTTTGCTTGCAACCATATGACGAATTCATTATGAGTAATCAAGGTAAAACATGTAAATCTAACTTAATAAACATAAATAGTACACTTATAATTTGTCATAATCCATGTTTGATAATAAATTTAATTTGTGTTCAATCTTTGACAAAAATTACACTTTCTAGTGGAAGGATTTTAATTTGTGTTATGTTATAACCACCGAACTATTGGTTGAATGGTAAAAAGCCTCAGTTGGTTGTGGGCATGTATCCTTGAAAAAATAGGTACAGGTTCAAATCCTGGTGGAGTTTTCTCCACGGTTGTGCATCTGGTATCCTTCACTTTGTGCGGGTCAAACAGTTAACCTAAAGAATTCCGGGTACACTTTGCACGATGGATGTGAGGAGTTTCTTCCTAACAAGTGCGTGAGTGGCAAATGAGAGGATTCGATGCCAAAATTGCCGTTCTAAAAAACTTGTGTTATGTTATATTTATTTTTGTTGTATTAAATTTGTGTTTTCATTACATATTAGAAAAAAATTATAATACTTTTTAAAAATTCAATGGATATCCATTAATCACGCTTAATCCACCAGAAATGGATATGAACTAGTCCGGACCGGCCCGCGCGATGCGGCGGGTGAAATGTCCCGTTCTTATTGATTAAAAACGTTTCATATTAATTGATTTCGTTGCGAGGTTTTGACATCTATATGAGACGTTTTTCAAAGACTGCATTCATTTTAAAACAAATCATAACCTTTATTTCATCAATAAAGGTTTAAAAAGCTTTACGTAGATTATCAAATAATGATAATCTAAAATATCCTGTTTACACACGACCATTACATAATAGTTTACAATACAAATATGTTACAACAAAATAAGTTTCTTGAATGCAGTTTTTACACAATATCATACAAGCATGGACTCCAAATCTCGTCCTTATTTAAGTATGCGACAGCGGAAGCTCTTAATAATCACCTGAGAATAAACATGCTTAAAACGTCAACAAAAATGTTGGTGAGTTATAGGTTTAACCTATATATATCAAATCGTAACAATAGACCACAAGATTTCATATTTCAATACACATCCCATACATAGAGATAAAAATCATTCATATGGTGAACACCTGGTAACCGACATTAACAAGATGCATATATAATAATATCCCCATCATTCCGGGACACCCTTCAGATATGATTTAAATTTTGAAGTACTAAAGCATCCGGTACTTTGGATGGGGTTTGTTAGGCCCAATAGATCTATCTTTAGGATTCGCGTCAATTAGGGTGTCTGTTCCCTAATTCTTAGATTACCAGACTTAATAAAAAGGGGCATATTCGATTTCGATAATTCAACCATAGAATGTAGTTTCACGTACTTGTGTCTATTTTGTAAATCATTTATAAAACCTGCATGTATTCACATCCCAAAAATATTAGATTTTAAAAGTGGGACTATAACTCACTTTCACAGATTTTTACTTCGTCGGGAAGTAAGACTTGGCCACTGGTTGATTCACGAACCTATAACAATATATACATATATATCAAAGTATGTTCAAAATATATTTACAACACTTTTAATATATTTTGATGTTTTAAGTTTATTAAGTCAGCTGTCCTCGTTAGTAACCTACAACTATTTGTCCACAGTTAGATATACAGAAATAAATCGATAAATATTATCTTGAATCAATCCACGACCCAGTGTATACGTATCTCTGTATTGATCACAACTCAAACTATACATATTTTGGAATCAACCTCAACCCTGTATAGCTAACTCCAACATTCACATATAGAGTGTCTATGGTTGTTTCGAAATATATATAGATGTGTCGACATGATAGGTCGAAACATTGTATACGTGTCTATGGTATCTCAAGATTACATAATATACAATACAAGTTGATTAAGTTATGGTTGGAATAGATTTGTTACCAATTTTCACGTAGCTAAAATGAGAAAAATTATCCAATCTTGTTTTACCCATAACTTCTTCATTTTAAATCCGTTTTGAGTGAATCAAATTGCTATGGTTTCATATTGAACTCTATTTTATGAATCTAAACAGAAAAAGTATAGGTTTATAGTCGGAAAAATAAGTTACAAGTCGTTTTTATAAAGGTAGTCATTTCAGTCGAAAGAACGACGTCTAGATGACCATTTTAGAAAACATACTTCCACTTTGAGTTTAACCATAATTTTTGGATATAGTTTCATGTTCATAATAAAAATCATTTTCTCAGAATAACAACTTTTAAATCAAAGTTTATCATAGTTTTTAATTAACTAACCCAAAACAGCCCGCGGTGTTACTACGACGGCGTAAATCCGGTTTTACGGTGTTTTTCGTGTTTCCAGGTTTTAAATCATTAAGTTAGCATATCATATAGATATAGAATATGTGTTTAGTTAATTTTAAAAGTCAAGTTATAAGGATTAACTTTTGTTTGCGAACAAGTTTAGAATTAACTAAACTATGTTCTAGTGATTACGAGTTTAAACCTTCGAATAAGATAGTTTTATATATATGAATCGAATGATGTTATGAACATCATTACTACCTCAAGTTTAGTAGGTAAACCTACTGGAACTGACAAGAAATGATCTAGCTTCAAAGGATCTTGGATGGCTTGAAAGTTCTTGAAGTAGGATCATGACACAAAAACAAGTTCAAGTAAGATTTTTACTCGAATTAAGATAGTTTATAGTTATAGAAATTGAATCAAAGTTTGAATATGAATATTACCTTGAATAAGAAAGATAACCTACTGTATATAACAAAGGTTTCTTGATCTTAGATGATTACTTGGAATGGATTAGAAAGCTTGGAAGTAAATTAGTAAACTTGAAGGGGTTTTTGAAGTGTTCTTGAAGTGTTCTTCCTATGATGATTATAGCTTGATTCTTAAAGTGATTTTTGATGAAGATGATGATTAACTACTGAAAAAATACATTCATAATAGTGTGTGTGTGTGTGTTGAGAGAGAATTAGAAAGAGAATTGGAAGTGAAATGGAGTGAATGATGAGTGGTAATTAGTGAGTGGGGTTAAAAGGAGTTCTAGTTAGTTGACTAGCTCATGGTAGAAGTTAAAATTGATTAGTCATACATGACATAATCAAGAGTGGAATCCCATGCTAGTTCCTATTGGTATATACCCATAGTAAGTACGTTTTGAAGCTGTGTATAATACGGGTAAGAATACGACTAGAATTCTTGATGAAAGAAAAGAATGGGAAAGTAACTGTAACCATTTTCGTTAAGTATGAGTGTTTTGATATATGTCTTGAAGTCTTCCAAAAGTATTTTAATACATCTAAATACACTACATGTATATATATTTTAACTGAGTCGTTAAGTCATCGTTAGTCGTTACATGTAAGTGTTGTTTTGAAACCTTTAAGTTAACGATCTCAATTAATGTTGTTAACCCATTGTTTATTATATCTAATGAGATGTTAAATTATTATATTATCATGATATTATGATATATTAATATATCTTAATATGATATATATACATTTAAATGTCGTTACAACGATAATCGTTACATATATGTCTCGTTTCGAAATCCTTAAGTTAGTAGTCTTGTTTATATGTATATAACTCATTGTTAATATACTTATGGAGATACTTACTTATCATAATCTCATGTTAACCATATGTATATCCATATATATATCGTCATGTCGTTTTTACAAGTTTTAACGTTCGTGAATCGCCGGTCAACTTGGGTGGTCAATTGTCTATATGAAACATATTTCAATTAATCAAGTCTTAACAAGTTTGATTGTTTAACATGTTGGAAACATTTAATCATGTAAATATCAATCTCAATTAATATATATAAACATGGAAAAGTTCGGGTCACTACAGTACCTACCCGTTAAATAAATTTCGTCCCGAAATTTTAAGCTGTTGAAGGTGTTGACGAATCTTCTGGAAATAGATGCGGGTATTTCTTCTTCATCTGATCTTCACGCTCCCAGGTGAACTCAGGTCCTCTACGAGCATTCCATCGAACCTTAACAATTGGTATCTTGTTTTGCTTAAGTCCTTTAACCTCACGATCCATTATTTCGACGGGTTCTTCGATGAATTGAAGTTTTTCGTTGATTTGGATTTCATCTAACGGAATAGTGAGATCTTCTTTAGCAAAACATTTCTTCAAATTCGAGATGTGGAAAGTGTTATGTACAGCCGCGATTTGTTGAGGTAACTCAAGTCGGTAAGCTACTGGTCCGACACGATCAATAATCTTGAATGGTCCAATATACCTTGGATTTAATTTCCCTCGTTTACCAAATCAAACAACGCCTTTCCAAGGTGCAACTTTAAGCATGACCATCTCTCCAATTTCAAATTCTATATCTTTTCTTTTAATGTCAGCGTAGCTCTTTTGTCGACTTTGGGCGATTTTCAACCGTTGTTGAATTTGGATGATCTTCTAGGTAGTTTCTTGTATAATCTCTGGACCTGTAATCTGTCTATCCCCCACTTCACTCCAACAAATCGGAGACCTGCACTTTCTACCATAAAGTGCTTCAAACGGCGCCATCTCAATGCTTGAATGGTAGCTGTTGTTGTAGGAAATTTTTTGCTAACGGTAGATGTCGATCCCAACTGTTTTCGAAATCAATAACACATGCTCGTAGCATGTCTTCAAACGTTTGTATCGTCCTTTCGATCTGCCCATCAGTTTGTGGATGATAGGCAGTACTCAAGTCTAGACGAGTTCCTAATGCTTGCTGTAATGTCTGCCAGAATCTTGAAATAAATCTGCCATCCCTATTAGAGATAATAGAGATTGGTATTCCATGTTTGGAGACGACTTCCTTCAAATACAGTCGTGCTAACTTCTCCATCTTGTCATCTTCTCTTATTGGTAGGAAGTGTGCTGATTTGGTGAGACGATCAACTATTACCCAAATAGTATCAAAACCACTTGCAGTCCTTGACAATTTAGTGATGAAATCCATGGTAATGTTTTCCCATTTCCATTCCGGGATTTCGGGTTATTGAAGTAGACCTGATGGTTTCTGATGCTCAGCTTTGACCTTAGAACACATCAAACATTCTCCTACGTATTTAGCAACATCGACTTTCATACCCGGCCACCAAAAATGTTTCTTGAGATCCTTGTACATCTTCCCCGTTCCAGGATGTATTGAGTATCTGATTTTATGAGCTTCTCTAAGTACCATTTCTCTCATATCTCCAAATTTTGGTACCCAAATCCTTTCAGCCCTATACCGGGTTCCGTCTTTCCGAATATTAAGATGCTTCTCCGATCCTTTGGGTATTTCATCCTTTAAATTTCCCTCTTTTAAAACTCCTTATTGTGCCTCCTTTATTTAAGTAGTAATGTTATTATGAATCATTATATTCATAGATTTTACTCGAATGGGTTCTCTGTCCTTCCTGCTCAAGGCATCAGCTACCACATTTGCCTTCCCCGGGTGGTAACGAATCTCAAAGTCGTAATCATTCAATAATTCAATCCACCTACGCTGCCTCATATTCAGTTGTTTCTGATTAAATATGTGTTGAAGACTTTTGTGGTCGGTATATATAATACGTTTGACCCCATATAAGTAGTGCCTCCAAGTCTTTAATGCAAAAACAACTGCGCCTAATTCCAAATCATGCGTCGTATAATTTTGTTCGTGAATCTTCAATTGTCTAGACGCATAAGCAATCACCTTCGTTCGTTGCATTAATACACAACCGAGACCTTGCTTTGATGCATCACAATAAATCACAAAATCATCATTCCCTTCAGGCAATGACAATATAGGTGCCGTAGTTAGCTTTTTCTTCAATAACTGAAACGCTTTCTCTTGTTCATCATTCCATTCAAATTTCTTCCCTTTATGCGTTAATGCAGTCAAGGGTTTTACTATTCTGGAAAAGTCTTGGATGAACCTTCTGTAGTAACCAGCTAGTCCTAAAAACTGGCGTATGTGTTTCGGAGTTTTCGGGGTTTCCCACTTTTCAACAGTTTCTATCTTTGCCGGATCCACCTTAATACCTTCTTTGTTCACTATGTGACCGAGGAATTGAACTTCTTCCAACCAAAATGCACACTTTGAAAACTTAGCGTAGAATTCTTCCTTTCTCAATACTTCTAACACCTTTCTCAAATGTTCACCGTGTTCTTGGTCATTCTTTGAGTAAATAAGTATGTCATCAATGAAAACAATGACAAACTTGTCAAGGTATGGTCCACACACTCGGTTCATAAGGTCAATGAACACAGCTGGTGCATTAGTTAAACCAAACGGCATGACCATAAACTCGTAATGACCGTAACGTGTTATGAAAGCAGTCTTTGGAATATCATCTTCTTTCACCCGCATTTGATGATACCCGGAACGTAAGTCAATCTTTGAATAAACAGACGAGCCTTGTAGTTGATCAAATAAGTCATCGATTCTCGGTAGTGGGTAGCGGTTCTTGATGGTAAGTTTGTTCAACTCTCGGTAGTCGATACACAACCTGAATGTACCATCTTTCTTCTTGACAAACAAAACAGGAGCTCCCCACGGTGATGTGCTTGGTCGAATGAAACCACGCTCTAAAAGTTCTTGTAATTGGCTTTGCAGTTCTTTCATCTCGCTGGGTGCGAGTCTGTAAGGAGCACGAGCTATTGGTGCAGCTCCTGGTACAAGATCTATTTGAAATTCAATGGATCGATGTGGGGGTAATCCCGGTAATTCTTTCAGAAATACATCGGGAAATTCTTTTGCAATGGGAACATCATTGATGCTCTTTTCTTCAGTTTGTACTTTTTCGACGTGTGCTAGAACAGCATAGCAACCTTTTCTTATTAGTTTTTGTGCCTTCAAATTACTAATAAGATGTAGCTTCGTGTTGCCCTTTTCTCCGTACACCATTAAGGGTTTTCCTTTTTCTCGTATAATGCGAATTGCATTTTTGTAACAAACGATCTCTGCTTTCACTTCTTTCAACCAGTCCATACCGATTATCACATCAAAACTCCCTAACTCTACAGGTATCAAATCAATCTTAAATGTTTCGCTAACCAGTTTAATTTCTCGATTTCGACATATATTATTTGCTGAAATTAATTTACCATTTGCTAATTCGAGTAAAACTTTACTATCCAAAGGCGTCAATGGACAACTTAATTTAGAACAAAAATCTCTACTCATATAGCTTCTATCCGCACCCGAATCAAATAAAACGTAAGCAGATTTATTGTCAATAAGAAACGTACCCGTAACAAGCTCCGGGTCTTCCTGTGCCTCTGCCGCATTAATATTGAAAACTCTTCCGCGGCCTTGTCCATTCGTGTTCTCCTGGTTCGGGCAATTTCTAATAATGTGGCCCGGTTTTCCACATTTATAACAAACTACATTGGCATAACTTGCTCCGACACTACTTCCTCCGCCATTACTCGTTCCGACACCATTTGTTCCTTTCGTTCTATTTACTCCTGGTCCGTAGACCTCACACTTCGCCGCGCTATGACCATTTCTTTTACACTTGTTGCAAAATTTGGTGCAGAACCCCGAGTGATACTTTTCACACCTTTGGCATAGCTGCTTCTGATTGTTGTTTTTGTTGTGGTTATTATTGTTGTTGGGATGATTGTTGTAGTTGCTGTTGTTGTTGTTGTTGTTGTTGTTGTTGGGCCATTTGTTGTAGTTGCGATTGTTGGGATAATTGTTGCGATTATTGTTGTAATTGCTGTTGTTGTTGTATTGTTGATTCTTATCACCGTTTTCCTCCCACTTTCTTTTGACTTGCTTCACATTGGCCTCTTTAGCAGTCTGTTCTTTAATTCTTTCTTCAATCTGGTTCACTAGTTTGTGAGCCATTCTACATGCCTGTTGTATGGAGGCGGGCTCGTGTGAACTTATATCTTCTTGGATTCTTTCCGGTAATCCTTTCACAAACGCGTCGATCTTCTCTTCCTCATCTTCGAATGCTCCCGGACAGAATAGGCACAATTCTGTGAATCGTCTTTCGTACGTGGTAATATCAAATCCTTGGGTTCGTAACCCTCTAAGTTCTGTCTTGAGCTTATTGACCTCGGTTCTGGGACGGTACTTCTCGTTCATCAAGTGCTTGAATACTGACCACGGTAGTGCGTACGTATCGTCTTGTCCCACTTGCTCTAGATAGGTATTCCACCATGTTAACGCATAACCTGTGAAGGTATGCGTAGCGTACTTCACTTTGTCCTCTTCAGTACACTTACTTATGGCAAACACCGATTCGACCTTCTCGGTCCACCGTTTCAATCCGATCGGTCCTTCGGTTCCATCAAATTCCAAAGGTTTGCAGGCAGTGAATTCTTTGTAGGTGCATCCTACACGATTTCCTGTACTGCTAGATCCAAGGTTATTGTTGGTATGTAGCGCAGCCTGTACTGCGGCTATGTTTGAAGCTAGAAAAGTACGGAATTCCTCTTCATTCATATTCACGGTGTGTCGAGTAGTCGGTGCCATTTCCTTCAAAATAGTTAAATGGAACAAGTTAATCATACAGAATATTAAGAGTAGTTAATAGTATTTCGTAGCATAATATGAACTCATTTATAAAAGCTTTTTCTTCATATTAGCGTTTTATAAGTTTAAATTCGGGTAGTACCTACCCGTTAAGTTCATACTTAGTAGCTAATATACAATTCAACTACTACAATTCTATATGAAAAACTGATTATAATAATATTTCGCGTTCAAACTTTTACACAATATTTTACAAACTTACAATACCGCTTATTTTACATATAGCATGAAATATAGCACACAATAAATTTGGTACAAGATGGTTGTGAAGATAATTCTAGCTAGTACACAAGTCGTTCAGCAAAGGTAATAAAGACACGTAATTCATACGTCCAGAAACAAGTCATGCATTCTGGTTTTACTAGGATTACTTCCCATCCTTGGTCTTGTGGAACATAACCGTTATGGCCGTTGATAAGACAGCGTGTTGTAACGTCGTCAAAGGTACGAGGGTTACGTAATGTCCAACAGTCCCGTAACAATCTAAAAACCTCATTTCTTACCCCAATTACCGACTCCGTCACTTGTGGGAACGTTTTGTTTAATAGTTGTAGCCCGATGTTCTTATTCTCACTTTGGTGAGAAGCGAACATTACTAATCCGTAAGCATAACATGCTTCTTTATGTTGCATGTTAGCCGCTTTTTCTAAATCACGAAGTCCAATATTCGGATATATTGAGTCAAAATAATTTCTTAACCCATTGCGTAAAATAGCATTTGGGTTCCCCGCAATATATGCGTCAAAGTAAACACATCGTAACTTATGGATTTCCCAATGTGATATCCCCCATCTTTCGAACGAAAGCCTTTTATAAACCAAGGCATTCTTGGAACGTTCTTCGAATGTCTTACAAACTGATCTCGCCTTAAATAGTTGTGCCGAAGAATTCTGACCGACTCTAGACAAGATTTCATCAATCATGTCTCCGGGTAGGTCTCTTAAAATATTGGGTTGTCTATCCATTTTGTGTTTTTATACTGTAAAATAGACAAGAGTTAGATTCATAAAAAAAAATACTTATTAATACAAGCAATTTTTACATATATTATAAAGCATAAGCACACTATATTACTTATATTACACCACACGAATACAACTATCTTATTCTGACTCGCTTGTTTCTTCTTCTTCGGTTTTGGTTCGTTTTGCCAAGTTTCTAGGGATATATGATGTTCCCCTAATACGAGCCGTCGTTATCCACATTGGTTTAGAAAAACCTGGTGGTTTAGAGGTTCCCGGGTCATTGTTACAACTTAAGGACTTCGGGGGTTGACGATACATATAAAGTTCATCGGGGTTGGAATTAGATTTCTCCATTTTTATGCCCTTTCCCTTATTATTTTCTTTTGCCTTTTTAAATTCAGTTGGGGTAATTTCTATAACATCATCGGAATTCTCGTCGGAATCCGATTCATCGGAGAATTGGTAATCCTCCCAATATTTTGCTTCCTTGGCGGAAACACCATTGACCATAATTAACCTTGGTCGGTTGGTTGAGGATTTTCTTTTACTTAACCGTTTTATTATTTCCCCCACCGGTTCTATTTCTTCATCCGGTTCCGATTCCTCTTCCGGTTCCGATTCTTCTTCCGGTTCCGACTCTTCTTCCGGTTTCTCTTCGGGAACTTGTGAATCAGTCCACGAATCATTCCAATTTATATTTGACTCTTCATTATTATTAGGTGAGTCAATGGGACTTGTTCTAGAGGTAGACATCTATCACATAATATCAAACGCGTTAAGAGATTAATATATCACATAATATTCACATGTTAAAAATATATAGTTTCCAACAAAATTTGTTAAGCAATCATTTTTCAAGTAAACACGGTCGAAGTCCAGACTCACTAATGCATCCTAACAAACTAGATAAGACACACTAATCAAAAATTCTGGTTCTCTAAGACCAACGCTCTGATACCAACTGAAATGTCCCGTTCTTATTGATTAAAAACGTTTCATATTAATTGATTTCGTTGCGAGGTTTTGACCTCTATATGAGACGTTTTTCAAAGACTGCATTCATTTTAAAACAAACCATAACCTTTATTTCATCAATAAAGGTTTAAAAAGCTTTACGTAGATTATCAAATAATGATAATCTAAAATATCCTGTTTACACACGACCATTACATAATAGTTTACAATACAAATATGTTACAACAAAATAAGTTTCTTGAATGCAGTTTTTACACAATATCATACAAGCATGGACTCCAAATCTAGTCCTTATTTAAGTATGCGACAGCGGAAGCTCTTAATAATCACCTGAGAATAAACATGCTTAAAACGTCAACAAAAATGTTGGTGAGTTATAGGTTTAAACTATATATATCAAATCGTAATAATAGACCATAAGATTTCATATTTCAATACACATCCCATACATAGAGATAAAAATCATTCATATGGTGAACACCTGGTAACCGACATTAACAAGATGCATATATAATAATATCCCCATCATTCCGGGACACCCTTCGGATATGATTTAAATTTCGAAGTACTAAAGCATCCGATACTTTGGATGGGGTTTGTTAGGCCCAATAGATCTATCTTTAGGATTCGCGTAAATTAGGGTGTCTGCTCCCTAATTCTTAGATTACCAAACTTAATAAAAATGGGCATATTCGATTTCGATAATTCAACCATAGAATGTAGTTTCACGTACTTGTGTCTATTTTGTAAATCATTTATAAAACCTGCATGTATTCTCATCCCAAAAATATTAGATTTTAAAAGTGGGACTATAACTCACTTTCACAGATTTTTACTTCGACGGGAAGTAAGACTTGGCCACTGGTTGATTCACGAACCTGTAACAATATATACATATATATCAAAGTATGTTCAAAATATATTTACAACACTTTTAATATATTTTGATGTTTTAAGTTTATTAAGTCAGCTGTCCTCGTTAGTAACCTACAACTAGTTGTCCACAGTTAGATATACAGTAATAAATCGATAAATATTATCTTGAATCAATCCACGACCCAGTGTATACGTATCTCAGTATTGATCACAACTCAAACTATACATATTTTGGAATCAACCTCAACCCTGTATAGCTAACTCCAACATTCACATATAGAGTGTCTATGGTTGTTCCGAAATATATATAGATGTGTCGACATGATAGATCAAAACATTGTATACGTGTCTATGGTATCTCAAGATTACATAATATACAATACAGGTTGATTAAGTTATGGTTGGAATAGATTTGTTACCAATTTTCACGTAGCTAAAATGAGAAAAATTATCCAATCTTGTTTTACCCATAACTTCTTCATTTTAAATCCGTTTTGAGTGAATCAAATTGCTATGGTTTCATATTGAACTCTATTTTATGAATCTAAACAGAAAAAGTATAGTTTTATATTCGAAAAAATAAGTTACAAGTCGTTTTTGTAAAGGTAGTCATTTCAGTCGAAAGAACGACGTCTAGATGACCATTTTAGAAAACATACTTCCACTTTGAGTTTAACCATAATTTTTGGATATAGTTTCATGTTCATAATAAAAATTATTTTCTCAGAATAACAACTTTTAAATCAAAGTTTATCATAGTTTTTAATTAACTAACCCAAAACAGCCCGCGGTGTTACTACGACGGCGTAAATCCGGTTTTACGGTGTTTTTTGTGTTTCCAGGTTTTAAATCATTAAGTTAGCATATCATATAGATATAGAACATGTGTTTAGTTAATTTTAAAAGTCAAGTTAGAAGGATTAACTTTTTTTTGCGAACAAGTTTAGAATTAACTAAACTATGTTCTAGTGATTACGAGTTTAAACTTTCGAATAAGATAGTTTTATATATATGAATCGAATGATGTTATGAACATCATTACTACCTCAAGTTTAGTAGGTAAACCTACTGGAAGTGACAAGAAATGATCTAGCTTCAAAGGATCTTGGATGGCTTGAAAGTTCTTGAAGTAGGATCATGACACAAAAACAAGTTCAAGTAAGATTTTTACTCGAATTAAGATAGTTTATAGTTATAGAAATTGAATCAAAGTTTGAATATGAATATTACCTTGAATAAGAAAGATAACCTACTGTATATAACAAAGGTTTCTTGATCTTAGATGATTACTTGGAATGGATTAGAAAGCTTGGAAGTAAATTAGTAAACTTCAAGGGATTTTTGAAGTGTTCTTGAAGTGTTCTTCCTATGATGATTATAGCTTGATTCTTGAAGTGATTTTTGATGAAGATGATGATTAACTACTGGAAAAATACGTTCATAATAGTGTGTGTGTGTTGAGAGAGAATTAGAAAGAGAATTGGAAGTGAAATGGAGTGAATGATGAGTGGTAATTGGTGAGTGGTGAGTGGGGTTAAAAGGAGTTCTAGTTAGTTGACTAGCTCATGGTAGAAGTTAAAATTAATTAGTCATACATGACATAATCAAGAGTGGAATCTCATGCTAGTTCCTATTGGTATATACCCATAGTAAGTACGTTTTGAAGCTGTGTATAATACGGGTAAGAATACGACTAGAATTCTTGATGAAAGAAAAGAATGGGAAAGTAACTGTAACCATTTTCGTTAAGTATGAGTGTTTTGATATATGTCTTGAAGTGTTCCAAAAGTATTTTAATACACCTAAATACACTACATGTATATACATTTTAACTGAGTCGTTAAGTCATCGTTAGTCGCTACATGTAAGTGTTGTTTTGAAACCTTTAAGTTAACGATCTCAATTAATGTTGTTAACCCATTGTTTATTATATCTAATGAGATGTTAAATTATTATATTATCATGATATTATGATATATTAATATATCTTAATATGATATATATACATTTAAATGTCGTTACAACGATAATCGTTACATATATGTCTCGTTTCGAAATCCTTAAGTTAGTAGTCTTGTTTATATGTATATAACTCATTGTTAATATACTTATGGAGATACTTACTTATCATAATCTCATGTTAACCATATGTATATCCATATATATATCGTCATGTCGTTTTTACAAGTTTTAACGTTCGTGAATCGCCGGTCAACTTGGGTGGTCAATTGTCTATATGAAACATATTTCAATTAATCAAGTCTTAACAAGTTTGATTGCTTAACATGTTGGAAACATTTAATCATGTAAATATCAATCTCAATTAATATATATAAACATGGAAAAGTTCGGGTCACTACAGTACCTACCCGTTAAATAAATTTCGTCCCGAAATTTTAAGCTGTTGAAGGTGTTGACGAATCTTCTAGAAATAGATGCGGGTATTTCTTCTTCATCTGATCTTCACGCTCCCAGGTGAACTCGGGTCCTCTACGAGCATTCCATCGAACCTTAATAATTGGTATCTTGTTTTGCTTAAGTCCTTTAACCTCACGATCCATTATTTCGACGGGTTCTTCGATGAATTGAAGTTTTTCGTTGATTTGGATTTCATCTAACGGAATAGTGAGATCTTCTTTAGCAAAACATTTCTTCAAATTCGAGATGTGGAAAGTGTTATGTACAGCCGCGAGTTGTTGAGGTAACTCAAGTCGGTAAGCTACTGGTCCGACACGATCAATAATCTTGAATGGTCCAATATACCTTGGATTTAATTTCCCTCGTTTACCAAATCGAACAACGCCTTTCCAAGGTGCAACTTTAAGCATGACCATCTCTCCAATTTCAAATTCTATATCTTTTCTTTTAATGTCAGCGTAGCTCTTTTGTCGACTTTGGGCGATTTTCAACCGTTGTTGAATTTGGATGATCTTCTAGGTAGTTTCTTGTATAATCTCCGGACCTGTAATCTGTCTATCCCCCACTTCACTCCAACAAATCGGAGACCTGCACTTTCTACCATAAAGTGCTTCAAACGGCGCCATCTCAATGCTTGAATGGTAGCTGTTGTTGTAGGAAATTTTCTGCTAACGGTAGATGTCGATCCCAACTGTTTCCGAAATCAATAACACATGCTCGTAGCATGTCTTCAAACGTTTGTATCGTCCTTTCGCTCTGCCCATCAGTTTGTGGATGATAGGCAGTACTCAAGTCTAGACGAGTTCCTAATGCTTGCTGTAATGTCTGCCAGAATCTTGAAATAAATCTGCCATCCCTATCAGAGATAATAGAGATTGGTATTCCATGTTTGGAGACGACTTCCTTCAAATACAGTCGTGCTAACTTCTCCATCTTGTCATCTTCTCTTATTGGTAGGAAGTGTGCTGATTTGGTGAGACGATCAACTATTACCCAAATAGTATCAAAACCACTTGCTGTCCTTGGCAATTTAGTGATGAAATCCATGGTAATGTTTTCCCATTTCCATTCCGGGATTTCGGGTTGTTGAAGTAGACCTGATGGTTTCTGATGCTCAGCTTTGACCTTAGAACACGTCAAACATTCTCCTACGTATTTAGCAACATCGGCTTTCATACCCGGCCACCAAAAATGTTTCTTGAGATCCTTGTACATCTTCCCCGTTCCAGGATGTATTGAGTATCTGGTTTTATGAGCTTCTCTAAGTACCATTTCTCTCATATCTCCAAATTTTGGTACCCAAATCCTTTCAGCCCTATACCGGGTTCCGTCTTCCCGAATATTAAGATGCTTCTCCGATCCTTTGGGTATTTCATCCTTTAAATTTCCCTCTTTTAAAACTCCTTGTTGTGCCTCCTTTATTTAAGTAGTAATGTTATTATGAATCATTATATTCATAGATTTTACTCGAATGGGTTCTCTGTCCTTCCTGCTCAAGGCATCGGCTACCACATTTGCCTTCCCCGGGTGGTAACGAATCTCAAAGTCGTAATCATTCAATAATTCAATCCACCTACGCTGCCTCATATTCAGTTGTTTCTGATTAAATATGTGTTGAAGACTTTTGTGGTCGGTATATATAATACTTTTGACCCCATATAAGTAGTGCCTCCAAGTCTTTAATGCAAAAACAACTGCGCCTAATTCCAAATCATGCGTCGTATAATTTTGTTCGTGAATCTTTAATTGTCTAGACGCATAAGCAATCACCTTCGTTCGTTGCATTAATACACAACCGAGACCTTGCTTTGATGCATCACAATAAATCACAAAATCATCATTCCCTTCAGGCAATGACAATATAGGTGCCGTAGTTAGCTTTTTCTTCAATAACTGAAACGCTTTCTCTTGTTCATCATTCCATTCAAATTTCTTCCCTTTATGCGTTAATGCAGTCAAGGGTTTTGCTATTCTGGAAAAGTCTTGGATGAACCTTCTGTAGTAACCAGCTAGTCCTAAAAACTGGCGTATGTGTTTCAGAGTTTTCGGGGTTTCCCACTTTTCAACAGTTTCTATCTTTGCCGGATCCACCTTAATACCTTCTTTGTTCACTATGTGACCGAGGAATTGAAGTTCTTCCAACTAAAATGCACACTTTGAAAACTTAGCGTACATTTCTTCCTTCCTCAATACTTCTAACACCTTTCTCAAATGTTCACCGTGTTCTTGGTCATTCTTTGAGTAAATAAGTATGTCATCAATGAAAACAATGACAAACTTGTCAAGGTATGGTCCACACACTCGGTTCATAAGGTCCATGAACACAGCTGGTGCATTAGTTAAACCAAACGGCATGACCATAAACTCGTAATGACCGTAACGTGTTATGAAAGCAGTCTTTGGAATATCATCTTCTTTCACCCGCATTTGATGATACCCGGAACGTAAGTCAATCTTTGAATAAACAGACGAGCCTTGTAGTTGATCAAATAAGTCATCGATTCTCGGTAGTGGGTAGCGGTTCTTGATGGTAAGTTTGTTCAACTCTCGGTAGTCGATACACAACCTGAATGTACCATCTTTCTTCTTGACAAACAAAACAGGAGCTCCCCACGGTGATGTGCTTGGTCGAATGAAACCACGCTCTAAAAGTTCTTGTAATTGGCTTTGCAGTTCTTTCATCTCACTGGGTGCGAGTCTGTAAGGAGCACGAGCTATTGATGCAGCTCCTGGTACAAGATCTATTTGAAATTCAACGGATCGATGTGGGGGTAATCCCGGTAATTCTTTCGGAAATACATCGGGAAATTCTTTTGCAATGGGAACATCATTGATGCTCTTTTCTTCAGTTTGTACTTTTTCGACGTGTGCTAGAACAGCATAGCAACCTTTTCTTATTAGTTTTTGTGCCTTCAAATTACTAATAAGATGTAGCTTCGTGTTGCCCTTTTCTTCGTACACCATTAAGGGTTTTCCTTTTTCTCGTATAATGCGAATTGCATTTTTGTAACAAACGATCTCTGCTTTCACTTCTTTCAACCAGTCCATACCGATTATCACATCAAAACTCCCTAACTCTACAGGTATCAAATCAATCTTAAATGTTTCGCTAACCAGTTTAATTTCTCAATTCCGACATATATTATTTGCTGAAATTAATTTACCATTTGCTAATTCGAGTAAAACTTTACTATCCAAAGGCGTCAATGGACAACTTAATTTAGCACAAAAATCTCTACTCATATAGCTTCTATCCGCACCCGAATCAAATAAAACGTAAGCAGATTTATTGTCAATAAGAAACGTACCCGTAACAAGCTCCGGGTCTTCCTGTGCCTCTGCCGCATTAATATTGAAAACTCTTCCGCGGCCTTGTCCATTCGTGTTCTCCTGGTTCGGGCAATTTCTAATAATGTGGCCCGGTTTTCCACATTTATAACAAACTACATTGGCATAACTTGCTCCGACACTACTTCCTCCGTCATTACTCGTTCCGACACCATTTGTTCCTTTCGTTCTATTAACCCCTGGTCCGTAGACCTCACACTTCGCCGCGCTATGACCATTTCTTTTACACTTGTTGCAAAATTTGGTGCAGAACCCCGAGTGATACTTTTCACACCTTTGGCATAGCTGCTTCTGATTGTTGTTTTTGTTGTGGTTATTATTGTTGTTGGGATGATTGTTGTAGTTGTTGTTGTTGTTGTTGTTGTTGTTGTTGGGCCGTTTGTTGTAGTTGCGATTGATGTTGCGATTGTTGGGATAATTGTTGCGATTATTGTTGTAATTGCTGTTGTTGTTGTATTGTTGATTCTTATCACCGTTTTCCTCCCACTTTCTTTTGACTTGCTTCACATTGGCCTCTTCAGCAGTCTGTTCTTTAATTCTTTCTTCAATCTGGTTCACTAGTTTGTGAGCCATTCTACATGCCTGTTGTATGGAGGCGGGCTCGTGTGAACTTATATCTTCTTGGATTCTTTCCGGTAATCCTTTCACAAACGCGTCGATCTTCTCTTCCTCATCTTCGAATGCTCCCGGACAGAATAGGCACAATTCTGTGAATCGTCTTTCGTACGTGGTAATATTAAATCCTTGGGTTCGTAACCCTCTAAGTTCTGTCTTGAGCTTATTGACCTCGGTTCTGGGACGGTACTTCTCGTTCATCAAGTGCTTGAATACTGACCACGGTAGTGCGTACGTATCGTCTTGTCCCACTTGCTCTAGATAGGTATTCCACCATGTTAACGCAGAACCTGTGAAGGTATGCGTAGCGTACTTCACTTTGTCCTCTTCAGTACACTTACTTATGGCAAAAACCGATTCGACCTTCTCGGTCCACCGTTTCAATCCGATCGGTCCTTCGGTTCCATTAAATTCCAAAGGTTTGCAGGCAGTGAATTCTTTGTAGGTGCATCCTACACGATTTCCTGTACTGCTAGATCCAAGGTTATTGTTGGTATGTAGCGCAGCCTGTACTGCGGCTATGTTTGAAGCTAGAAAAGTACGGAATTCCTCTTCATTCATATTCACGGTGTGTCGAGTAGTCGGTGCCATTTCCTTCAAAATAGTTAAATGGAACAAGTTAATCATACAGAATATTAAGAGTAGTTAATAGTATTTCGTAGCATAATATGAACTCATTTATAAAAGCTTTTTCTTCATATTAGCGTTTTATAAGTTTAAATTCGGGTAGTACCTACCCGTTAAGTTCATACTTAGTAGCTAATATACAATTCAACTACTACAATTCTATATGAAAAACTGATTATAATAATATTTCGCTTTCAAACTTTTACACAATATTTTACAAACTTACAATACCGCTTATTTTACATATAGCATGAAATATAGCACACAATAAATTTGGTACAAGATGGTTGTGAAGATAATTCTAGCTAGTACACAAGTCGTTCAGCAAAGGCAATAAAGACACGTAATTCATACGTCCAGAAACAAGTCATGCATTCTGGTTTTACTAGGATTACTTCCCATCCTTGGTCTTGTGGAACATAACCGTTATGGCCGTTGATAAGACAGCGTGTTGTAACGTCGTCAAAGGGACGAGGGTTACGTAATGTCCAACAGTCCCGTAACAATCTAAAAATCTCATTTCTTACCCCAATTACCGACTCCGTCACTTGTGGGAACGTTTTGTTTAATAGTTGTAGCCCGATATTCTTATTCTCACTTTGGTGAGAAGCGAACATTACTAATCCGTAAGCATAACATGCTTCTTTATGTTGCATGTTAGCCGCTTTTTCTAAATCACGAAGTCCAATATTCGGATATATTGAGTCAAAATAATTTCTTAACCCATTGCGTAAAATAGCATTTGGGTTCCCCGCAATATATGCGTCAAAGTAAACACATCGTAACTTATGGATTTCCCAATGTGATATCCCCCATCTTTCGAACGAAAGCCTTTTATAAACCAAGGCATTCTTGGAACGTTCTTCGAATGTCTTACAAACTGATCTCGCCTTAAATAGTTGTGCCGAAGAATTCTGACCGACTCTAGACAAGATTTCATCAATCATGTCTCCGGATAGGTCTCTTAAAATATTGGGTTGTCTATCCATTTTGTGTTTTTATACTGTAAAATAGACAAGAGTTAGATTCATAAAAAAAAATACTTATTAATACAAGCAATTTTTACATATATTATAAAGCATAAGCACACTATATTACTTATATTACACCACACGAATACAACTATCTTATTCCGACTCGCTTGTTTCTTCTTCTTCGGTTTTGGTTCGTTTTGCCAAGTTTCTAGGGATATATGATGTTCCCCTAATACGAGTCGTCGTTATCCACATTGGTTTAGAAAAACCTGGTGGTTTAGAGGTTCCCGGGTCATTGTTACAACTTAAGGACTTCGGGGGTTGACGATACATATAAAGTTCATCGGGGTTGGAATTAGATTTCTCCATTTTTATGCCCTTTCCCTTATTATTTTCTTTTGCCTTTTTAAATTCAGTTGGGGTAATTTCTATAACATCATCGGAATTCTCGTCGGAATCCGATTCATCGGAGAATTGGTAATCCTCCCAATATTTTGCTTCCTTGGCGGAAACACCATTGACCATAATTAACCTTGGTCGGTTGGTTGAGGATTTTCTTTTACTTAACCGTTTTATTATTTCCCCCACCGGTTCTATTTCTTCATCCGGTTCCGATTCCTCTTCCGGTTACGATTCTTCTTCCGGTTCCGACTCTTCTTCCGGTTCCTCTTCGGGAACTTGTGAATCAGTCCACGAATCATTCTAATTTATATTTGACTCTTCATTATTATTAGGTGAGTCAATGGGACTTGTTCTAGAGGTAGACATCTGTGATGACCCGGAAATTTCTGACCAAATTTAAACTTAATCTTTGTATGATTAACATTTTCGACACGATAAGCAAAGTCTGTAAAACTGAATCTCAAAATTTTTGAACTACTTTTATATATTTAAATACCCTTCGGTTATTTTCGACGATTCGAGAACAATTATATGTAAATAGATACATATATACTATAACATGAAAAGGTAACAATGTATTAATTGTTTGATACCGTACATTAAACTTATTGGTTTAAATATCTATTTGAATGTATATGATAAGTTGAAATATTTATTATTAAAATTTATTTATAAATAACTTCCAATGTGTATTTAAAAACTGATTTATGTATATTAAAAAGATATATACATATATATAATAAACGATAGTAACATTCGTTTATTGATTCAATTGATATTTAGATAAGTTAACTAAAGCGTTTAAGATGAACCAGTTAAACACTAATTTGCTACAGTGTTTTCAAATTGCCACATTACTCAAAATGCTACAGTGTTTTCGACAATCAGACTTTGCTACAGTACCTTTGCTACAGTAAAACACTATTTTAAAAATGTATTTTAGCAAATAGCGAGACGATGATTTATAGAAGTAAATGACCAAAATACTCGAAAGTTTAAGATATACTTTGAGTGGTATAGTTTAGGAATAATTTAAGGCTATATTTTAACAAAGGTACGAGTCACGAAATGTAAAATGCAAGTTTTCTCAGCGTACGAAAGGACATTCGAGAAACCGGAACCGAGACCCGAGTCAAGAAGAAACGCCCGACGCAACGGACCAAAAATATCTAGTCTACTATGCACAAGAATAAAATATAATATATAAATAATTATATTAATTATTTATATATTTATATTTATTTTATATTATGTCGACAAGCTAGGAGCCAAAACAATGTGAGCTGTCCCTGGTCCTCATGCGAGTCGCATGGCCAGAAGGCCATTTCCATGCGAGTCGCATGACTCCAAATTTCAGGCCAAGTGCTATAAATTCTCGAGTTTTGGCCAGATAAATCACACACACATATATATTATTTTTACTCCGTATTTATTTATTTTATTATTATTATTATTATTATTATTAATAATAAGATTATTATTAATCTTATTATTTTTATTATTAGTGTTATTATTTTTGCGATACAAAAATAATAATGTACATAAAATATTACGACGGAGTGCTGTCCAAGTAATTTTTCAAAACGAGTTTCCGAGAAAGCTAGAGCTAAGGAAAATATGGGTTATTGCCAAGGAGGTTATGGGTAACATTCGGGGGTATTTTTGTGAATCAAACCTCGTACTTATTATCTCCAATGCGTCTACGTGCTTTCCTACAATATTGTATATCAATATTTAACTGTGAGTTTCATTTGCTCCCATTTTAATTGCTTTTGCAATATATATTTTTGGGCTGAGAATACATGCGCAGTTTTATAAACTGTTTTACTAAATGGATACAAATACTAAAACTGATTTTGTGTGAGTTTCATAAGATCCCTTTTACTCTCTACATTTTTGGACTGAGAATACATGCAAATGCTTTATTAACCGATATACAATATTTATATGTGTGAGTTTCATTTGCTCCCATTTTAATTGCTTTTGCAATATATATTTTTGGGCTGAGAATACATGCGCAGTTTTATAAACTGTTTTACTAAATGGATACAAATACTAAAACTGATTTTGTGTGAGTTTCATAAGATCCCTTTTACTCTCTACATTTTTGGACTGAGAATACATGCAAATGCTTTATTAACCGATATACAATATTTATATGTGTGAGTTTCATTTGCTCCCTTTTTAATTGCTTTTGCAATATATATTTTTGGGCTGAGAATACATGCAATTTATTTTAAACGCAATGGATACAAGTACATACTAAATTCTACACCGAGTTTGAACCGAAAATCCCTTAGCTTTGGTAACTAGTAACTGCCAGTTATAAGAACTGGTGGGCGCGAGTAGTTATATATGGATCCATAGGGCTTGATATCCCCGTCCGAGCTAGAGCACTAGCCTTTTAACGGACGTATGCTATTTGAGAAGCGTACACGTTGGTTTGCGTGTATTATTAAGATGATTATACAAAGGGTACAAATTATATATACGTTAAAGTTTAGTTACCAGGGTGCTCAACTTTGTAGAACCGATTGATAAACGTTTCGGATGAAACAACTGAAATATTGTGATTCACCTTTTATGTAAAACCTATTGATAAACGTTTTAAATAAAACAACTGAACTTTTGTAATCCACATTGATATACGGATTATGTGTAATATTAAAACTATGAACTCACCAACCTTTGTGTTGACACTTGAAGCATGTTTATTCTCAGGATTCTAGAAGTCTTCCGCTGTTTGCTCATACGTGATACAAGTTATGTGCATGGAGTCTTATATGGCATATTTTTCAAGAAAACGTTGCATTCACCAATTCATCATCATGTACCTTATTTTGACTGCATTGTCAACGGAAGTACTATTGTAAACCATTTAAATGGTGATTGTCTATACGTAGGAATCATCAGATGTAAAAAAACCTGGAATTTATATATTCATTTATGAAATACCTTTTCAAACGAATGCAATGTTACAAAACGTATCACTTAGAGGTCAAATACCTCGCAATGAAATCAATGAATGACGTGTTCGTCCATATGGATTTGGAGCGATCGTCACAACATCTATCACATAATATCAAACGCGTTAAGAGATTAATATATCACATAATATTCACATGTTAAAAATATATAGTTTCCAACAAAATTTGTTAAGCAATCATTTTTCAAGTAAACACGGTCGAAGTCCAGACTCACTAATGCATCTTAACAAACTAGATAAGACACACTAATGCAAAATTCTGGTTCTCTAAGACCAACGCTCTGATACCAACTGAAATGTCCCGTTCTTATTTATTAAAAACGTTTCATATTAATTGATTTCGTTGCGAGGTTTTGACCTCTATATGAGACGTTTTTCAAAGACTGCATTCATTTTAAAACAAACCATAACCTTTATTTCATCAATAAAGGTTTAAAAAGCTTTACGTAGATTATCAAATAATGATAATCTAAAATATCCTGTTTACACACGACCATTACATAATAGTTTACAATACAAATATGTTACAACAAAATAAGTTTCTTGAATGCAGTTTTTACACAATATCATACAAGCATGGACTCCAAATCTAGTCCTTATTTAAGTATGCGACAGCGGAAGCTCTTAATAATCACCTGAGAATAAACATGCTTAAAACGTCAACAAAAATGTTGGTGAGTTATAGGTTTAACCTATATATATCAAATCGTAACAATAGACCATAAGATTTCATATTTCAATACACATCCCATACATAGAGATAAAAATCATTCATATGGTGAACACCTGGTAACCGACATTAACAAGATGCATATATAATAATATCCCCATCATTTCGGGACACCCTTCGGATATGATTTAAATTTCGAAGTACTAAAGCATCCGGTACTTTGGATGGGGTTTGTTAGGCCCAATAGATCTATCTTTAGGATTCGCGTAAATTAGGGTGTCTGCTCCCTAATTCTTAGATTACCAGACTTAATAAAAAGGGGCATATTCGATTTCGATAATTCAACCATAGAATGTAGTTTCACGTACTTGTGTCTATTTTGTAAATCATTTATAAAACCTGCATGTATTCTCATCCCAAAAATATTAGATTTTAAAAGTGGGACTATAACTCACTTTCACAGATTTTTACTTCGACGGGAAGTAAGACTTGGCCACTGGTTGATTCACGAACCTGTAACAATATATACATATATATCAAAGTATGTTCAAAATATATTTACAACACTTTTAATATATTTTGATATTTTAAGTTTATTAAGTCAGCTGTCCTCGTTAGTAACCTACAACTAGTTGTCCACAGTTAGATATACAGAAATAAATCGATAAATATTATCTTGAATCAATCCACGACCCAGTGTATACGTATCTCAGTATTGATCACAACTCAAACTATACATATTTTGGAATCAACCTCAACCCTGTATAGCTAACTCCAACATTCACATATAGAGTGTCTATGGTTGTTCCGAAATATATATAGATGTGTCGACATGATAGGTCGAAACATTGTATACGTGTCTATGGTATCTCAAGATTACATAATATACAATACAAGTTGATTAAGTTATGGTTGGAATAGATTTGTTACCAATTTTCACGTAGCTAAAATGAGAAAAATTATCCAATCTTGTTTTACCCATAACTTCTTCATTTTAAATCCGTTTTGAGTGAATCAAATTGCTATGGTTTCATATTGAACTCTATTTTATGAATCTAAACAGAAAAAGTATAGGTTTATATTCGAAAAAATAAGTTACAAGTCGTTTTTGTAAAGGTAGTCATTTCAGTCGAAAGAACGACGTCTAGATGACCATTTTAGAAAACATACTTCCACTTTGAGTTTAACCATAATTTTTGGATATAGTTTCATGTTCATAATAAAAATCATTTTCTCAGAATAACAACTTTTAAATCAAAGTTTGTCATAGTTTTTAATTAACTAACCCAAAACAGCCCGCGGTGTTACTACGACGGCGTAAATCCGGTTTTACGGTGTTTTTCGTGTTTCCAGGTTTTAAATCATTAAGTTAGCATATCATATAGATATAGAACATGTGTTTAGTTAATTTTAAAAGTCAAGTTAGAAGGATTAACTTTTTTTTGCGAACAAGTTTAGAATTAACTAAACTATGTTCTAGTGATTACGAGTTTAAACTTTCGAATAAGATAGTTTTATATATATGAATCGAATGATGTTATGAACATCATTACTACCTCAAGTTTAGTAGGTAAACCTACTGGAAGTGACAAGAAATGATCTAGCTTCAAAGGATCTTGGATGGCTTGAAAGTTCTTGAAGTAGGATCATGACACAAAAACAAGTTCAAGTAAGATTTTTACTCGAATTAAGATAGTTTATAGTTATAGAAATTGAATCAAAGTTTGAATATGAATATTACCTTGAATAAGAAAGATAACCTACTGTATATAACAAAGGTTTCTTGATCTTAGATGATTACTTGGAATGGATTAGAAAGCTTGGAAGTAAATTAGTAAACTTGAAGGGATTTTTGAAGTGTTCTTGAAGTGTTCTTCCTATGATGATTATAGCTTGATTCTTGAAGTGATTTTTGATGAAGATGATGATTAACTACTGGAAAAATACGTTCATAATAGTGTGTGTGTGTTGAGAGAGAATTAGAAAGAGAATTGGAAGTGAAATGGAGTGAATGATGAGTGGTAATTGGTGAGTGGTGAGTGGGGTTAAAAGGAGTTCTAGTTAGTTGACTAGCTCATGGTAGAAGTTAAAATTGATTAGTCATACATGACATAATCAAGAGTGGAATCTCATGCTAGTTTCTATTGGTATATACCCATAGTAAGTACGTTTTGAAGCTGTGTATAATACGGGTAAGAATACGACTAGAATTCTTGATGAAAGAAAAGAATGGGAAAGTAACTGTAACCATTTTCGTTAAGTATGAGTGTTTTGATATATGTCTTGAAGTCTTCCAAAAGTATTTTAATACACCTAAATACACTACATGTATATACATTTTAACTGATTCGTTAAGTCGTCGTTAGTCGTTACATGTAAGTGTTGTTTTGAAACCTTTAAGTTAACGATCTCAATTAATGTTGTTAACCCATTGTTTATTATATCTAATGAGATGTTAAATTATTATATTATCATGATATTATGATATATTAATATATCTTAATATGATATATATACATTTAAATGTCGTTACAACGATAATCGTTACATATATGTCTCGTTTCGAAATCCTTAAGTTAGTAGTCTTGTTTATATGTATATAACTCATTGTTAATATACTTATGGAGATACTTACTTATCATAATCTCATGTTAACCATATGTATATCCATATATATATCGTCATGTCGTTTTTACAAGTTTTAACGTTCGTGAATCGCCGGTCAACTTGGGTGGTCAATTGTCTATATGAAACATATTTCAATTAATCAAGTCTTAACAAGTTTGATTGCTTAACATGTTGGAAATATTTAATCATGTAAATATCAATCTCAATTAATATATATAAACATGGAAAAGTTCGGGTCACTACAGCGGGGGCTTTCGGTCGGCGCATTCATATTTAACGCAGTTTTATTTAAAGAAGGGAAAACGGACCATGAGTTATACGTCGTTGTTGGTGTCGTTGTCTTTAGCGTTTTTTAAAATCTTTCCGGTTCGAACGTAGTAAGTTTCAATTTGTTGATAAAATTATTTCGAGCCTAATGGTGTTGGCGAAAACATTTAACTCGTGTCGAGCAGGAAGATACGGGCTGTCGTTGTGTTTAGCGTTTTTTAAAAACTGTCCGTTTCGAACGTAGTTAGTATCGTTTTGTTCATAAAATTATTCCGAGTTTGACACTACCGCCGAAAAAATTTAACTCGTGTCGAGCGGAAAGACACGGATTGTCGTTGTGTTTAGCGTTTTTTTGAGAAGTGTCCGTTTCGCGTATAGTTAGTCCCGTTGGGTTCCTAAGATTTTTCCGAGTTGAACGGTGGTCTCTGAAAAATTTAACTCGCACCCAGCGAGAAGATAGGGGCCGTTATAAATTCGGGTGGAATTAGTTTCTTATATTTTAATTAAATTATGTATTTACATTTTTTACCCCTTAGAAAGTGTAAACTTGGGGACCTTTGTGGGAATATACGCAAAGTTGAAGGACCTTTTGTAATGTGAAAACAAACACAAAACTACATTAAGATATAATTGAAACTACAACATTTTGCATGACTTTTAGTATATAGAAGGTTAATGGATCAACTGACTTTAAATAAATATGGATATGAATATGGATATGAATAAACAAAAATTAAATGAATATATAGATATGAATATGATGCTACCGATTCATATGCGATGTATGGTAATGCCTAACCATATTTACATACCTAACACCTTTCATCCAAACACGACCGTTGTAGGTAGGTAGCATTTTGCATACCGCCGATTAATGGCTGCTTTATTAGGTGCACTACAGTGTATAATAGAAAATAATAGTAGAAAGTTAGTCAGTTACTTTATATTAAATTAGCGCAAAAGTCACTTGCATTCTTTCAATACGTGTTCTAATCAATTTCCTAGTCTCTATCTCTATAGCATGTTATTATATGAATACATAAACTAATCACTAGGGTATTATAAATAATTTTATGATTGAAGTAGATGAACCACCTACTCAGTAGAGAAAATGACTTTTATATATCTATATTAATTAATAAATTAATAATTAATATTATAATTATAATTAAATAACATATGATTCACAAGAAAATATAATGTCAACAAGGATCAAGTATATGTAACTTCTTTTTTTTTTTTTCGAAAACTTGAACTTACATAAAAAAAAGTGTGTCTTTGAATCTGATCCTTACATACTACTTTTTGATCCATGTACACTTTTGTTTAATAAACTTACAGTAATGTCCTTAGATTAATATATGGAATTGAACTTATATTATTATTGTATGTATAAATGTATAATTAAGGGTAAAATAGGTAATTAGATTTACATGGATCAAAAAGTGATGTGTGAGAATCACCTCCTTTTTAAGAAAGAATAAAAGAACTCGAAGATAATACAAAGAAATATCGAATGCAACCAAACCAATAGAGAGAACTAGTTTTCGAACCCTCGCTTCGCGCCGGGGGTTCGATTTTCAATTTAGTTTATTGCGTTTAGTTTGTAAAATTATTTCGTGGCTAACGATGATGTCGTTGAAGCGCAACTCGAGTTGAACTAAAAGGTATAACTCACGAAAGATTTAAATGTTATTTTAAATTAACAATATATGTGCATCTCCGCTTTTCGCTATGGAATTTTCGCCTTTTAAAAATTTAACGCAAATCAACATGTATGAAAAGTACCTCAAATATTTAACGTTTTTTAAAAAGCGTCCGTTTTGCGTATAGTTAGTGACATTGTGTTCATAAAATTATTTCGAGTTTAACGATGGTGTCGGAAAAATTTAACTCGTTGCTGAAACAACCCAACCCGTATTAAAACCGGCCCATAAAAATTTTTTTCCTTTTAATACGCGTTAAATAATACTTTAGGTCCCAATACACAATTTCCAAAACATATTTGTTACCGAAGTAAGTTCAACGAACTTAAAACATACATTAATAATTTAAACTCCTTAATACAATAATATGTTATTTAAAACATAACCCGATCATGGTGATTTGGGACTATGCTACCCAAATCCTAATCGAGTCCAAAAGCAAGATCTTCTAAAGCAACCTAGCCAAGATCTCTAATCCCCAAGCTTACCCGAGCCGCCAAGCATGCGAACCTATAAAAATGTAAACAACGAGAGGGTAAGCTAATGCTTAGTGAATGCAATACTTATACGCATACATACATAATCCAATTACTTGCATACACCTACACAACAACACAATATCATTAGCATACCACCAAAAACGAATAAACGAATACACGAATAATCATACGTACAATGCTAGTAGAACATACACAACCCAATATACACTATGTCGACATTCGACTCGATGGTGGCCGACGAAGAGCGGTAGGTCAAATACGTTAACCACTCACCACCCATCGCAACACGTACGTGGTCGACGAAGAGCGGTAGGTCAAATACATTAACCACTCACCACTACGCACCATGAGGCCGACGAAAAGTGCAACCGAAACGTTAACACTTACCTCAATCACAAGGATGGCCGACGAAAAGCGAAACCGCTTACCATCCCACGATAAGTGGCCAACGAAGAGCGAATCCCTAAACGGATAACACTCACCACTTACCCATACACACATGTGTCCGACGAAGAGCGATAGGTCAAACGTTAATCACTCGCCACAAAACAAAATATACACATGTGACCGACGAAGAGTGATAGGTCAAACATTAACCACTCGTCACATATCCAAACGCACACATGTAGCCGATGAAGAGTGATAGATCAAACATTAATCACTCGCTACATAACCAATACTAACATGTAACCGACGAAGAGCGATAGGTCAAACATTTATCACTCGTCACATGCCTCACCTCCATTTGTGGTCGACAAAGAGTCATTCCTTACGGAAATCACTCCCCACATTCCAAACACACACATACACACGTGGCCGACAAAGAGTGATAGGTCAAACATTTATCACTCGCCACATACACAAAACGAATATAGCCAACGAAGAGCTATCCACACGGATATCACTCACTATATTTTCCCAACTCAAATGTGGTCCACGAAAAGTGAATCCTAACGGATGTCACTTACCACGTCGCACGCAAGCAACCAAATTATATACATAAGCGTATAAATATTCCACTCACTTCGATTACTTGAAAAGCAATCCCGCTTGAGCTCCAAATCGTCCAAATGCAAATCACCTAAGTAATTTACAAACAAATAAGCTAAACATTCTAGCTTATACCCAAAACACCAATAAGTGCAATATTAACCCATTTGCACTTACTTCCAATTTGACTAAGTCAAATCTCGCCCAAAACACCCATAATCACAATCAACTAGTGATTATGTTCTAACACCATATTTTACACAATGTTTCAACATCAAAACATATTACTTGCATCAATTACACAAAAACCCATTTTGACCTAAACTCAAGTCAAAATCTCACCGTTTACAAGTCTTGACACCAAAACACATTTAGCTCGGTTTAATACTTCAACTAAATCCATTTTAAGTTTATAAACCTTAATAAATCAACAATCGGGCCAAAATCATCACCAAACCCTAATTTTGGCTCTAGTCAAAATTAGTCAACTCCAAGAACCCTAAATGTCCCCAAAACCTCAATAATCACTAATACTAGTGATTATACACCATTTACAAGTCTTACAAGCATAAACTTGCACACCAAACCCAAAACCCGACATTAACAACAATAAACCCGAATCTTGGTGTTAACCTTCAATTAACAACTAAATGGGTTTCACCTATGAATCATACAATCAAAAGCCCTAAACTTGAATGATGAACACGAAAATGAATTTCGGAGTTAGAGCTTACCACTAGTATCACCGTGTAGCTAAGAACGAGGAGAACACACTAGTCAACTACGCCAAAGATCAAAACCCGCTTCTTCCTTTCCAAAATCCCACTTGAAACACTTGGGGTATTTGAGTTTCTTGAGAGAAAATGAAAGAAAAGGAAAAAGAAAATAAGAAATGAAATGGGTGGACCAGATTTTAGATCCCCATCTGGCTCAATCGTGAAATGACCAATTTGCCCTTGAACTTCATTTAAATTTACAAGAATCTGGTGCCAGTTCGCACCATTTGCCGCGCCGCAGCCTAATTCGTCGCGCCGCGACGATTGCCTTGAACTGGGATCACTTTTAAACGAACTTATGGTCTGGATTTCTTCGAAACGACGCGCCGCGGCCCTCTTTGTCGCGCCGCGACCTATAACTGGGTCTGGGATCATTCTTTGTCGTACTTCTGATCTCAACTTCAGTTCATTGTCGCGCCGCGGCCTCCTTTGTCGCGCCGCGACACAAAGCTCGACCTGAGCCCTTCTCTCGCGTACAAGACTTTAACACCCGAACATGTCCCGAACCCTTCATACGCCTATCGTACATACACAATACACTTATAAATCATGTACGGGGAAAAACGGGGTGTTACAACTCTCCCCCACTTAGATTCGATCACGTCCTCGTGATCCTCATCACTTAACCGATCCGAATCCACACCCTATGGTCCTCAACATAAGTCTCAAATTCGATGTCCACAACAATTCCCACAAATCCGAAGATTTCGCTCAATTCCTTTAGGCGACTTTACACAAAAGTTACCCTCCCGATTTAAATCATCATCCGTGATTTACCAAATCTACCAAGCCGAGCACTAGAATCTCGTTTCTTCCCCAAACCGGAACGAACTCATGTCTCGACCGCATGACAAACACATGCTAACATTCCAAATTTCGTACCGAGTTAGCAATCCCTTTAGCGTACCCTTATCATGTACATCGCTAAAGTAACAACACACCAATAATATGGCCAACAAACAATACAATGGAGCCAACGAAAAGTGAATCCTCACGATTGGATACCACTTGCCCCATATCCTCACGCGTACGTGGCCGACGAAAAGCGGTAGATCAAACGTTAACCACTTACCACTACGCAACAAGAGGCCGACAAAAAGCGCATTCTTACGGATCACACTTACCTCTCCTCACATATGGCTAAACAAAAGCGATTCCTAACGGAAAACGCATGCCACACACCAATAAGTAGCCAACGAAAAGAGAATCCTAACGGATAACACTTACTACTTATCACACTCAAACCGTGGCCAACGAAAAGTGAATCCTCACAATGGATAACACTTACCACAATACATACAAACAAACTAAGTATATGCGCATACTTAGAATCATTCCATACCGTCTGGAATTTCCGCACACGAAATGTCCGCACCCGCGAACATTGCTTAACACAATCGAGCAAGAACTACCTATAGCGCACATAGGCACAAAACAATAATCCTCTAGAAGAGAATTCGACACGCACACTCCTTAACCGGGGATTTCCTTGCTCGTCAAACACGTCCATTATCTCTCAACGAGATTTCCCACATTACCACCTCGAGTAGTAATTCACATCCAAATCAATAAATACAATTCAACCAAAATTGTATTCCACCACAAATCGACCAATCTAGGCCTCGACACCAACTCCGGATCTAATCATGAGCATTATCCGAAATTTTCACACCAAAACCTCCTCGTGCGGGAGTGTAACTCCCCCACTTGGAACTACGTTCCATAACTGCATCTTGCACAACCGTACAATGCTACCAAAGGTAGACTTTACCAACAATTGGGTTCACACGACCCATCACCATATCTTGCTCCAACCTTGAGCATACTAAGGATCTTAACATACCCTTAAACACTTCGAACGAAGAGTTCATCACAAATTACACAACTTTATTCTTGCAATCCCACGATTGCCACAACTTGTTAAAGTTCCACCTAGTCACTCATGTACCTAAGGGTTTCTCTCCGGTACCCTAAGTACAATGTAACCACAATACCGTCGGAGTCGAACGTTACGCTTGCAGGTATGAAAGAGGCACCTGACATCGCGTCACATAGACTCCACTATCAACATTCATCGAGACCGAAAAACTCGACCTCGAGGGTTCCATTCATCCGATGTCACCCATCACAACACTAAAGTGACCTTAAGTCATCCGTACCCGACGAAACTTATGTTTCATCAATTACGACACAAAAGCGACTACGCGCTACCAAAACAACACCAAAGCCCGTTCTCATGGCTTGGTAAAATCTTTCGCCCAACACTAAGGAATGCTTGGAATCACCAAGTCTTACGCCCTTAGCTCGTCAATCCGACCATCGTCATAGGGTACTTCCATAAGGAACGCTGCCCCGCATCACACTATGCACTAACACAAAATGCATTTAAACAAAGTCATAAGTACGTTTCAATAAGATAATCGAAAGGTACCTGAACATCGTCGTCAGGTTCATGCATTACCAACCAAATCCGGACACGCCGACTTTCGGTGTCCCTCCTTTCGACAATTAAAACACGTAACCTTGTTAGACTTCGCATTCGTACATTCACGCGACAAATGACCCCGTTCTCCGCAATTATAACACGTGGGTACAAAATCGCCCGTACCACTCTTCTTCACGCTTCCGCCGCCCTCGGAAGTACTCTTACTTTTCTTGTTCGAATGCATCGTAGTCTCGGACTTCCGCTTACTAACATCGGAACCACTCTTCTTTAGGACAAGCGTCTCAAAACCTTTCGCCATGTCAAACAACTCGTCAAAAGTTTTCACCACGTTTACGCTAATCTTCTCTTGATAACTATCGTTCAAGATTCGATAGAAGTCTTCCTTCAACATTTTGTCATTACCGACATACTCCGGGCAAAATTGGGTCTTTGATAAGAATACGGATTTGAGAGTGTTTAAATCCATTGACCCTTGCCTCAAAGCACGCAACTCGTCTTTAAGCTTAGAAAGATCGGCCGAAGTTCGGTACTCCTTGAAAAATTCCGCTTTGAACTCGTCCCAATTGAACTCCATACATTGTTCCTCACCATAGAGTTGAATTTTCGCATCCCACCACAACTTGGCGTCACCCCTTAGCATACTACTACTATACCTCGTCTTCTTATCGAGAGGGCACTCACTAGTACGAAAGGCCCCCTCCATATCGGAGATCCATCGAGCACTCTTAAGTGGATCTCGCTCACCCTCGAAAGTGGGAGGTTGAGCATCCTTGAAGTTTTTGTAGTAGAAGTCGCGCCTTACCATGTTATCTTCGTGAAGAACAATCTTAACTTGTTCCTTGACTAGATTGACTACTTGCTCGTCAATCGTATCTAAGAACATCTTTTTAACGTCCTCTAGAAACCCCGCTTTGTGACGTTCGAAGATGGCCTCAACCTTAGCCGTGAACTCGGAGTCCTCGCCTTGATCACCATTATCATGTCCGTTCCTCGTCTTCATTCTAAGAAATGAACTCGGTTAGGAACGCAACACGAATAAATTATATACACCATCGCGAACACTAATCACAATCAAGTAAATACGCCACCGTTCGCACATCCCATCTGGTTCAATACTTGTTGTACATCACTTACTTGACTTGGCTTGCAACCGTAATAATGGTCGCGAAGCATTATTACGCTCACACGTCATGCCGAGCTCATGAATACAACAACTATCTCGCTAGACGTTCAACACAAAACAACATGATTAGTAACAACATAATCAATACATAGTTAGTTCACCTATTCTCTAAGGCACTAACTAAAACCCGAACCGACCCGTAATCCTACAAGTCCCGCATAATAGCACACACAAAAAGTCTAAGTCTAGGCGCCTATCTCAAGTCACCTAAATCCCTTAGACCATGCTCTGATACCACTTGAAACAACCCAACCCGTATTAAAACCGGCCCATAAAAAAAAATTTCCTTTTAATACGCGTTAAATAATACTTTAGGTCCCAATACACAATTTCCAAAACATATTTGTTACCGAAGTAAGTTCAACGAACTTAAAACATACATTAATAATTTAAACTCCTTAATACAATAATATGTTATTTAAAACATAACCCGAGCATGGTGATTTGGGACTATGCTACCCAAATCCTAATCGAGTCCAAAAGCAAGATCTTCTAAAGCAACCTAGCCAAGATCTCTAATCCCCAAGCTTACCCGTGCCGCCAAGCATGCGAACCTATAAAAATGTAAACAACGAGAGGGTAAGCTAATGCTTAGTGAATGCAATACTTATACGCATACATACATAATCCAATTACTTACATACACCTACACAACAACACAATATCATTAGCATACCACCATAAACGAATAAACGAATACACGAATAATCATACGTACAATGCTAGTAGAACATACACAACCCAATATACACTATGTCGACATTCGACTCGATGGTGGTCGACGAAGAGCGGTAGGTCAAATACGTTAACCACTCACCACCCATCGCAACACGTACGTGGTCGACGAAGAGCGGTAGGTCAAATACGTTAACCACTCACCACTACGCACCATGAGGCCGACGAAAAGTGCAACCGAAACGTTAACACTTACCTCAATCACAAGGATGGCCGACGAAAAGCGAAACCGCTTACCATCCCACGAGAAGTGGCCAACGAAGAGCGAATCCCTAAACGGATAACACTCACCACTTACCCATACACACATGTGGCCGACGAAGAGCGATAGGTCAAACGTTAATCACTCGCCACAAAACAAAATATACACATGTGACCGACGAAGAGTGATAGGTCAAACATTAACCACTCGTCACATATCCAAACGCACACATGTAGCCGACGAAGAGTGATAGATCAAACATTAATCACTCGCTACATAACCAATACTAACATGTAACCGACGAAGAGCGATAGGTCAAACATTTATCACTCGTCACATGCCTCACCTCCATTTGTGGTCGACAAAGAGTCATTCCTTACGGAAATCACTCCCCACATTCCAAACACACACATACACACGTGGCCGACAAAGAGCGATAGGTCAAACATTTATCACTCGCCACATACACAAAACGAATATAGCCAACGAAGAGCTATCCACACGGATATCACTCACTATATTTTCCCAACTCAAATGTGGTCCACGAAAAGTGAATCCTAACGGATGTCACTTACCACGTCGCACGCAAGCAACCAAATTATATACATAAGCGTATAAATATTCCACTCACTTCGATTACTTGAAAAGCAATCCCGCTTGAGCTCCAAATCGTCCAAATGCAAATCACCTAAGTAATTTACAAACAAATAAGCTAAACATTCTAGCTTATACCCAAAACACCAATAAGTGCAATATTAACCCATTTGCACTTACTTCCAATTTGACTAAGTCAAATCTCGCCCAAAACACCCATAATCACAATCAACTAGTGATTATGTTCTAACACCATATTTTACACAATGTTTCAACATCAAAACATATTACTTGCATCAATTACACAAAAACCCATTTTGACCTAAACTCAAGTCAAAATCTCACCGTTTACAAGTCTTGACACCAAAACACATTTAGCTCGGTTTAATACTTCAACTAAATCCATTTTAAGTTTATAAACCTTAATAAATCAACAATCGGGCCAAAATCATCACCAAACCCTAATTTTGGCTCTAGTCAAAATTAGTCAACTCCAAGAACCCTAAATGTCCCCAAAACCTCAATAATCACTAATACTAGTGATTATACACCATTTACAAGTCTTACAAGCATAAACTTGCACACCAAACCCAAAACCCGACATTAACAACAATAAATCCAAATCTTGGTGTTAACCTTCAATTAACAACTAAATGGGTTTCACCTATGAATCATACAATCAAAAGCCCTAAACTTGAATGATGAACACGAAAATGAATTTCGGAGTTAGAGCTTACCACTAGTATCACCGTGTAGCTAAGAACGAGGAGAACACACTAGTCAACTACGCCAAAGATCAAAACCCACTTCTTCCTTTCCAAAATCCCACTTGAAACACTTGGGGTATTTGAGTTTCTTGAGAGAAAATGAAAGAAAAGGAAAAAGAAAATAAGAAATGAAATGGGTGGACCAGATTTTAGATCCCCATCTGGCTCAATCGTGAAATGACCAATTTGCCCTTGAACTTCATTTAAATTTACAAGAATCTGGTGCCAGTTCGCACCATTTGCCGCGCCGCGGCCTAATTCGTCGCGCCGCGACGATTGCCTTGAACTGGGATCACTTTTAAACGAACTTCTGGTCTGGATTTCTTCGAAACGACGCGCCGCGGCCCTCTTTGTCGCGCCGCGACCTATAACTGGGTCTGGGATCATTCTTTGTCGTACTTCTGATCTCAACTTCAGTTCATTGTCGCGCCGCGGCCTCCTTTGTCGCGCCGCGACACAAAGCTCGACCTGAGCCCTTCTCTCGCGTATAAGACTTTAACACCCGAACATGTCCCGAACCCTTCATACGCCTATCGTACATACACAATACACTTATAAATCATGTACGGGGAAAAACGGGGTGTTACAACTCTCCCCCACTTAGACTCGATCACGTCCTCGTGATCCTCGTCACTTAACCGATCCGAATCCACACGCTATGGTCCTCAACATAAGTCTCAAATTCGATGTCTACAACAATTCCCACAAATCCGAAGATTTCGCTCAACTCCTTTAGGCGACTTTACACAAAAGTTACCCTCCCGATTTAAATCATCATCCGTGATTTACCAAATCTACCAAGCCGAGCACTAGAATCTCGTTTCGTCCCCAAACCGGAACGAACTCATGTCTCGACCGCATGACAAACACATGCTAACATTCCAAATTTCGTACCGAGTTAGCAATCCCTTTAGCGTACCCTTATCATGTACATCGCTAAAGTAACAACACACCAATAATATGGCCAACAAACAATACAATGGAGCCAACGAAAAGTGAATCCTCACGATTGGATACCACTTGCCCCATATCCTCACGCGTACGTGGCCGACGAAAAGCGGTAGATCAAACGTTAACCACTTACCACTACGCAACAAGAGGCCGACAAAAAGCGCATTCTTACGGATCACACTTACCTCTCCTCACATATGGCTAAACAAAAGCGATTCCTAACGGAAAACGCATGCCACACACCAATAAGTAGCCAACGAAAAGCGAATCCTAACGGATAACACTTACTACTTATCACACTCAAACCGTGGCCAACGAAAAG
The DNA here is from genome assembly GCF_046630445.1 of Rutidosis leptorrhynchoides. NCBI lineage: Eukaryota > Viridiplantae > Streptophyta > Magnoliopsida > Asterales > Asteraceae > Rutidosis > Rutidosis leptorrhynchoides. Next base: position 672,384,727 of record NC_092334.1, read on the forward strand.
TGAATCCTCACAATGGATAACACTTACCACAATACATACAAACAAACTAAGTATATGCGCATACTTAGAATCATTCCATACTGTCTGGAATTTCCGCACACGAAATGTCCGCACCCGCGAACATTGCTTAACACAATCGAGCAAGAACTACCTATAGCGCACATAGGCACAAAACAATAATCCTCTAGAAGAGAATTCGACACGCACACTCCTTAATCGGGGATTTCCTTGCTCGTCAAACACGTCCATTATCTCTCAACGAGATTTCCCACATTACCACCTCGAGTATTAATTCACATCCAAATCAATAAATACAATTCAACCAAAATTGTATTCCACCACAAATCGACCAATCTAGGCCTCGACACCAACTCCGGATCTAATCATGAGAATTATCCGAAATTTTCACACCAAAACCTCCTCGTGCGGGAGTGTAACTCCCCCACTTGGAACTACGTTCCATAACTGCATCTTGCACAACCGTACAATGCTACCAAAGGTAGACTTTACCAACAATTGGGTTCACACGACCCATCACCATATCTTGCTCCAACCTTGAGCATACTAAGGATCTTAACATACCCTTAAACACTTCGAACGAAGAGTTCATCACAAATTACACAACTTTATTCTTGCAATCCCACGATTGCCACAACTTGTTAAAGTTCCACCTAGTCACTCATGTACCTAAGGGTTTCTCTCCGGTACCCTAAGTACAATGTAACCACAATACCGTCGGAGTCGAACGTTACGCTTGCAGGTATGAAAGAGGCACCTGACATCGCGTCACATAGACTCCACTATCAACATTCATCGAGACCGAAAAACTCGACCTCGAGGGTTCCATTCATCCGATGTCACCCATCACAACACTAAAGTGACCTTAAGTCATCCGTACCCGACGAAACTTATGTTTCATCAATTACGACACAAAAGCGACTACGCGCTACCAAAACAACACCAAAGCCCGTTCTCATGGCTTGGTAAAATCTTTCGCCCAACACTAAGGAATGCTTGGAATCACCAAGTTGTAGTGACCCGAACTTTTCCATGTTTATATATATTAATTGAGATTAATATTTACATGATTAAATGTTTCCAACATGTTAAGCAATCAAACTTGTTAAGACTTGATTAATTGAAATATGTTTCATATAGGCAATTGACCACCCAAGTTGACCGGTGATTCACGAACGTTAAAACTTGTAAAAACTATATGATGACATATATATGGATATATATATAGTTAACATGATACTATGATAAGTAAACATATCATTTAGTATATTAACAATAAACTACATATGTAAAAAACAAGACTACTAACTTAATGATTTTTAAACGAGACATATATGTAACGATTATCGTTGTAAAGACATTTAATGTATATATATCATATTAAGAGATATTCATACATGATAATATCATGATAATATAATAATTTAAAATCTCTTTTGATATTATAAACATTGGGTTAACAACATTTAACAAGATCGTTAACCTAAAGGTTTCAAAACAACACTTACATGTAACGACTAACGATGACTTAACGACTCAGTTAAAATGTATATACATGTAGTGTTTTAATATGTATTTATACACTTTTGAAAGACTTCAATACACTTATCAAAATACTTCTACTTAACAAAAATGCTTACAATTACATTCTCGTTCAGTTTCATCAACAATTCTACTCGTATGCACCCGTATTCGTACTCGTACAATACACAGCTTTTAGATGTATGTACTATTGGTATATACACTCCAATGATCAGCTCTTAGCAGCCCATGTGAGTCACCTAACACATGTGGGAACCATCATTTGGCAACTAGCATGAAATATCTCATAAGATTACAAAAATATGAGTAATCATTCATGACTTATTTACATGAAAACAAAATTACATATCCTTTATATCTAATCCATACACCAACGACCAAAAACACCTACAAACACTTTCATTCTTCAATTTTCTTCATCTAATTGAACTCTCTCAAGTTCTATCTTCAAGTTCTAAGTGTTCTTCATAAATTCCAAAAGTTCTAGTTTCATAAAATCAAGAATACTTTCAAGTTTGCTAGCTCACTTCCAATCTTGTAAGGTGATCATCCAACCTCAAGAAATCTTTGTTTATTACAGTAGGTTATCATTCTAATACAAGGTAATAATCATATTCAAACTTTGGTTCAATTTCTATAACTATAACAATCTTATTTCAAGTGATGATCTTACTTGAACTTGTTTTCGTGTCATGATTTTGCTTCAAGAACTTTGAGCCATCCAAGGATCCATTGAAGCTAGATCCATTTTTCTCTTTTCCAGTAGGTTCATCCAAGGAACTTAAGGTAGTAATGATGTTCATAACATCATTCGATTCATACATATAAAGCTATCTTATTCGAAGGTTTAAACTTGTAATCACTAGAACATAGTTTAGTTAATTCTAAACTTGTTCGCAAACAAAAGTTAATCCTTCTAACTTGACTTTTAAAATCAACTAAACACATGTTATATATCTATATGATATGCTAACTTAATGATTTAAAACCTGGAAACACGAAAAACACCGTAAAACCGGATTTACGCCGTCGTAGTAACACCGCGGGCTGTTTTGGGTTAGTTAATTAAAAACTATGATAAACTTTGATTTAAAAGTTGTTATTCTGAGAAAATGATTTTTATTATGAACATGAAACTATATCCAAAAATTATGGTTAAACTCAGAGTGGAAGTATGTTTTCTAAAATGGTCATCTAGACGTCGTTCTTTCGACTGAAATGACTACCTTTACAAAAACGACTTGTAACTTATTTTTCCGACTATGAACCTATACTTTTTCAGTTTAGATTCATAAAATAGAGTTCAATATGAAACCATAGCAATTTGATTCACTCAAAACGGATTTAAAATGAAGAAGTTATGGGTAAAACAAGATTGGATAATTTTTCTCATTTTAGCTACGTGAAAATTGGTAACAAATCTATTCCAACCATAACTTAATCAACTTGTATTGTATATTATGTAATCTTGAGATACCATAAACACGTATACAATGTTTCGACCTATCATGTCGACACATCTATATATATTTCGGAACAACCATAGACACTCTATATGTGAATGTTGGAGTTAGCTATACAGGGTTGAGGTTGATTCCAAAATATATATAGTTTGAGTTGTGATCAATACTGAGATACGTATACACTGGGTCGTGGATTGATTCAAGATAATATTTATCGATTTATTTCTGTACATCTAACTGTGGACAACTAGTTGTAGGTTACTAACAAGGACAGCTGACTTAATAAACTTAAAACACCAAAATATATTAAAAGTGTTGTAAATATATTTTGAACATACTTTGATATATATGTATATATTGTTATAGGTTCGTGAATCAACCAGTGGCCAAGTCTTACTTCCCGACGAAGTAAAAATCTGTGAAAGTGAGTTATAGTCCCACTTTTAAAATCTAATATTTTTGGGATGAGAATACATGCAGGTTTTATAAATGATTTACAAAATAGACACAAGTACGTGAAACTACATTCTATGGTTGAATTATCGAAATCGAATATGCCCCTTTTTATTAAGTCTGGTAATCTAAGAATTAGGGAACAGACACCCTAATTGACGCGAATCCTAAAGATAGATCTATTGGGCCTAACAAACCCCATCCAAAGTACCGGATGCTTTAGTACTTCGAAATTTATATCATATCCGAAGGGTGTCCCGGAATGATGGGGATATTCTTATATATGCATCTTGTTATTGTCGGTTACCAGGTGTTCACCATATGAATGATTTTTATCTCTATGTATGGGATGTGTATTGAAATATGAAATCTTGTGGTCTATTGTTACGATTTGATATATATAGGTTAAACCTATAACTCACCAACATTTTTGTTGACGTTTTAAGCATGTTTATTCTCAGGTGATTATTAAGAGCTTCCGCTGTCGCATACTTAAATAAGGACAAGATTTGGAGTCCATGCTTGTATGATATTGTGTAAAAACTGCATTCAAGAAACTTATTTTGTTGTAACATATTTGTATTGTAAACCATTATGTAATGGTCGTGTGTAAACAGGATATTTTAGATTATCATTATTTGATAATCTACGTAAAGCTTTTTAAACCTTTATTGATGAAATAAAGGTTATGGTTTGTTTAAAAATGAATGCAGTCTTTGAAAAACGTCTCATATAGAGGTCAAAACCTCGCAACGAAATCAATTAATATGGAACGTTTTTAATCAATAAGAACGGGACATTTCACAAGTCTTACGCCCTTAGCTCGTCAATCCGACCATCGTCATAGGGTACTTCCATAAGGAACGCTGCCCCTCATCACACTATGCACTAACACAAAATGCATTTAAACAAAGTCATAAGTACGTTTCAATAAGATAATCGAAAGGTACCTGAACATCGTCGTCAGGTTCATGCATTACCAACCAAATCCGGACACGCCGACTTTCGGTGTCCCTCCTTTCGACAATTAAAACACGTAACCTTGTTAGACTTCGCATTCGTACATTCACGCGACAAATGACCCCGTTCTCCGCAATTATAACACGTGGGTACAAAACCGCCCGTACCACTCTTCTTCACGCTTCCGCCGCCCTCGGAAGTACTCTTACTTTTCTTGTTCGAATGCATCGTAGTCTCGGACTTCCGCTTACTAACATCGGAACCACTCTTCTTTAGGACAAGCGTCTCAAAACCTTTCGCCATGTCAAACAACTCGTCAAAAGTTTTCACCACGTTTACGCTAATCTTCTCTTGATAACTATCGTTCAAGATTCGATAGAAGTCTTCCTTCAACATTTTGTCATTACCGACATACTCCGGGCAAAATTGGGTCTTTGATAAGAATACGGATTTGAGAGTGTTTAAATCCATTGACCCTTGCCTCAAAGCACGCAACTCGTCTTTAAGCTTAGAAAGATCGGCCGAAGTTCGGTACTCCTTGAAAAATTCCGCTTTGAACTCGTCCCAATTGAACTCCATACATTGTTCCTCACCATAGAGTTGAATTTTGGCATCCCACCACAACTTGGCGTCACCCCTTAGCATACTACTACCATACCTCGTCTTCTTATCGAGAGGGCACTCACTAGTACGAAAGGCCCCCTCCATATCGGAGATCCATGGAGCACTCTTAAGTGGATCTCGCTCACCCTCGAAAGTGGGAGGTTGAGCATCCTTGAAGTTTTTGTAGTAGAAGTCGCGCCTTACCATGTTATCTTCGTGAAGAACAATCTTAACTTGTTCCTTGACTAGATTGACTACTTGCTCGTCAATCGTATCTAAGAACATCTTTTTAACGTCCTCTAGAAACCCCGCTTTGTGACGTTCGAAGATGGCCTCAACCTTAGCCGTGAACTCGGAGTCCTCGCCTTGATCACCATTATCATGTCCGTTCCTCGTCTTCATTCTAAGAAATGAACTCGGTTAGGAACGCAACACGAATAAATTATATACACCATCGCGAACACTAATCACAATCAAGTAAATACGCCACCGTTCGCACATCCCATCTGGTTCAATACTTGTTGTACATCACTTACTTGACTTGGCTTGCAACCGTAATAAAGGTCGCGAAGCATTATTACGCTCACACGTCATGCCGAGCTCATGAATACAACAACTATCTCGCTAGACGTTCAACACAAAACAACATGATTAGTAACAACATAATCAATACATAGTTAGTTCACCTATTCTCTAAGGCACTAACTAAAACCCGAACCGACCCGTAATCCTACAAGTCCCGCATAATAGCACACACAAAAAGTCTAAGTCTAGGCGCCTATCTCAAGTCACCTAAATCCCTTAGACCATGCTCTGATACCACTTGAAACAACCCAACCCGTATTAAAACCGGCCCATAAAAATTTTTTCCTTTTAATACGCGTTAAATAATACTTTAGGTCCCAATACACAATTTCCAAAACATATTTGTTACCGAAGTAAGTTCAACGAACTTAAAACATACATTAATAATTTAAACTCCTTAATACAATAATATGTTATTTAAAACATAACCCGAGCATGGTGATTTGGGACTATGCTACCCAAATCCTAATCGAGTCCAAAAGCAAGATCTTCTAAAGCAACCTAGCCAAGATCTCTAATCCCCAAGCTTACCCGAGCCGCCAAGCATGCGAACCTATAAAAATGTAAACAACGAGAGGGTAAGCTAATGCTTAGTGAATGCAATACTTATACGCATACATACATAATCCAATTACTTGCATACACCTACACAACAACACAATATCATTAGCATACCACCAAAAACGAATAAACGAATACACGAATAATCATACGTACAATGCTAGTAGAACATACACAACCCAATATACACTATGTCGACATTCGACTCGATGGTGGCCGACGAAGAGCGGTAGGTCAAATACGTTAACCACTCACCACCCATCGCAACACGTACGTGGTCGACGAAGAGCGGTAGGTCAAATACGTTAACCACTCACCACTACGCACCATGAGGCCGACGAAAAGTGCAACCGAAACGTTAACACTTACCTCAATCACAAGGATGGCCGACGAAAAGCGAAACCGCTTACCATCCCACGAGAAGTGGCCAACGAAGAGCGAATCCCTAAACGGATAACACTCACCACTTACCCATACACACATGTGGCCGACGAAGAGCGATAGGTCAAACGTTAATCACTCGCCACAAAACAAAATATACACATGTGACCGACGAAGAGTGATAGGTCAAACATTAACCACTCGTCACATATCCAAACGCACACATGTAGCCGACGAAGAGTGATAGATCAAACATTAATCACTCGCTACATAACCAATACTAACATGTAACCGACGAAGAGCGATAGGTCAAACATTTATCACTCGTCACATGCCTCACCTCCATTTGTGGTCGACAAAGAGTCATTCCTTACGGAAATCACTCCCCACATTCCAAACACACACATACACACGTGGCCGACAAAGAGCGATAGGTCAAACATTTATCACTCGCCACATACACAAAACGAATATAGCCAACGAAGAGCTATCCACACGGATATCACTCACTATATTTTCCCAACTCAAATGTGGTCCACGAAAAGTGAATCCTAACGGATGTCACTTACCACGTCGCACGCAAGCAACCAAATTATATACATAAGCGTATAAATATTCCACTCACTTCGATTACTTGAAAAGCAATCCCGCTTGAGCTCCAAATCGTCCAAATGCAAATCACCTAAGTAATTTACAAACAAATAAGCTAAACATTCTAGCTTATACCCAAAACACCAATAAGTGCAATATTAACCCATTTGCACTTACTTCCAATTTGACTAAGTCAAATCTCGCCCAAAACACCCATAATCACAATCAACTAGTGATTATGTTCTAACACCATATTTTACACAATGTTTCAACATCAAAACATATTACTTGCATCAATTACACAAAAACCCATTTTGACCTAAACTCAAGTCAAAATCTCACCGTTTACAAGTCTTGACACCAAAACACATTTAGCTCGGTTTAATACTTCAACTAAATCCATTTTAAGTTTATAAACCTTAATAAATCAACAATCGGGCCAAAATCATCACCAAACCCTAATTTTGGCTCTAGTCAAAATTAGTCAACTCCAAGAACCCTAAATGTCCCCAAAACCTCAATAATCACTAATACTAGTGATTATACACCATTTACAAGTCTTACAAGCATAAACTTGCACACCAAACCCAAAACTCGACATTAACAACAATAAACCCGAATCTTGGTGTTAACCTTCAATTAACAACTAAATGGGTTTCACCTATGAATCATACAATCAAAAGCCCTAAACTTGAATGATGAACACGAAAATGAATTTCGGAGTTAGAGCTTACCACTAGTATCACCGTGTAGCTAAGAACGAGGAGAACACACTAGTCAACTACGCCAAAGATCAAAACCCGCTTCTTCCTTTCCAAAATCCCACTTGAAACACTTGGGGTATTTGAGTTTCTTGAGAGAAAATGAAAGAAAAGGAAAAAGAAAATAAGAAATGAAATGGGTGGACCAGATTTTAGATCCCCATCTGGCTCAATCGTGAAATGACCAATTTGCCCTTGAACTTCATTTAAATTTACAAGAATCTGGTGCCAGTTCGCACCATTTTCCGCGCCGCGGCCTAATATGTCGCGCCGCGACGATTGCCTTGAACTGGGATCACTTTTAAACGAACTTCTGTCTGGATTTCTTCGAAACGACGCGCCGCGGCCCTCTTTGTCGCGCCGCGACCTATAACTGGGTCTGGGATCATTCTTTGTCGTACTTCTGATCTCAACTTCAGTTCATTGTCGCGCCGCGGCCTCCTTTGTCGCGCCGCGACACAAAGCTCGACCTGAGCCCTTCTCTCGCGTATAAGACTTTAACACCCGAACATGTCCCGAACCCTTCATACGCCTATCGTACATACACAATACACTTATAAATCATGTACGGGAAAAAACGGGGTGTTACAACTCTCCCCCACTTAGACTCGATCACGTCCTCGTGATCCTCGTCACTTAACCGATCCGAATCCACACGCTATGGTCCTCAACATAAGTCTCAAATTCGATGTCCACAACAATTCCCATAAATCCGAAGATTTCGCTCAACTCCTTTAGGCGACTTTACACAAAAGTTACCCTCCCGATTTAAATCATCATCCGTGATTTACCAAATCTACCAAGCCGAGCACTAGAATCTCGTTTCGTCCCCAAACCGGAACGAACTCATGTCTCGACCGCATGACAAACACATGCTAACATTCCAAATTTCGTACCGAGTTAGCAATCCCTTTAGCGTACCCTTATCATGTACATCGCTAAAGTAACAACACACCAATAATATGGCCAATAAACAATACAATGGAGCCAACGAAAAGTGAATCCTCACGATTGGATACCACTTGCCCCATATCCTCACGCGTACGTGGCCGACGAAAAGCGGTAGGTCAAACGTTAACCACTTACCACTACGCAACAAGAGGCCGACAAAAAGCGCATTCTTACGGATCACACTTACCTCTCCTCACATATGGCTAAACAAAAGCGATTCCTAACGGAAAACGCATGCCACACACCAATAAGTAGCCAACGAAAAGCGAATCCTAACGGATAACACTTACTACTTATCACACTCAAACCGTGGCCAACGAAAAGTGAATCCTCACAATGGATAACACTTACCACAATACATACAAACAAACTAAGTATATGCGCATACTTAGAATCATTCCATACTTAGTATATTCTTACTCCCTTCAATTAGTTTCGCCCCCTCTCGAGTCGGGGTCAAGTTCCGCCACTGATAATATAGTAATTACAAACGATAATATACAATCCAAAGTCATTAACAAGACAAAAACCAAAGCAAACTTAGAACGAAAAAATAACTTAAATAAAAAAACATACACAACCAAAGGAACTACTCCGTATTTAAAAAAAAGCCAAACAAAAAAAATACTACACCAAAATAACGGAAGCAGCGGAATGGAAACACTTCTAACATGAAGAGCCGTCATTATCATTGCAACCATCTATAAAAATGCCAAGCTTCTTCGCAGTATCAACGATACTGTTAGAAATTTAACGAGCTCTAACAAGAACATGATAATCATAGTTATCACTGTGACCAGTTCCGGGAATTAAAGGGCCTAAAACAAGACAGGAAAAATGCTCTTTTCCTCAACGAATAACATAAACTATTGAAAAAAATGACAACTAATGTTATGAATATACATAAAATATATAGCATTAGAAATATATACCGTAATAGCTAACAAATGTTTTATCATATGTTGTTATATCATATTTATCAAGTCTGTAAGTACATAATTTAGTTTGTTACGATATTATAAGCATTTTTCTTAGACTATAATCAAAACTAATATTTAAAATATAAATTGCATGAATTACTTCGTAGCACTAATAAACTGAGGTTTTTTAGTTTTGTCACGATCAACAACATTGGAAGAGATGGAACGAGGACCAATTTGTAAATTGAAAATTGAGAGCTAAAATCAAAATTTTAACAAAAGAAAAGGTTTTCAATAAAAGTTGGACTTCTAAGCTAATGAAATAGATAGAATGAGGATTAATTACGTATTAGCATATATCCCACGTTTGTTCCACAAGGAATTATTAATTAACCTCCTCCATACTAAAGGGGTACCAAACAATGTGGTTTGGGCCTCCTTTAGTTTTCCAAACGACAACAAAGAACAAATTTATAAAAACTGCCCCTCAACTATGGTATAATTTACAACTTTTCAGGGGTACAAAATGTAACATTCTTATTTTATTAAATATCTTAAACAAACTTCACCAAAAAATTTAACGGGCCGTATCTTCTTGCTGCCGCACGTTAAATTTTTCTAACACCGCCGTTCAACTCAAAATAATTTTATGAACAAAACGTAACTAACTGCGTTCGAAACAAACACCTTCTAAAAAAGTAACACGACGACATCTAAAACGGGACTTAACAAGCGGTCTGAATGGTGATCGTTCGTATTCTACTTATAATAATATAAAAACAATGATCAAATAACCTAACTAATTAACACAAACGCCCGGACAACAATAACCCGATCATTATAGCAACTTACAAGTATTCAGTTAAGGTTCGTTCCACAGGGAGCAATTTACATGAATCTTAAAACACTAGTAATTATCCTAAGTTGATTGGGGGTTTTGATAAAGTGTTGATTAAGCTGATATTAACCTAAGAGAGATTAACAAATAAGATGAAAACGTGTCCACTTGATTATTCCAACTTCTGCCATGGTTTACCCAATTCATTCATTACACAATAATGTTCAAACATATAGTTTCATTTCCATTCGCCAACTTCCATAAAATCTCAACCAAATGAATTTCGTTAACTCACGTAGACTCATTTCAAAAGATCAAACTGTGTTTTGAGTGAGATCATTGAGACTCGATTTTGGATTAAAATCATTTAAAATTCTTTAATTATCAAAATCACTTAAGATAATCAAACACCACTATGTTGACTAAAGACTAATTGAAAACCAACCCAACCAAGAACACAATCACTTAGATCACATAAGGTGTTAAAGCACAAATTGTTTCACTAATCAAATCACTTAGAAAAGCTACACAATCTATGTAATCAAAGTATAGTCTAAAACAAATGCACAGCAATGGATCATCACTCAAGCATTATAATCATCAACTCATTCAAACACCCAAATCATAAATCTAGCTTCTAGCTTCACTAATCTTTAACTTGGGACATGAAATTAAGCTTTGATCTTGATGGAATCATGAAATGGACCCTTTTAGGGTTCCATTTTGGACCCCAATCGCAGCCATCTCACTCAAAAACCCCAAATATGCTTGTATAGGTCGGCTGAATTTTTTTGGCTGAATCAGCGTCAGGAGCGGCGCTTTTGGACAGTAGCGGCGCTTTTGGACCTCAGGAGCGGCGCTTTTGGCTACTGGTCTTTTTAACTCTCGTTTTAGCACATAGGAGCGCCGCTTTTGACCTTAGGAATGTCGCTTTTGACCTTGAAACTTCACTTGGTTCATTCCTTTGGCCCAAGGGTTGATTCCTTAGCATAAATATGATCTTTTAGACCACGTTTGTCCCGAAACGACTAAATACCACAAACCACTCACTAATCCTCACAACCTGTATCGAAATGCCATGAAAGTAGGGAGATACTGCGAAGATAAATATGTATATTTTGTGCAATATCACGGTCCATTTTTTTCTTCTGTAAATAAATAATACTACGTTAACTATGAATACGCAACCCGTAAGGCCCCGCCGCAACGCGCGGGCCGATCCGGATCTGGTTATATTCTATAAAATCAAAAGTTCTAGGTTAGAAACCAAAATTAAGTAGGTCTAAAAACTTTGAGCTTGATTTCTCTTTGCCTTTCTAAAAGTGTTGGTCTCTATAATTTACGCAGAGATAATGAACATATAAGTGTAAGAAACAGTAAAAAAATGTAAAGAACAAAGAAATTAAACATGGCCAAACATAGTGAGTTTCCTTCCCAAACAGAGAGTTTTCTTATTGATTTTTCGTAGGAGCTACGCGTTTCGCGAGCTACCGCTCACGTTTCACAAGGCATATCCAAACTCGATATTCTGCTTTCAAACGCGAAAATACCACCAGGCTCGTGTTTTGCGAGCTCTTTCTCGCGATCCGCGAGATTCGCACAGCTTCGGTTTTTTGTTTTTCGTTCTTATTCGTTTAACATCTTCAAACCCAAAAAATCTCCCACTTTGAAGATAGTGAACGACCCCTGACCATATCACCATTTTGACTTCATTGTACCTACTCATCTATACCGCCAAAAAGCTTACTGGAACATGCACAGTCCAACCACAACGAGCTAGCATCTTTCGATAAAGAGCACTTCAACTTCTTGATATGACTGAAAAGGACAGTTTTATTTATGCGGTGTTGTTATGCTGCAAGACGTCAGAATCAGCTATGGGGAGGTGCGAGCAATAGTTTTAAATTTATATCTAGAGGGGCCTAAAGCGTACTACTCCTTATGGTAAGTATGGGAAGTATGACCTAGGGTCAAATTTTTTAGATATAAGTAGAATCGAACCTATAACTAAAGCTTAAGATAATCCTAAAGTGAAGGAGCAGTGGTTTATTACCTAATTTTGGGTTTTCTAGCTTATAAGATAAAATAAAGTAAATGCGATAAAATTTGTAATTCAGATAAGGTTAAAACAAGTGCATACTTTGGTTTCGTCAGTTTCTTTGCAGAGATTATGGAATGCTAGCTCATGAATAGGTAGTGACCTTCTATTCATTACACTGGTCCTAAACACCCTTGTCGTAAGACATGTCACTAGGTAATGCGTTAGGCTTGAAGATTCTGAATAGACAGCAACGTCCCTTATCCCCGACGCCGGGGCAGTCTGACTACAGGCATACACGTTCAAACGGCTCATCCAATTGAGCAACTCGGTTGGGTGACGTATTTGTGACGACCCGGAAAATTTTGACTAATTTTAAACCAAACTCTCGATACGATTTAATTATTCTGACATGATAAGCAAAGTCTGTAATGTTGATTCTCAAAAATTTTGAACTATTTTCATGAAATCATTTGACCTTCGACTGCTCTCGACGATTCATGAACAATTAATTGTATATAGATATGTGTGGATATATATAAATGGTAATTAGAATTATAATTTGTAATATTATATGTCGTATTATATATATATATATATATATATATATATATATATATATATATATATATATATATATATATATATATATAAGTAATAAATATTAAAGATTCAATATATTGAATAATTTTTAAATAGTAATAAATTGTAATATATAAAATCTAGATACAAGTTCGAATATGATTATCATTACTTTCAATATTATTATCAAAAGTAATATTAATATTAAAATTAGTATTATTAACGTTATTATTTACAATATACAACATATGAAAATGAAATAGATATAAATTGTCATAGTATTACTATCAATATTATTATTATTATTATTATTATTATTATTATTATTATTATTATTATTATTATTATTATTATTATTATTAATATTAGTATTATTATAAATATTATTATTATTATTATTAATAGTATTATTATTATTAATAATATTATTATTATAAATTTTATAGTTATATTTATTAATTAATAAGATTGATTATAATATGTAAATACAGATATATATATATATATACAGACATATAAAAATAGATTTATATATAAACTGATATATATGAATCGGTATTTCATTAATATAAATTACACATAAAAATACATACATATACAAAAAAAAATCAGTTGAAGATCGATATCAATTTTATCTTCTTCTTATTTGTTTTCTTCCTGATAGAATAATTCCCGTCTCTATACTGATTACAAACAATCTCCATTCGGAGAAACAAAACAAAATTTATTAGATATCAAAGTTATAAAACGTACGAATCTGTTTCACGTAACTATCACACTGTATTTGATTTGCAAAATTCGTACAAATCACAATTCAATCAAAAGAACAATCCAAGAACCTGTTAGCCATCTAAATCACCTTCGCATCACCTTGATTAATCTAATAGATATCAAATTTAGATAAATACAAATTATAAAGACTGAATTATTCCATTCTGTTAGCTATCACCATCGGTTTTTAAAAATTATGCTATGTATTTTGTTTCCTGTCTGATTCATGTCTGCATTCTGTTAGACATCGAATTCAATCACTACAAAACAATTGTTAATCGAATCTTGTGGTGATATTTATCTCGTTGCGCTCTATAAAACCTGAACTACAAATTCAAAAAGAAGGGAAAGAAAAATCAAATAAAAATATAAAGAAACTGTCATTTTAACACTAACCTTTTGTGTTCGAAACCCTTCATCACCACTTCACCACCTTTCTTAAACTATCCATCTTCTATCTTTACATATATTTTTTTTCGAACCAACCCGAAACACCAAGAATCATCTAAGCTATCTGCATAATGTTGCTGTTATCCTTCCGGTTGTGAATACTATTCGATAAAACCAACTCACACTCACCACCGTGACACCATAACCGAATGTAACACCCTAGGCAAATCTCACATCGCACACGAACATGAGTGATCATGGGATTATAAGGTAATACTCACGCTTAAATGACACAACGCGTTTTGGGATCACAGGCTGAGTAGAAGTGCGAGTACGTTGTGGTTAAGCGTGCTCGGGCGAGAGCACTACCAGGATGGGTGACCTCCTGGGAAAGTGCTTCTCGTGTGTGGTCGCCAAGAAAAAGCCGTGCGCCTGAGGGCAAAGCGGACAATATTGTGGTCATGTTAAGCTGTGGTGTTACACCGAAAACCCACAAACTTGATTTTTCTGTTTCTTGGTCGATCCGATTTATACAATAATAACCGCCACCTTTTGGCACCACTGTAATTACTTCCCAAAATCATAGCCATCACCCAATATCACCAAACCCACCACCTTGATAACCGCCACTCACCTTCTTAACCAAATCACCACAACTACAACCCTCTTGTACCATCTACCTCTTCTTGTTAATTTTTTTTTAAAAAAAACCCAAGATCAAACCCGTTAAACCACCACAAGTACCTTCACTTCTTGATCTGTTTGATAACGAGTAAACCAAACAACCCATTTCTACAACTATATTATTTCCTTGGTCATATAACCTGCTGCTACTTCTTTAAAAAAAAAATAAAGTAACGTGGTATATATTAGGAAAAAAGAGAGAGAAAGTGCTTTATCAATTATGGAACCTAATTGGCACAAATGGCCGACTAAGTTGGTTGTCTCATTTTTTTTTATCATGAGATTAAACTTTAATGGTGTTTGATTATGGGATTAAATAATGTTAAAGGTATGGTAGGGATTGAGTGATGAGCTAGACTTTATTTCGATGTGGGCCGAGATCAAAGAGTGTGTTGTGACATCTTACATGATGGCAAGTGTGAACCACATCATGATAATGAAAAGGCACATGGTATGGTAACTATCTGTAGTCGGGAATTTTTTTGTTTTGTTTTTGTTTTGTGCCTCGTTTGCTAAGGTGGTACAAGGCCATTTTATCCCAACAATTTAATAAAATCCTGGTTGGGCCATCAGTTTACTTGGGCCGTGAAGTTGACATTGGGCCTGATTAAATTAAAAAGACTGCCATGTTTCTGTTTGTCTAAATGAGTTCAACTGGGCTGCAATCGGCTGTTGGGCTACCATATTTTCATCGGGCTGTGTTCTTAATTTCGTTAGGCCAAGAACTGGTTCATATAGCTGTGGAAGAGGCGATAATAGAGTAGTGATGATACATGATGTTTTCGTGAGGAAATAAGTCTATGATGATGATAGTATAACGAAAATAATTTACGCGATAATAAATTGGTGACGGGTGTTATGAGTATGATGTATGAGTATATTATGATGATAAAGAAATAGTTATAAGGGTTTCGTTAAGGATGATAGATGATGTCAAAAATGAATTAGATGATAATATTGGGATTAGGGTTAGATGAAGATGGTAATGAGGAACTAAGAAAGTAAATCGATTGGTTTCCTGATTGATTGAATTTTTGAGAAAAAGAAGAAAGATACTAGATTGTATATACGGGTTATATATAGAAATGAAATGAATAAATATCAGAAAAACAGAATTTTCTTGGATGGTTAAGGGTATTAGCGGGTTAGCGGGACATCGCGGGTTCAAACCCGGACTTGGGCATTTTAAAAAAAAAAGGGCTACTCCTTTGAGGTAGTTTTATTATTATTATTATTATTATTATTATTATTATTATTATTATTATTATTATTATTATTATTATTATTATTATTATTATTATTATTATTATTATTATTATTATTATTATTATTATCATTATTATAATTATTATTAATTATTATTATTAGTATTATTATTAGTATCATTTTTACTAAACAATAACATTTTTTTTATAAAAAGTATCATTTTTATTATTATTATCATTATTTTTAAAACGAGTATTATTATTATTATAACTACTGATATTATTAATATAAAGATATTACGACTTTTCATTTATTAGTATTAATTTTAACCAAATAAATATTAGTTATATAAAAAATATATCTAATACATATAACCTAACTCTATCATTATTATATTAAGTAAGATATATAAAATAAATGTATGTAAGTTATTAATGGAATACATAAATCATTTAAATAACAAGTATATCACTAATAATATATAAATTCGTTCGATTACGAGTATATGTGTTAATGTATATATAAATTATATAGGTTCGTGAATCTGAGGCCAACCCTGCATTGTTCTGTTCCGTCGTATGCATATTTTTACTACAAAATATCGTATCGTGAGTTCATTTGATTCCCTTTTACTCTTTACATTTTTGGAACTGAGAATACATGCGCTGTTTTTACAACTGCTTTATTAAATGCTTTTGAAATATATTTTTGAACTGCGAATACATGAAATGCTTTTATAAATGTTTGACGAGATAGACACAAGCAAAACATTCCTCGAATGAATTATTATGCAGACAGAAGTTCTGCGGATTATTATTGAATTATGTGGACATGATAATTGCCACCAATTGATGTGAATATTTTTCTCCTGATTATCATTGCTTGGTAACCTAAGAATTAGAATCGGGTATGGCACTAATTCACGCGAATCCTAAAGGTAGCTACCGGGTTTAACACCCCCACCCAGAATGTTCACTAGTCGGAAGAGCTAGTGGGCGTGGTGTTTAGTACTTCGAAGTTTATATGATTATTATAGGGTTTAACACCCCCACCCAGAATGTTCACTAGTCGGAAGAGCTAGTGGGCGTGGTGTTTAGTACTTCGAAGTTTATATGATTATTATATAGACGACATGTTCTGTTTTGGGGATATTATTGATGCGCATTATATGTTAAGGTCGGTTACCATGTTGAGAAATGAAATCGAATGAATGTTATGTATTGAGAGAATGATTTTTATACACAGGTTATGTGTATTAGTTTTGTGCACGAGATATGTGTACGGTTATTTAAAAATCGTGAGGCAACCTACAGGGGAGAAAAGGATACGAACCTACTCTGTTATGCATTATGAAAAATGGTTTCGTACACCAGATAGGTGTGCTGTATTTAAATCTTGTGGTCTATCAAAATGATGAATTTTATTGTTTATGATAAACCTATGAACTCACCAACCTTTTGGTTGACACTTTAAAGCATGTTTATTCTCAGGTATGAAAGAAATCTTCCGCTGTGCATTTGCTCATTTTAAGGATATCATATGGAGTCGTTCATGGCATATAGAGGTTAGAACCTCGCAATGGGACTATCTGTTGAAGACTTCGTCCAGGTGGATGAGGACGGGTCACTACAGGTGGTATCAGAGCGGTGGTCTTAGCGAACCAGGTCTTGCATTAATGTGTCTAACTAGTAGTTGTTAGGATGCATTAATGAGTCTGGACTTCGACCTAGTAGTTGTTAGGATACATTAATAAGTCTGGACTTGAACCTGGTCTGCATGTCAAAAGTTTGCTTATCATTCCTTATTGAAAAAATATCTACTTATCATTTTTAGTCTCGACACGTCTTATTGCATTTATTGCATAGATGGTGTACAGACGAATTCATATTCTATCACCTTAGATCTTGTCTGACACGTTTCCTTAATTTTTCTCCGTAATCTATGGGATCTTCTGTACTATATATAGGTATTAGGTATTCTATGTAATTAGAATATCATCCGATATCCAAAAATCATTTCATATCGAAAATCCTTTATCTAACCGTGCAAGATGAATTCTGCAACCAGTTCAAGTTCCTCAAATTCGAAAACTATTCCGATGTCGATATTCACCTAAGCTCCTAAAGAAGTGTAACCGGAATGGATCAACCAATCAGCCATCATCAATTCTGGATGAATTGAGGATGGGTTCGTAGTCGACTTAATCAATGGAGACACGAAGAAGGCGATCCTTTCCATCAATCGAATTCATCTCTTGGCAAAGAACCTGAAGCAGTTACCCGTGAACCAGTTCGAAACACCACCTTTATCCTCATTTCCAGAATAACTCTCAATGATTACACAATATCTACAAATTCCAAATCTTATTCATCCGCTTGTTTCAACCGCCAATCACCTCGAAATAATAGAAGAAGTCAACAAACTTCACGCTCGAGTAATAGCTTTGGAAAATATGGTGCAAAACTTACCAGCTTTGTAGTGACCCGAACTTTTCCATGTTTATATATATTAATTGAGATTGATGTTTACATGATTAAATGTTTCCAACATGTTAAGCAATCAAACTTGTTAAGACTTGATTAATTGAAATAGGTTTCATATAGACAATTGACCACCCAAGTTGACCGGTGATTCACGAACGTTAAAACTTGTAAAAAAACTATATGATGACATATATATGGTTATATATATAGTTAACATGATATTATGATAAGTAAACATATCATTAATTATATTAACAATGAACTACATATGTAAAAACAAGACTACTAACTTAATGATTTTGAAACGAGACATATATGTAACGTTTATCGTTGTAACGACATTTAATGTATATATATCATATTAAGAGATATTCGTACATCATAATATCATGATAATATAATAATTTAAAATCTCTTTTGATATTATAAACATTGGGTTAACAACATTTAACAAGATCGTTAACCTAAAGGTTTCAAAACAACACTTACATGTAACGACTAACGATGACTTAACGACTCAGTTAAAATGTATATACATGTAGTGTTTTAATATGTATTTATACACTTTTGAAAGACTTCAATACACTTATCAAAATACTTCTACTTAACAAAAATGCTTACAATTACATTCTCGTTCAGTTTCATCAACAATTCTACTCGTATGCACCCGTATTCGTACTCGTACAATACACAGCTTTTAGATGTATGTACTATTGGTATATACACTCCAATGATCAGCTCTTAGCAGCCCATGTGAGTCACCTAACACATGTAGGAACCATCATTTGGCAACTAGCATGAAATATCTCATAAGATTACAAAAATATGAGTAATCATTCATGACTTATTTACATGAAAACAAAATTACATATCCTTTATATCTAATCCATACACCAACGACCAAAAACACCTACAAACACTTTAATTCTTCAATTTTCTTCATCTAATTGAACTCTCTCAAGTTCTATCTTCAAGTTCTAAGTGTTCTTCATAAATTCCAAAAGTTCTAGTTTCATAAAATCAAGAATACTTTCAAGTTTGCTAGCTCACTTCCAATCTTGTAAGGTGATCATCCAACCTCAAGAAATCTTTGTTTCTTACAGTAGGTTATCATTCTAATACAAGGTAATAATCATATTCAAACTTTGGTTCAATTTCTATATCTATAACAATCTTATTTCAAGTGATGATCTTACTTGAACTTGTTTTCGTGTCATGATTTTGCTTCAAGAACTTTGAGCCATCCAAGGATCCATTGAAGCTAGATCCATTTTTCTATTTTCCAGTAGGTTCATCCAAGGAACTTAAGGTAGTAATGATGTTCATAACATCATTCGATTCATACATATAAAGCTATCTTATTCGAAGGTTTAAACTTGTAATCACTAGAACATAGTTTAGTTAATTCTAAACTTGTTCGCAAACAAAAGTTAATCCTTCTAACTTGACTTTTAAAATCAACTAAAAACATGTTCTATATCTATATGATATGCTAACTTAATGATTTAAAACCTGGAAACACGAAAAATACCGTAAAACAGGATTTACGCCGTCGTAGTAACACCGCGGGCTGTTTTGGGTTAGTTAATTAAAAACTATGATAAACTTTGATTTAAAAGTTGTTATTCTGAGAAAATGATTTTTATTATGAACATGAAACTATATCCAAAAATTATGGTTAAACTCAAAGTGGAAGTATGTTTTCTAAAATGGTCATCTAGACGTCGTTCTTTCGACTGAAATGACTACCTTTACAAAAACGACTTGTAACTTATTTTTCCGACTAGAAACCTATACTTTTTTTGTTTAGATTCATAAAATAGAGTTCAATATGAAACCATAGCAATTTGATTCACTCAAAACGGATTTAAAATGAAGAAGTTATGGGTAAAACAAGATTGGATAATTTTTCTCATTTTAGCTACGTGAAAATTGGTAACAAATCTATTCCAACCATAACTTAATCAACTTGTATTATATATTATGTAATCTTGAGATACCATAGACACGTATACAATGTTTCGACCTATCATGTCGACACATCTATATATATTTCGGAACAACCATAGACACTCTATATGTGAATGTTGGAGTTAGCTATACAGGGTTGAGGTTGATTCCAAAATATATATAGTTTGAGTTGTGATCAATACTGAGATACGTATACACTGGGTCGTGGATTGATTCAAGATAATATTTATCGATTTATTTCTGTACATCTAACTGTGGACAACTAGTTGTAGGTTACTAACGAGGACAGCTGACTTAATAAACTTAAAACATCAAAATATATTAAAAGTGTTGTAAATATATTTTGAACATACTTTGATATATATGTATATATTGTTATAGGTTCGTGAATCAACCAGTGGCCAAGTCTTACTTCCCGACGAAGTAAAAATCTGTGAAAGTGAGTTATAGTCCCACTTTTAAAATCTAATATTTTTGGGATGAGAATACATGCAGGTTTTATAAATGATTTACAAAATAGACACAAGTACGTGAAACTACATTCTATGGTTGAATTATCGAAATCGAATATGCCCCTTTTTATTAAGTCTGGTAATCTAAGAATTAGGGAACAGACACCCTAATTGACGCGAATCCTAAAGATAGATCTATTGGGCCTAACAAACCCCATCCAAAGTACCGGATGCTTTAGTACTTCGAAATTTATATCATATCCGAAGGGTGTCCCGGAATGATGGGGATATTCTTATATATGCATCTTGTTATTGTCGGTTACCAGGTGTTCACCATATGAATGATTTTTATCTCTATGTATGGGATGTGTATTGAAATATGAAATCTTGTGGTCTATTGTTACGATTTGATATATATAGGTTAAACCTATAACTCACCAACATTTTTGTTGACGTTTTAAGCATGTTTATTCTCAGGTGATTATTAAGAGCTTCCGCTGTCGCATACTTAAATAAGGACAAGATTTGGAGTCCATGCTTGTATGATATTGTGTAAAAACTGCATTCAAGAAACTTATTTTGTTGTAACATATTTGTATTGTAAACCATTATGTAATGGTCGTGTGTAAACAGGATATTTTAGATTATCATTATTTGATAATCTACGTAAAGCTTTTTAAACCTTTATTGATGAAATAAAGGTTATGGTTTGTTTAAAAATGAATGCAGTCTTTGAAAAACGTCTCATATAGAGGTCAAAACCTCGCAACGAAATCAATTAATATGGAACGTTTTTAATCAATAAGAACGGGACATTTCAGTTGGTATCCGAGCGTTGGTCTTAGAGAACCAGAAAATTTGCATTAGTGTGTCTTATCGAGTTTGTTAGGATGCATTAGTGAGTCTGGACTTCGACCGTGTTTTCTTTAAAAATGATTGCTTAACATTATTGTTGGAAACTATATATTTTTAACATATGAATATTATGTGATATATTAATCTCTTAACGTGTTTGATATTATGTGATAGATGTCTACCTCTAGAACAAGTCCCATTGACTCACCTAATAATAATGAAGAGTCAAATGTAAATTGGAATGATTTGTGGACTGATTCACAAGTTCCCGAAGAGGAACCGGAAGAAGAGTCGGAACCGGAAGAAGAATCGGAACCGGAAGAAGAATCGGAACCGGATGAAGAAATAGAACCGGTGGGGGAAATAATAAAACGGTTAAGTAAAAGAAAATCCTCAACCAACCGACCAAAGTTAATTATGGTCAATGGTGTTTCCGCCAAGGAAGCAAAATATTGGGAGGATTACCAATTCTCTGATGAATCGGATTTCGACGAGAATTCCGATGATGTTATAGAAATTACCCCAACTGAATTTAAAAAGGCAAAAGAAAATAATAAGGGAAAGGGCATAAAAATAGAGAAATCTAATTCCAACCCCGATGAACTTTATATGTATCGTCAACCCCCGAAGTCCTTAAGTTGTAACAATGACCCGGGAACCTCTAAACCACCAGGTTTTTCTAAACCAATGTGGACAACGACGGTTCGTATTAGGGGAACATCATATATCCCTAGAAACTTGGCAAAACGAACCAAAACCGAAGAAGAAGAAACGAGCGAGTCGGAATAAGATAGTTGTATTCGTGTGGTGTAATATATGGAATATAGTGTTCTTATGCTTTATGATATATGTAAAAATTGCTTGTATTAATAAGTATTTTTTTTATGAATCTAACTCTTGTCTATTTTACAGTTTAAAAACACAAAATGGATAGACAACCCAATATTTTAAGAGACCTACCCGGAGACATGATTGATGAAATCTTGTCTAGAGTCGGCCAGAATTCTTCGGCACAACTATTTAAGGCGAGATCAGTTTGTAAGACATTCGAAGAACGTTCCAAGAATGTCTTGGTTTATAAGAGACTTTCGTTTGAAAGATGGGGGATATCACATTGGGAAACCCATAAGTTACGATGTGTTTACTTTGACGCATATATTGCGGGGAACCCAAATGCTATTTTACGCAACGGGTTAAGAAATTATTTTGACTCAATATATCCGAATATTGGACTTCGTGATTTAGAAAAAGCGGCTAACATGCAACATAAAGAAGCATGTTTTGCTTACGGATTAGTAATGTTCGCTTCTCACCAAAGTGAGAACAAGAACATCGGGCTACAACTATTAAACAAAACGTTTCCACAAGTGACGGAGTCGGTAATTGGGGTAAGAAATGAGGTTTTTAGATTATTACGGGACTGTTGGACATTACGTAACCCTCGTCCCTTTGATGACGTTACAACACGCTGTCTTATCAACGGCCATAACGGTTATGTTGCACAAGACCAAGGATGGGAAGTAGTCCTAGTAAAACCAGAATGCATGACTTGTTTCTGGACGTATGAATTACGTGTCTTTATTGCCTTTGCCGAACGACTTGTGTACTAGCTAGAATTGTCTTCACAGCTATCTTGTATCAAAGTTATTGTGTGCTATATTTCATGCTTTATGTAAAATAAGCGGTATTGTAAGTTTGTAAAATATTGTATAAAAGTTTGAACGCGAAATATTATTACAATCAGTTTTTCATATAGAATTGTAGTAGTTGAATTGTATATTAGCTACTAAGTATGAACTTAACGGGTAGGTACTACCCGAATTTAAACTTATAAAACGCTAATATGAAGAAAAAGCTTTTATAAATGAGTTCATATTATGCTACGAAATACTATTAACTACTCTTAATATTCTGTATGATTAACTTGTTCCATTTAACTATTTTGAAGGAAATGGCACCGACTACTCGACACACCGTGAATATGAATGAAGAGGAATTCCGTACTTTTATAGCTTCAAACATAGCCGCAGTACAGGCTGCGCTACATACCAACAATAACCTTGGATCTAGCAGTACAGGAAATCGTGTAGGATGCACCTACAAAGAATTCACTGCCTGCAAACCTTTGGAATTTGATGGAACCGAAGGACCGATCGGATTGAAACGGTGGACCGAGAAGGTTGAATCGGTGTTTGCCATAAGTAAGTGTACTGAAGAGGACAAAGTGAAGTACGCTACGCATACCTTCACAGGTTCTGCATTAACATGGTGGAATACCTATCTAGAGCAAGTGGGACAAGATGATGCGTACGCACTACCGTGGTCAGCATTCAAGCACTTGATGAACGAGAAGTACCGTCCCAGAACCGAGGTCAATAAGCTCAAGACAGAACTTAGAGGGTTACGAACCCAAGGATTTGATATTACCACGTACGAAAGACGATTCACAGAATTGTGCCTATTGAGTCCGGGAGCATTCGAAGATGAGGAAGAGAAGATCGACGCGTTTGTGAAAGGATTACCGGAAAGAATCCAAGAAGATATAAGTTCACACGAGCCCGCCTCCATACAACAGGCATGTAGAATGGCTCACAAACTAGTGAACCAGATTGAAGAAAGAATTAAAGAACAGACTGCTGAAGAGGCCAATGTGAAGCAAGTCAAAAGAAAGTGGGAGGAAAACGGTGACAAGAATCACCAATACAACAACAACAGCAATTACAACAATAATCGCAACAATTATCCCAACAATCGCAACATCAATCGCAACTACAACAAACGGCCCAACAACAACAACAACAACAACAACAACAACAACAGCAACTACAACAATCATCCCAACAACAATAATAACCGCAACAACAACAACAATCAGAAGCAACTATGCCAAAGGTGTGAAAAGAATCACTCGGGGTTCTGCACCAAATTTTGCAACAAGTGTAAAAGAAATGGTCATAGCGCGGCGAAGTGTGAGGTCTACGGACCAGGGGTTAATAGAACGAAAGGAACAAATGGTGTCGGAACGAGTAATGGCGGAGCAAGTAGTGTCGGAGCAAGTTATGCCAATGTAGTTTGTTATAAATGTGGAAAACCAGGCCACATTATTAGAAATTGCCCGAACCAGGAGAACACGAATGGACAAGGCCGTGGAAGAGTTTTCAATATTAATGCGGTAGAGGCACAGGAAGACCCGGAGCTTGTTACGGGTACGTTTCTTATTGACGATAAATCTGCTTACGTTTTATTTGATTCGGGTGCGGATAGAAGCTATATGAGTAGAGATTTTTGTGCTAAATTAAGTTGTCCATTGACGCCTTTGGATAGTAAATTTTTACTCGAATTAGCAAATGGTAAATTAATTTCAGCAGATAATATATGTCGGAATCAAGAAATTAAACTGGTTAGCGAAACATTTAAGATTGATTTGATACCAGTAGAGTTAGGGAGTTTTGATGTGATAATCGGTATGGACTGGTTGAAAGAAGTGAAAGCGGAGATCGTTTGTTACAAAAATGCAATTCGCATTATACGAGAAAAAGGAAAACCCTTAATGGTGTACGGAGAAAAGGGCAACACGAAGCTACATCTTATTAGTAATTTGAAGGCACAAAAACTAATAAGAAAAGGTTGCTATGCTGTTCTAGCACACGTCGAGAAAGTACAAACTGAAGAAAAGAGCATCAATGATGTTCCCATTGCAAAAGAATTTCCCGATGTATTTCCGAAAGAATTACCGGGATTACCCCCACATCGATCCGTTGAATTTCAAATAGATCTTGTACCAGGAGCTGCACCAATAGCTCGTGCTCCTTACAGACTCGCACCCAGCGAGATGAAAGAACTGCAAAGCCAATTACAAGAACTTTTAGAGCGTGGTTTCATTCGACCAAGCACATCACCGTGGGGAGCTCCTGTTTTGTTTGTCAAGAAGAAAGATGGTACATTCAGGTTGTGTATCGACTACCGAGAGTTGAACAAACTTACCATCAAGAACCGCTACCCACTACCGAGAATCGACGACTTATTTGATCAACTACAAGGCTCGTCTATTTATTCAAAGATTGACTTACGTTCCGGGTATCATCAAATGCGGGTGAAAGAAGATGATATTCCAAAGACTGCTTTCAGAACACGTTACGGTCATTACGAGTTTATGGTCATGCCGTTTGGTTTAACTAATGCACCAGCTGTGTTCATGGACCTTATGAACCGAGTGTGTGGACCATACCTTGACAAGTTTGTCATTGTTTTCATTGATGACATACTTATTTACTCAAAGAATGACCAAGAACACGGTGAACATTTGAGAAAGGTGTTAGAAGTATTGAGGAAGGAAGAATTGTACGCTAAGTTTTCAAAGTGTGCATTTTGGTTGGAAGAAGTTCAATTCCTCGGTCACATAGTGAACAAAGAAGGTATTAAGGTGGATCCGGCAAAGATAGAAACTGTTGAAAAGTGGGAAACCCCGAAAAATCCGAAACACATACGCCAGTTTTTAGGACTAGCTGGTTACTACAGAAGGTTCATCCAAGACTTTTCCAGAATAGCAAAACCCTTGACTGCATTAACGCATAAAGGGAAGAAATTTGAATGGAATGATGAACAAGAGAAAGCGTTTCAGTTATTGAAGAAAAAGCTAACTACAGCACCTATATTGTCATTGCCTGAAGGGAATGATGATTTTGTGATTTATTGTGACGCATCAAAGCAAGGTCTCGGTTGTGTATTAATGCAACGAACGAAGGTGATTGCTTATGCGTCTAGACAATTGAAGATTCACGAACAAAATTATATGACGCATGATTTGGAATTAGGCGCGGTTGTTTTTGCATTAAAGACTTGGAGGCACTACTTATATGGGGTCAAAAGTATTATATATACCGACCACAAAAGTCTTCAACACATATTTAATCAGAAACAACTGAATATGAGGCAGCGTAGGTGGATTGAATTATTGAATGATTACGATTTTGAGATTCGTTACCACCCGGGGAAGGCAAATGTGGTAGCCGATGCCTTGAGCAGGAAGGATAGAGAACCCATTCGAGTAAAATCTATGAATATAATGATTCATAATAACATTACTACTCAAATAAAGGAGGCGCAACAAGGAGTTTTAAAAGAGGGAAATTTAAAGGATGAAATACCCAAAGGATCGGAGAAGCATCTTAATATTCGGGAAGACGGAACCCGGTATAGGGCTGAAAGGATTTGGGTACCAAAATTTGGAGATATGAGAGAAATGGTACTTAGAGAAGCTCATAAAACCAGATACTCAATACATCCTGGAACGGGGAAGATGTACAAGGATCTCAAGAAACATTTTTGGTGGCCGGGTATGAAAGCCGATGTTGCTAAATATGTAGGAGAATGTTTGACGTGTTCTAAGGTCAAAGCTGAGCATCAGAAACCATCAGGTCTACTTCAACAACCCGAAATCCCGGAATGGAAATGGGAAAACATTACCATAGATTTCATCACTAAATTGCCAAGGACTGCAAGTGGTTTTGATACTATTTGGGTAATAGTTGATCGTCTCACCAAATCAGCACACTTCCTACCAATAAGAGAAGATGACAAGATGGAGAAGTTAGCACGACTGTATTTGAAGGAAGTCGTCTCCAGACATGGAATACCAATCTCTATTATCTCTGATAGGGATGGCAGATTTATTTCAAGATTCTGGCAGACATTACAGCAAGCATTAGGAACTCGTCTAGACATGAGTACTGCCTATCATCCACAAACTGATGGGCAGAGCGAAAGGACGATACAAACGCTTGAAGACATGCTACGAGCATGTGTTATTGATTTCGGAAACAGTTGGGATCGACATCTACCGTTAGCAGAATTTTCCTACAACAACAGCTACCATTCAAGCATTGAGATGGCGCCGTTTGAAGCACTTTATGGTAGAAAGTGCAGGTCTCCGATTTGTTGGAGTGAGGTGGGGGATAGACAGATTACGGGTCCGGAGATTATACAAGAAACTACCGAGAAGATCATCCAAATTCAACAACGGTTAAAAACCGCCCAAAGTCGACAAAAGAGCTACGCTGACATTAAAAGAAAAGATATAGAATTTGAAATTGGAGAGATGGTCATGCTTAAAGTTTCACCTTGGAAAGTCGTTGTTCGATTTGGTAAACGAGGGAAATTAAATCCAAGGTATATTGGACCATTCAAGATTATTGATCGTGTCGGACCAGTAGCTTACCGACTTGAGTTACCTCAACAACTCGCGGCTGTACATAACACTTTCCACGTCTCGAATTTGAAGAAATGTTTTGCTAAAGAAGATCTCACTATTCCGTTAGATGAAATCCAAATCAACGAAAAACTCCAATTCATCGAAGAACCCGTCGAAATAATGGATCGTGAGGTTAAAAGACTTAAGCAAAACAAGATACCAATTATTAAGGTTCGATGGAATGCTCGTAGAGGACCCGAGTTCACCTGGGAGCGTGAAGATCAGATGAAGAAGAAATACCCGCATCTATTTCCAGAAGATTCGTCAACACCTTCAACAGCTTAAAATTTCGGGACGAAATTTATTTAACGGGTAGGTACTGTAGTGACCCGAACTTTTCCATGTTTATATATATTAATTGAGATTGATGTTTACATGATTAAATGTTTCCAACATGTTAAGCAATCAAACTTGTTAAGACTTGATTAATTGAAATAGGTTTCATATAGACAATTGACCACCCAAGTTGACCGGTGATTCACGAACGTTAAAACTTGTAAAAAAACTATATGATGACATATATATGGTTATATATATAGTTAACATGATATTATGATAAGTAAACATATCATTAATTATATTAACAATGAACTACATATGTAAAAACAAGACTACTAACTTAATGATTTTGAAACGAGACATATATGTAACGTTTATCGTTGTAACGACATTTAATGTATATATATCATATTAAGAGATATTCGTACATCATAATATCATGATAATATAATAATTTAAAATCTCTTTTGATATTATAAACATTGGGTTAACAACATTTAACAAGATCGTTAACCTAAAGGTTTCAAAACAACACTTACATGTAACGACTAACGATGACTTAACGACTCAGTTAAAATGTATATACATGTAGTGTTTTAATATGTATTTATACACTTTTGAAAGACTTCAATACACTTATCAAAATACTTCTACTTAACAAAAATGCTTACAATTACATTCTCGTTCAGTTTCATCAACAATTCTACTCGTATGCACCCGTATTCGTACTCGTACAATACACAGCTTTTAGATGTATGTACTATTGGTATATACACTCCAATGATCAGCTCTTAGCAGCCCATGTGAGTCACCTAACACATGTAGGAACCATCATTTGGCAACTAGCATGAAATATCTCATAAGATTACAAAAATATGAGTAATCATTCATGACTTATTTACATGAAAACAAAATTACATATCCTTTATATCTAATCCATACACCAACGACCAAAAACACCTACAAACACTTTAATTCTTCAATTTTCTTCATCTAATTGAACTCTCTCAAGTTCTATCTTCAAGTTCTAAGTGTTCTTCATAAATTCCAAAAGTTCTAGTTTCATAAAATCAAGAATACTTTCAAGTTTGCTAGCTCACTTCCAATCTTGTAAGGTGATCATCCAACCTCAAGAAATCTTTGTTTCTTACAGTAGGTTATCATTCTAATACAAGGTAATAATCATATTCAAACTTTGGTTCAATTTCTATATCTATAACAATCTTATTTCAAGTGATGATCTTACTTGAACTTGTTTTCGTGTCATGATTTTGCTTCAAGAACTTTGAGCCATCCAAGGATCCATTGAAGCTAGATCCATTTTTCTATTTTCCAGTAGGTTCATCCAAGGAACTTAAGGTAGTAATGATGTTCATAACATCATTCGATTCATACATATAAAGCTATCTTATTCGAAGGTTTAAACTTGTAATCACTAGAACATAGTTTAGTTAATTCTAAACTTGTTCGCAAACAAAAGTTAATCCTTCTAACTTGACTTTTAAAATCAACTAAAAACATGTTCTATATCTATATGATATGCTAACTTAATGATTTAAAACCTGGAAACACGAAAAATACCGTAAAACAGGATTTACGCCGTCGTAGTAACACCGCGGGCTGTTTTGGGTTAGTTAATTAAAAACTATGATAAACTTTGATTTAAAAGTTGTTATTCTGAGAAAATGATTTTTATTATGAACATGAAACTATATCCAAAAATTATGGTTAAACTCAAAGTGGAAGTATGTTTTCTAAAATGGTCATCTAGACGTCGTTCTTTCGACTGAAATGACTACCTTTACAAAAACGACTTGTAACTTATTTTTCCGACTAGAAACCTATACTTTTTTTGTTTAGATTCATAAAATAGAGTTCAATATGAAACCATAGCAATTTGATTCACTCAAAACGGATTTAAAATGAAGAAGTTATGGGTAAAACAAGATTGGATAATTTTTCTCATTTTAGCTACGTGAAAATTGGTAACAAATCTATTCCAACCATAACTTAATCAACTTGTATTATATATTATGTAATCTTGAGATACCATAGACACGTATACAATGTTTCGACCTATCATGTCGACACATCTATATATATTTCGGAACAACCATAGACACTCTATATGTGAATGTTGGAGTTAGCTATACAGGGTTGAGGTTGATTCCAAAATATATATAGTTTGAGTTGTGATCAATACTGAGATACGTATACACTGGGTCGTGGATTGATTCAAGATAATATTTATCGATTTATTTCTGTACATCTAACTGTGGACAACTAGTTGTAGGTTACTAACGAGGACAGCTGACTTAATAAACTTAAAACATCAAAATATATTAAAAGTGTTGTAAATATATTTTGAACATACTTTGATATATATGTATATATTGTTATAGGTTCGTGAATCAACCAGTGGCCAAGTCTTACTTCCCGACGAAGTAAAAATCTGTGAAAGTGAGTTATAGTCCCACTTTTAAAATCTAATATTTTTGGGATGAGAATACATGCAGGTTTTATAAATGATTTACAAAATAGACACAAGTACGTGAAACTACATTCTATGGTTGAATTATCGAAATCGAATATGCCCCTTTTTATTAAGTCTGGTAATCTAAGAATTAGGGAACAGACACCCTAATTGACGCGAATCCTAAAGATAGATCTATTGGGCCTAACAAACCCCATCCAAAGTACCGGATGCTTTAGTACTTCGAAATTTATATCATATCCGAAGGGTGTCCCGGAATGATGGGGATATTCTTATATATGCATCTTGTTATTGTCGGTTACCAGGTGTTCACCATATGAATGATTTTTATCTCTATGTATGGGATGTGTATTGAAATATGAAATCTTGTGGTCTATTGTTACGATTTGATATATATAGGTTAAACCTATAACTCACCAACATTTTTGTTGACGTTTTAAGCATGTTTATTCTCAGGTGATTATTAAGAGCTTCCGCTGTCGCATACTTAAATAAGGACAAGATTTGGAGTCCATGCTTGTATGATATTGTGTAAAAACTGCATTCAAGAAACTTATTTTGTTGTAACATATTTGTATTGTAAACCATTATGTAATGGTCGTGTGTAAACAGGATATTTTAGATTATCATTATTTGATAATCTACGTAAAGCTTTTTAAACCTTTATTGATGAAATAAAGGTTATGGTTTGTTTAAAAATGAATGCAGTCTTTGAAAAACGTCTCATATAGAGGTCAAAACCTCGCAACGAAATCAATTAATATGAAACGTTTTTAATCAATAAGAACGGGACATTTCAAGCTTCAGCAACATCACCGTCACCAACAGTACCACCAACATTAACACCAGTACCACCAACAACCCAAGTTTCAACATCACACGCCTCAACATCTCAATCTTTACCTCGAACATAATCATCTTTCTACGTATCGTTCAACCTCATTTATCTTCGTTCGAACATGGCGATTATGTAATCCCTAATGTTTTAGAGATTATGTACTCCAGTTCTAACCATAAATCATATGATTTTAATATCATATTAACTCATTAAATCCATGACTACATTTGAATAAAATATATATGTAAGTATATTTTCATAAATATTGTAATTAAAGATTCTTTTGTACAAGCTGTTAATCGTAAAAATATTTTAACGGGTAGGTAATACCCGAGAAATATTTAAATTTCACATTAACATGTTATACCATACATTCTTCGAACCCGATTCAACAGTCATTGAACTATCCTACCTACATCCACATATATATTCGTTCATCGAAGAACAACCATTTTCATTCAAATTCAATTTTATAATTCAGATTTTGACCGATCAAAATCCAAATCAAGATTTGACAAGTGGCATAATGAAGAAAATAATGAACAAAATAAAATTGATTAGTAACCAATTAATTAACTACGTAAAACTTTTTAAACCTATACTAACCAAATCTTAGCTAAATGTTCCTTTATGACTATTTCCTTATAATATACTAGTTTTGGTTGAACTATTGAACTATTGGACTACTATCATTGGACAATTAAAAAGTATTAAAGGAGTAGGAAATATTAATTACAACACTTTTTGACTTAAAAGATCGTAAATAAATTTCATCAACTACGGTTAAATATTTTCTCAAGTTTGCCACTTGATTTCATTTTAAACCTCATTTGTATCTTGACGATTACAATCTCCGTTCAAATCCTTCGAAATACTTGAAACATCTCGGATTGATAACTAATGATTCAATTATGATAACTTTGAATGCTGATGAAGCAGCAAAACTGTAGATGGTCTTAATGGCTAAAAGTTTGATGATAAAGGATGAGGTGTTGGAAACGCTCAATAGAAAATTTGATACTGGGAAGCGAATTATGCGAAACTATAAATGAGGCTGTGGACAAATCACCAGGACTAAACCTGTACTTAGCGAATCCAGATGATTCAGTATCTGCCGAAACCTTTAAACGAATATCTTGTCCCTATTTATTCTAAATTCTTGCGGACAAATTCCTTCATCATCTTCTGATCTTAGAATTTTAAGATATCATCGTATCTTTCGTTATAAATATCTTCGATATTTCTGAAGATGCCTTCATAAATATATTTGTCCGAAATTATCTATCTCCTCGTGCTATCTATGTTGCATCATAAACGAAACTGTTTTAGTTCCTATACTTCTGTAAAATGTGAGTTTAAATTATGAATGATTTATGGAGAAGTGTTGGGAATTGAAGCATAAGTTAGTATAATATAATGACGCCCGACCAACGTGATTATATTACAGTAAGTCATGCTGAATTTCTAATGGAATGTGATAATGGTTCACAAATCCTACCCTCATCATGTGCCATGTTACATAACTCTTTCATTCTACTTAATCTCTAAGTATATCACGAAAATATTTTCCTTGATATTTCTGTTCTTCCGTAATTCCGACAGTTTGCTAATAAATCATGCGATTACATTTTCTTTCTGATTAGAAGATTTTCTTTAATTTCCTTGAATTCCAGAATTCAACAGTGACTACGTCAAAAGTAAGACGAATCTTTATCCTCCACATTTCACTCTTTTGTGATAGCTTCACTCGTACTCTTCGAGTAATCAAATTGTCTTCTTCATATTACTCTATGATAATAAAACTCTATTTATCAACCCATATTCCTCATGAAAACATTTTTATTGTTAGCCATGACGACTTCACTCAAATTTCGGGATGAAATTTCTTTAACGGGTAGGTACTGTGACGACCCGGAAAATTTTGACTAATTTTAAACCAAACTCTCGATACAATTTAATTATTCTGACACGATAAGCAAAGTCTGTAATGTTGAGTCTCAAAAATTTTGAACTATTTTCATGAAATCATTTGACCTTCGACTGCTCTCGACGATTCATGAACAATTAATTGTATATAGATATGTGTGGATATATATAAATGGTAATTGGAATTATAATTTGTAATATTATATGTCGTATTATATATATATATATATATATATATATATATATATATATATATATATATATATATATATAGTAATAAATATTAAAGATTCAATATATTGAATAATTTTTAAATAGTAATAAATTGTAATATATAAAATCTAGATACAAGTTCGAATATGATTATCGTTACTTTCAATATTATTATCAAAAGTAATATTAATATTAAAATTAGTATTATTAACGTTATTATTTACAATATACAACATATGAAAATGAAATAGATATAAATTGTCATAGTATTACTATCAATATTATTATTATTATTATTATTATTATTATTATTATTATTATTATTATTATTATTATTATTATTATTATTATTATTATTAGTATTATTATAAATATTATTATTATTATTATTATTAATAGTATTATTATTATTAATAATATTATTGTTATAAATTTTATAGTTATATTTATTAATTAATAAGATTGATTATAATATGTAAATACAGATATATATATATACAGACATATAAAAATAGATTTATATATAAACTGATATATATGAATCGGTATTTCATTAATATAAATTACACATAAAAATACATACATATACAAAAAAAATCAGTTGAAGATCGATATCAATTTTATCTTCTTCTTATTTGTTTTCTTCCTGATAGAATAATTCCCGTCTCTATACTGATTACAAACAATCTCCATTCGGAGAAACATAACAAAATTTATTAGATATCAAAGTTATAAAACGTACGAATCTGTTTCACGTAACTATCACACTGTATTTGATTTGCAAAATTCGTACAAATCAAAATTCAATCAAAAGAATAATCCAAGAACCTGTTAGCCATCTAAATCACCTTCGCATCACCTTGATTAATCTAATAGATATCAAATTTAGATAAATACAAATTATAAAGACTGAATTATTCCATTCTGTTAGCTATCACCATCGGTTTTTAAAAATTATGCTATGTATTTTGTTTCCTGTCTGATTCATGTCTACATTCTGTTAGACATCGAATTCAATCACTACAAAACAATTGTTAATCGAATCTTGTGGTGATATTTATCTCGTTGCGCTCTATAAAACCTGAACTACAAATTCAAAAAGAAGGGAAAGAAAAATCAAATAAAAATATAAAGAAACTGTCATTTTAACACTAACCTTTTGTGTTCGAAACCCTTCATCACCACTTCACCACCTTTCTTAAACTATCCATCTTCTATCTTTACATATATTTTTTTTCGAACCAACCCGAAACACCAAGAATCATCGAAGCTATCTGCATAATGTTGCTGTTATCCTTCCGGTTGTGAATACTATTCGATAAAACCAACTCACACTCACCACCGTGACACCATAACCGAAAACCCACAAACTTGATTTTTCTGTTTCTTGGTCGATCCGATTTATACAATAATAACCGCCACCTTTTGGCACCACTGTAATTACTTCCCAAAATCATAGCCATCACCCAATATCACCAAACCCACCACCTTGATAACCGCCACTCACCTTCTTAACCAAATCACCACAACTACAACCCTCTTGTACCATCTACCTCTTCTTGTTAATTTTTTTTTAAAAAAAACCCAAGATCAAACCCGTTAAACCACCAAAAGTACCTTCACTTCTTGATCTGTTTGATAACGAGTAAACCAAACAACCCATTTCTACAACTATATTATTTCCTTGGTCATATAACCTGCTGCTACTTCTTAAAAAAAAAATAAAGTAACGTGGTATATATTAGGAAAAAAGAGAGAGAAAGTGCTTTATCAATTATGGAACCTAATTGGCACAAATGGCCGACTAAGTTGGTTGTCTCATTTTTTTTTATCATGAGATTAAACTTTAATGGTGTTTGATTATGGGATTAAATAATGTTAAAGGTATGGTAGGGATTGAGTGATGAGCTAGACTTTATTTCGATGTGGGCCGAGATCAAAGAGTGTGTTGAGACATCTTACATGATGGCAAGTGTGAACCACATCATGATAATGAAAAGGCACATGGTATGGTAACTATCTGTAGTCGGGAATTTTTTTGTTTTGTTTTTGTTTTGTGCCTCGTTTGCTAAGGTGGTACAAGGCCATTTTATCCCAACAATTTAATAAAATCCTGGTTGGGTCATCAGTTTACTTGGGCTGTGAAGTTGACATTGGGCCTGATTAAATTAAAAAGACTGCCATGTTTCTGTTTGTCTAAATGAGTTCAACTGGGCTGCAATCGGCTGTTGGGCTACCATATTTTCATCAGGCTGTGTTCTTAATTTCGTTAGGCCAAGAACTGGTTCATATAGCTGTGGAAGAGGCGATAATAGAGTAGTGATGATACATGATGTTTTCGTGAGGAAATAAGTCTATGATGATGATAGTATAACGAAAATAATTTACGCGATAATAAATTGGTGACGGGTGTTATGAGTATGATGTATGAGTATATTATGATGATAAAGAAATAGTTATAAGGGTGTCGTTAAGGATGATAGATGATGTCAAAAATGAATTAGATGATAATATTGGGATTAGGGTTAGATGAAGATGGTAATGAGGAACTAAGAAAGTAAATCGATTGGTTTCCTGATTGATTGAATTTTTGAGAAAAAGAAGA
Organism: Rutidosis leptorrhynchoides; assembly: GCF_046630445.1. Taxonomy (NCBI): domain Eukaryota; kingdom Viridiplantae; phylum Streptophyta; class Magnoliopsida; order Asterales; family Asteraceae; genus Rutidosis; species Rutidosis leptorrhynchoides. Next base: position 672,421,391 of record NC_092334.1, read on the forward strand.
AAGATACTAGATTGTATATACGGGTTATATATAGAAATGAAATGAATAAATATCAGAAAAACAGAATTTTCTTGGATGGTTAAGGGTATTAGCGGGTTAGCGGGACATCGCGGGTTCAAACCCGGACTTGGGCATTTTAAAAAAAAAAAAAGGGCTACTCCTTTGAGGTAGTTTTATTATTATTATTATTATTATTATTATTATTATTATTATTATTATTATTATTATTATTATTATTATTATTATTATCATTATTATAATTATTATTAATTATTATTATTAGTATTATTATTAGTATCATTTTTACTAAACAATAACATTTTTTTTATAAAAAGTATCATTTTTATTATTATTATCATTATTTTTAAAACGAGTATTATTATTATTATAACTACTGATATTATTAATATAAAGATATTACGACTTTTCATTTATTAGTATTAATTTTAACCAAATAAATATTAGTTATATAAAAAATATATCTAATACATATAACCTAACTCTATCATTATTATATTAAGTAAGATATATAAAATAAATGTATGTAAGTTATTAATGGAATACATAAATCATTTAAATAACAAGTGTATCACTAATAATATATAAATTCGTTCGATTACGAGTATATGTGTTAATGTATATATAAATTATATAGGTTCGTGAATCTGAGGCCAACCCTGCATTGTTCTGTTCCGTCGTATGCATATTTTTACTACAAAATATCGTATCGTGAGTTCATTTGATTCCCTTTTACTCTTTACATTTTTGGAACTGAGAATACATGCGCTGTTTTTACAACTGCTTTATTAAATGCTTTTGAAATATATTTTTGAACTGCGAATACATGAAATGCTTTTATAAATGTTTGACGATATAGACACAAGCAAAACATTCCTCGAATGAATTATTATGCAGACAGAAGTTCTGCGGATTATTATTGAATTATGTGGACATGATAATTGCCACCAATTGATGTGAATATTTTTCTCCTGATTATCATTGCTTGTTAACCTAAGAATTAGAATCGAGTATGGCACTAATTCACGCGAATCCTAAAGGTAGCTACCGGGTTTAACACCCCCACCCAGAATGTTCACTAGTCGGAAGAGCTAGTGGGCGTGGTGTTTAGTACTTCGAAGTTTATATGATTATTATAGGGTTTAACACCCCCACCCAGAATGTTCACTAGTCGGAAGAGCTAGTGGGCGTGGTGTTTAGTACTTCGAAGTTTATATGATTATTATATAGACGACATGTTCTGTTTTGGGGATATTATTGATGCGCATTATATGTTAAGGTCGGTTACCATGTTGAGAAATGAAATCGAATGAATGTTATGTATTGAGAGAATGATTTTTATACACAGGTTATGTGTATTAGTTTTGTACACGAGATATGTGTACGGTTATTTAAAAATCGTGAGGCAACCTACAGGGGAGAAAAGGATACGAACCTACTCTGTTATGCATTATGAAAAATGGTTTCGTACACCAGATAGGTGTGCTGTATTTAAATCTTGTGGTCTATCAAAATGATGAATTTTATTGTTTATGATAAACCTATGAACTCACCAACCTTTTGGTTGACACTTTAAAGCATGTTTATTCTCAGGTATGAAAGAAATCTTCCGCTGTGCATTTGCTCATTTTAAGGATATCATATGGAGTCGTTCATGGCATATAGAGGTTAGAACCTCGCAATGGGACTATCTGTTGAAGACTTCGTCCAGGTGGATGAGGACGGGTCACTACAGTATTAACATTCCACAAAGGTCTAAACTTTCTTAAGCACAATGAAGTACAAGGTATGCCATATCCGAGAGACGTGATGTGTTTCGACGCTTTTGTTAAAGATTGGTTTTAAAAAGATAGTTAGGCCCTTAAAAAGAGTTCAACCATAAAGAACACCATGGCCAAATCAGTTGACATGCATGAACACGTTCGGTTATCCTAACAGTCCAATCCTTTATGTGTTTAAACAAACAGTTCCTTAATTAACTAAGAATCCCTCAAGCGGGGTGCAATGCTTGAGACCGCGTTATGGTGAAGTGTACTAATCAGCATTGACCAGGTTCCATGGCCTTACTTAGCAAAAGAACAGCTTAAAACAACCGTTGTGCTTCAGCGTGCACGTACGAAGTTTATATGCTTAGTAACTACACTAGCATGGTCTAGGACCGACAATTTATAGAATCGATAACTACGTTCTATTAGTTGGAAAAGCGACTGAGTTTAAAGCATAATCAGAAAGCATCTCAACAACATACACAAACCATAATATTATTCTGGCATTATAACTGACTACATCATAGCATACACTAAAGATAACTACTCATTAATCATGGTAACAATATCAAAAAGCATAATAATGAAATACATTATATAAAGACAAAGGATAGAAGTACCAGTAGATTAATGAGTTTTGAATACAAAAGTGACAACTTCAAACTCCAGACCGCTCCTAATACAATCTTCGGCGTTCTTCTCCGGGTACTAGATTTTCTGCACGGAGTCGAAGACCTTGAAAGTATGAATAATATTGTAGAAAGAGAGAGAGAGAGAGAAGTGAATTGAAGTGTGTAAAAATGGATGACAAATACCCTTTAAATAGAAAAGATTTTTGCTGTCATATGGCTGGCAGGCCGTATGGCAAGCCGTATAGCCTGGCCGTATGTATGGCAGGCAGTTTCCCATATGGCAAGCCATATGGCAAGCTGGATGGCAGACCATATGGCTGCCCTGGTTTACTGTTTTTCTTGGATCGTTTTGCTTGTTCCTTGGATTGTAACTTGGTTTCCGAGGTCGTAACTTGTCTTTCACCGTTTTCGCTCTAGAATCTTCGTTTTAGAGCTGATTCTCTTGATTCTTTTTGCACTGGCTTCGTAATCACTTGGTCTTCACTTTTAACTGACAAAGTGAGTATTTTGGTGATAAATCTTGGAACTTTATTGTTTTGGGGCCTCAATATCGGGGTGAAAATGTGACTTTTTAGCCGATATCACTTCTCTTGTCAAAAAACGTAATCAACAATCTCAAAATGTAATCTTCTACTTCATTCATCCCACAACAACAATAGATTACCTGACTATAACCCCTTTAGAAACTACCACCGAATAAATAACCCGAGACACGCCGCACTTCCATGCCATGGGAAGAAAGACTTTCGAAACCTTAAACAGAGCCATAATCTAATCTCACTGATTCACTTGGTAACAATCCGACTCTCTGTTTCTGGAAATCATCTCACTCGGCTGTGAGATACCGGATCGAATTCTGACCAGACTCTATCAACTCCATCACCCAAGTGATCCATCCATACAAAATATCATCTACTCGATCTATTTTTTTAACAAAGAATAGGCGACCCGGTAGATCAAACATGTGTGAAAGGACTCGTTCATATACAATATAAACGATTCACAATAGTTGATTACATCGTGAGGTATTTGACCTCTATATGATACATTTTACAAACATTGCATTCATTTTTAAAAGACATACTTTCTTTACATCGAAAGTTGACGGCATGCATACCATTTCATAATACATCCAACTATAATTGACTTATGAACTCGATGACTCGAATGCAACGTCTTTCAAAATATGCCATGAATGACTCCAAATAATATCCTTAAAATGAGGTAATGCACAGCGGAAGATTTCTTTAATACCTGAGAATAAACATGTTTTAAAGTGTCAACCAAAAGGTTGGTGAGTTCATTAGTTTATCATAATCAATCATTTTCAATTATATAATAAACCACAAGATACTCATATTTAGAAAACAATCTGTGCAGGTCTACTCCTGCTGTAAAATCATTCATATGAAGAACACCGGAACTTTTCAAAACAACTCACCAACGGTAGCTAATGCGTGCGTGCAATGCAAAATCATCTCATCATGGTAGTTAATACAATATAATTTCAATAACGGGAGCTAATGCGTGCGTGCAATGCAAAATCATCTCCCCATAAATAATTTTACAATGGTAGCTAATGCGTGCGTGCAATGCAAAATGATCTCACCAAGGGTAGCTAAAACGGTAGTTAATTTGTGCGTGCAATGCAAAATCATCACACTGTTACTAACTACTAAATCGAACCATTTCGGTAGCTAATGCGTGCGTGCAATGCAAAATCATCACACTGATGGTCGATAATATAATCTTTATAGAAATTGAACCTCTGAATCCAAATAATTCTATCATAGAATGTAGTTTTGAATATTTGTGTCTATTTCGTCAATCATTTATAAAAACGGTTCATGTATTCTCAGTTCAAAAATATATCTCAAAAGCATTTAATAAAACAGTGATAAAAATAGCGCATGTATTCTCAGTCCCAAAATATAAAGAGTAAAAGGGAATCAAATGAACTCACATATTGTATTTCGTAGTAATTTAGCATATGATGGCATTGAACAAATGCAAGGTTGGCATCGGATTCACAAACCTATATTAAGTATACATATTTGTATGTGGGTCAATATCTATTAATCAATTTAGGTCAAGTCATAGTGTATCACAATCCTAATGCTCGAGGCTAATATGTAAAAGTCAACAAAAGTTATCTTGACCAAAATGACTTTCAAAATCTATACATGATTATTATATAGTTTAAATATAGTCGTTTTATATATTTAAATATTTTAATAGATTTTATTAGAGTAAATAATATAATTCATATATTAATAAATAAAATTTTATATTAAAATTTATATAAAAAATATACTTTTATATATCTTAAGTAATAAAATTTATAAAGTTCATTTAATATCATAAAAATAATATGATAGGTGTTATTAATGTAATTATATTACACGTAATAAAATGTCTTTGTATCACATATTTATTTGATAAGATAATATCGATAATAACAATAGTAGGTAAAAGTTGTATTATTTTATAATAATAATTATTATTATTCTACTAATAAAAATAACAATATTTATATTTACTAAAAATGAAATTATGATAAAATGATAATTTTTATTAATAATAATACTAAAATGATAATAATAATAATAATGATATTTTATATTAACAATGATATTCCTATAAATAATAATTTTTGTAAAAATGATAGTTTTAATATTAATAATATTTTAAAATTAATAATGATGAAAACGATATCTAAATTAATAACTTCCAATATTTTTATTTCATTATGATACATATACTCATTGTTTCCTAATCGATTTATTTAATAGTTTCTAATCCTCTTTTATATCGCATTCATAATAATGATAATAATCGCAATCATGATAATTAGATAATACTAATATTAGTTTTAAAAATAATGATACTAATAAGTATCATAATAATATTATTAACAATACTAGTAATTATAATAATAATGATGATAATACTAATAAAATTTTTTGATGATAATAATAATAATAATAATAATAATAATAATAATAATAATAATAATAATAATAATAATAATAATAACCATTTTTAAATAATGATACATATATTAATAATTATAATATTAATAATAATAATAATTAGATAAAAATTATAACGACGATGGTAATAATAATCATTTTAACAATAAATATACTAAAAGTAATAATAATTCAGTTAATTATATCTTTTAATCCGTTCATCGAAATCACACGAGTTCTAAATGAAAAGTTATTAATTTTTCGTCAGCTTTCCACCGACATGCATATCCTATACCTTATCTCAATAGCATATGTATCAAACTCATGATTCATCAAAACTATCTAACGACTAAATTAAACATACATGCATGCATAATCATATCTACTCGAGCACTAGTCAGGGATGCACTAATAATATATAAAAGTTAAGTTATGAGTGTTCACGTATCAATATTGTGATTCAATATATCCGGAAAGTACGTAGACGCAACAGAGATGATAAACACTAGTTTGACTCACGAGCTATACTCCTGATCCATACCCATAACCTCCATAGCTATAACCCATAATTTCCTTAGTTCCATCCCTCTCAAAAACTCATTTTTTAAAACATGCGAGCAGGACCTCGTCGTAGTATTTTATGTATAATACTAATAATAATACTACTCCTAATAATAATAATACGATTAATATTAATAATATTAATCTTAATAATAATAATAATAATAATAATAATAATAATAATAATAATAATAATAATAATAATAATAATAATAATAATAATATATAAATATGTGTTCAGAGGGTGTAATGTGTATGTGTGTGTTTTATATCCGAAGCTAAAACGCGTTTTATAGCAATCTGACCAATCCAGCCATAATTATTTAATTATTATATTATATTTAGGTGTATAGTAAACTTGTAAAATTAGTTCCCATGAATCGTACGTTGTCACTTGGCTAGCGTATCGGCTCCGGTTTTTGGAACGTTCGTTCGTACGTTAAAAAAACTAGCTTTATACGTTTCGTGATGTGTACCTTTAACAAAAATATAGACTTAACTTATTAATAACTAAATCATTCGAAGTGTAACTTATGCATTTGAGTGTTTTGGTCATTTGCTTTTATAAATCATCGTCTCGTTGTATATACATATTATCGAAACGTTTTATGACTAGGTTAAAATATATATATATATATATATATATATATATATATATATATATATATATATATATATATATATATATATATATATATATATATATATATATATATATATATATATATATATATTCATTTCTAAATATAACTTTGAAATATTTATTTAACAATATAATATATAGTTTTTCAAAACTAATGATATTCAAAACTTATATATTTTGAAATCGTTTAAGAAATATTATTTCGTAACATTTGTATTTTTAAAGTTTAAAATTGATATAATTCATTTATATACAAACGTTCATAAAGACATTTTTATAATCAAATTATTTTATATTCAAAATCATTTTATTACAAAGGTTATAATAGTAGAAGTTGTTATGTCATAATACGTTCTTAATAATAAAAGTCTTTTATATCAAAAAACGTTTTCGTTTAAGAAACAATATATATATGCCTTTATAATATAAAGCTTAAATTCTGCTAATTCTATATAATCAACTTATCTTTATAAATAACAGATTACAATAATTCAGTTTCTGAAATTGTTTTCTTACGTTTGAAAATAGATCAGTCAAATATTATGAAATTCAGTTCTCCAATAATTTTTGTCTAACCTTCGTCAATTGACATATTTGTTCTTACATATATATTACTTTACCAAATATTCCGAATACCGTTAAAAAGAAACGGTTTCCTAAATCAAAGTGGACCTCTCAACAGAGACTCGTAATTATACAATGTATCTGATAAATCAATCATTTGATATTATCTTCTAATTCCATTGATAAACATATTGAAACAAATACGTTCATGTAAAGTATTATACGTTTAATACTTTGTTAACGTTCTCAAGTCGTAATATATATACATATACTTACATATACATAATCATATTCAATTATATAATGGTTCGTGAATCGTCGAAGTTTAGTCGAGGTTAAATGAATGTATGAACATAGTTAAGATTTCTTGAGATTTAACTTAACAAACTTTGCTTATCGTGTCGGAATAATATAAAGATAAAGTTTAAATTTGTTCGGAAATTTCCGGGTCGTCACAATGTGGACCCAACCATTAAGGTAATCGTGAGAGAACACCACCACATCTTTCATCTTCCTCCTTAATGCTTTTCGTTTCACCATTGGAACACTGACCACATATGTGCACACAAATTCAAATGAACACAATTCTTCAACTCGAGTCAACTCCCACTGTAGGGATGTCATAATACCAATGACTCCCACAAGAATATCATGTTCATCTTCTCCAGCCAGTTGCAACATATTTGCCATTGGAGGTGATCTAATCGAAGTCTCGAAATCTCTAGTGCTTCCGAATCGACCAAATTGTTTAGCGACTTCAATGTTCCCACTAAAACCGATTCCTCACTAGTTTCAATTCTTCTCAAGCTCTCACTCGACCAAGATCCCTCAACAAAATTAGAAAGTTCAACTACGATAGGATTTTCAACACCTAACCAACCACCTAGCCGTTCTTCAATAGGAATCTCAACCATATACATGATTTCCCTCTTAACTCTGCAAGAAATGGTCCGGTCGCCTCTAGACACTATCCACTTTTGATCTCCAAAAAAAACATGACACTTTTCATCATCCAACTACCCAATCGAGATCAATATTTTTGTGAGCTTGGGAATGAACCTCACGTTCCTCAAGATCCAAATATAATCTAAGCGTTTTATGGCAATGTCACCAATACTAGCAACATCAAATAATTTCCTATCTGCAACTCAAACTCTACCAGAATATCACATCAAATTAAACATCTCATTCATGTACGTGGATGCATGGCACCAGAATCTAAAACCCAAGATTCAACAAGTAACTCTTCATGGAAAATCAAAGCATCTTCAATCACCACCTCCGTGTTCTGACACGCCTTCAAAACCGGGCACTGCGAACTAAAGTTACCGACTTGCTGACAATTCCAACAAACAAAGTTTCTTGCATGTGATAGATCTCTCTTAGATTGTGTCACGCTTCTACTTTTGCCCCTACCTCCACCTGCTGCACTCAAAAGAGAACTCGAATTTCCAATCGAATCTTTCCTCCTAATTCCCTCACTGAATCTCATATCCCTTCAAAGACCAACTTAGTAGTTTCGAATGAACCACTAATGGCTATAAACATTCCAGACCAACTCCCGGGTAATAATGTTAAAAGAAACAAAGCTTCCAACTCATTTTCAAACTTAACACTAACTAATTTCAACTGAGTCAAAATCAGGTTAAACTCGTTAACATGATCTGCTGCAGAAACTTCTTCTATCAGCCTTGCGTTAACTAGCTGCCTGATCAAGAAGACTTTATTAAAAGGTAAGGGTTTATCGTACACGTTGGATAGTGCAGTCAACACTCCTTCAGTCGTAGTTTCACCCACGATGTTGCTGGTGATATTCTTGGCAAGAGAAAGCCGGACTACTCCAAGTACCTTCCTATCCAATAAATAACAATCCTCCTGCTCCATATCCTCGGGTTCAACGCCAATGATCGGATGGTATAAACCCTTCTTATAAATTACATCTTCAATCAACATCTTCCAGTAGCCAAATTCCGACCCATCAAACTGATCTATCTTAATTATGTTATTATCTGCCATTGTTCCAGTAACGCTCGCAACGCAAGCTCAGATAACACTTGTTAGAAATTTACGAGGCCTAACAAGAACCTGATAACCCTAGTTATCACTCACCATTCAACAGATAGATAAATTACCAGAACAAACAAAGATAATGAAAGGATACGTGCATGAAACATAAAGAACAAAGGAATTTAATGTGGTTATGTCCAATCATATAATCTAACGATTGGTTTAGTGTATGACCAAATAGAGAGAGTTTTCTTATTGATTTTTCGTAGGTGCTACAGATACAATGAGAATAGGGTTACAATTTGTAGGGAAAAAAGGAATCATTTCCAAGATTGAATAACTTCCTGGCTACGAACTATCTCCAGTTTAGCGAGCTACCCCTCGCGTTTCACGAGGCCTATCCAAACTTGATATTCTGCTTTCAAACGAAAAAATATTACCAGGGATTACTCTTTGAATAAATCCAGGCTCGCATTTTGCGAGCTCTTTCTCGCCATCCGTGAGATCAGCACAACTCTAGTTTTTTGTTTTTCATTCTTATTTCCTTCAATTTTGCCGTTTTTCATTGATTTTGACTTTTAAACGCACTTTGACCACTCATAACTTGATATAGAACCTTCTAATATTGATTAGCTTAATTCTCCACCATCATTGACTAAAACTAAATTAATCCCCTCAATCAATTTGAATTGCATTCTACAACTTGAAAATCACACATTTGTACATAAATTACAACTCACAATATGTGGTCGTTTTTTGAATAATAATTGGGAAGTTGATTTTAATGACAACAAATACATCTCTAAAAAATACAAACTTTCAAAAAAATGGTGCCTAAATACGAGCTACGGATAAAAAGTTATAGCGGTCTAAAAATTTTTGTACGTGCCCGACCGCTCCAAGTCGCAAGGCAGCAAGAGCACCTTGCGACCCGGAGTTCGCATTATATTCCAGTCTCAAGTGGCAAGGATCGCAAGTCACCTTGCGACTAGCGATGGGGCATTTTGGCAATTTTTATATTTGAAGGACGGACTGTTATAGTTCGTTTGAAAAATAAGCGTTTCGGTCAATAGTTCTTTTGTATATTATGTTTTTAGTGTTCAAATTAATTAAAAATAAATTAAAACAAAGTTAATTGACCAAAATTGAAAAATAAACAATCAACGGCTGAGTAAAATAAACTTTTTTTCATCTACAAAAATACAATTACCTTCTATATAATACATAAAACTACATATCACTATATATTACACATTCCACAAAGAACACTCAATACTTTTTTAAGTAACTAATTGTTGTTAAAAAAGTTGTTACTATATTATTAAAGTTACTTAATACCGCAATTAACTTCACTGTAATTCACTTAGTTCATATGAATATATGTGATCCTTATAAAGTGCTAGTTGAAGGCAAATATAAATACTTCTTGACCATTGTGGCCAGTAGAGAGTTTAAGTGTTGACCCGTGAGGTTCTGTGATACCACTAGTGTTTCAAAATGTTTTACAACATTGTTTTTACTTGTATTAGACACCGTATGTATCATTTGCCCTGATGACTTCGTTTCTATGAGCATTTCTATTTTTATTATATCTATTCATTATTGGCTGGGGTCCCTTTTAGAAACAATCTCTCTGCTCTCGAGTAGAAGGAGAGACGACCTTTTCTAGCAGCGTGTTCTATACCCGCGGGTGAAGTAGTGACTTTTTTCTAATCTAGGGTACGAGGAATAATTGTCTACACCCTACCTTCCTCATACCATACTTTCGTGAGATTGGATATTGTTGTTGTTATTGTATTGGACACTACTAAATATAATAATGAGATCACATATATTTTTATAATTTATAATTTTATAGTTTGGACTAATAAAATATTTGAAATTAGCCCACTTATGATTTTAAGGTATGGCCATTAAATATTAAGTATAAAAATAAACACAACGCTTGTCCAATTTCTAATTCTCCTTTCGCGTCCTTTGGATACTGCGACAACACAATTCCTTCGAATCCTTCTTATAATTCTACCTTTATCCTAGTCACCATTCAACCTACATCCTTCGAATCCTTCTCCTAGAAGTATTTATTCTATTTATGCTCTCAATTATGCAATCTCTAATTTCATCACTTATAAATAACTTATTCTTTTGAACCATGTGATTAGTTATTATTTAAGTTTTATATTATTTATTCATATTGGTAATGGATGATGAATCACATAGCATCTAGTATTCTAGCATCCCTATTGGTAATGGGTAATGATTTGCTATTAGGTTTTTTTTGCCATTGTTTTTATTATTTGTAAAATTGCCCGATTGCTTACAAAGTTGCAAGCTTGTTACTTGATTTTTAATCTTTATGTTAGACTTCTGAACTCATTGCTCATTACATGTCGTCTTTTAAGGACATTACTAAAGTATGATTTTGTTTTTTGTCTACACTTTATGGTTGATGTCTTGGAGATCACAAATGATTTGAACACAACATTGCAAAGAAAAGATCGTTATATTGTAAACGCAATGCATTAAGTGAAGGGTTCTAAGACAAGACTTCAATGTATGAGAGACAATGGATGGAAACTACTTTTAGGAAAGCTTAGTTCATTTTGAGAAAAATGATATTGAGATTACGAATATGGAAATAACGAAGCAAGAAGAACAAAGAGGATATTAGAACTCTAGATAGACTAAGCTCTACATAGTACGCATCCTGCCGAAAGATCCAAAACCCTCAGAACCCTCAAACTTCTCAAAAATTTACTCTACTAAATAAAGCTTTCAATAAAGCTAACACATTATACCATAAAGCTATAATAGCCACCTATAAACCCTAGAACTTTACGCACACTAAAATTATAGCTAAAACCATTTTGTTTCCATCAATGAAAACAGAACATATAACTTCGAAAAGACAAATATTCATAGCTCCATAACCTTCACAAAACCTACCACCCCTCACCTCTTTTCCTGATTACTATCGATATTTAGACATTGTTCCTACTTAGGTGGTAAAGATTCGATTCTCGATCAAGCCTATAACGATAAATGCAGACATTACTGGCTAATCGAGCACATCCCCGAATACTAGAATAGTTCACCCAAAACACTTGTATGATGAGTAAGCACCGGTGATATTAGCTTAGTCATGTATATTCTATGCTTGCGAGAATTGGAAAGACAACCTAGGAAATGTCATCTCTAATTTTAAAAATAGGAAAAACATGTTATTTATTTTATAAAACATAGAAATGAACGTAACGGTCTTCTAGTTTTTATTTACTTAAAAGTATTATAGACCGTTTCGCGTAAAAAGTCATGTTTTTACTAACGATATCTACCAATATTCTACACGTATTCAAGAAAAATAGTTCATTAAATGCACTAATCCACTAAATTTTACTAAACAAGACTTTAAAAGCTCACTTTGCGAAAAAACTGTAAAAAGAGCCAAAATTAGGATTTTCTAACCCTAATTTCAAAGAACCGACCTAGAAGACCATCGTAAGAGCTCAAGATCACTAACTAGAGATGCCAATACTTATTCAAGACATGTATATAAAGATCTATCAAGAACCTATAGATCCTCTATGTGACAACCCGTCCTAATCCACCTGGACGAAGTCATCAATATTTGGTCCCATTGCGAGGTGCTGTCCTAAATATGCCATGTACGACTCCAAGTAATATCTTTAAAATGAGCAAATGCACAGCGGAAGATTTCTTTCATACCTGAGAATAAACATGCTTAAAAGTGTCAACCAAAAGGTTGGTGAGTTCATAGGTTTATCATAACAATCATTTCAATATGTAAATAGACCACAAGATTTCCGTTTATAAATATATGTACACTCGCAAGTGTATAAAACCATTCTACTTAAGTTGAGGCCTCAGTAACCAACCTTAACAATAATATAATAAGTCATCTTCGCAAAGATGGATACATACACTCGCAAGTGTATAAATAATCCTCGAAGTACTAAACATCCGCCCACAAGCTCTTATGTCTAGTGCAGCCTACAGGATAGGGGTGTTAAGCCCGATAGATCTATCTTTAGGATTCGCCCTTATATGCTCTTATAACATATAACTAAATTACCTAGCACATCAATCCGCAGAATATCATTTTTAATCACTTGTCTCTATTTCGTAAAACATTTATAAAAGCAGCGCATGTATTCTCAGCCCAAAAATATATATTGCAAAAGCAATTAAAAAGGGAGCAAATGAAACTCACCATACTGTATTTTGTAGTAAAAATGCATATGACTATATTGAACAATGCAGGGTTGACCTCGAATTCACGAACCTATATCATTTGTGTATATATATGAATACACATAATCGTAATTGAATAAGTTTATATATAACATATTAATGATATTATTTTTATATTAATAATATATTTATTTTTCATATATTCCTTTTATATAATAAAATATTTTGTTATGTTATATGGGTTAAATATATATATTTATGTATTTCATTTGTTTATCAAAACAGTAGTTCTAATTATACAAAGTTAATATTGGTAAAAATAATGATCATAACATTAATAATATACTTATGTTAATAATAACTTTATTAGTGATAATAACATTGATATTAATAATAATACTTGTAAAGATATTAATTTTACAGTTAATGATAGTTATGATAATAATTTTAATGATAGCAATAATAATAGCAATAATTATAATATCTATAATAATAATCCTTTCACCATTAATAGTAATAATAATATTAACAATAATAACAATACTTATAATAATAATAATAGTAATAATAATAATAATAATAATAATAATAATAATAATAATAATAATAATAATAATAATAATAATAATAATAATAATAATAATAATAATAATAATAATGTTAATACTAGAAATATTTAATAAAAAGAAAAGTTTAACAATTGTGATAATGAAACTAATACTTTTGATAATAATTCCTAATACCTAAAAACAATAACAATCTTTTTTACGAATTATAATATTAGTAATAATACAACTTAATACTAATACTATTAATGGTAATAATATTAGTAATAACAATGTTAATACTAATAATAACCATATTTGTAATTATAAGTATGTTAATTATAATAAATGGTGACTAATACATATATTAATGATAATAATAACAATAATAACTAGTAGTCATTAATAATAACTTATAATAATAACATAAATTGATAATAATAACAACATTCATAATAATAATAACAATAATAATAATCATAATAATAATAATAATAATAATAATAATAATAATAATAATAATAATAATAATAATAATAATAATAATAATAATAATAATAATAGAAACTACCTTAGGAAAGGGTTTAAAAAGATTTGTGCCTTATGTGAGGCTCGAACCCCCGACCTCTCGAAACCCGACACAACCTCCCAACCATCTCGCTGTAAATGTTTTTCTTGTTTAATCCCCACTTTTATTCCTTTTAACCCGTCTGCTTACTCCTCTCTTCTTCTTCCTTCCCTTTATAATCCAGTCGACCAGAGCAAAATTCTTAAACCAATTGAAGAATTTAAAATGGGATTTATATTGAAACTGAAGCATCAAGTATATGTTACTTCCATTTATTAACCGCGAAAACACAGAAAAAGAATTTAAACAGCTGGGTCGCTGTTGTCGCTGATGAAAAGGAAGAAAAAAAATTTGATTTCCTTTTTACTAACCTATTAGACGATGTTTATAACACGAAATATATTTCAAATTAACCTTAGAAACTTTTGGAAACGTCAATTTAACTCAAATCAAAACAGGAAAATCGAATTTGACTCAAGAACAAAAGTTGACTTTTAAATTTTAAAGGTTTGAGTTTAAACTTCAAATTCAATATAGAAATCAGGATTTTCATACCTTGCAGATAGTTTAAACGACACATTCCTATCATGTTTGCATTGTTACATTTTAAAATTTCATTTAAAATCAAACAATTGACAGAATGTACTCAGGTCAGGGGTCGGTTTCGGTTTCTTTCTCTCTTTCTGATTTAATTTCGAGAATTAGCAACTGTAAGTGGTGAAATTGGTATAGAGGATGTAGGAAATGAAGAAGTTAATCCATTGCAGAAGAGAATCGGTTGTTATCAAATATAATGGTGTTGATTGGTAATATTTGAGCCAGTACAAAACAAATATATAAAAAGAAAAGTGGGAAAAAGACCTACAACTGAATTTGTTCTTTGTGAATTAGATTGGTACTATATATTTAGTTTTGTAAAGAATTTTAGAGAATAAGACACAATCAAACACAGTTGATTGTTACAGAAAGCAGATTCTTGTTACAGTCCATATATACGAATTTTTATATAAATGATATTAATAATAATGAATTAATAATGAATAAATACAATTATATTAATTATGATAAAAATACTATTAGTAATAATAATATTATTAAAAATAATAATATTAGTAATATTGATGATAATAATAATATGAGTAATATTAATAATAAGTCTTAATAATAATATTAATAATGGTAACATTAATATTAGTAATAATATTATAATTTTAATGTATCATATTTCATATTTCATATCTATATATAATATATATATATATAGCAACATTAATAGTACTGATATGAATATTAATATTAATATTTATAATGAAAGTAATAAAAATCTTAATATGACAACTATAATTTAACTTTGTAATAAAATTTAATATATTAACCTTTCATATTATAAATTCCGTAATACTTATTTTATATAATAACATATTTGAATATTTAATATTATATATAATATTAATTATGTATAGGGGTCATATATGTGTGTGTATATATATATATATATATATATATATATATATATATATATATATATATATATATATATATATATATATATATATATATATATATATATATATATATATAGATTTATTTTAATAATAGCTTAATTATTTTGTATTTTACTTTACATTTTTAATTCAAATAATTAATTTGTATTATATTAATTAAAATTAATAAATATACTTATATTTATATTTATATACATATCTATATATATTCATACTTATTTATTTTAATTGTTCGTGAATCGTCAGGAATGGTCGAAGGCTAAATGAATCCATGTAAACAGTTTAAAAATTTTAAGACTTAACATTACAGACTTTGCTTATCGTGTCAAAATCATTTAAAGATTAGGTTTAAATTTGGTCAGAAATTTCCGGGTCGTCACAGTACCTACCCGTTAAAGAAATTTCGTCCCGAAATTTGAATGTGGTTGTCATGATTAATAATAGAAATGTTTTTATGACGAATATGAGTTGATAAAATAGAGTTTTATCATTATTGATTAATATTGATAAAACGATTCGATCATGTGAAGTGTACGAGTGAAGCTATCATAAAATAGTGAAATGAGGATAGTCAAGTTTATCTTAACTTTCGACGTAGTTCCGTTTGAATTCTGGAATTCCAGGGATTTAAAGAAAATCCTTGAAATCTGAATAAGATCTGATTTTCTCGGGATTAAGGAAATTAAAATCTCTTTAATTTAATGCGATCATCTGTCTCGATTGCTTTGTCTGGTATCTCCACTATAAATGAACTTCTCCAGTTCCATTATTTTCACCACTCCTATACTAAATTCCTAAATTCAAAAGATTGTGAAAATGCTTAATCCAGTTCTAATCCTTGTCCTTATCCTTACTATCGTAACAATCATTCTCCTTTTCCAACTTCCACCGGAGGAATCTGTTTTCTTCTACATCGTCCTTGGGGTGATACTATTCTTAATTATACAGTGTCTTTATATTGCTATTCATATTAATATCCACGGTTTGTAATTTCTGTGTTGTTATCGAGTTTTATATCTTCCCTTATGTTTCAGAGCTCTTTGCCTTTTTATTCTCTTCTCAACCTCTAGTAAAGCGAGTAATGGTCCAGAATTCGTAAATATGGAGTTTCGAATGATCATAAAATTCTAAGCACGAAGGAATGTATTCTCACGATTTGACTTGTCAAATTACCAGAATTGCTGAGAATAGAACTATCAAGAATATATTTTCTTGATATTTTATAAGTTAAGCAGAATGAAAGTGTTATATAACATGACACATGATAATGGTATGATCTAATGTGAACCATCATCACGTTTCATTAGAAACTTAGCATGACTTACTGTAATATAATCACGTTGGCCGGGCGTCATTATATTATACTAACTCATGCTTCAATTCCCAACACTTCTCCATAATTCATTCATAATTTATACTTAGATTTTACAGATGTTTTCAATATAATGGAATACAGAAAACACGAAGAGGTAGATAATTTCGGACAAGAATATTTATGAAAATATCCTCAGAAATATCGAAGATATTTATGACGATATTTATGACGATATTTTTGAATTTCTAAGTTCGAAGGTTGATGAAGAAAAATTTTTCGCAAGATTTTAACATGACTTCGGAGCAAGATATTCTCTAAAGATTTCATCGGATCCAGAATTACCTGGATCCTTTGAATATAGGGTTTGGTCCTTGTATTTATCCTTAGTCTCCTTCATGGTTAGCTCAATCCATTTTTCAATACCAAATTTTCTATCGAGCGTTCCTAACACTCCTTTCTTTATCATCAAACTTTTGACCGTTTAGACCATCTACAATTTGCTACTTCGTCAGCATTTTCAAAGTTAATGGATCTGGATCATCGGTTATCAAACCGAGGGTTTTCAAGAATAATGAAGGTTTTTAGATAATTAAACGCTGATTGTGATCGTCAAGATATAAAGGATTGTTTAAGATGAAATCAAGTGAAAAACTTGAAGAATTGTTTAGTTTCATATGTTATAATCAATATTTTAATTCATTTTAATTGTCCAATGTTGGTAGTCCATAGTTAGTAGTCCACAGTTAGTAATTCAATAATTCATATATAGTTTAATATATAA
Organism: Rutidosis leptorrhynchoides; assembly: GCF_046630445.1. NCBI lineage: Eukaryota > Viridiplantae > Streptophyta > Magnoliopsida > Asterales > Asteraceae > Rutidosis > Rutidosis leptorrhynchoides. Next base: position 672,439,480 of record NC_092334.1, read on the forward strand.
TATTCGAATTAATTAATACGTATCGTGACCCGTTATATACATGTCTCAGACTCGATCACAACTCAAAGTATATATATTATTGTAGAATTAACCTCAACCCTGTATAGCTAACTCGGTCATTACCGCATATAGAGTGTCTATGGTTATTCCAAATAATATATATAGATGCGTCGATATGATATGTCAAAACCTTGTATACGTGTCCCGATATTTGTAGTGCGTAAAATAAATAACAGAAATTAAATGACGATAAATAAAATTACGAGAATATAAATTGCGATAAATAAATTACGATAAATAAAATGTAATCAGTTAGCTAGGAACAGTTAGCTAGGAACAGTTAGCGTGGATTCTTAACAGAATTTCTCATAGTTAATTTATTTGTTTCTAACAAATTTATTTTTATCCAATGTTTTCTTTATTATGCCACTTGTTGGATTCTGATAAGTCAAAATCCAAATATGAAATTGAACAAAAATGGTTATTCTGTGGTGAACAGATTCGTATATCTGTGGATGTAAGTAGGATAGTAAATGACTGTTGAATCAGATTTGAAGAATGTACAGTGTAACTTATTAATGTGAAACCCAAATATTCCTCGGGTATTACCTACCCGTTAAAATATTCTCATCATTAACAGTTTGTACAAATGAATTTTTAATTACAATCTTTATGAAAATATACATACATATATATTTTCTTCATATGTAATCATGGATTTAATGAGTCAATAAGATATTAAACTCATTTGATTTATCGTTAGAACTAGATTACATAATCTCTAAAATATTGGAGATTACATAATCGCCATGACGAACGAAAATAAATGATATAGAATGATATGTAGAACGAAGATTATGCTAGAGGTATAGAATGCGATGTTGAGGCATGTGATGTTGAAACTTAGATTGTTGGTGGTACTGGTGTTGATGTTGGTGGTACTGTTGGTGCTATTGATGTTGCTGAAGCTGTTAAGTTTTGCACCATATTTTCCAAATTGATTACTCGAGCGCGAAGTTCGTTAACTTCTTTTATTATTTCGGGATGATTGTTGTTCGGAACGAGCGGATGAATAAGGTTTAGAATTTTAGATATAATGTAATTGTGATGAGCTACCCTTGAAATGAGGCTAAAAATGGTGTTTCGAATAGGTTTGCCGGTATGTGCTTCAGGTTCTTCGCCAAGAGGTGAATTCGGTTGATGAAAAGGATCGCCTTCTTCGTATCTCCATTGATTAAGTCGACTACAAACCCATCCCCATTTCATCCAAAATAGATGATGGCTAAGTGGTTGATCCATTTCGGTTACACTGCTTTCGGAGCTCAAGTAGATATCCATATCGGAATAGCTGTCAGAATCCGAGGAAATTGAACTAGTTGCGAGTTCCATCTTGTACGGTCAGATAAATGATTTTTGATATGAAATGATTTTGGGATATCGGATGATATTCTAATTACATAGAATACCTATATATAGTATAGAAGATCCCGTAGATTATGGAGGAACTTTCGAAAGCTGTCAAGCAAAGTTTACAGTAACTGATACGCTTGGATATGAATTTATCTTTACACTATCTATCAAATAAGTGCAGGAAGTCGTGTCTAGACTTAGGAATGATAAGCAGGTAATTTCTGACAAGAAATGATAAGAAAATTTTTGACATGCAACTAAGGTCGAAGTCCAGACACACTTAATGCATCCTAACAACTATCAGTTAGATACACTAATGCAAGACCTGATTCGCTAGGACCAACGCTCTGATACCACCTGTCAATATAGTGGGGACGCATCCCACTCAATACCTTCCCAGCTAACCACCTGGTGACCACTGAGCGTACCTCAGACACTGATTTTAAAGCCCGCCTCTCGGCAACGTACAACCAACCCTAACAGGGACCGCGAGGAGTAAGAGCCAATGCTTCATCAACATTTGGTCCCATTGCGAGGTGCTGTCCTAAATATGCCATGTACGACTCCAAGTAATATCTTTAAAATGAGCAAATGCACAACGGAAGATTTCTTTCATACTTGAGAATAAACATGCTTAAAAGTGTCAACCAAAAGTTTGGTGAGTTCATAGGTTTATCATAACAATCATTTCAATATGTAAATAGACCACAAGATTTTCGTTTATAAATATATGTACACTCGCAAGTGTATAAAACCGTTCTGCTTATGTTGAGGCCTCAGTAACCAACCTTAACAATAATATAATAAGTCATCTTCACAAAGATGGATACGTACACTCGCAAGTGTATAAATAATCCTCGAAGTACTAAACATCCGCCCACTAGCTCTTGTGTCTAGTGCAGCCTACAGGATGGGGGTGTTAAGCCCGATAGATCTATCTTTAGGATTCGCGCTTATATGCTCTTATAACATATAACTAAATTACCTAGCACATCAATCCGCAGAATATCATTTTTAATCTCTTGTCTCTATTTCGTAAAACATTTATAAAAGCAGCGCATGTATTCTCAGCCCAAAAATATATATTGCAAAAGCAATTAAAAAGGGAGCAAAGGAAACTCACCATACTGTATTTTGTAGTAAAAATACATATGACTATATTGAACAATGCTGGGTTGGCCTCGGATTCACGAACCTATATCATTTGTGTATATATATTAATACACATAATCGTAATCGAATAAGTTTATATATAACATATTAATGATATTATTTTTATATTAATAATATATTTATTTTTCATATATTCCTTTTATATAATAAAATATTTTGTTATGTTATATGTGTTAAATATATATATTTATGTATTTCATTTGTTTATCAAAACAGTAGTTCTAATTATACTAAGTTAATATTGGTAAAAATAATGATCATAACATTAATAATATACTTATGTTAATAATAACTTTATTAGTGATAATAACATTGATATTAATAATAATACTTGTAAAGATATTAATTTTACAGTTAATGATAGTTATGATAATAATTTTAATGATAGCAATAATAATAGTAATAATTATAATATCTATAATAATAATCCTTTCACCAATAATAATAATAATATTAACAATAATAACAATACTTATAATAATAATAATAATAATAATAATAATAATAATAATAATAATAATAATAATAATAATAATAATAATAATAATAATAATAATAATAATAATAATAATAATAATGTTAATAACAGAAATATTTAATAAAAAGAAAAGTTTAACAATTGTGATAATGAAACTAATACTTTTGATAATAATTCCTAATACCTAAAAACAATAACAATCTTTTTTACTAATTATAATATTAGTAATAATACAACTTAATACTAATACTATTAATGGTAATAATATTAGTAATAACAATGTTAATACTAATAATAACCATATTTGTAATTATAAGTATGTTAATTATAATAAATGGTGACTAATACATATATTAATGATAATAATAACAATAATAACTAGTAGTCATTAATAATAACTTATAATAATAACAACATTCATAATAATAATAACAATAATAATAATCATAATAATAATAATAATAATAATAATAATAATAATAATAATAATAATAATAATAATAATAATAATAATAATAATAATAATAATAATAATAATAATAATAATAATAATAATAGAAACTACCTTGGTATGAAGGAATCCAGCACAAGCCGGCTTCCGAGTTATACCCGATTATAAAGCCTTGGCCATTTCGAGAGGTTTCGGAAAACTTTCCGCCGGGGCCTAACATCAAAGGCGCAGGTTGATCTCTCTGGTTGAGGGAAAGGGTTTAAAAAGATTAGTGCCTCATGCGAGGCTCGAACCCCCGACCTCTCGAAACCCGACACAACCTCCCAACCATCTCGCTGTAAATGTTTTTCTTGTTTAATCCCCACTTTTATTCCTTTTAACCCGTCTGCTTACTCCTCTCTTCTTCTTCCTTCCCTTTATAATCCAGTCGACCAGAGTAAAATTCTTAAACCAATTGAAGAATTTAAAATGGGATTTATATTGAAACCAAAGCATCAAGTATATGTTACTTCCATTTATTAACCGCGAAAACACAGAAAAAGAATGTAAACAGTTGGGTCGCTGTTGTCGCTGATGAAAAGGAAGAAAAAAAATTTGATTTCCTTTTTACTAACGTATTAGGAGATGTTTATAACACGAAATATATTTCAAATTAACCTTAGAAACTTTTGGAAACGTCAATTTAACTCAAATCGAAACAGAAAAATCGAATTTGACTCAAGAACAAAAGTTGACTTTTAAATTTTAAAAGTTTGAGTTCAAAATTCGAATTCAATATAGAAATCTGGATTTTTATACCTTGCAGATAGTTTAAACGACTCATTCCTATCATGTTTGCATTGTTACATTTTAAAATTTCACTTAAAATCAAACAATTGACAGAATGTACTCAGGTCAGGGGTCAGTTTCGGTTTCTTTCTCTCTTTCTGATTTAATTTCGAGAATTAGTAACTATAAGTGGTGAAATTGGTATAGAGGATGTAGGAAATGAAGAAGTTAATCCATTGCAGAAGATAATCGGTTTTTATCAAATATAATGGTGTTGATTGGTAATATTTGAGCCAGTACAAAACAAATATATAAAAAGAAAAGTGGGAAAAAGACCTACAACTGAATTTGTTCTTTGTGAATTAGATTGGTACTATATATTCAGTTTTGTAAAGAATTTTAGAGAATAAGACACAATCAAACACAGTTGATTGTTACAGAAAGCGGATTCTTGTTACAGTCCATATATACGAATTTTTATATAAATGATATTAATAATTATGAATTAATAATGAATAAATACAATTATATTAATTATGATAAAAATACTATTAGTAATAATAATATTATTAAAAATAATAATATTAGTAATATTGATAATAATAATAATAATATGAGTAATATTAATAATAAGTCTTAATAATAATATTAATAATGGTAACATTAATATTAGTAATAATATTATAATTTTAATGTATCATATATATATATATATATATATATATATATATATATATATATATATATATATATATATATATATATATATATATATATAGCAACATTAATAGTACTGATATGAATATTAATATTAATATTTATAATGAAAGTAATAAAAATCTTAATATGACAACTATAATTTACTTTGTAATAAAATTTAATATATTAACCTTTCATATTATAAATTCTGTAATACTTATTTTATATAATAACATATTTGAATATTTAATATTATATATAATATTAATTATGTATAGGGGTCATATATATATGTATATATATAGATTTATTTTAATAATAGCTTAATTATTTTGTATTTTACTTTACATTTTCAATTCAAATAATTATTTGTATTATATTAATTAAAATTAATAAATATACTTATATTTATATTTATATACATATCTATATATATTCATACTTATTTATTTTAATTATTCTTGAATCGTCAGGAATGGTCGAAGGCTAAATGAATCCATGTAAACAGTTTTGAAATTTTCAGACTTAACATTACAGACTTTGCTTATCTTGTCGAAATCAGTTAAAGATTAGGTTTAAATTTCGTCAGAAATTTCCGGGTCATCACAATCTGATTCATATACAAAGATCAAGAGGTTTCAAGCTTACACACAGTGAAAACACACACAAAACCCTAATCACACAATACTTCAAATACAACTGCAAGGAACATCCATAAGTGATTCAAGGGATTTTGTAAGACTAATATGAGTCTAAAGAACCCTAAGAAAGTGCATCAACTGAATTTCAAGCCAAAACGTATACCGGTGCTTAAAAGACATACTATCAGGAATCCGTATACGACAAACACGGAGTGCAAAGGCACAACTGACCAACCAGTTACACCAACTGGTGACCCATTTGGTGCAAATGGCGACCCAGTGACCACAACCGGCGACCCGGTTGTGATAACTGGCGATTCAGGATTTGTAACTGACGACCCAAAAATCAAAAATAGCAACTCAGAAATCAAAAATGGCGACCTATGGATCAAAACTGACAACCCAGGGATACCAACTAGTGACCCGGGTTAGCTAACTGGTGACTCGGAGCTTGAAAATGGCGACTCGTGGTTAACAACTGGCGACCCGCGGTTAAGCATACTGGTGACCCGGGATTACATTTGGCGAACCAGTTCTAATATAAATAGAAGCCTTCGGACGTTCATTTCATTCATTCAGAAAACTTAGAGCTCTCTCTGTCATTTTGAGTTTTCACCACTCTTTCTCTCTCACAACACAATTCTACAAGCTTAGGCTAGTTTAGTATAAATTAGTGTGAGTCATGCAAGCTCCTAAGAAGCGGTCTATACTTCTTAGAGCAAGAGTTGGAGCTGGATCTTTTGTAATATTTGTCTATGAATAATACATAAGTGAATCACGGTAATAGAAAACATTGCAAGGATCGTCTATAAACACTTGTAAGTTATTATATTACTACGTTTATTATATATTACGTTACTCTTTCTTTATAATTATATAATTGTTATATGTGTTGTTGTAATATTTATTAATATATATTTCTATCGTAATATTTATAAACACTATCCTGTAATATTCACTGCGAAAGCTATTGAATATTACATATATATTTATCAAATAATAAAATCATTAATATATCTTTTAAAGTACGAACTATAAACTTAATAAAACTGTCAGAAACTATTTTTATATAATTACCGTTAATCAACTAAATTCCTGGCTCACGATTAACCTTTCCAACTATTTGTGTGGTTAACGGTTTACTCAAACTTACATGTTAAAATCTTCTTAAACACGTTAATTATCTTGGTTGACATCTCTGATGAGATTGAAGTAATTATATTTATATAATTACGAAAGGACCTGGCTGGCCATAGTGGTTGAGACAAGCAGCTTGATTGAAAAGGAGGTTTTTAGTTGTGCATATATATCTATTTATACAGTTCAAGACATTGCACTCAATTTTCTTTCAGCGTCTAGATCAAAGAACTTTACATATAATGACATTAATTATATTAAAATATTTTATATGTTTTCTAAAAACAATTTACTAAAACATTGTTGTTAAGATAAACTGTAATTAAACTCGGATAGCATAAGTAAATGCTGCATGTACTCTATAAGGGTGCGGTGCCGGGGATGGGTAAGTAACCCTACAGTCAGAATCACCCTTGTCTTAAAGATACTAGTGACATCCTTAATTGCAACCGGACCAATTAAGGAGGGCTTTAAGTTCACAACACATTTTAATAAATAGAATCATCTCCGATTGTATCAACTAAAACTTATAAAAGATATGCACTCTTAAATTTTGATAGATATACCTATCCTTAGCTATATATACATACGTGATAATATATATATATATATATATATATATATATATATATATATAGATTTAATCAAGAGGGAAGCACTTTTTTGGGGGGAAGTAATTTTTTTTTTTGTTTTTTTGAATTTTTTTCAGGTATCAAGATCACATGAAAATATGAACATTTAAAATAGATACTTTGTGATGAATGTTAGTATTTTGCCAGTAAAACGCTCGAAGAAAAAAATGAAAACATTCAATGCATTGAATGTTTTGATTCTAAAATTAGGGTTTAGCTATTAGGGTTTAGAAATTAGGGTTTAGCTATTAGGGTTTAGAAATTAGGGTTTTGGGTTTAGAAATTAGGGTTTCGGGTTTAGAAATTAGGGTTTAGATTGAATATTTTAACACGAACGGTTTAGAGTTTAGGCTTTAGGGTTTTGGGTTTAGCGACTAAACCCAAAATACTAAACCCTAAACTCTAAATCGGGCTAAATTTCGAAAAAAACACTTCACACAAGATGAAAACAATACGATGCAAATAAACTCAGAATCAAAACATTCAATGCAATGAATGTTTTTATTTATTTCTTCGAGCGTTTTACCGCCAAAATAATAACATTCATCATAAAGTTTCTTTTTTAAATGTTCATATTTTCACCTAAACTTAATGCCTGAAAAAAAAATTCGAAAAAAACAAAAAAAATTTACTTCCCCTCACTTCTCCCCAAAAAATTGCTTCCCTCTTGATTATGACCCTATATTATATATATATATATATATATATATATATATATATATATATATATATATATATATATATATATATATATATATATATATATATATATATAAGTATTAGTTAAGTACGTAAGTTATAAATCAGAAAAACGCAACACAAAAACATTAAACATCTATATTATAATCATAAACCCAAAAAAGTACTCAGAAAAATATAAAAAGACATTAACCTAAATCTAATAAAGAAACCTTATAATCCTTGTCCAAACTGTTGAGTCTTGGGGTGACCCTAGATTATACTTAAGCTATCTATCCTTAGATAACTGTGAGTATAATTCAAGGCCCTAGCAATTATAAATATTAATACCTCTGATGTACTCGTGCGATAGGTCTCGCTCTCTGAAAAGCTTAGCTCTTCAAACGACGAGAGAGACGCAACCGGGACCGACCGTTGCGAGTAAAACCCAAAAGACCTTCTAGTTTACCCCACAATCCGCCATCCATCCACTCATCCATTTCGAGAGAAAAATATGGGCTGACCCGGGCGCATCAGACCTCGCGATCGAGAGGTCCAAGGCTGTTATTTGCCGATAAAACATATTTTTCGTGGATTTTTATGTCATAACTTAATTTAGTCCATTTTGGGAACATAATTGGACGATTTTGGTGATTCCAAACCCTATCTTCATTAATTTCAAACGCCTCCAACAACAAGATTGAAGATTAGACATTAGATCATCATTGGTACTCTTAGTATTTATTATTATAGTGATTTAATCATGAATTCTATTGTTTCCATGTGTTTGATTGTTCTTTCTATGATCATGTCAGGCTAAAACCCTTAGTGCTTACTCAAAAGTAATACATTTATCGTTGCGAATTGTTCTTTTTCTACGGATTAAATTGTTTGAAGATTATTATTGTTTGAGTTTGATTATAAGAACCGTTATTGTGATTTTTTGTTACTTTAATTCAATTACATCAGTTATTGACTTATTGATGTGAGTTAATTGGTTATAAATAATTCATGCTTTAACACCTACCGATCTTCATTTGCATTTGCGTGTAAATGGTAATTGACTAGTAATTTATCGTCACAGTCGTGTAATTTCATTGAGTGATCTTTGTAATTAGAATTCTACGTGAGATTAATCTAGATTGAAACTCAGCAGTTTAATCACAATATAATTTGGTCGTTAAATGAGATTAATGTGAGTTAATCGAGTTTAATTGATTTAATTATACATTTATCAGATAAGTAATCGGTTTTAATCGAAAAGAACAACCATTTTACTTGTGAATCACCTAAGTGGACACCGCTATCTATCTATGTTTATTGTTTATTTTATTTCTTGCACTTTAGTTTAATTACAACTCCAAGCTTTATATCTGATATCCGCTAAAAAGTCACGTTTTCACCCCGGTATTAAGGTCCAAAAACAATAAACGGTGAAAGACAAGAAATTAAGCTACGATCAAGGAAATCAAGTTACGAACCAGTGAAATCAACAAACCAAAGCAAGCCATACGGCTTGCCAAACGGCTTACCATACGGCATGCCATAAGGGAAAACGTCCTGCCATACGGCCCAAGCAAACGACCAGGAAAAACAGCTGACCAATGCAGACAGGCATAAAAAACGGCCTGCCATACGGCTTGCCATACGGCTTTCCAGCCGTATGCAGGCCAAACTCAAGTCTATTTAAAGGGTCTTTGTCATCCATTTTTACACACACTTCAATTCACTTTGTTCTCTCTCTCTTTCTACAATATTAGTCATACTTTCAAGGTCTTCGACTCCGTGTGGAAAACCTAGTACCCGGAGAAGAACGCCGAAGATTGTATTAGGAGCGGTCTGGAGTTTGACGTTGTCACTCTTGTATTCAGAACTCGGAAAATATACTGGTACTTCTATCCTTTGTCTTTATATATTTTCTTCCATTATTATGCTTTGTGATATTGTTGCCATGATTAGCGAGTAGTTTAAATGATTCGCATCGCTCGGTGCATCTTGGGACCATTATGGCTGAGGACGACTTCCCTTGCTCTAGAGTTTGGTTGGTTCCTTTTAGTTGGGTGGTTTCGGGGGTGTCTACCGTAAAGGTGCATGAGTGGTTTTTGGTTTGCTAAGGGTGGTTGGCTCTTTGCTTGCGCAACAACTTCCACCCGGCATGCCCTCGAGTTGCTGTCCACAAGGTCTTTTGTGTGACAACCCGGAAATTTCCAACCAAATTTAAACTTTAATCTTTATATGTTTCCGACACGATAAGCAATATTTGTTAAGTTAAATTTCAAGAATTTTAAACTATGTTCATACATTCATTCAACCTCGACCAAGTTCCAACAATTCACGAACCATTAAACGAATATGATTATATATGTATATGTGTATATATATTATAACTTGAAACGTAAACAAAATATTAGATTAAATACTTTATATGATTGTATCTGTTTCAAAATGTTTATCAATGAAATTAGAAGATAAGATCAAATGATTGAATTATCAGATATATTGAATTATGATTACAAGTCTCTGTTGAAAGGCCTACGTTGATTTGAGAAATCTTTTCATTTTAACAATATTCGGAAAATGGTAAAGTGATTTATAAATATGAACAAATTGTCAATCATTGAGAACTAGACAAAGGATAGTGGAAGATTGAATCTCATAAAGACTCGATTGATCTATTTAGTTTCAAACGTACAAAAACGTTTTCAGTTTAAAAAGAACTTTATTATTAAAACGTATATAACTTTTATAAATATCTAGAACCACTTTTGACAACTCATTACTTAACTAGTATGATAAAGATAATGATATTTATATTTTATTTTATTAAATATATATAACGATTTAAATTAATATTATATATATTTATACGCGTATTATACGTACATAGTTTTATACTTTTACTATACTTAAACTTTACCTTTACTTTATTTTTACTTTACTTTAACTTTAATAATTCATACTTTAATAATTCACTTTAATAATTCATACTTTAATAATTCACTTTAATAATTCATACTTTAATAATTTACTTTAATAATTCATACTTTAATAATTCACTTTAATAATTCATACTTTAATAATTCACTTTAATAATTCAAAAATCTATTATAAATAGAATTCAATAGGTTTCATTATTTCATAGAAACTTGAAAATAGTTTTCTCTAAACTCTCTCAATCGATTTACATATATATATTTACTCCGTATTATCTCAAGATTTTATTAGTATACATAAAATATTACGACGGAGTGCTGTCCGAGTGATTTCGAAGTTGTTTTTTCGAGTGGGATAGGATTAAGGAAATTATGGGTTATAGCTATGGAGGTGATTGAGTATGGTTCATGGGTATGCTCGTGAGGTCAATATAGTGTTTATCATCTCCGTTGCGTTTACGTACCTTTCCTGCAATATTGAATCTCAATATTGATATGTGAGTACTCATAATTTAATTTTTACATACTAATAGTGTATCCCTGACTAGTGCTCGAGTATATAGGATTATGCATGCTTGTACTTTTGATATTGCCATTAGATAGGTTATGTTGATTCCTGAATTAGTTACATATACGATTGAGATAAGGTATAAGATATGCATATCGTTGGAAAGCTAGCGAAAAATAGTTGAATTTTGGTTTAAGAATAACTTGAATCCAAGTAATGGTTAGAAAGTTATGAAATAAACAAATTGCATAATTAATTTCGTAATTAAAATTGCTGATGATAATTAGTGAACTAATTTTCTGGGTTATAAAAAGTGGTTATTTGGATTCTACTCGTCGAGTAGATGAATTTTCATATAAAGCACGTCTCGTTTCGTTGAACGGTTGTCAAGTTATGGACAAAAGAAGTTTTGCAAATTTTGATGAAATGTCGAAACGGGAACTGAAATTCTCGCTGATCTGCGTTGTTTCATACATAAAAAAAATACCACTGAATTCTTTGCTGTAAGGTCTAATAAACAACTCTAGCCGTTTTTCAATTCGAGTCTCGACGATTTTTCTAAAAATCATCAAAGTTGACGGTTTGGTCACATTTTAAAATTCTAAAAAGAGCTGAAACTTTTTTATTTAAAAATGTCAGTTTTGTATCAGTTGTCATGGTCGGCCTGATATGTGTTTACTCTTGCCAAAAATCATGTTATATCTTTGTGGTAACGAGAATTTGCAGGCTTTGACCATTTGTCAATACGAGTTTTGAGGAATTTTCTAAAAATCTCCAAAGTAGGCTACTCGGTCACTTTTGTAAATTTATTAAAGCTGAAAAATCAACTTTGAAATGCCGAAAACGCGTTGGCAACTACGAGTTGTCTAGGTTTAGTTTACTTCTGTAATATTTATGCTTAATCTTTTTGGTAATGTGTAACTTTTATCTTTGGCCGTTTATCAATCGGAGTTCCGATAATTTTTCTAAAAATAGCTGAAGTGGCCCGTTTAGTCATGTTTGACCGAAAATCATTTTTGTATAAGTTATTATATATTTGCATGCGACCTCATTTTTACTTTGACCTTTGACTTTTGACTTTAACCTTTGACTTTTGACTTTGAACTTTGACTTTTCCTGTTAACTTTTCAGTTAACTTTTTGTGTTGATTTTCTCTATAAAAAAAAACCTAAAATACTATTTTATGATTATGAAACCATTTGTGTTACATTGTTTCACACGTCACCTTTTACTAGAATCTTAATTGAGCATGAGTAATATAACATGTTCCTATACTGTAGAGTCAGACTCGAGCTATAGGATAGGATTACACTATGACCTGACCTAAATTGCTATACAAATATTGACCAACATATAAATATATATAATTAATATAGGTTCGTGAATCCGAGGCCAACCTTGCACTTGTTCAATGACGTTATATGTATTTTTACTACGAAATACAGTATGGTGAGTTTCATTTGCCTTTTTACCCTTTATATTTTTGGGACTGAGAATACATGCGCTTTTATAAATGTTTGACGAAATAGACACAAGTAATTGAAACTACATTCTATGGTTGAATTATCGAAATCGAATATGCCCCTTTTTATTAAAGTCTGGTAATCTAAGAATTAGGGAACAGACACCCTAATTGACGCGAATCCTAAAGATAGATCTATTGGGCCTAACAAACCCCATCCAAAGTACCGGATGCTTTAGTACTTCGAAATTTATATCATGTCCGAAGGAGGATCCCGGAATGATAGGGGATATTCTTATATGCATATTGTTAATGTCGGTTACCAGGTGTTCACCATATGAATGATTATTTTTGTCTCTATGCATGGGACGTATATTTATGAGAACTGGAAATGAAATTCTTGTGGTCTATTAAAATGATGGAAATAAATGATTATGATAAACTAATGAACTCACCAACCTTTTGGTTGACACTTTAAAGCATGTTTATTCTCAGGTGTTAAAGAAATCTTCCGTTGTGCATTTGCTCATTTTAAAGATATTACTTGGAGTCTTTCATAGCATATTTCGAAGAACGTTGCATTCGAGTCATTGAGTTCATCAAGGATTATTATTAAATCAATTTATAGTTGGATAGTGGATATTATGAAATGGTATGCATGCCTGTCAATTTTCGATGTAAAGAAAGATTGTCTTTTAAAAACGAATGCAATGTTTGTAAAATGTATCATATAGAGGTCAAATACCTCGCAATGTAATCAACTATTGTGAATCGTTTATAATGTATATGAACGGGTCCTTTCAGTTGGTATCAGAGCGGTGGTCTTAGCGAACCAGATCTGCATTAGTGTGTCTAACAGATAAGTCGATAGGATGCATTAGTGAGTCTGGACTTCGACCGTGTCTGCATATCAATAGTTTTGCTTATCATTTTGTGTCAAAAATTAACTACTTATCATCCTCAGGAAATTACCTGCTTATCATTTTTAGTCTAAGACACGTCTTGCTGCATTGATTGCATGAATAGTGTATAGACAAAAATTCATATCTTAGCGTATCTGCTAAATCATATCTTATCGTATCTAGTACTGTAAACGTTGCCTGATATATCCCGTAAATTCCTCCGTAATTTACGAAATCTTTTGTTCTATATATATGGATATTCTATGTAATTAGAATACCATCCGATAACCGAAAATCATTTCATATCGGAAAAAAAAATCCTTATTCAATCGTACGAAATGGAATTCATCATTAATTCAAGTTCCTCGGATTTCGAAATGGAATCCCACTCCAGCTCCGAAAGCAGTGTGACCGGAATAGATCAACCAATCAGTCATCACCTATTCTGGATGAATTGGGGATGGGTTCGTAGCCTCCTCAATCATTGGAGACAAGAAGAAGGTGATCCCTTCCATCCACCACATTGCCCTCTTGACGAAGAACCTGAAGCACTTACCGGCGAACCTGTCAGAAACACCATTTTCTCGCTCATTTTCAGAGTATCTCGTCACGATTATATATTACATCAAATTTTAGATTTTATTTATCCGCTCGTCCGAACCGACTATCACCCCAGTGTAATAGAAGAAGTCAACGAGCTTCGCGCTCGGGTAGTGGCTTTGGAGAATATGGTGCAGAGATTACAAACACCAGCAGCAGCATCAGCAGCATAACCAGTAACACCATCATCAACGCCAATAGTACCATTACCACCCCAACCACAACCACGTCGTAAACCTCAACTTTACACTCTGTTCCACAAGCACCAATGTCATACGCCCTGTAGATACCAAGGAATACCAACAACAATAACCGACGAAGTATTAATTCATAACTTCATTGGAGAAACATTCCGCGCAGATTATGTAATCTCTAAAGTCTTAGAGATTATCTAATCTAGCCCTAACCATAAATCAGTTAAGCGAACCAAAATGATAGAAGGAAGAGTAGAAACCCTGACAAAAATGGTGTGTGATTAACAAGCTAAACTTGTTTTACCAACAGCATCAACAGTACCGTCAGCGTTACCAGCATCATCAGTAGAGTCAACATCAGAATCAACAAAACCTATAACATCACAAACTCCGTCAGCTCAAGAATCACTATGGACATCATTACGAATCAATAACCCGTATATTGTATCAACGAGTTATGAAGAATTAACTCATTCCCTTTGAAGAAATTATATGTATATTTTATATATTTTGAAATAAAAATAAATCTTTCCGTGCTAAGCTATTGTGTGTGAATCTTAACTACTCGGTTAATTCATATTACAAATATGCAATAATGTACGTCCTTCGGCCGCAACTTAACCAGCGTTAACTACAATCTCTGTCGCAATTCAACAAATTCCAATTCATAATAAATCAAGTATATATTTGATTTTACACTTTCATCATCGATGTACCAGAAACTTTTCAGATAACATCATTCGTACTTTGCAAAATTCACAAGAATTCCACGAACCGAACATCATACATCAACAAATAACGAAGTATTGATTCATAATTTCAATGTCATTAAAGAAATACTGCGTAAAAGTTATGTACTTTTTAAAGCCTTTAGGGATTATTCAATTCTAGTTTCAACCGTAAATCAAATGAGTTTAATTTAACATTAACTCATTAAATCTATGTTACATCTGAAGAAAATATACATATATATATTTTCATAAAGACTGTAATAAAATTCTTTTGTACAAAATATTAATTGTGAAATTTTTTTTAACGGGTAGGTAATACCCGAGAGATATATAAATTCACAATTAATATATTACATTCTTCGAATCTGATTCAGCAAATCATCCATTATACTCCCTACTTTCACAACAATATACATTCTTTTATAGAAATCAAAACAACCATACTCATTCAAAATTTAATTACATATTCTGATTTTGAAATCTCAAAATTCAACTTGAGATATGACCAAAATCATCACTCTTAGATCCTTACATCTTTCACAAGCTATATTTTGACTTCAAAACTGTGTTAGAACATCAAATGTATGTTAACGATTACAATCTGTGTTCAAACCCTTCGAAAATTTCTGAAGACACTTCGAATGATGAGCAATTGAGATGATGATCCAACCACATGTTACCCACAGTTATGTACCTGAAAAACTCTTGAAACCAAAGTAAAAGTTTAAACAACGTATCCGCGTCAGATTCTTTAGCATTTATTAGCAAAAATAACTTTGTGACTCCTATTCAAAGTAGCCAGTTTTGTCACAGCTCCAGCAAGTCAACTTCGACTTTTCAGTCAGACTTACCTTATTATAACCTTGAGATATACACCATCGTTACCAGGGAACCTTTTACATTCCACCACATTATTAATAGATGTATCAACAACTTCATTACCCTTTGACTTTAGCCTCTCCAAAAAGTCATTATAATTATTCATTGAAACCCCATCATTTACTCATTCGCATCTTGTAATGAGAATTTCCATACGAATCATTGGGAATTAGCAATCAGTATTTTGAAATCTCGCAGCATGTCTACGCCAACAGTTATATGTGTATATATAACGTCTATCTTCTGGACTTAATTTGAATGTGAAGATTCTGAAAAACACTTCGAACTACGAATTGGTTCTCCGAAAATGGAAAAATACTGATGAAGCAGCAAAAAAACTATAAACGACCATAACAGTAAAAGTTTGATGATAATGAATAGGTGTGCTGGCAAAGCGCAGAAAAAGAGAAGTCTTGGAACTGGAAAATGGATTGAGCAAAGTAGGAAGGAGGCTGTGGACAAATTACAAAGACTGAACCTGACTTCAAAGGATCCAAATAATTCAGTATCTGCTGAAGTCATTAACGAATACCTTGCTCCTGACTCTAAACCCCTGCGGACAATATTCTTCATCATCCTCTGATATTAGAAATTCTAAAATATCATCATATCTTTCATTATAAATATCCTCCATATTTCTGAAGATATTTTCTTAATTTTTCTTATTTGAAATCATTTACCTCTTCGCGCTATCTGTATTACATCATAAAAGAAACTATTTTAGTTTCTAAATTCTGAAACATTTAAGTTTAAAATAGGAATATTTTGAAGTAGTATTGGGAACTGAAGTATGAATTAGTATAATATAATGACACTTGATCAATGTGATTATATTACAGTAAGTCATGCTGAGTTTCTAAATGGAACGTGATGATTCACAGATCATAACATCATCATGTGCCATGTTATACGACTCTTGTATTCTATTTAACCTCTAAAATATCAAGAAAATATTTCTTGATGATTCGGCCTTTTCCAAGGTATTTTAGTAATTTGACAAGTCAAGATCGTGCCATCACAATTTCCTTCCTAGAACATTAACAATGTTCATTTCGAAATTCATATCTGTGAATTCTGGACCATTACAAGCGGTGCTTAATCGCAAGAAGAAGAAATGAAAGGACAAAACTTCGAAATAGAAATTGGGGTATAAATTGCAGCAAATAAAAGAGAGCATTAACTGTGAATGATAATGATTATAGAAGACAGAAGCAGAGACTTTGAAATATAAGGGAACATATAAAGCCCAACGACAAACCAGAAATTATAAACCATATATATCGATGCATATAGCAATATAAAGACACGGGAGAACTAGGAACACTATAAACCCAAGAGTATAGTAGAAGTAAATAGATTCTTCCGACGGTAGATAAAAAAAAAGAAGAATGACCAATATGAAAGTTAGAAGTATATCGAGAATCAGAACTGGATGGAGCATATTGATGAATACTTTAAAATATGAGTTGAGGGGGAAAGAATAGAAGGTGATGAAACATGACTAGGAACTTAGAAATCAACAGATTTAACTCACACAATGGCAGAATAAGTGAATCAAACCCTCTAGTGAATAGGTTAAGTTTTTTTTTGATTAATTTAGTCAAACCACAACTAAATCAAGTGTGATTAGATCAACACCTAGAGCTATTATTCACCACCTGGGTGATTTGGACTGAGAGAGAATCAAAGGAGCTCACTAGATCTGAGTGTGTGTAACAAATGAGAGGCTTAACCTAAAATGAAGAACATAAGACTTTATATACCCCTGCTGTTGACACACCCATACGATTCATTCATCACACGTACGAGTTAGCTTCATCAACCGTACGGGTGATCACTCACTCGTGTCTTATCATTTAGGTTGTAATTGTGACTTAGCTCAGCATCAACCATGCGTATGAGCCTGTCAGCAGTACTAGTGAGGCTTCACTCGTACGTCTGACTAAGTCTAACATAGTCAAACATCTAAATCTCGTTCCTGCAACCACATACAACCACGGATAGGATAATAACGAGCAATCATGGTGGCCTGTAAACTGTTGTACCTGCAATGGACGTGGGTAGATGTCTAGGAACTTGCATAAAATGCATCAACAAATGGTGTGAGTTGTAAGGAAACGAAGGAGGTGAATTTATAAGAAAATCTCCGACAGAACAATTAAAATGGACGATCGAATTTAAAGCGGATCCTAATTCCCTTGATTACCGGAGAGTCAAATCTTATTAAGAAGATTTTCTTCAAATCCCTTAAAAGCTGGGAATCAATCATATCTACGTCAAATGATAAGATGAATCTACACTTACTCATTTCACTCTTCTATGTTAGCTTCATTCGTACTCTTCATATAAATGGATTGTTTATCCAAATTATTCGCTGATGATAAAACTCTAATTTTCAGCCCGTATGCATCATGATAACATACTTATTATCATTCACGACCTTTCCACTCAAATTTCGGGACGAAATTTCTTTAACGGGTAGGTACTGTGACAACCCGGAAATTTCCAACCAAATTTAAACTTTAATCTTTATATGTTTCCGACACGATAAGCAATATTTGTTAAGTTAAATTTCAAGAATTTTAAACTATGTTCATACATTCATTCAACCTCGACCAAGTTCCAACAATTCACGAACCATTAAACGAATATGATTATATATGTATATGTGTATATATATTATAACTTGAAACATAAACAAAATATTAGATTAAATACTTTATATGATTGTATCTGTTTCAAAATGTTTATCAATGAAATTAGAAGATAAGATCAAATGATTGAATTATCAGATATATTGAATTATGATTACAAGTCTCTGTTGAAAGGCCTACGTTGATTTGAGAAATCTTTTCATTTTAACAATATTCGGAAAATGGTAAAGTGATTTATAAATATGAACAAATTGTCAATCATTGAGAACTAGACAAAGGATAGTGGAAGATTGAATCTCATAAAGACTCGATTGATCTATTTAGTTTCAAACGTACAAAAACGTTTTCAGTTTAAAAAGAACTTTATTATTAAAACGTATATAACTTTTATAAATATCTAGAACCACTTTTGACAACTCATTACTTAACTAGTATGATAAAGATAATGATATTTATATTTTATTTTATTAAATATATATAACGATTTAAATTAATATTATATATATTTATACGCGTATTATACGTACATAGTTTTATACTTTTACTATACTTAAACTTTACCTTTACTTTATTTTTACTTTACTTTAACTTTAATAATTCATACTTTAATAATTCACTTTAATAATTCATACTTTAATAATTCACTTTAATAATTCATACTTTAATAATTTACTTTAATAATTCATACTTTAATAATTCACTTTAATAATTCATACTTTAATAATTCACTTTAATAATTCAAAAATCTATTATAAATAGAATTCAATAGGTTTCATTATTTCATAGAAACTTGAAAATAGTTTTCTCTAAACTCTCTCAATCGATTTACATATATATATTTACTCCGTATTATCTCAAGATTTTATTAGTATACATAAAATATTACGACGGAGTGCTGTCCGAGTGATTTCGAAGTTGTTTTTTCGAGTGGGATAGGATTAAGGAAATTATGGGTTATAGCTATGGAGGTGATTGAGTATGGTTCATGGGTATGCTCGTGAGGTCAATATAGTGTTTATCATCTCCGTTGCGTTTACGTACCTTTCCTGCAATATTGAATCTCAATATTGATATGTGAGTACTCATAATTTAATTTTTACATACTAATAGTGTATCCCTGACTAGTGCTCGAGTATATAGGATTATGCATGCTTGTACTTTTGATATTGCCATTAGATAGGTTATGTTGATTCCTGAATTAGTTACATATACGATTGAGATAAGGTATAAGATATGCATATCGTTGGAAAGCTAGCGAAAAATAGTTGAATTTTGGTTTAAGAATCACTTGAATCCAAGTAATGGTTAGAAAGTTATGAAATAAACAAATTGCATAATTAATTTCGTAATTAAAATTGCTGATGATAATTAGTGAACTAATTTTCTGGGTTATAAAAAGTGGTTATTTGGATTCTACTCGTCGAGTAGATGAATTTTCATATAAAGCACGTCTCGTTTCGTTGAACGGTTGTCAAGTTATGGACAAAAGAAGTTTTGCAAATTTTGATGAAATGTCGAAACGGGAACTGAAATTCTCGCTGATCTGCGTTGTTTCATACATAAAAAAAATACCACTGAATTCTTTGCTGTAAGGTCTAATAAACAACTCTAGCCGTTTTTCAATTCGAGTCTCGACGATTTTTCTAAAAATCATCAAAGTTGACGGTTTGGTCACATTTTAAAATTCTAAAAAGAGCTGAAACTTTTTTATTTAAAAATGTCAGTTTTGTATCAGTTGTCATGGTCGGCCTGATATGTGTTTACTCTTGCCAAAAATCATGTTATATCTTTGTGGTAACGAGAATTTGCAGGCTTTGACCATTTGTCAATACGAGTTTTGAGGAATTTTCTAAAAATCTCCAAAGTAGGCTACTCGGTCACTTTTGTAAATTTATTAAAGCTGAAAAATCAACTTTGAAATGCCGAAAACGCGTTGGAAACTACGAGTTGTCTAGGTTTAGTTTACTTCTGTAATATTTATGCTTAATCTTTTTGGTAATGTGTAACTTTTATCTTTGGCCGTTTATCAATCGGAGTTCCGATAATTTTTCTAAAAATAGCTGAAGTGGCCCGTTTAGTCATGTTTGACCGAAAATCATTTTTGTATAAGTTATTATATATTTGCATGCGACCTCATTTTTACTTTGACCTTTGACTTTTGACTTTAACCTTTGACTTTTGACTTTGAACTTTGACTTTTCCTGTTAACTTTTCAGTTAACTTTTTGTGTTGATTTTCTCTATAAAAAAAACCTAAAATACTATTTTATGATTATGAAACCATTTGTGTTACATTGTTTCACACGTCACCTTTTACTAGAATCTTAATTGAGCATGAGTAATATAACATGTTCCTATACTGTAGAGTCAGACTCGAGCTATAGGATAGGATTACACTATGACCTGACCTAAATTGCTATACAAATATTGACCAACATATAAATATATATAATTAATATAGGTTCGTGAATCCGAGGCCAACCTTGCACTTGTTCAATGACGTTATATGTATTTTTAATACGAAATACAGTATGGTGAGTTTCATTTGCCTTTTTACCCTTTATATTTTTGGGACTGAGAATACATGCGCTTTTATAAATGTTTGACGAAATAGACACAAGTAATTGAAACTACATTCTATGGTTGAATTATCGAAATCGAATATGCCCCTTTTTATTAAAGTCTGGTAATCTAAGAATTAGGGAACAGACACCCTAATTGACGCGAATCCTAAAGATAGATCTATTGGGCCTAACAAACCCCATCCAAAGTACCGGATGCTTTAGTACTTCGAAATTTATATCATGTCCGAAGGAGGATCCCGGAATGATAGGGGATATTCTTATATGCATATTGTTAATGTCGGTTACCAGGTGTTCACCATATGAATGATTATTTTTGTCTCTATGCATGGGACGTATATTTATGAGAACTGGAAATGAAATTCTTGTGGTCTATTAAAATGATGGAAATAAATGATTATGATAAACTAATGAACTCACCAACCTTTTGGTTGACACTTTAAAGCATGTTTATTCTCAGGTGTTAAAGAAATCTTCCGTTGTGCATTTGCTCATTTTAAAGATATTACTTGGAGTCTTTCATAGCATATTTCGAAGAACGTTGCATTCGAGTCATTGAGTTCATCAAGGATTATTATTAAATCAATTTATAGTTGGATAGTGGATATTATGAAATGGTATGCATGCCTGTCAATTTTCGATGTAAAGAAAGATTGTCTTTTAAAAACGAATGCAATGTTTGTAAAATGTATCATATAGAGGTCAAATACCTCGCAATGTAATCAACTATTGTGAATCGTTTATAATGTATATGAACGGGTCCTTTCATTTTGGCTCTATTTATTGAGGCAACGACAAGCGTCGTTTTAGTGGCGTCTTGACTGCCGCTCAGAGCCTAAATTGATTCTTAGGCATGCTTTAAACCCCATGAAAATCTGATTCTACCATTTTCATGGCGTCCCCCTATATTTTATTATTATTATTATTATTATTATTATTATTTTTTATTTATCTTTGTATGTTTTAATTTATTTTTTAATTTCTATTTTCTAGTTTTAAATTAAAAAAAAAAAAAAAGTCTTTTTTAGCCGGAGGTCCTCACGGAAGCAATCTCTCTACCCTGGAGTAGAGAGGGGGATGAATTTCCTTTACCGTGGGTGGAGAATTCTCTCGACTCGTGGTAACAGAAACGACTTCTCTTCTAGTTTAGGGTAGAGGGAGGATTGTCTACACCTTACCTCCCCCATACCTCGCAGGCGCGGGATTGGGCATTGTTGTTGTTGTTGATTAGCGAGTAGTTATCTTTAGTGTATGCTATGGTGTAGTCAGTTATAATGCCGAAATAATATTATGATTTGTGTATGTTGTCGAGATGCTTTCTGTGACGACCTGGAAAATTCCGACCAAATTTAAACTTAATCTTTATATGTTTCCGACATGATAAGCAAAGTCTATAATATTGAGTCTCAAAAAGTTTTGGAATTATATTCATGTAATCAATTACCCTTTTTACTGTGCTCGACGATTCACGAACATTTATGTGCATATAGATATGTATATATAATATATAGTTATATTAACTGAAAACGTTAATAAAGTATTAGATGTATAATACTTTACATGAATGTAATTGTTTCAATATATTTATCGATGGAATTAAAAGATAATATCGAATGATTTAATTATCAGATACATTAAGATATGATTATGGGTCTCTGTTATGAGGTCCACTGTAAATTAAGAAATCTGTTTTATTTGAAAAATGGTAAAATGATTTACAAGTAAGAACAAATGTGTCAATTAACGGGAACTAGACAAGGGTTAGTGGAGATTCCTATTTGATTTTCAATTCATGCTTTACAATAATTTCATCGTGATTCTTGATAAATAAATTATTTAACTTTCATAATATTTAATGAAAAGTGAAAACATGTAGTATAAATAACTTAGATAATGGATGTCGATCAGATAGACAAATTATCATGCTACATTAATATGATATCATACGTTTAATTATCCATTGGACTTTACCCTTCAATTCACGAAAAATTATTAGTAAATAAATATGTATATAAATATATGGATATATATATGTACGAATTTATATGAAAATGTATATATGTATGTGTGTGTATAATAAATTAAGAAATGTTAATAAAACATTAAACGATTTAATTGTTATGAAAATAAAGAAATACATTATGATTTAGAAACATTAACGAAATGCTAAACGTATAACGTTATACTTATTTGTTTCAGATAAATATCTAAGTAATAAAATGTGTTATGTAAAACTTGTTTTAAAAACTTTAAGATTAATAAAAATATTATTAACTTTAAATATAAGGATATGTATGAGGTTTCAAATTTATTTAGTGTCAAAAGTACGATAACATATTCTTTTGACATTAGACTATGATTAGACAAAGTTAAATATGAAGATTCAAAGACTTAAATAACCAACACGTTCAAACGTACAGATTATAAATTCCTGAATGATAATATATATGTTTTATAACGTGATAAAATATAATATAAACTTAGATTTAAAATGATTTATTATAAAGACTTAATATATTATTAAATATATATTAATGAATAACGAGACGAAGAATTAAAGAAGCAAATGACCAAAACACTCGAACGTTAAAGTGACACTTCAGGTAATATAATTTATTGATAATTTAAGTCTAAATTTTGACAAAGGTATGAGTCACGAAACGTAAAGTACAAGTTTTCTAAACGTACGAAAGGACGTTCGAAAATCCAGAACCGAGACATAAACCGAGTATCAACGTACGAGTCAACGGACCTAAAATTACAAGTCAACTATGTACATGAATATAATATAATATATATAATTAATATTAATATAAATTATATATAAATTATATATATATAATAATATGTCGACAAACAAGAAAACAAAAAAATTGTGAGCTGGATTTTGAGGCCATACAATCGCATGGGAAATAGGCATAAAATCCATGCGATCGCATGGGGACCAAGAATCAGAATTCTTCTATAAATAGCCTAGGTTTCTGCCGAATCCATTACAATTCAATCTCTTTCTTTCTCTCATTATTTATTATTATTATTATTATTATTATTATTATTATTATTATTATTATTATTATTATTATTATTATTATTATTATTATTATTATTATTATTATTATTATTATTATTATTATTATTTTAAATCTTATTATTATTATTATTAGTATTATTATACATAAAATACTACGACAAGGTTATGAGCAAGTTATTTTCAAAACAAGCTTTTCGAGCGGGATAGAGCTAAGAAAATTATGAGTTATAGCTAAGGAGGTGATGGGTATTAATCGGGGGTATTACTCGTGAGGTCAAACTAGTGTTTATCATTTCCGTTGCGTCTACGTACTTTCCTGCAAAATTGAATCACAATATTGATACGTGATATCGGACAAAAAGTCATGTTTTACCCCCGATATTGAGCCCTAAAACCATAAAGTTCCAAAATTTATCGCCAAAATAATCACTTTGTTGGTTAATTTAGTAGATTTAGTCATTACAAAGGCTATGTTTCAAGAATCACTAAAAACGGATGAGAAACGAGGAAAACGAGCAAAACCGGCTAAGACGATTAACTCGCGTTTAAATAACTTATTTTATAATTTTTGTAAAAGTTTAATTACTTAATCTCATGTTGTAGGATATTCAATTACGAACGCGTGGGCGCAAGAATCGTCAAAAACGGAGCTAAAACGAAGATTCTAGAGCGAAAACGGTGAAAGACAAGAAATCAAGTTACGATCCAGTGAATCAAGGCTGACCAGCACCAAATATGGCCTGCCATATGGACTGCCATACGGCCTACTAGTATGGGGTACGGCCTGCCATTATTCCTTACCAGTACCCCTTGCCAGGCGTTTTTCAGAAAAACGGCCTGCCAGTACCCCTTGCCAAACGGCCTGCCAGGCGTTTTTCAGAAAAAACCCCCTGCCAGTACACCTTGCCAGTACCCCTTGCCAGGCGTTTTTGGTCAAAAAATTACAATTTTGCCCTCAAGCTTTTTTTTATAATAGGAGGGCTTCATTTCTCATTTCAACACACACCTTACACACCAATTCTTCACTTCTCTCTCAAATATCTCTCTATAGTCGCTCTCTAGTGATCTATAGGAGATTAGTTTTCTCTCTACTTTCTCTCTCTAGATTCTAGAGAGAAAAGTACAGAGATTAGGAAATGTAATTATCTCTCTATTGTCGCTCTCTAGTGATCAATAGGAGATTAGTATGTGAAAGGACCCGTCCTAATCCATCCGGACGAATACAATACATTTGGTTTCATCGCCAGGTACTTGACCTCTATATAATACATTTTACAAACATTGCATTCGTTTTTAAAAAGACAAACTTTTATTTCATCAAAAGTTGACGGCATGCATACCATTTCATAATATATCCAAACTATAATTGACTTGATAATAATCTTGATGAACTTAACGACTCGAATGCAACGTAATTTGAAATATGTCATGAATGACTCCAAGTAGTATCTTTAAAATGAGCTAATGCACAGCGGAAGATTTCTTTCATACCTGAGAATAAACATGCTTTAAAGTGTCAACCAAAAGGTTGGTGAGTTCATTAGTTTATCATAAACGATCATTTTCATCATTTTAATAGACCACAAGAATTTCATTTCTAGTTCTCATAAATATACGTCCCATGCATAGAGACAAAAATCATTCATATGGATTGAACACCTAGTAACCGACATTAACAAGATGCATATAAGAATATCCCCTATCATTTCGGGAAATCCTTCGGACATGATAAAAACGAATTCGAAGTACAAAAGCATCCGGTACTTTGGATGGGGTTCGTTAGGCCCAAAAGATCTATCTTTCGGATTCGCGTCAATTAGGGGTGCACTAATTCTCAAAATTAGTGATGTTCCCTAATTCTCAGGTTACCAAGCAAAAAGGGGCATATTCGGCTTCGATCATTCAACCATATAATGTAGTTTCGATTACTTGTGTCTATTTCGTAAAAAATTTATAAAAAAATTTCACATGTATTCTCAGCCCAAAAATATAAAGGGTAAAAAGGCAAATGAAACTCACCTAATGTATTTTGTAGTAAAAATAGATATGCCTATATTGAACAATGCAGGGTTGGCCTCGGATTCACGAACCTATATCATTTGTATATTTATTAATATACATAAATGTAATCGAACACACACACACACACACACACACACACACACACACACACACACACATATATATATATATATATATATATATATATATATATATATATATATATATATATATATATATATATATATTAGTTATATCCTTTTTTATATATTTTTGTAGTTATTTAGAATTTATTCTAAACTTCATTAGAAACATATTCTTTATTTATGTAAATCATATCTTAACTTATATATTATATGGGATATTATTTTAATTATAGTAAATGTAATTAAGTATCTTTTACGAAACTAATATTTATTTGTTAAAAAAATGGTAGTTTTGATAATAATAAGTTACTAATAATAATAATAATAACTTTATTAGTAATGATAATACTAATACTAATAATAATAATAATAATGATATTGTTAAAAATGATAATTTTATCTAATTATAAGATTAATGATACTAATAATTACAAAAGTTATTAATACTAATATTAATGAAAATGATGATAACTTGTGTTATTTTCATAATAATAATAATAATAATAATAATAATCCTATAATACTTAATAACAATACTAACAATAATTATAATACTTATATTTAATGATGATAATAATAAATTATAGTACGATAGTTATAATATTACTTAACTTGACAATGATAATAATAATATTCATTTTTGTAATTATAATCATAATGATAATAAAAACAATAGTTACTACTTGTATTAGTAATAATAATAACAATAACGATAATTTTAATTCTAATACTAATAATAATGGTGATATTACTAATAATAATAATAATGGTAGTACTACTAGTTGTATTAACAATAATAGTAATTCTATTTCTAGTATTAGAAATAATCATAAATAGCATAATATCATAACAAAAGTAATTTATAATAACAATAATAATAATAATGAAAATAATAATAACTTTAAAAATAAAGACTACCTTTAAAGAGCTATTTTGATTTAAATCTCATCTCAATTTTATTTAAAATACTTTTATCTGTTCCTGTTACTTCTTCTTCTCTTCAACATAATTGAATCCAACTTAAACCAAATCATATACGTGACTTACAATTTAATTTAGAACTTATAATCAGTACAGAAACAATTAGAGATTATTTAAAGTAATTAAAACATAAATCAATTAAGAAAAGGAACTGAAACAGAAGGAAAAAACACGTTTAAGAACTCCAAAATTAAATTCAATTTCTAAGACGTATTAGCTTATGATTACAACATAAAAAAACTCCAAATTGATAATAGAAACTATCTGTATTATCAATTAAACCTAAATCAAAATAGAAAATTCGAATTTTATCGAAAAACAATCATTGACTTTTTGAAACGCAAACTTTGACTCCAAAATTCGCAATGAATAACAGAAATTGGAACTTGTAATTTTGTAGAAAGTTTACCTATATGATTTCTAACAAAATCACATTTACAGATTTTGAAAAACAAATTGAATTCGAGCTGTTGACAAAAAGTAGCAAGAATAGAGGTTGCTGGGTTCGTTTATCAATTTCTGTTTGATTTTCCAGTAAAAATAAATGTGATTGATAATTGAAAATATGATGGAAGAATGGAATGATTTATGGTCTAACAACTCTAGTTAATTAGCGGTCTTATAATCAATTGGGTTGACGGTTTTGCATTAATCAGGAGCATAAATAAATAAAAAAAATTAAAGGGGAGAAAGGAATGGCTAACCGAATTCGTACGTATACTGTTATTGATTGTCATCAAATTCAGACAAGAAGCCAAATTAGATAAAGTTGAAAGGAACATGAGCTGTTTCAAATCTCTAAATTCAGATTTATGGTTCGTTTAATAAAAGATTTTAATAAATAATAATTATATTAATAATAATAATATTCAAAATACTAATAATAATAATAATTAATATTAATAATATTAATAATGATTCTAATAATAATAAAAATAATAATAATCATATTATTAATGTTGTTAATAATAAAAGGTATTATTTTCTAATAACTAAAATATTGATAATGATAATAGTTTGTAATAATAATATCTAATAACAAATAATAATAAAACTGGTTTTAATGCTACTACATATTGATAATAATGAATGTAATAATAATAACATGACAATTATATTATAATTTGTAATTATATATATATATATATATATATATATATATATATATATATATATATATATATATATATATATATATATATATATATATGTATATATTTATATATATATTTATATCTGGATACATATATGTGTTTAGTCTCATTAGTTATTAAATATAACTATAATAATAATACTTCTTAATATTATAAATAATAATAGTAACACTTTATAATAATGTAATGGCAATATTAATTATATTTTTTTTGATATTAATAATATCTATAAGTTTTATAACAATAATATTATTAATGATAACATTATAATAATTTAAATTTATCACACTTCATATATTACCATTAATACTTCTTATAGTAATGAGAGTAATATTATTGTTGTATATAATGTTAATGTATTAATATTACATGTTATCGTTTATAATTTATACTATGTAAAAACTTATATTGGATAAAAAAATATAATTTTATGTATCTTATTTTACATATTTATTTCTATTGTTTATTTTATATTTTATATTTTCAAATTATTATATATATAGTTACCTTTATGTATATATATATATATATATATATATATATATATACACATATTTTATTAACAACAATTGTTCGTGAATCGTCGGGATTAGTCAAGGTCAAATGTATACATGAACACAGTTCAAAGTTTTTGAGACTCCAATGTTACAGACTTTGCTTAACGTGTCGAAACTTATATAAAGATTGAGTTTAAATTTGGTCAGAAATTTCCGGGTCGTCACAGTACCTACCCGTTAAAGAAATTTCGTCTCGAAATTTGAGTGAGGTGGTCATGGCTGACAATAGAAATGTTTTCATGACAAATATGAGTTGATGAATAGAGTTTTATCATCATTGAGTAATACAGATAAAATGATTCGATTAGTCGAAGTGTATGAATGAAGCTATCACAAAAGATCGAGATGAAGAAATGAAGATTTTTCATAACTTTTTGACGTAGTCGCGATTGAATTTAGAAAACAAGGTGCGTCTTAACTTTTGACGTAGCCTGGTTTGAATTCCGGAATTCAAGGGATTTAAAGAAAATCTTCGAAATCTAAAGGATTTGATTCTTCGGCGAGTAAGGAAAATTAAGATCTCTATAATTAAATACGGTAATCTGCCTCGATTACTCTGTCTGATATTTCCATTATAATTTAAACTCTTCCGTTCCATATTCTCACCATTCCTATACCTTCCTTCTAATCTCATACATCCAAAAGATTGTGAAAAGGCTTAATCCATTTCTAATCCTTGATATTTTTATAATTATCATTTCTGTCATCCTTCTTTTCAATCTTCCACCAGAAACATTTGGTTACTTCTACTATTACCTTGGGATGATACTATTCTTAATTCTACCGTGTCTTTATATTGCTATTCGTATTAATATCCATGTTGTTATTGGGCTTTATGTTTTCTCTTATATTTTGGAGGTCTTTTCCTTTTTATTATCTTCTCAACCTCTAGTAGAACGAGTAATGGTTCAGAATTCGTAAGTATGGAGTTTCGAATGAACTTAATGTTCTAAACAATGAAGAACGAAATAGCATGATTTGATTTGTCAAATTATCAGAATCACTGAGGAGAATAGAACTATCAAGAATATACTTTCTTGATATGTTCAGAAGTTAAGTAGAATGAAAGAGTTATGTAACATGGCACATGATGACGTTATGATCTGTGAATCATCAAGTTCATTAGAAACTCAGCATGACTTACTGTAATATAATCACGTTGATCAAGTGTCATTATATTATACTAACTCATGCATCAATTTCCAACACTACTTCAAAATCATTCATAATTCAAATTTGAATTTAAAAGAATTTTTTAGAAACTAAAATAGTTTCCTTTATGATATAACACGGATAGTACAAAGAGATAAATAATTTCAGACAATAATTTTTATGAAAATATCCTCAGAAATATCGAAGATATTTATGATGATATTTTGGAATTTCTAAGTTCGATTGTTGATGAAGAAAGATTTTCCGAAAGATTTTAACATGAGTACGGAGCAAGATATTTTCTAAAGATTTCATCGGATACAGAATCATCTGGATTCTTTGAATATAGGGTTTGTTTCTTGTATTTTTCCTCGGTCTCCTTCATGGTTTGCTCAATCCGTTTTCCAGTTCCAACTTTTCTGAGCTTTGCCAACATACTACTACCTCCGTCTCATTCCAATAGGGCAGTATTCCATTTTGGGCTGTCCCATTCTGATAGTCCACTTCCATAAATAGAAATGAAAGAAGATATTTCATTGGTGGATCTGGAGAGAGAAGATATTTCATTGGTGGAGAAATGAAGTTAGTGGGATTTCCTAAAACTGCGTGTTTTTTGTCTGTGGACTATTGGAATGAGACGGAGGGAGTATTCTTTATCAGTAAACTTCTGATGAATGGAGTTGTTTACAGTTGTTTATAGTTTCTGCTGCGTCATTCAGCTATTTTCAAAATTTGGAGTATCGATTCGTAGACCGGGTGCTTTTCAGAAATTCAGAATGAAAAATCATAATTCTAAGAGATAAATGTTATATGTATACATATAACTGTTGTTGTAGACATGCTGCGAGGTTCAAAATACTGATTGCTGATTTTCGGTAATTGGTATGCCAATTCTCGTTACAAGATACGGATGAGTATATGATAGGGTTTCAATGAATATAATGGTTTTTTCTGAAAGTCACAGATCAATGAAGTTGTTGATAAATTCACCGCTAATCTGGTGGAATATAAACAGTTCCCCGGTAACGACGATGAAAAGGTAATCGTTATAATAAAGTTTATTTGAATGAAAGGTCGATGTTGATTTGCTGAAGCTGTGACAAAATTGGCTAATTTGAAAAGGAATTGCAAAGTTATTTTCGGTAATAACAATGCCAAAGGAGCTAGCACAGATACGTGGTAATCGTTTACTCAGGTTCCGAGTGTTTTTAAGTGCATAACTATATGTATCAATCTTTCTTCTCGTAGATGAAATGCAGTTGGTTCATCCTCTGGATTGAGGTGTTTTCAAGAATCATGATAGGTTTGAATGCAGATTGTAATCGTCAAGATACAAATGAGGTTTAAGATAAAATCAAGTGGCAAACTTGAAGAGATGTTTAGTTTCATATGTTATAATCAATATTTTAATTCATTTTAATTGTCCAATGTCATTATCCACAGTTCATAGTCCACAGTTAACAGTCTAATAATTCATATATAGTTTAATATATAATATTTGAATTAATTAATACGTATCGTGACCCATGTACATGTCTCATACTCGATCACAACTCAAAGTATATATATTATTATAGAATCAACCTCAACCCTGTATAGCTAACTCCAACATTACTGCATATAGAGTGTCTATGGTTATTCCAAATAATATATATATATATATATATATATATATATATATATATATATATATATATATATATATATATATATGCGTCGATATGATATGTCAAAACCTTGTATACGTGTCCTGATATTTAAAGTGTGTAAAATAAATAATAGAAATTAAATGACGATAAATAAAGTGCAAAAAGTAAATAACAGAAATTAAATGATGATAAATAAAATTGCGATAATTAAATTGCAATAAATAAAATGTAATCAGTTAGCTAGGAACAGTTAGCTAGGATTTTGTTAGCGTGGATTCTTAACAAAATTTCTCCTAGTTAATTTGTTTGTTTCTAACAAATTTTATTTTTGTCCAATATTTTCTTCATTATGCCACTTGTTGGATTCTGATAAATCAAAATTCCGAATATGAAATTGGGATGAAAATGGTTATTCTGTGGTGAACGGATTCGTATATCGGTGGATGTAAGTAGGATAGTAAACGACTGTTGAATCAGCTTCAAAGAATGTACAGTGTAACTTATTAATGTGAAATCTGAATATTCCTCGGGTATTACCTACCCGTTAAAATATTTTCACCATTAACAGTTTGTACAAAAGAATTATTAATTACAATATTTATGAAAACATATATACATATATATTTTCTTCAGATGTAATCATGGATTTAATAAGTTAATAGGATATTAAACTCATTTAATTTACCGTTAGAACAAGAATATATAATCTCTAAAACATCAGAGATTACATAATCGCCATGTCGAACGAAGATAAATGATGTAGAATGATTCGCAGATTGATGAATATGCTCGAGGTACATAATGAGATGTTGAGGTGTGTGATGTTGAACTTGGGTTGTTGGTGGTACTGGTATTGATGTTGGTGCTGGTGATGTTGCTGAAGCTGGTAAAATTTGCATCATATTCTCTAAAGTCACTACCCGAGCGCGAAATTCGTTGACTTCTTCCATTATTCCGGGATGGTTGTCGGTTGGAACGAGCGGATGAATAAGATCTAGAATTTGAGATAGTATGTAATCATGAAGAGATACTCTGGATATGAGAGAAAAAATGGTGTTTCGAACAGGTTCGCCGGTAAGCGCTTCAGCTTCATCGTCAAGAGGTGAATTCGGTTGGTGGAGGGTATCGCCTTCTTCGCGTCTCCATTGATTAAGTCGTCTACGAACTCATCAGATGAATTGGGGATGGATGATTTGTTGATTCATTCTGGTGACACTACGTTTGGAGCTTAGGTGAAACTCCATATCGAAATAGCTGTCGGAATCCGAGGAATTCGAACTGGTTGAGGGATTCATCTCGTACGATCAGATGAAGGATTTTCGATAAGAAATAGATTATATGATGTAGATTAGTATCCTACAATACATAATTTACATATGCATATATAATACTAAAATCCCATAAGTTACGGAGGAATCTACGGAAGCTGTCATGCAAAGGTAACAATAACAGATACGCAAAGATATGAATTTATCTATACACTGTCTATGCAATAGAGGCAGTAAGACATGTCTAGACTAAGAATGATAAGCAGAAAATTTCCTAAGGATGATAAGCAGATGATTTTCGACTAGAAATGATAAGCAAAACTTTTGACATGTAGACACGGTCGAAGTTCAGACTCACTAATGCATCTAAACAACTATCAGTTAGACACACTAATGCAAGACCTGGTTCGCTAAGACCACTGCTCTGATACCAACTAAAAGGACCCGTCCTAATCCATCCAGATGAATACAATACATTTGGTTTCATCGCGAGGTACTTGACCTCTATATAATACATTTTACAAACATTGCATTCGTTTTTAAAAAGACAAACTTTCATTTCATCAAAAGTTGACGGCTTGCATACCATTTCATAATATATCCAAACTATAATTGACTTGATAATAATCTTGATGAACTTAATGACTCGAATGCAACGTCTTTTGAAATATGTCATGAATGACTCCAAGTAGTATCTTTAAAATGAGTTAATGCACAGCGGAAGATTTCTTTCATACCTGAGAATAAACATGCTTTAAAGTGTCAACCAAAAGGTTGGTGAGTTCATTAGTTTATCATAAACGATCATTTTCATCATTTTAATAGACCACAAGAATTTTATTTCCAGTTCTCATAAATATACGTCCCATGCATAGAGACAAAAATCATTCATATGGATTGAACACCTGGTAACTGACATTAACAATATGCATATAAGAATATTCCCTATCATTCCGGGAAATCCTTCGGACATGATAAAAACGAATTCGAAGTACTAAAGCTTCTAGTACTTTGGATGGGGTTCTTTAGGCAAAATAGATCTATCTTTAGGATTCGCGTCAATTAGGGGTGCACTAATTCTCAAAATTAGTGATGTTCCCTAATTCTTAGGTTACCAAGAAAAAAGGGGCATATTCGGCTTCGATCATTCAACCATATAATGTAGTTTCGATTACTTGTGTCTATTTCGTAAAACATTTATAAAAAAATTTCACATGTATTCTCAGCCCAAAAATATGAAGGGTAAAAAGGTAAATGAAACTCACCTAATGTATTTTGTAGTAAAAATACATATGACTATATTGAACAATGCAGGGTTGGCCTCAGATTCACGAACCTATATCATTTGTATATTTATTAATATACATAAATGTAATCGAACACACACACACACACACACACACACACACATATATATATATATATATATATATATATATATATATATATATATAAATTTATTAGTTATATCTTTTTTATTTATTTTTGTAGTTATTTAGAATTTATTCTAAACTTCATTAGAAACATATTCTTTATTTATGTAAATCATATCTTAACTTATATATTATATGGGATATTATTTTAATTATAGTAAATGTAATTAAGTATCTTTTACGAAACTAATATTTATTTGTTAAAAAAATGGTAGTTTTGATAATAATAAGTTACTAATAATAATAATAACAACTTTATTAGTAATGATAATACTAATAATAATAATAATAATAATAATAATAATATTGTTAAAAATGATAATTTTATCTAATTATAAGATTAATGATACTAATAATTACAAAAGTGATATTAATACTAATATTAATGAAAATGATGATAACTTGTGTTATTTTCATAATAATAATAATAATAATAATAATAATAATAATAATAATAATAATAATAATAATCCTATAATACTTAATAACAATACTAACAATAATTATAATACTTATATTTAATGATGATAATAATAAATTATAGTACGATAGTTATAATATTACTTAACTTGACAATGATAATAATAATATTCATTTTTGTAATTATAATCATAAAGATAATAAAAACAATAGTTACTACTTGTATTAGTAATAATAATAACAATAACGATAATTTTAATTCTAATACTAATAATAATAATGGTGATATTACTAATAATAATAATAATAATAATAATAATGGTAGTACTACTAGTTGTATTAACGATAATAGTAATTCTATTTCTAGTATTAGAAATATTCATAAATAGCATAATATCATAACAAAAGTAATTTATAATAACAATAATAATAATAATATTGAAAATAATAATAACTTTAAAAATAAAGACTACCTTTAAAGAGCTATTTTAAAAAAAGTTGCACCAAGCCGGGATCGAACCCGAGACCTCTCGTTCCTCAACATAACCCTTAACCATCCATCCTAAACCGTTTTTCTGATTTAAATCTCATCTCAATTTTATTTAAAATACTTTTATCTGTTCCTGTTACTTCTTCTTCTCTTCATCGTAATTGAATCCAACTTAAACCAAATCATATACGTGACTTACAATTTAATTTAGAACTTATAATCAGTATAGAAACATTTAGAGATTATTTAAAGTAATTAAAACAGAAATCAATTAAGAAAAGGAACTGAAACAGAAGGAAAAAACACGTTTAAGAACTCCAAAATTAAATTCAATTTCTAAGACGTTTTAGCTTATGATTACAACATAAAAAAAACTCCAAATTGATAATAAAAACTATCTGTATTATCAATTAAACCTAAATCAAAACAAAAAATTCGAATTTTATCGAAGAACAATCATTGACTTTTTGAAACGCAAACTTTGACTCTAAAATTCGTAATGAATAACAGAAATTGGAACTTGTAATTTTGTAGAAAGTTTACCTATACGATTCCTAACAAAATCACATTTACAGATTTTGAAAAACAAATTGAATTCGAGCTGTTGACAAAAAGTAGCAAGAACAGAGGTTGCTGGGTTCGTTTATCAATTTCTGTTTGATTTTCCAGTAAAAATAAATGTGATTGATAATTGAAAATATGATGGAAGAATGGAATGATTTATGGTCTAACAACTCTAGTAAATTAGCGGTCTTATAATCAATTGGGTCGATGGTTTTGCATTAATCAGGAGCATAAATAAATAAAAAAAATTAAAGGGGAGAAAGGAATGGCTAACCAAATTCGTACGTATACTGTTATTGATTGTCATCAAATTCAGATAAGAAGCCAAATTAGATAAAGTTTGAAAGGAACATGAGCTGTTTCAAATCTCCAAATTCAGATTTATGGTTCGTTTAATAAAAGATTTTAATAAATAATAATTATATTAATAATAATAATATTCAAAATACTAATAATAACAATAATTAATATTAATAATATTAATAATGATTCTAATAATAACAAAAATAATAATAATCATATTATTAATGTTGTTAATAATAAAAGGTATTATTTTCTAATAACTAAAATATTGATAATGATAATAGTTTGTAATAATAATAATTCTTAATAATAATATCTAATAATAAATAATAATAACACTGGTTTTAATGCTACTACATATTGATAATAATGAATGTAATAATAATAACATGACAATTATATTATAATTTGTAATTATATATATATATATATATATATATATATATATATATATATATATATATATATATATATATATATATATATATATATATATATATATATACACACTGTATTTAAATTTCTTGGTTTATATATATATCTGGATACATATATGTGTTTAGTCTCATTAGTTATTAAATATAACTATAATAATAATACTTCTTAATATTATAAATAATAATAGTAACACTTTATAATAATGTAATGGCAATATTAATTATATTTTTTTTTGATATTAATAATATCTATAAGTTTTATAACAATAATATTATTAATGATAACATTATAATAATTTAAATTTATCACACTTCATATATTACCATTAATACTTCTTATAGTAATGAGAGTAATATTATTGTTGTATATAATGTTAATGTATTAATATTACATGTTATCGTTTATAATTTATACTATGTAAAAACTTATATTGGATAAAAAAATATAATTTTATGTATCTTATTTTACATATTTATTTCTATTGTTTATTTTATATTTTATATTTTCAAATTATTATATATATATAGTTACCTTTATGTATATATATATATACACATAATTTATTAACAACAATTGTTTGTGAATCGTCGGGATTAGTCAAGGTCAAATGTATACATGAACACAGTTCAAAGTTTTTGAGACTCCAATGTTACAGACTTTGCTTAACGTGTCGAAACTTATATAAAGATTGAGTTTAAATTTGGTCAGAAATTCCCGGGTCGTCACAGTATGTAGTTAGTA
This sequence comes from Rutidosis leptorrhynchoides, assembly GCF_046630445.1. Classification (NCBI taxonomy): domain Eukaryota; kingdom Viridiplantae; phylum Streptophyta; class Magnoliopsida; order Asterales; family Asteraceae; genus Rutidosis; species Rutidosis leptorrhynchoides. Next base: position 672,477,319 of record NC_092334.1, read on the forward strand.
ATAGAAGCTATCAAGCCTTGTAACACTATGAATATTATGAAGTAATACAAGTGTTATTCTGCCGACATTATCCGGTACTATCTATCCTTTTCTTTTATTAATTCATCATAATGTTCTTGTTTGATGTTTGTGATTTATTAATGATTGAAATGCTTGTTGCCATGATGTGTGAGTAATTGCTTGATTGTTTGCCATGATTTAATAACGCTAGTTAGGGATTATTATCGTTTCGTACTCGCTTTCTGTCTATGATATTAAACCTCGTTATTATCGTCCTTCTACCAATAAACGTGATTAAAACCTTTTATAAAGTCGACATTATAAAGGTAATTAGTTATCTGTGTTTATACATTGGTCAAGGTATGAACCCATCGGAAATACTATAAAGTACATGGGTAATTATCGTAGGACCAGATCAAGACATTGGTTAAGAATATAAGACTCGAGGAAATACTGTTGCAACAGTAGAGTACAGTGTTGATGTACTATATGACCACTTGAGCATGGTCAAGGTTAGAAGCTATGGAACCACTATAAGTCTAGTACATGGTGGATAACTAAGGGATTTATTGGGTAGATTAAAGTAAGGGCTGGTTTAAGTCATAAATGGGAGTTTAACGCACTACAATTCAAACTAAGCTTATAAATCTTCAAGGATGACTGAGAACCATCAGAGGTTCTAATTTGTCTACAAACCCTTAGATTTTAACAAACCATTGACAGAAAAGGATTCGAAACACAATCATAACCACTCACTTGGGTGATACACTAAGGTGTTAAGAAAGGTTGGATATTCTATATACTATGGCTATGCTACTTTATTCGTGCGCCCAAGGTTTGCATCCAAGATGGGCCGCTTATATTCTTAAACCGGATAAAGCGTCGGGAGTTGAGCATAGTCCATCCGATTAGAATCTTCAAAGCCTAGTTCCTCGTGACATGCTAATCGGGAAACCGCTTAGTAGGGAATCTAGTGTTCACACCAAGGTATATCTATCCAAGGAGTGTCTCATAATCATCTCGACACTATGTTATCTTAAATCATGGTGAACCACGTCTTCTCTGTCCTTAGCTGTTGCATGCTAGCTAGCTTATTTTAATTATATTGCTTTAATATCTTAATTACAATTATATAAACTATTCAACCAAACTATTGCCTTTACACAATTTGATATTTCGGATAAAGTGGTGTCTAGAATAAACCGGTTGGACTTGGTTGTTGGATTTTCCAAACTGTCGCCAATTTATTGGGACCAAAAGGATCCTGCCTCTCCACACAAGGTGTACCTGGCCACTAGTCATGGATACTGAATTGTGTACAAACCCATCTTAATTACTAAATTATCTGGATAAACTCCGCTTCAAATTCGACCGCTCAAGGAACGACCCTAGGTCATATTTGCCCTTGCTAACCCATAGGAAGGAATAATAGATTTAGGCCCAGCATATATAAATTAAACAATCAAATTCTTCTCTTGGTACCCTGAATTGACGTTTTGCAACCTAACGACACCGCATAAATAAACCGTTCGATTTGGGCATATCAGGAGAGTAGTTAAATTTTTGGCACCGCTGCCGGGGAGCGGTAGTACGATTTGGAGCCTGTTTAGATTAGTTAGGAGAACCTTTTGACTGAGACTAGCTTTATCAGAAGTTACTAGTTTACCGTAGTTAGGTTAGATAATATTAGCTTAATTTAGATTAATGGACTTCCTTATTAGTGAACCTTTAGGATGGTTTAACCTACTTAGACAGTTAAGAATTCTTCCGACACATCCTTTCTTCTATTCGATATCATACATTGTACCCATCCAATGAGATCCACACTTACCTGCCGATAGTTTGATGATGAACGCACGCATCACTCTCGCTGACATCACCAAACCCTCGTTAGAAGGACGAGGAGGACCGATACTCTATCCAGAGGTTAACAGAGCGTCTTTTGTGCTTAAGCATAGCATCATTCAACTCATTCAGAACCATTGCCAGTTCCATGGCTTACCAATTGACGACCCCAACTCCCACTTAGATAAATTCCTCTCCTTATCCAACTCATATAAGCAAAACGGGGTTGAACAAGATGTAGTTCATCTGTATCTGTTCCTCTATTCCTTAACTCTTCATGCACAAACCTGGTTCAAGGGGTTAGAACTCAACTCTATCACCTCATGGGAGGAAATGGCAATAACTTTCTTAATCAAGTACTTTCCTCCATCAAAACAAATCAGACTTAGGAATGATATCGTAAACTTTCAACAAGTATGCGATGAATCACTCTACACTGCATGGGAAAAATTCAAACACTTGCTTCGAAGATGCGCGAATCACCGTCTTGAGAGCTCTGATCAGATTTTGACCTTCTACAAAGGTCTGAATCAGAATAGTATGTCTACTCTTGATGCTGTTTCTCAAGGTAACTTCATGAACTTCACTTCTGACGAGGCCTAGAGATTAATCGAGGAGATGACTATGCACCATCACAATTGGAACACGGAAGAGCACATTTCATCAACAACACTGCTTTCTGCCTCCAATCCTATCCAAACCATAAAATATCTCTCGGAACAAATAGAAAACCTCACCAAAGAAGTTGGAGAGCTAAAGAAACTCCCGCAACATGTGTCTCAAGTGCAATTATGCCATAATTGTACTGAACCACATTCGACCAAGGTATACGAGGCTGAATGTGAGGACTCTGTTGCCTACACCGATAAGATCCTAGCTCATCCACATAACCCACCCACTAAACCCACTACCCCTCCAGAGACAAGTCCAGATGATGTCCTACTGCGAATCATCCACATGATCACAGCAAGACAAGACGCAGCTGACTTAGTCATGACTAATCACCTGAGTAGTCTTGAAAATCAAATAAGCCAGCTAAATCAACGTCTCAATTCTCTAGGTTGTCCTAATAATGACTCAAAGGTGGCACATAGCCAACCTTCAGTTTCTTCTAAGGAAAAGAAACTAACTAATACCCGTTCGGTAGTAGTCGTTGAGTCATCACCTAAACCCGATGGGAAAACACCCATTCCATTCCTGGGCCGTCTCAAGCAAAGACATAACAAGATGAAATCTTTCAAGCTTGATGGTAAATTTTTGGACACTGTGTCTAAAAATCCTCATAGTAAGAAGTATTTTAGGAAACTCCTATCAACCAAGGATAAGGTACCCGAAGTACCCAATGTCCCGCTGAACGCGGATTGTTCAGCCATTCTCTTAAATACTATTCCTGAAAAACTAGGGGACACCGGACGATTTACCCTTCCTTGTTCTATCTACCAATCTGGTACTATCTATTCTCTCGCTGACCTTGGTGCCAGCATCAATCTCATGCCCTACTCACTGTTTCAAAGACTCGAAATTTGAAACCTTAACCCTACCAAAATGAGCATCCAGCTAGTTGACCAATCCACTAGATATCCTAAGGGAATAGCTGAGAACGTAATGGTTAAGGTTGACAAATTCCTCTTTCCGACCGACTTTGTGGTTATGAACTATAAAGAAGACATGAAAACCCCTATCATCTTAGGAAGACCTTTCATGAATACAGCCAAAGCGATCATTGACGTTTATTCACGGATAATCACCTTGAGAGCCTGTGGAGAAGAGGTCACTTTCAAGATCGACGAGTCTGTATGTCCTTCTGATGGGAACGCCGAAGTAAATACCATCTCCACTAGGAAAGTCACATTCTATTCCGAGAATGAAGAGAAGAAGATAGAAGTAGAAGACAAGAAGAATAACCACTCCAAACCAACCCAATCTTCACTCCCACCTTATTTTGATCTTTTAATGACTGAAAAGGATTCGTTCTTGAAGAACTTTCTGAACCAATTATTCTTAAAACTCCCGACCAGAGTGATGAGGAGGTGGATGAAGAAATTGAAATGGAGAGCCCGGAGAAGAAGAAAGAGATGGAGGATTCTAGCATCAAAGTAGTTGTTAATGTTGCTACCACATTGGAGACATCAATGGACATCGTCCCACCTCCATCCTTAGAGTACAACATTACGACCAACCTGAAGTCACATGGAAGAAATACGGGTTTTGCGTCAGGGCTACCCTACAAACCATCACTCAGATACATAATGACATACACATCATGGAGTAATGAGGACCCCTTTGACCAACCCGCACAAATCAAGGAGGTAGAAGAAACTGATAGCTTTGTTATACCTCAAGTTAAACAAAGCATTCACTTCAAACCACCTTCTCTTCTCATTGGACATACCTTATTCTATGTCTGCTTCAATCTCATCAGTATGTTCCAATATTACCTCATGTATCTACTGATGGATGCAAGAGAGCCGCCTAGATTTCCTGAGAAATAAGGCTAGAGTCAGGCTCATGACTCGAACAAAAACAAGCGCTTCTCGGGAGGCAACCCGTGTGTTTATTTTTTATAGCTTTAGTAGTAGTAGTTAGATTAGAATAATTAGGTTATTTGAATAAGTGAGAAAGTGAACTTAAAATGAGATTTTCAAAGTTTCTTACTTGTCATGAACTTAATTGCAATATTTACATCATTTTCAAAAGTCTTAAAATTAAAGGTAGTCAACACTTTAAGTGTAGGATTAAGCTTTTTAGTCATACCCTGATTTGTTGAATTTTCAAAAACCTAATTTTGAAACCCTCAAGTTTCCAAATAACTTTTTCATCAAAATGCAAATCAGTGAGTCTATGGCCTAAAGCTTAATCACCTGTCTAGGATTAATGCTTTCTATCTTTACAAGTAATAGACAGTTATTGATGCCTGTGGTGGAGACTCTTTGAATAATGATGAAATGACAAGGAAACCCGTTGATTATTTCATTGCAAGTTTTTTGGTGGATGTTGTATGGAGGATAAGAATGCCCTATTGAGCTCGAGTACACTTCAAGAAGACCGATTCGAATCCAACAGAAGATGGTTCCAACTCCGTCTACCTTCAGATCCTCAGCTCACCACCGCACCTAAGGGGAGTAATTCGTTACTTTCTCTTCTTTTACTTATTTTACTTCGTTATATCCTTAAACTATACCCTATCCTAAGCTTATCACTAAGTGTGGGATTCCAACCCAATATTGAGCTTAGATACATTTTCTGACATGTTCAAACTCTAAGTGTGGGATTTTAGATCTCTAAAATCTAAGAATGAACATTAGGGACAATGTTCCTCTAAGTGTGGGATAGTGGTTTAGTACACCGTAATTAGCTATGGGATGCTCGAAAAATGTTCTTAACTTAAAAATATTACTAAGATTTTCGAGTATACCTACTATTTAGATTCTTTGTCCTCAACGTAAATTTTTCAAAAATTTTGACTAAATGACACTTTCTGAAAAAGTACTTTCGAAAATTAAGCGTGTTTGTTCTAAAATTAAGACAAATGAGGACATAAATCTTCTTAAGAATGAACCGATTCTCTAAAAGAGCATTGCATGACTAGGCATTATCAACCCAATATAATTGTTGTGAGGCACCCCAAAAATGGCCCAATAAGCATTCATCTTTAATGCTTCACTATCTTTTCCGTTGAGAGTGTCGATGTTAGCATTTAGAGTTAGAACTTGACCTTGACATACATTTCGAGGCCAATGGTTAGTAAGCGCCATACGTGGTGTAGGTACGATACTCCTTCCGAAATCATTATGAATAGAGAAGACAAAAACTATCCGTTTTCGTTTCCACTCCACGTATTTAAACCGACCAACTCACCCTAAAGAGTTGATGAATCAGAAAATACTCACCCCAAATTCACTATCAAATACGTTACCCTTTCCACCCACTTTCCTTTCTCATTTCCAAAATCTAGAAATTCAAAGAGATAGATCGACCAAGTTTACTTCAAACACTTGTTGAAAAATTTTGAAATTCCAGACTATTTTTGATAGGTCAAAAAGACCTATTTCTGGTGAAATACCTTTCTCTCTGGGCACAAGAAGAAATAGACAGAGTTATGAAGATGGGATATCAAAAAATAAAATAAAATAAAAAATAAAATTGTTGAGCAAAGTCTCAAAAATAAAGAAGAGAAAAGTCTTCAAATAAAAGCATAGATCCCCCAAGAAAATGAAGATTGTGACCCAGGAGGATTGCAGAAAAGAAGCAAAGTCTTCGCTGAAAATCAGCACCCTCTAAAAGGAACTCTTCAACAAAAATAGTGTATCATCTTTCCTAGAAAAAGTATATCATCATAAAACCGAAATCTATCGAATCTCTCTAAATTTTAATGATTCGAAAATCACCCTTTTCGCCCTATCAAACCTTCACTTTTCTCCCAAAACCAACCTTTAAACCCGCTATTCCTCTTGAAATAATGATTAGGGAGAAGATCAGTGCCGTCCTTATCTAACCGGTGGAGATTTGATTCTTGGTCAAGCCTATGACAATACTTGCAACATGACTGGCTATGAGCGAATTTATTTCATAGATTGATAGGGAACCCCAAATACTTGAGTGATTTGAGTGACCCGTGTAAGGAAGCTAAAGTCATGTAACCTCCTCTCATGCTTCCTGAGATAGTTTCTACCCCTTTTAGAAGATAGTTTATCTGATCTTACTCTTATAATAAATAACAAGCCACTTGAATAATAGAACAGAAATCTCAGAAGCATCCTTGAACTCAAAATAAAAGAGAGGTTTGCTTGAGGACAAGCATAGTCTAACTGTGGGATATTTGATATCGGCCAAAAAGTCACGTTTTTACCCTCGATATTGAGCCCTAAAACCATAAAGTTCCAAACTTTATCGCCAAAATAATCACTTTGTTGATTAATTTGGTAGATTTAGTCATTACAAAGGCTATTTTTCAAGAATCACTAAAAACGGATGAGAAACGAGGAAAAACGAGCAAAACCGGCTAAGACGATTAACTCGCGTTTAAATAACTTATTTTATAATTTTTGGAAAAGTTTAATTACTTAATCTCATGTTGTAGGATATTCAATTACGAACGCGTGGGCGCAAGAATCATCAAAAATGGAGCTAAAACGAAGATTCTAGAGCGAAAACAGTGAAAGACAAGAAATCAAGTTACGATCCAGTAAATCAAGGCTGACCAGCACCAAATACAGCCTGCCATATAGGCTACCATACAGCCTGCCAGTATGGGGTATGGCCTGCCAGTACCCCTTGCCAGTACCCCTTGCCAGGCGTTTTTCAGAAAAAACGGCCTGCCAGTACCCCTTGCCAAACGGCCTGCCAGGCGTTTTTCGAAAAAAAACCCCCTGCCAGTACCCCTTGCCAGACGTTTTTTGGCCAAAAATTATAATTTTGCCCTCAAGAATTGCTTATAAAAGGAGGGCTTTGGTGCGTTGAAACAGTACCTTTATTTATGAACGAATTTGAGTTGTTTTGTTACACGAATTGATTTATTGTATATATGGTATTTTAATGATTTTAGGTTGATTTCACACATATAGGAAACTAGTCCTATCCGCGTAGTTTAGTTTGTTGGTAAATCCGGTTCGTTCCACAGGGAGACAGTTGTTTAAATTAATTTTTTTTAATAGTCTTTGAAGTTAAACTTATTTAAAGGGGGTTTTGGATAAGGAATTTATAATACTACATAATAATATAACTTAATCCTAATTTAATTGAACTACTTATTAATTTATACGAATACATTATTTATAATTAATAACTTAAAAGTGAATTAATTGAAATTATACTAATTAGTTTTTTTACTAAATGATAATTAATAAAATAATAACTTTTAATAAAACTAATTGATTAGAATTTTGTTTTGAGCAATTATAATATAAATTTATTTAAATTAACTAAATAACATGTTTTAATTAAATTAATATAAATTAATAGGAATTATAATAATTAACTAATTATAAACTAATTACTAATTATAAACTAATTACTAATTATAAATTATTATCTTAAATACTAATTATAAATTAATAACTTAATTATAATAATAAAGTATTTAAAACCCTAGATTTTAACCTAATTGCTACAGTACTCGTATTTAAACTTACGCGTTTCGCGTAATGATATACGCGTTCCGCGTATGTATTAAGACGTACGCGTATCGTATAGAATTATACGCGATTCGCGTATGATATAATCAATGTGACAAAACAGTAATGTTTAAACTGAATTATAATGTTGTATAAATTTTTTTTTGTTTTGCTGAATAAATATATGTAAATAATAATAATAATAATAATTAGCAATATATAAATAGGAGTGTTTACTTAAATGTGTCACCTCTAGATTCATAGATTGTTTTAAGTTTAAGCTCGTATTAAAATGTTTAGTATAAAACTTATATTTTCCTTTCGAATAAATATAAAGTTTTGGCTAACTAAATTAAATCTAATTTTCATTGGATTATATTTAGATAGTTACTAGTCCTTAAGTATTTAAATTGAGACCCAACCCAGTTTTAACCTTCGCCAAAACCCAAATCTTAACGGTTTCCCTTTTTACAATTTCACTATTATATGACTAGTGATATTACCCAAACCACCGAACTTTACTTTTAATTTAGTGTTAGTAAATTAGTTATAAGTTCGTCTAGATCACTTTTAATGTTGAAGCTTAATTTATATAAAAAAAAATAACTTTCGTTATTTTAATCTAACAAATTAAGTGACAGGGGTTAAATATCCAAATACATAATAATGGTTCTTTTAATTAGGCTCAATGTTAAAAATACTAAAGTTACATTTTAATTTTTACAAATGATAACAATTCATTTCACTAGGGGCTCTACATCTAAACAAACACTAGGAAAATTAGCTACTCATTATACTAGGGAAAACGTAAAAATTTAAATATACAAACATAATAATAACGATAAAAATTGATAACGATAATTTTAATAAGATATACTTACGAAAGTCTTCACTCTCATTTACTTTAAACGGTAGAAAATTACAATAACAATACCCCTTTAGCGCGTACAATAATGCCCTTAATCACGAGCAATACACCCTTAAAACTATCCTAAATATTGAATCTTGAAAGTTAATACAGAGTACTTGATAAAATCAAAAGATTAATAAGTTGAAGTAATATTTCTCTTATTTTCTGCTGCGTGCTTCTAAAACTGTATATGTGTATTTGTGTTGTGTTGTAAATTGTGTACCCTCTCAAAATATGTATACCTCTGTATATATCCCCCATCCTTCACAATATATCCTGTATTTTATTTGAAGAGTAGTAGATATACTTGAGTATACACCACTTATAATTCTGTACAGCTGAAAAGTTGATGAAGTTGTAATATTAAACTGAAAAAGCGACCGTCCCATTTGCATTTGGAATCTGGATCTGGACAGGATATTACGCATTTCGCGTAGACACTCACGCGATACGCGTAGGGCAAAAATACTACGCGTTTCGTGTGGAAAACCACACGATCCGCGTAAGTGTACCCGATAGTTTTCTTATTTTTATTTTTTCGTTTTGTTTTCTGTTGATCATGTGTTTACGTATATCGACTTGGAACTTTTCATTTGAACTCTTCTCTTCGATCATCTTGAACTTGCATTCGGGTAAACATTATCTTGATACATATTTGGTTTAAATCCGTCGTTTTATCGTTGTTTTATCAAACTTCAAGCTCGTGTTTACTTTTGTCATTTTTCTCGTGAATTATACATTTGAATGTCTTCGTTTTGGTAAAAGCTGATGAAATATAAATGATATTGCGTCGAAATATATGTATGTTTAAAGCAATATCAAAATACCCCACACTTGAATGTTGCTTGTCCTCAAGCAATTACATCTTCTAAATAGAATCGGAACATTACATATTTTACCATATCGAACATTAAATCACACAACACACACTACACGAAATGAAACACACGCTATATGGAATAAGTTGGAAACACTACACAATTTTTATTGGATCACAGCACACCACACGAAATGAAATTCTGACAACAGAAACAAAGTAGAAATCTCGTGATTAAGGTTTAAAAATTTGGATCCTTAGGGAAAATTGGACCTTATGAAAACGTTTTAAGATTTTATAAAATGGCATGCTAGTTTTTACACTAGACACGTTTTCCGGTTTTAACCTCAAATTCCGGTCGAGGGTAACTGAAAACCGTATTCTCAGTCGACGATTAGCAAGCTATCCGCCCCCATAATTGAAGTATCATGGAACTTGAAACCGAATGTCCTAAAAATGGTTTTACACAATATAATTCATAAAATAGCATAAGTTTTAGAATAAAATTATATCGTGTCCAAATATCATCGGTGAACCATGAGTTTGCACACCTCAATTTGTTATGGCATATGTATGTTGACCGCGGTCAAACATAGATGCGGTTGATCTTTACGGAGATCATCCATCTGGGGATTAGATTCATTAGTCTTAAAAGCTAATTTGCAATGTGCCCCCCATTGTACGAGACAGATCCATCTCATGGTTAGGATAAGTCTGACCACCAAAAACCCTGTTTGATGCTGAGGTGAGGTGGATTTCCAGCCGATGATAGAGATGACTTTTCAATATTTTTCGTCAACCTACAGCTGTTCTGGACTACATCTTCTAACATAAGTTAGCAAGTGTGTCATTTTGGAAGACTTTACTTCCTTAATGAGATAGTCAGGTTTATACATTCCAAAGCAATGATATCTGCAATAAACTTCATAGAAACATGTGATAAATGGTTCTAAACATATTGGTTTATAAATTCTTTTATACTTGGTTTTCTTTTAAATATTTTAATCAAATAAACTTATGTATTTTTAATGTATGGAGACAATAATTTCGTTTTTTTTTCACCTAATCTTTAATTGCTCGTAATTACCTTAAAAATTGACTAGATATATTTGTTTAAAAATTTTCAAAATTTTTCATAAAAACCACTAGATTATAAGTTCTCGAGAATTTATATACTCCCACCCCACACTTAAGATTATGTAATGCCCTCATTACATAAAATTAGATTAAATGTATAAATTTGAGAGGACAAAAAGTGTAAAGTATTTAGAACTTCCTTTGTTAAGCAATTGGAGATTGTAAAATGCTTAATTTATGAACATATCCAATCCTTTTTATCACAATAATGCTTTCGTGTTTCGCTATGTCGAATCTTATCATCGTAAGTACCTGTCAACAAATATGTCAAACACAAACGAGATGGGGTTGTACTTAGTAGTACAAAAATTTTACCCCACACTAAAAGTTTTTGTAAATATAAAATATATAAAAGTAAAACTAAATTAACACACCATAAAAATTATTTTACACAAAACAAATACAAAATAAAAAGTTCTAAAACTAAAAAGAAACTAGAAAAATGACCACGCAGGGCCTCCCTGATCTTCCTGTTCCCGCTGCTGTTGCTGCCGTTGTTCATTTAGGCGTTGTTCCTCGTAAAAACGCCTATAGGCTTCCTGACTTGCGGCTAGGGCAGCGTTGGGGTCATAAGGTGGAGGTAGAGGGTCACCGTGTGCTTGCCATTGGGGGTATGAAGGAAAGGCTGAGGGTGTGTAAGCCTGTGGGTTAGCTGCGTATAAATATGCGTGATGATGCGCCCACTCTAACTGTGCTCCCTGGCCCCTCTGATCGTAGCGGATGTTTTCTAGAATATTATTCTGATCTAATTGGGTTACTCTTACATCCCCTAACTGTTGAGATAAACTAGTGTATTGGTTTTCTGATCTCTGTCCCCATGTTTCATATGAGTTTCTTACGTCTAAACTCAATGAATCAAACGAATTTTGTAGCATGTCGAAATCAGAAATACCTGCACTAGACGAACTAGCCTGATCTAGCTATCTGCGTCTCCTCCTAGTTTCCCTCGCGGGTTCCTCTTCCTCCTCCATAGGAGCGGAAGCAACGACTTCTTGTCGTCTTAAACTAATTACCCTGCCCCTCACGTGTATAGCATTTGCCGTCCTATACACATCCAATCCTAAAGTTTTAACAGCTTGATCTACCGGTTGGATTGGAGGTTCTGATTCACTTGGGTCGAGTTCGAACCAATTTCGTAGACACGTGATGTAGTGACCCCCCGACATGTCACTTGTCCCTCTAGCCCCTTTACCAACATGGGCCAAAAAGTAAGCAACTCCATAGGGTATACTAATAAATGTATCCCTATCTCTGATCGCATCTAAGTACCAAAGGTCAATATAATTAATTTTATCTGTATTAGTAAATGACCTTTGGTTTATTGTGTTCGCTATAAACTTATGAATTATTCTAAAGCGAACATCAGTGATCTTTAGGTATGATTCTTGGCCTGGCTCATATGTATTTCTATTAGTGAAAGATTGCCAGACTCTCGAAGAATTATAATTTCCTGTATATCTAGCTCCTGTAAAAATATATTCCCTAAAACCAGGAGCCAACATCTCCTCAACGGTGTAAATCCCTAATGCGTCAGTCACATTGCTTAGGGACATACTTCTATCTACCCCACCCAGTCGAAATTGTAGAAAATTAGGGTCATTGATAGTTTCTGGGTGTAAACTCATTCTAACGGTAGAATAGAACTCTAAACACCATTCTCTATATACAGGGCTATTTAAATTAAACAACCTCTCAAAATCATTAAAAAACAAAGTCATTCCAAATTCGTTTGTAAAACTTTGGTTTAAAATTCCCCTTATTTGTTCATCTAAGTTCACTGGGTGTCCTAAAGGAGCCCAATCTACAACGTATACTGGAGAGATGTTTCTATTGACCAGAGAAAGTAAGTCCTTAACCTTTTGTAATCGGTTAGGTACATCATAAGGAAATCTCAGGTTCGGGTGCAGATTCTGAAGTTGTTATTCCATTTCCGGTGTTACTTGTTCTTCCCCTTTCTGTTGGTTAACAGCTCTCATTCTAAATAATCCCTGCATAACATTTTAAAACAAGAGAATCGTCCCAATTGGGTATGTTAATGTTAGCAAAGAATTCATCCTTGACATACAAGCTTGTTTCAACACCGTAGAAATCAATATTTCAACAACAGTTTACTTCTAAAAATTAAAACAAACAACAATAAAACAAAAATTCATAATCATAAATCAAGTTTCAAAAACAAAGTTTAATTCACAAGTGGAAACACGCAATGAGCTAAGCATATATAATCCAATTCAATCACATTGCGTATATTCCAGCTCCTAATCATCATTATAATCCATACTTGATTCATGACAATTACAAAAAATTATCAAATTTAGATGAAAATTAAAATTAGAAAATCGAACAATCAAACTTATGTTCAAAGCTTCTACTACTATCAAAACATCTAAAAACATCTAAAAATATCCAAAATAATCACAATTCAATAGCAATTCCTCAATTTCCCCAATTTACATAAACCCTAACTTTTCAATAATCAATTAAACATCAAATTCTTATGCTAATCGGGTTTAACATCACACTAACAACATAGATATAGCATTAATCAAGCAAAATTCAACAATATCATGCATTAATTTAGATTAAAGCCATAAAAATAATAAATGAAAAAGTTGAAAAACAAGTGGTAAAAACGGGTTTAGGACCCTTACCAATCTCGGCATGTTGAACGGTAGATGAATTGGAGGAGATTGATAATGTTAATTTAGTGTTTGGGTGTGATTTTAGGGGTTTTTGTGTCTTCCTCTCGTCCACAGCAAAAAAAATAAAAATAAAAAAATTAAGTGTGAAGAGGAAGCTGCTGGTCGACCTGATATCTATCTGATTTTGACCTTACGCATTTCGCGTAGGGCTACGAGTTTCGCGTGGTTTATGATTGTACGCGTTTCGCGTGTTTTACCACACGGTACGCGTAACTGTTCTGTCCCTTTTTTTTCTTTCAACTTTATAATTAATCAAACTTTGAAAATTTCTTTTATAATTTTATATTTGTTGCTACGGAAATTTCGGTTGTTATACCTAGTCTTTATCCATTTATAAATTTTAAAATTCAATTTATAAAATTTAATAATTTAAAAGTTAAATTTTTTAATATTTTACGAAAATAAAAATAAAACAAAAACATTCTATTTATTTATATATATATATATATATATATATATATATATATATATATATATATATATATATATATATATATATATATATATATATATATTTTCAAATGTATAAGTACTTAAATTTCAAAATATCAATTTTAAATTTATATTTGATGTAACGGAAATTTCGGTTGGTATACCTAGTCTTTATCCGTTTATAAATTTTTAATTTCAATTTATAATTTAATACTTTAAAAGTTAAAGTTTTAATATTTTTCAAAAACAACTTAAAAAAAAACACTCTATTTTTTTCTTTTTAAATTTTAAAATTAAAAGAAAATTAATATTTAAAATTAAAAACAAGTACATGAAAAATAAAAATTAAATGAATTTAAAATACACTCTATTTTTTTTAATTTTTAAATATTAATATATACTTTCAAACCAACTAATTTTCAAACTTAAAACTTTGTTTCCTATCAACTAGGTAGAGACAATCTCGGTTGTTACACCTATCATTACCCACGACAAAAGTTTACAAGTTATATACCTTTATGGTTATTGATAAAAAAATATATTTTTAGTAATTTTAATTTTTCTTCTGTTTTTGGTGGTTTACCATTTAAAAGATATATTATGAATCCAACAATTAATTTCGTGCAATTTGAAGAACGACAATCCAGTTGTTACACTTAACATTATCGTTTTCAATGAAAACAGGTTAAACTCAAGGTTTATCAATTTTAAATGGTAGACCCTTTTTAATAAAAACACAACAAACAAATACAAACTAAACACACCAAAACATAAACACACAAAAATTCAAAAACACAAAAATGCACAAAAACACAATTGGCGAAAAAAAGAATTAGATTGTGAAACCACGTCGACTTGCCTCATAGTGGAGTCGCACCATTTCGCCCCCCGTGGCTTCGTAGGCGTAACTTCGTTGGTTTAAGAGGTTTTCCTTTGAACATTTAAAAGGCTCTTCTCGGCATAAGGTTACGTACTCGTAATTAGAGTCCGTCTGGTTCTTTGGGCAATTTCCGTAATGAGCTGGTTTTCCACATTTTACACACTTGCCCAAATTACGCGCTCGACGTTTCTTAGCTGATTTTGATTTTCCTTTAGCATAATTTTTCTCGTTAAGTTCTTGCCTTATTTCTTTACTCGCCTGATCGCATTTATTCTTTATATCTAATACCACGTCCCTCGGTAAATTTTTATCGCACATCAAAAGGAAATGGTTGTAGAAATATTGATTGCGCATTTTGAAAATATACAATAAATAAAAATGAAAAGAGAAAAAAAAAAGGTAGAATGGAGGGAGAAGACTAGTTCTTTAGTGTCTACTAGGGAAAGACCAAACAAACCCCACTCTTAAAGATGAAAATAAAATTCGAGAATGGAGTTGAAAAACCTTAAAGTTACCCTGAATTTACTTGTCCTTAGGGTAGAAGGTGATCTCGTCTCTTTCCGTAGTATTGATTCCTTCAAAGTATAATTTTAGTCGATGACCGTTCACTTTGAAAGTTCCACCGTCTTTGCTATATAATTCTGCATATCCAGATGGAAAAACTTGTTTTATTATATATGGCCCAGTCCATCGGGATCTAAGTTTCCCAGGTGAAAACTTAAAACGTGATTGGAATACTAATACTTTATCTCCTTGTTCAAATTCTTTCTTTTCTTTTAACCGTGCATCGTGCCATCTTTTAGTTTTCTCCTTGTATGTTTTAGAGTTTTCATACGCTTGTAGTCTTAATTCATCTAATTCATTCAGTTGTAAGAATCGGTTTTCTCCGGCTTTCACAAGGTCGGTATTACATTCTCTCAGAGCCCAGTATGCCTTGTGTTCAACTTCGACAGGTAGATGACATGCCTTACCGTAAATTAATCGGAAAGGTGTAGTACCGATGGGCGTTTTAAATGCAGTTCTAAATGCCTAAAGCGCATCATCTAGCTTTCGATGCCAGATTTTTGGATTATTTTTAACCGTTCTTTCTAAAATTCGTTTAAGACATCTGTTTGTGTTTTCAACTTGGCCACTCGTTTGAGGGTGGTAAGAAGTTGAAAAACGATGATTAACTCCGTACTTTTTTAGCACTTTCTCGAGTAGTTGATTTGTAAAATGAGTTCCACGATCACTGATTAATGCTTTTGGAATCCCAAAACGCGAGAAAAGATTTTTAAGAAAGCTGACAACAACACGAGCATCGCTAAAGGGTAGGGCTTTTGCTTCAGCCCATTTAGAAATGTAATCGACTGCAACAAGAATGTATTTGCATTTGTTAGAAGCGGGGAATGGACCCATGAAGTCAATACCCCAAATGTCGAATACTTCGCATACTAGGATGCTTTGTTGTGGCATTTCGTCTCTCTTGGAGATATTTTCAGATCTTTGACAAGAATCACAAGTTTTTACCATATTGTATGCATCTTTAAAAATTGTAGGCCAGTAAAAACCTGAGTCATAAACCTTTTTGGCTGTATAGCTTGGTCCGAAATGTCCACCAGCCAGTCCTTCATGACAGTGCTCTAGAATTTGTTGCGCTTCTTTGCCGTATACACATCGACGAATAAATTGGTCAGCCCCTATACGAAAGAGGTTAGAGCTTTTCCAGAAGTAAAACTTCAGATCAGCAAAGAATTTCTTCTTTTGCTGATAAGTTTGATTTTTAACAAGAATTCCCGCGGCTAGATAATTAGCATAGCCCGCAAACCATGGAATTTCTTCTTCTGTTTCAATTCTCATAAGGAACTCGTCCGGAAAAGTATCGTGAATAACAGATTCGTCGAGTGTTTCTAAGTTAGGATTTTCAAGACGGGATAAGTGATCCGCAGCGAGATTTTCAGCACCTTTTTTATCCTTAATTTCAATGTCGAATTCTTGTAGGAGAAGAATCCAACGATTTAGTCTAGGTTTAGCATCTTGCTTTTTGAATAAGTACTTTAGGGCTGAATGATCGGTATAAACAATTGTTTTAAATAACACTAAGTAAGATCTAAACTTATCGAAAGAAAAAACTACTGTAAGGAGCTCCTTCTCAGTAGTTGTGTAATTCAACTGAGCTCCTGTAAGTGTTTTACTTGCGTAGTAAATTGGTTGAAATTTGTTATCTTGACGTTGACCTAAAACAGCTCCCATCGCAAAATCACTAGCATCACACATTAGCTCGAAAGGTTTGGACCAGTCGGGTGATACCATAATGGGTGCATTCGTAAGTTTATTTTTTAGAATGGAGAAAGCTTGTAAGCATTTGTCATTGAAATCGAATGTACTGTCTTTCTCGAGAAGTTTAGTCATGGGTCTAGCGATTTTGGAAAAATCCTTTATGAATCGTCGATAGAATCCCACATGACCTAAGAAACTTCGAATTCCTTTAACGTTAGTTGGAGGAGGAAGCTTTGAGATTACATCGATCTTAGCTTTGTCTACTTCCATTCCATCTCGAGAAATCTTGTGTCCTAAAACAATGCCTTCCTTCACCATGAAGTGGCATTTTTCCCAATTTAAAACAAGATTTGATTCCTCACAACGAATTAACATTCACTCAAGGTTTGAAAGGCATGAATCGAAGGAGTCTCCAAAAACAGAGAAATCGTCCATAAAGACTTCCATACTTCCTTCTATCATGTCATGAAATATTGCCATCATACACATTTGAAAGGTGCCTGGTGCGTTGCATAATCCGAACGGCATTCTTCGGTATGCGAATGTACCAAATGGACAAGTAAAAGTTGTCTTGTCTTGGTCTTTTGGATCAATGGGAATTTGAAAATAACCTGAGAATCCATCAAGGAAACAATAGTATTCTTTCCCCGCTAAACGTTCTAGTATTTGGTCAATATAAGGAAGTGGGAAATGATCTTTCCTTGTGGCATCGTTTAAACGACGGTAGTCTATACAGACTCTCCAACCAGTGACTGTTCTTGTAGGAACAGGTTCATTATCATCATTAAGAACAACAGTTGTACCCCCTTTCTTGGGTACCACTTGAACATGACTAACCCATAGGCTATCGGATATAGGGTATATTAACCCGGCATCAAGTAACTTGATAACCTCCTTTTTGACAACTTCTTTCATGTTAGGGTTTAACCTTCGTTGTCTTTGTACCACGGTTTAAAATCTTCTTCCATTAGAATCTTATGAGTACAATAAGCGGGGTTAATCCCTGGAATATCGATTATTTTCCAAGCAATTGCTTTCTTATGAGTTTTTAGAACGGACATTAACCTACTCTTTTCGTCATTGGAAAGTTTTGATGAAATTATAACAGGTAATTGTGATGTACCTTGGAGATAAGCATACTCCAAAATGTGCCGGGAGTTCTTTAAGCTCCAAGGTTGGTGGTTCTTCCAAGGAAGATTTTATTCGGAACCTGTTACCATCGGTAATTTCTTCAAAGGGTTCATCTTCCTTGGAAATTTCTTCCTCACAGCAATCTTCATCGATGACTACTTTCAACAATTCGTCAAGTTCAAGTTCTACATCGAATTCATCACCTTCACTCATTGGGGTGAAGTTCGAGGTGTCTATATTTAGTAATTCTTGCAATTCTTTTTCAACACAACAATCAACAATGTCTAACTTATAACATTCGTCATCGGAGGAGATAGGTTGTTTCATAGCTTTGTCTATGTTTAAGGTAACTCTATCTTCCCCTATACCTAGACTAAGCTTTT
Source organism: Rutidosis leptorrhynchoides (assembly GCF_046630445.1). Lineage (NCBI taxonomy): Eukaryota > Viridiplantae > Streptophyta > Magnoliopsida > Asterales > Asteraceae > Rutidosis > Rutidosis leptorrhynchoides. Next base: position 672,495,928 of record NC_092334.1, read on the forward strand.
TATCTTTAACACGCATAATCGCGTCAGCGGTATTTAGAAATGGTCGCCCTAGAATTAGGGGAACCTTGCTATCTTCTTCCATTTCAAGGACAACGAAGTCGGCAGGAAAGATTAAATGATTGACTTTAACTAGTAGGTTTTAGGCAATACCAATAGGATAGTTAAAAGTTCTATCTGCTAGGTGTATACACATCCTAGTTGGTTTTAGATCACCTAGGTTTAGTTTTAAGTATAAGGAGTGTGGCATAAGATTGATACTTGCGCCTAAGTCAGCTAATGCATCGTACATTACTGAATCTCCCATCAGACAAGGAATAATGAAACTACCAGGATCTCCGAGTTTCGGTGGCATCTTTTGCTTTTGCAAAATTGCTGAGCATTCCTCATTGAGGAATGTGGTTGAAACCTCTTCATATTTACCTTTGTCGGCTATGAGATCCTTGATAAACCTTCCATAATTTGGCATACCCCTAAGAACTTCCGCGAGTGGCATGTTAATGCTAATTTGCTTGATCATATCTGCAAATTTTTGATATTGGCTCGCGAGTTTGTTTTTCTTTAATGCCTTCGGGTATGGAATAGTTGCCTTGTGCACCTTTACAGGTGTTTCTTCACTTTTCTTTGATATGATCTCAGGTGGATCATCTTTTTCTTATTCTTTCTCAACATGTTCATCTATATCAACAGGTTCTTGTAAACTAGAAGAAGATAAAGGAACTTCTGAGGTCTTACTTGTTGTTGGGATTCACTTGAGTATTTGAGGGGAGAGCGCCTGGTGGCCTCTCTGATAGTAACTGTGAGATCCTTCCAACATCTCTTTCTAAATTCTGAATCATAGCTTGTGGATTTCGAATTTGTTGAGTTTGAATTTCCGCAGTTTGTTCGTGCTTAACCATAAAATCTCTTAAGAGATCTTCTAAACCGGATTTCTTCTCGGGTTGTGGTTGTATAAGTGCTTGTGGTTGTGGTTGATTGTGTTGGAAATTATTTTGATAAATTCTTTGAGGTTGATTTCGGTTGTTTATGTTATTGTAACCTGGTGGTGCATTTCTTTGGTTTTGATTTTGATTTTGATTTTGGAAATTCCGGTTATTTTGGTAAACCGGATTTCCTCCTTGATAGTTATTATTATTTAAACCTGAAGGTCCTTCTGTTTGATAGTTGTTAATTGGAGGATATTTTCAGTTATTTGCTTCTATCGCTGGAAAATCGTTGAAATTCATTTCACCTTTTCGCAAGTAACCTAGGAAATTTGCTTGCTCTTCCATCGTTGTTTTATCACAATCTCTAGTAAGATGAGGGCCTTAGCACATTTCACATCCTACCCTGATAGCATGCATTTCCTTGGTTACTTTCTAAATTTGTCTTGCTTGATTTGCCATTTGAACTTTTAAAGAAGCAATTTCATCATTGCTTTCGATATTAGCAACGGTTGATGATCTAAAGAATTCTATCTCTTGATGCCAATTATGGGAATGTGCTGCTATATCGGCAATGATTGTGTGAGCGTCTTCTGGTGTTTTCTTCATTATCGAACCTCCAGCTGCAACATCTATATATTTTCTAGTAGCAACATTTACTCCTTTATAGAATATTTGGACTTTTTGGAATGTATTCAACCCGTGTTGAGGACATACCCTAAGCATTTTGTTGAATCGGCTCCAAGCTTCATAAAGGGTCTCGTTAAACTTTTGCTTGAAATGATTTATATCACTTTGCAATTTTGCTGCTTTTGAAGAAGGGAAGAAATCTGACAAGAATTTGTCCATCATGTCATTCCAGTTTTCGATATAACCTTCTGGTAATGAGTCTAGCCAATCTCTTGCATCGTCCTTTAAGGACCATGGAAAGATTTTTAAACATCCGACTTCATCGGAGACATCCTTAATTTTGAATAGTTTGCAAATGCTTACAAACTTACGAAGATGCTCGTTAGCATCCTCATTTGGAGCTCCACCGAATTGGCATGTATTAGTCACCATGTGAAGGAATTGACCTTTTATTTCAAAGCCATCAGTCATCGTAGGTTGGATGATTGCGTGGCCTTGACCTGTTCTTGTCGCCTTCATTAATGCTTCCATCGTTTGATTTGTAACAGCCATCTCTTCTTCTTTTTTAATAACTGGCTCTATGATTGGTTGAATATCTGGTTCAGAGTTAGAATCCAATGAAAGTGATTCTAAATCCTTGGCGAGAGACTCTACTTCTTGAGCTCTTAAACGTTCGTGAAATTCTCTTTCGGGTTCAGGATATGGAGGAGTTAATTCAGTGTTGGAGGAACGTAAATTCATGCATTAATTTCTATCATAACACTAAAACCTTTTCTAGGAATGAATTCCTATAAAAGGATCGAATTACCTAAAGTCTATTACAATCTTTTAAACAAAACCGCTCCCTGGCAGCGGCGCCAAAAAGTTGGTGCGTTGAAACAGTACCTTTATTTATGAACGGATTTGAGTTGTTTTGTTACACGTATTGATTTATTGTATATATGGTATTTTAATGATTTTAGGTTGATTTCACACATATAGGCAACTAGTCCTATCCGCGTAGTTTAGTTTGTTGGTAAATCCGGTTCGTTCCACAGGGAGACAGTTGTTTAAATTAATTTTTTTTAATAGTCTTTGAAGTTAAACTTATTTAAAGGGGGTTTTGGATTAGGAATTTATAATACTACATAATAATATAACTTAATCCTAATTTAATTGAACTACTTATTAATTTATACGAATACATTATTTATAATTAATAACTTAAAAGTGAATTAATTGAAATTATACTAATTAGTTTATTACTAAATGATAATTAATAAAATAATAACTTTTAATAAAACTAATTGATTAGAATTTTGTTTTGAGCAATTATAATATAAATTTATTTAAATTAACTAAATAACATGTTTTAATATTAATATAAATTAATAGGAATTATAATAATTAACTAATTATAAACTAATTACTAATTATAAACTAATTACTAATTATAAATTATTATCTTAAATACTAATTATAAATTAATAACTTAATTATAATAATAAAGTATTTAAAACCCTAGATTTTAACCTAATTGCTACAGTACTCGTATTTAAACTTACGCATTTCGTGTAATGATATACGCGTTCCGCGTATGTATTAAGACGTACGCGTATCGTATAGAATTATACGCGATTCGCGTATGATATAATCAATGTGACAAAACAGTAATGTTTAAACTGAATTATAATGTTGTATAAATTTTTTTTTTGTTTTGCTGAATAAATATACGTAAATAATAATAATAATAATAATTAGCAATATATAAATAGGAGTGTTTACTTAAATGTGTCACCTCTAGATTCATGGATTGCTTTAAGTTTAAGCTCGTATTAAAATGTTTAGTATAAAACTTATATTTTCCTTTCGAATAAATATAAAGTTTTGGCTAACTAAATTAAATCTAATTTTCATTAGATTATATTAAGATAGTTACTAGTCCTTAAGTATTTAAATTGAGACCCAACCCAGTTTTAACCTTCGCCAAAACCCAAATCATAACGGTTTCCCTTTTTACAATTTCACTATTATATGACTAGTGATATTACCCAAACCACCGAACTTTACTTTTAATTTAGTGTTAGTAAATTAGTTATAAGTTCGTCTAGATCACTTTTAATGTTGAAGCTTAATTTATATAAAAAAAAATAACTTTCGTTATTTTAATCTAACAAATTAAGTGACAGGGGTTAAATATCCAAATACATAATAATGGTTCTTTTAATTAGGCTCAATGTTAAAAATACTAAAGTTACATTTTAATTTTTACAAATGATAACAATCCATTTCACTAGGGGCTCTACATCTAAGCAAACACTAGGGAAATTAGCTACTCATTATACTAGGGAAAACGTAAAAATATAAATACACAAACATAATAATAACGATAAAAATTGATAACGATAATTTTAATAAGATATACTTACGAAAGTCTTCACTCTCATTTACTTTAAACGATAGAAAATTACAATAACAATACCCCTTTAGCGCATACAATAATGCCCTTAATCACAAGCAATACACCCTTAAAACTATCCTAAATATTGAATCTTGTAAGTGAAAATAATACTAATACAGAGTACTTGATAAAATCAAAAGATTAATAAGTTGAAGTAATATTTCTCTTATTTTCTCCTGCGTGCTTCTAAAACTGTATATGTGTATTTGTGTTGTGTTGTAAATTGTGTACCCTCTCAAAATATGTGTACCTCTGTATATATCCCCCATCCTTCACAATATATCCTGTATTTTATTTGAAGAGTAGTAGGTATACTTGAGTATACACCACTTATAATTCTGTACAGCTGAAAAGTTGATGAAGTTGTAATATTAAACTGAAAAAGCGACCATCCCATTTTCATTTGGAATCTGGATCTGGACAGGATATTACGTGTTTCGCGTAGACACCCACACGATACGCGTAGGGCAAAAATACTACGCGTTTCGTGTGGAAAACCACACGATCCGCGTAAGTGTACCCGACAGTTTTCTTATTTTTATTTTTTCGTTTTGTTCTCTGTTGATCCCGTGTTTACGTATATCGACTTGGAACTTTTCATTTGAACTCTTCTCTTCGATCATCTTGAACTTGCATTCGGGTAAACATTATCTTGATACATATTTGGTTTAAATCCGTCATTTTATCGTTGTTTTATCAAACTTCAAGCTCGTGTTTACTTTTTTCGTTTTTCTCGTGAATTATACATTTGAATGTCTTCGTTTTGGTAAAAGCTGATGAAATATAAATGATATTGCGTTGAAATATATGTATGTTTAAAGCAATATCAAAATACGCCACACTTGAACGTTGCTTGTCCTCAAGCAATTACATCTTCTAAATAGAATCAGAACATTACATATTTTTCCATATCGAACATTAAATCACACAACACACACTACACGAAATGAAACACACGCTATATGGAATAAGTTGGAAACACTACACAATTTTTATTGGATCACACGCAAACCACACGAAATGAAATTCTGACAACAGAAACAAAGTAGAAATCTCGTGATTAAGGTTTAAAAATTTGGATCCTTAGGGAAAATTGGACCTTATGAAAACGTTTTAAGATTTTATAAAATGGCATGCTAGTTTTTACACTAGACACGTTTTCCGGTTTTAACCTCAAATTCCGGTCGAGGGTAACTGAAAACCGTAGTCTCGGTCGGCGATTAGCAAGCTATCCGCCCCCATAATTGAAGTATCATGGAACTTGAAACCGAATGTCCTAAAAATGGTTTTACACAATATAATTCATAAAATAGCATAAGTTTTAGAATAAAATTATATCATGTCCAAATATCATCGGTGAACCATGAGTTTGCACACCTCAATTTGTTATGGCATATGTATGTTGACCGCGGTCAAACATAGATGCGGTTCATCTTTACGGAGATCATCCATCTGGGGATTAGATTCATTAGTCTTAAAAGCTAATTTGCAATGTGCCCCCTCATTGTACGAGACAGATCCATCTCATGGTTAGAATAAGTCTGACCACCAAAAACCCTGTTTGATGCTGAGGTGAGGTGAATTTCCAGCCGATGATAGAGATGACTTTTCAACATTTTTCGTCAACCTACAGATGTTTTGGACTACATCTTCTAACATAAGTTAGCAAGTGTGTCATTTTGGAAGACTTTACTTCCTTAATGAGATATTCAGGTTTATACATTCCAAAGCAATGATATCTGCAATAAACTTCATAGAAACATGTGATAAATGGTTCTAAACATATTGGTTTATAAATTCTTTTATACTTGGTTTTCTTTTAAATATTTTAATCAAATAAACTTATGTATTTTTAATGTATGGAGACAATAATTTGGTTTTTTTTTCCACCTAATCTTTAATTGCTCGTAATTATCTTAAAAATTGACTAGATATATTTGTTTAAAAATTTTCAAAATTTTTCATAAAAACCACTAGATTATAAGTTCTCGAGAATTTATATACTCCCACCCCACACTTAAGATTATATAATGCCCTCATTACATAAAATCAGATTAAATATATAAATTTGAGAGGACAAAAAGTGTAAAGTATTTAGAACTTCCTTTGTTAAGCAATTGGAGATTGTAAAATGCTTAATTTATGAACATATCCAATCCTTTTTATCACAATAATGCTTTCGTGTTTCGCTATGTCGAATCTTATCATCGTAAGTACCTGTCAACAAATATGTCAAACACAAACGAGATAGGGTTGTAATTTAGTAGTACAAAAATTTTACCCCACACTAAAAGTTTTTGTAAATATAAAATATATAAAAGTAAAACTAAATTAACACACCATAAAAATTATTTTACACAAAACAAATACAAAATAAAAAGTTCTAAAACTAAAAAGAAACTAGAAAAATGACCACGCAGGGCCTCCCTGACCTTCCTGTTCCCGCTGCTGTTGCTGCCGTTGTTCAGTTAGGCGTTGTTCCTCGTAAAAACGCCTATAGGCTTCCTGACTTGCGGCTAGGGCAGCATTGGGGTCATAAGGTGGAGGTAGAGGGTCACTGTGTGCTTGCCATTGGGGGTATGAAGGAAAGGCTGAGGGTGTGTAAGCCTGTGGGTTAGCTGCGTATAAATATGCCTGATGATGCGCCCACTCTAACTGTGCTCCTTGGCCCCTCTGATCGTAGCGGATGTTTTCTAGAATATTATTCTGATCTAATTGGGTTGCTCTTACATCTCCTAACTGTTGAGATAAACTAGTGTATTGGTTTTCTGATCTCTGTCCCCATGTTTCATATGAGTTTCTTACGTCTAAACTTAATGAATCAAACGAATTTTGTAGCATGTCGAAATCTGAAATACCTGCACTAGATGAACTAGCCAGATCTGGCTGTCTGCGTCTCCTCCTAGTTTCCCTCGCGGGTTCCTCATCCTCCTCCATAGGAGCGAAAGCAACGACTTCTTGTCGTCTTAAACTAATTACCCCGACCCTCACGTGTATAGCCTTTGCCGTCCTATACACATCCAATCCTAAAGTTTTAACAGCTTGATCTACCGGTTAGATTGGATGTATTAATTCACTTGGGTCAAGTTCGAACCAATTTCCTAGACACGTGATGTAGTGACCCCCCGACATGTCACTTGTCCCTCTAGCCCCTTTACCAACATGGGCCAAAAAGTAAGCAACTCCATAGGGTATACTAATAAATGTATCCCTATCTCTGATCGCATCTAAGTACCAAAGGTCAATATAATTAATTTTATCTGTATTAGTAAATGACCTTTGGTTTATTGTGTTCGCTATAAACTTATGAATTATTCTAAAGTGAACATAAGTGATCTTTAGGTATGATTTTTGGCCTGGCTCATATGTATTTCTATTAGTGAAAGATTGCCAGACTCTCGAAGAATTATAATTTCCTGTATATCTAGCTCCTGTAAAAATATATTCCCTAAAACCAGGAGCCAACATCTCCTCAACAGTGTAAATCCCTAATGCGTCAGTCACATTGCTTAGGGACATACTTCTATCTACCCCACCCAGTCGAAATTGTAGAAAATTAGGGTCATTGATAGTTTCTGGGTGTAAACTCATTCTAACGGTAGAATAGAACTCTAAACACCATTCTCTATATACAGGGCTATTTAAATTAAACAACCTCTCAAAATCATTAAAAAACAAAGTCATTCCAAATTCGTTTGTAAAACTTTGGTTTAAAATTCCCCTTATTTGTTCATCTAAGTTCACTGGGTGTCCTAAAGGAGTCCAATCTACAACGTATACTGGAGAGATGTTTCTATTGACCAGACAAAGTAAGTCCTTAACCTTTTGTAATCGGTTAGGTGCATCATAAGGAAATCTCAGGTTCGGGTGCAGATTCTGAAGTTGTTGTTCCATTTCCGGTGTTACTTGTTCTTCCCCTTGCTGTTGGTTAACAGCTCTCATTCTAAATAATCCCTGCATAACATTTTAAAACAAGAGAATCGTCCCAATTGGGTATGTTAATGTTAGCAAAGAATTCATCCTTGACATATAAGCTTGTTTCAACACCGCAGGAATCAATATTTCAACAACAGTTTACTTCTAAAAATTAAAACAAACAACAATAAAACAAAAATTCATAATCATAAATCAAGTTTCAAACACAAAGTTTAATTCACAAGTGGAAACACGCAATGAGCTAAGCATATATAATCCAATTCAATCACATTGCGTATATTCCAGCTCCTAATCATCATTATAATCCATACTTGATTCATGACAATTACAAAAAATTATCAAATTTAGACAAAAATTAAAAGTACAAAATCGAACAATCAAACTTATATTCAAAGCTTCTACTACTAAAAACCCTGTTTGATGCTGAGGTGAGGTGGATTTCTAGCCGATGATAGAGATGACTTTTCTAGATTTTTCGTCAACCTACAGCTGTTCTGGACTACATCTTCTAACATAAGTTAGCAAGTGTGTCATTTTGGAAGACTTTACTTCCTTAATGAGATATTCAGGTTTATACATTCCAAAGCAATGATATCTGCAATAAACTTCATAGAAACATGTGATAAATGGTTCTAAACATTGGTCAAGGTATGAACCCATCGGAAATACTATAAAGTACATGGGGAATTACCATAGGACCAGATCAAGACATTGGTTAAGAATATAAGACTCGAGGAAATATTGTTGCAACAGTAGAGTACAGTGTTGATGTACTATAGGACCACTTGAGAATGGTCAACGTTAGAAGCTATGGAACCACTATAAGTCTAGTACATGGTGGATAACTAAGGGATTTATTGGGTAGATTTAAGTAAGGGCTGGTTTAAGTCATAAATGGGAGTTTAACGCACTACAATTCAAACTAAGCTTATAAATCTTCAAGGATGACTGAGAACCATCAGAGGTTCTAATTTGTCTACAAACCCTTAGATTTTACCAAACCATTGACAGAAAAGGATTCGAAACACAATCATAACCACTCACTCGGGTGATACACTAAGGTGTTAAGATAGGTTGGATATTCTATATTCTATGGCTATGCTACTTTATTCGTACGCCCAAGGTTTGCATCCAAGATGGGCCGCTTATATTCTTAAACCGGATAAAGCGTCGGGAGTTGAGCATAGTCCATCCGATCAGAATCTTCAAAGCCTAGTTCCTCGTGACATGCTAACCGGGAAACCGCTTAGTAGGGAATCTAGTGTTCACACCAAGGTATATCTATCCAAGGAGTGTCTCATAATCATCCCGACACTATGTTATCTTAAATCATGGTGAACCACGTCTTCTCTTTCCTTAGCTGTTGCATGCTAGCTAGCTTATTTTAATTATATTGCTTTAATATCTTAATTACAATTATATAAACTATTCAACCAAACTATTGCCTTTACACAATTTGATATTTTGGATAAAGTGGTGTCTAGAATAAACTAGTTGGACTTGGTTGTTGGATTTTCCAAACAGTCACCAATTTATTAGGACCAAAAGGATCCTGCCTCTCCACACAAGGTGTACCTGGCCACTAGTCTTGGATACTGAATTGTGTACAAACCCATCTTAATTACTAAATTATCTAGATAAGCTCCGCTTCAAATTCGACCGCTCAAGGAACGACCCTAGGTCATATTTGCCCTTGCTAACCCATAGGAAGGAATAATAGATTTAGACCCTGCATATATAAATTAAACAATCAACTTCTTCTCTTGGTATCCTGAATTAACGTTTTGTGACCTAACGACACCGCATAAATAAACCGTCCGATTTGGGCATATCAATACGTGAGCATTCATATCTTACCTTTTATATATTAATAGTGTATCCATGTCTAGTGCTCAAGTATATATGTTTATACATGCTTGTATATGCTAAATTTCGTCGTTAGATAGTTTTATGATGAATCACGAATTTAATACATATACTACTGATATAAGGTATATGATATGCATGTTATAAGATAGCTGGCGAAAAATTAATAACTTTTCATTTAGGAATCGCGTGATTTCGATGAACGAATTAAAAGTTATGGTCAACTGAATTATGATTGACATTAATTGAAATTGCTTTTGAATCTACAATTTAAGCAACTTATTTATAAGATTAATAAATTGGATTTTTGGATACTACTAGTCGAGTAAATGAATCCTTATATAAGACACGTCTCGTTTTGCTAAACAATTGTCAAAGTTGACTCTTTGAGATGACTTTTGTTAACTTTTGCATGTCGGTCTCGAGCATTTAGATTATGATACACTATGACCTGACCTAGCTTGTTAGACATGTATTGACCAACATATGTTCTATAGGTTGAAATCTACGGTTACTTTGCATTCTGAGTTTCAGTCACATTTCGGTTAATAAATTTATGTGCTGCTAAGATGAGTTTCATTTGCTCCCTTTTTAATTACCTTTGCAATCTATATTTTTGGGCTGAGAATACATGCACTTTATTTTAAACGCAATGGATACAAGTACATACTAAATTCTACACCGAGTTTGAACCGAAAATCCCTTAGCTTTGGTAACTAGTAACTGCCGGCTATAAGTATTGGTGGGCGCAAGTAGTTATATATGGATCCATAGGGCTTGACATCCCCGTCTGTTCCAGGTATAGAAACCCTAGCCTGAACTATAAAACAGACGTATGCTATTTAAGTTTAGTACACGTTGGATTGCGTGTATTGTACATGTTGGTTGCATGTATGTTAAAACAGGGTTACTTATTATAACGTTAAAGCTTAGTTACTAGGGTGCTCAACTTCGTAGAATATTTTGATAAACGTTTCTGGATGAAACAACTGAAATCTTGTGATCCACCTTTATATACAGGTTATGCACAACATTAAAACTATGAACTCACCAACCTTTGTGTTGACACTTTTAAGCATGTTCATTCTCAGGTTACTAGAAGTCTTCCGCTGTTTGCTTATACGTTATACTAGCTATGTGCATGGAGTCAAACATGCTTTATTCGAGAAAACTTTGCATTCACAAAATCATCACCATGTATCTTATTTTGACTGTATTTTCAACGGATGTAGTATTGTAAACTATTGTTTACGGTGATTACCTATACGTAGAAATCATCAGATGTCGAAAACCTTGGATTTATATTTTCATTTATGGTGTGCCTTTTTAAAAGAATGCAATGTTTACAAAACGTATCATGTAGAGGTCAAAACCTCACTATGAAATCGATGAATGATGTATTTGTCCAAATGGATTTGGACGGGTCATCACAGTTGGTATCTGAGCTTGAGGTCATAGGGAACCAGAATTTGCATTAGTGTGTTTAATTGGTAATTGCTAGGATGCATTAGTGAGTCTGGACTATGATCGTATCTGTTTTTATCGAGTTTTGCGTATTATTCTTGTCAGAAATTACTTGCTTATCGTTCCTAAGTCTAGACATGTTTTCTTGCATTTACTGCATAGATAGTGTACAGACAAATTCATAACTTGGCATATCTGTTACTGTAAACTTTACCTGACATCTTCCAAAGATTCCTCCGTGATTTATGGAATTTTGGTATTATATATACATATGTAAATTATGTATGGAACTATACCAATCTAAATCCTATAATCTATTTCATATCAAAAATCATTTCCCTTATTATACAAGATGGATCACGTATCTAGTTCAAATTCCTTAGATTCCAACAGCTATTTCGATATGGATTTCCACTCGAGCTCCGAAAGCAGTGTAACCGAAATGGATCAACCAATCAGCCATCACCTATTCTGGATGAATTGGGGATGAGTTCGTAGCCTACTTAATCATTGAAGACAAGAAGAAGGTGATCCCTTCCATCCACCATATTCCCCTCTTGGCGAAGAACCTGAAGCACTTACCGTCAAACCTGTTCGTAATACCATTTTCTCTCTCATTTTTAGAGTATCTCGTCATGATTATATACTATCTTAAATTCCAGATCTTATTCATCCGCTCGTCCGAACCGACAATCATCCCGGTGTAGTAGCAGAAGTCAACGAGCTACGCGCTCGAGTATTGGCTTTGGAGAATATGGTGCAAAGATTACAAGCACCATCAACAACACCAGTACCACCAACAACACCCACCTCGCAAGCCTCAATACCACAAGCACCAGCAGCATCATCGGCATCAACAGGACCACCATCAGCAACATCAACAGTACCATTACCACCAACAACAACGTCCGCATTCCACACCTCAACATCACAATCTGTACCTCGAGCATCAACGTCATATGCACCGTAGATACCAAGGAGTACCAACAACAATAAACAATGAAGTATTAATTCATCACTTCAATGAAGAAATATTCTGCAGAGAATATGTAGTTTCTAAAAGTTTTAGAGATTATTCATTTCTAGCCGAAAATCAAATGAGTTTAATAGTATATTAACTCATTAAACCCATATTACATCCGAAGAAAATATACATACATATATTTTCATAAAGATTGTAATAAAAATTATTTGGAACAAAATATTACTTATAAAATCTTTAACGGGTAGGTAATACTCGGGAAATATTTAAGTTCACAAGTAATATGTTGCACGGTACATTCTTCAATTACTCAATAATCACTAACTATACTCACTACTTTCGCAACGATATACATTCTTTCATAGGAAACTAGAACAATCATTCTCATTCAAATTCATTTACATATTCTAATTTTGACGGAACATAATTTAAGTCAAGATTTAACAAGACATCACTCTTAGATCCCTATATCTTTCAAAGCTATATTTTGACTTCAAAACTATGCTAGAACATCACTTCTATTCATAAAACCCAGAAAAATATTTATATCATTCAAAATTCTAGAACATCATATGTATCTTGACAATTATAAGCTTCATTCAAACCCTTCAAACTTTTGAAAACACCTCAGATTGATAACCGACGATTCGGTTATGATAACTTTGAATGCTGATGAAGCAGCAAAACTGTAAATGGTCTTAATGGCTAAAAGTTTGATGATAAAGAATAGTGTGTTGGCAAAGCTCAGAAAAGTGGGAACTGAAAAACGGATTGAGCAAACTATGAAGGAGGCTGTGAAAAAATCACAAAGACTAAACATGTCTTCAAAGAATCCAAATGATTCAGTATCTGCTTAAGTCATTAATGAATATCTTACTTCTGACTCTAAATCTTTACGGACAAATATTCTTTATCATCTTTCGATATTAGAAATTCTAAGATATCATCGTATCTTTCATTATAAAGATCCTCGATATTTCTGAAGATATTTTCATAACCATTCTTATCTGAAATCATTTATCTCTTCGCGCTATCAGTGTAACATCATAAAAGAAACTGTTATAGTTTCTAAGATCTGAAAAATTCGAATTTAAAATATGAATGTTTTTGAAGTAGTGTTGGGAATTGAAGCATGAGTTAGTATAATATAATAACACTTGATCAATGTGATTATATTACAGTAAGTCATGCTGAGTTTCTAATGAAACATGATGATTCACATACCATACCGTCATCATGTGCCATGTTACACGACTCTTACATTCTACCTAATCTCCAAACATATTAAGAACATATCTTCTTGATAGTTCTATTTTTTTAGGATATTCTAGTAATTTTACAAATCAAGATCGTGTTATTACAATTTCTTTCTTAGAACCTTAATTATGTTCATTCCGAAATTTATAACTACGAATTCTGGACCATTACTTGCTGTATTTAAAGTTGAAAAGAGAAAACAAAAGCATAAAGCTTAGAAATATAAATGGAAGTATAAACCGCAGCAAATAGAAGAGATCATTAACCGTAGATGTCAATAATTATGGAAAGACAGATGCAAGAAAGAATTATGAAAACCACTGCCCCAAGAGCGAAGTAGAAGTAAACAGATTCCTCCTGTGGGAGTTGAAATAGAAGGATGATTGTTATGGTATTCAGAATAAGATAAAGGATCAGAACTGGATGAAGTATTTCCACAATCTTTTGGAAATATGAATTGAGGAAGAAAGAATAGAAGGTGTGAGCTGTGGAAATAAAGAAACGAAGGGAGTGGATGTATAGTGAAATATCTGACAGAACAATCGAAATAGATTAGTGTATTTAACCAAAGAAGATCCTAATTTCCTTAATTACCAAAGAACCAAATCTTATTACGAAGGTTTTCTTTAAATCCATTAAATTCTGGAAATCAACCGTGACTACGTCACCGGTAAGACGAACCCGCATTTACTCATTTTACTCTTTTGTGATAGCTTCACTCGTACTCTTCACAAAAATCAAATTGTTTTATCCATATTACTCACTGATGATAAAACTTTAATTTCCAACTTATATGAGTCATGAAAACATACTTATTGTTAACCATGATAATTCCAATCAAATTTCGAGACGAAATTTCTTTAACGGGTAGGTACTGTGACGACCCGGATGAAATGTCCCGTTCATATTGATTATAAACGTTCCATATTAATTGATTTCGTTGCGAGGTTTTGACCTCTATATGAAACGTTTTTCAAAGACTGCATTCATTTTTAAAACAACCATAACCTTTATTTTATCGATAAAGGTTTAAAAAGCATTACGTAGATTATCAAATAATGATAATCTAAAATATACCGTTTACACACGACCATTACATAATGGTTTACAATAAGAATATATTACATCAAAAATAAGTTTCTTAAATGCAGTTTTTACATAATATCATACAAGCATGGACTCCAAATCTTGTCCTTATTTTAGTATGCAACAGTGGAAGCTCTTAATAATCACCTGAGAATAAACATGCTTAAAACGTCAACAAAAATGTTGGTGAGTTATAGGTTTAACCTATATATTATCAAATCATAATAATAGACCACAAGATTTCATATTTCAATATACATCCCATACATAGAGATAAAATTCATTCATATGGTGAACACCTGGTAACCGACATTAACAAGATGCATATAGAATATCCCCATCATTCCGGGACACCCATCGGATATGATAATTTCGAAGTACTAAAGCATTCCAAATTCCAGAATGGGGCTTATTGGGCCTGATAGATCTATCTTTAGGATTCGCGTCAATTTGGGGGTCTGTTCCCAAATTCTTAGGCTACCAAGCTAAAAAGGGGCATATTCGGCTTCGATCATTCACCCATATAATGTAGTTTCATTTACTTGTGTCTATTTCATAAAACATTTATAAAACTGCATGTATTCTCATCCCAAAATATTAGATTTTAAAAGTGGGACTATAACTCACTTTCACAGATTTTTACTTCGTCGGAAAGTAAGACTTGGCCACTGGTCGATTCACGAACCTATAACAAATATGTACATATATATCAAAGTATGTTCAAAATATATTTACAATATTTTTAATACGTTTTACTGTTTTAAGTTTATTAAGTCAGCTGTCCTCGTTAGTAACCTACGACTAGTTGTCCATAGTTAGATGTACAGAAATAAATCGATATATATTATCTTGAATCAATCCACGACACAGTGTGTACACGTCTCAGGCTAGATCACAACTCAAAGTATATATATTTTTGGAATCAACCTCAACCCTGTATAGCTAACTCCAACATTACTGCATATAGAGTGTCTATGGTTGTTCCAAATAATATATATAGATGGGTCGATATGATATGTCAAAACATTTGTATACGTGTCTATGGTATCCCAAGATTACATAATATATTAGAATACATGTATAATACAATATAAGTTAGCTAGGATATGATTTGTATAGAATTGTTACAATATTTCCGGTAGCTACAACAATAAAAAAATATCCAATCTTGTTTTACCCATAACTTCTTCGTTTTAAATCCGTTTTGAGTGAATTAAATTGCTATGGTTTTATATTGAACTTAAGTTTATGAATCTAAACAGAAAAAATATAAGTTTATAGTCGAAAATACAGGTTAAAATTCGTTTTTGTAAAGGTAGTCATTTCAGTCGAAAGAACGACGTCTAGATGACCATTTTGGAAAACATACTTCCACTTAGAGTTTAACCATGATTTTTGGATATAGTTTCATGTTCATAAGAAAAATAATTTTCCCAGAATAACAACTTTTAAATCAAAGTTTATCATAGTTTTTAATTATCAAATCCAAAACAGCCCGCGGTGTTACTACGACGGCGTATGTCCGGTTTTATGGTGTTTTCCGTGTTTCCAGGTTTTAAATCATTAAGTTAGCATACCATATAGATATAGAACATGTGTTTAGTTGATTTTAAAAGTCAAGTTAGAAGAATTAACTTTTGTTTGCCAACAAGTTTAGAATTAACTAAACTATGCTCTAGTGATTTCAAGTTTAAACCTTCGAATAAGGTAGTTTTATATATATGAATTGAATGATGTTAAGAACATCATTACTACCTCAGGTTTTGTGGATAAATATACTGGAAATGAGAAAAATAGATCTAGCTTCAAAGGATCCTTGGATGGCATGAAAGTTCTTGAAGCAGAATCATGACACGAAAACAAGTTCAAGTAAGATTTCCACTCAAAATAAGATTGTTATAGTTATTAAAATTGAATCAAAGTTTGAATATGAGTATTACCTTGTATTAGAAATATCTTACTGTAAATAAGAAAGATTTCTTGAGGTTGGATGATCCCTTTAAAAGATTGGAAGTAAGCTAGCAAACTTGGAAGTATTCTTGATTTTATGAAACTAGAACTTATAGAATTTATGAAGAACACTTAGAACTTGAAGATAGAACTTAAGAGAGATCAATTAGATGAAGAAAATTGAAGAATGAAAGTGTTTGTAGGTGTTTTTGGTCGTTGGTATATGGATTAGATATAAAAGATGTGTAATTTTGTTTACATGTAAATCAGTCATGAATGATTACTAATATTTTTGTAATTTTATGAGATATTTCATGCTAGTTGCCAAATGATGGTTCCCACATGTGTTAGGTGACTCACATGGGCTGCTAAGAGCTTATCATTGGAGTGTATATACCAATAGTACATACATCTAAAAGCTGTGAATTGTATGAGTACGAATACGGGTGCATACGAGTAGAATTGTTGATGAAACTGAACGAGGATGTAATTGTAAGCATTTTTGTTAAGTAGAAGTATTTTGATAAGTGTCTTGAAGTCTTTCAAAAGTTTATGAATACATATTAAAACACTACATGTATATACATTTTTACTGAGTCGTTAAGTCATCGTTAGTCGTTACATGTAAATGTTGTTTTGAAGCCTTTAGGTTAACGATCCTGTTAAGTGTTGTTAACCAATTGTTTATTATATCAAATGAGATGTTAAATTATTACGTTATCATGATATTATGATGTATTAATATATCTTAATATGATATATATATATATATATATATATATATATATATATATATATACAATTAAATATCGTTACAACGATAATCGTTACATATATGCCTCGTTTCGAAATCCTTAAGTTAGTAGTCTTGTTTTTACATATGTAGTTCATTGTTAATATACTTAATGATATGTTTACTTATCATAATACCATGTTAACTATATATATATATATATATATATATATATATATATATATATATATATATATATATATATATATATATATATATATATATATCCATATATATGACATCATATAGTTTTTACAAGTTTTAACGTTCGTGAATCACCGGTCAACTTGGGTGGTCAATTGTCTATATAAAACCTATTTCAATTAATCAAGTCTTAACAAGTTTGATTGCTTAATATGTTGGAAACACTTAATCATGTAAATAACAATTTCATTTAATATATATAAACATGGAAAAGTTCGGGTCACTACAGTACCTACCCGTTAAATAAATTTCGTCCCGAAATTTTAAGTAGTTGGAGGTGTTGACGTATCTTCTGGAAATAAGTGCGAGTACTTCTTCTTCATCTGATCTTCTCGTTCCCAGGTGCACTCGGGTCCTCTATGAGCATTCTATCGAACCTTAACAATTGGTATCTTGTTTTGCTTAAGTCTTTTAACCTCACGATCCATTATTTCGACGGGTTCTTCGATGAATTGAAGTTTTTCGTTGATTTGAATTTCGTCTAACGGAATAGTGAGATATTCTTTAGTAAAACATTTCTTCAAATTCGAGACGTGGAAAGTGTTATGTACAGCTGCGAGTTATTGAGGTAACTCAAGTCGGTAAGCTACTGGTCTGACACGATCAATAATCTTGAATGGTCCAATATACCTTGGATTTAATTTCCCTCATTTACCAAATCGAACAACACCTTTCCAAGGTGCAAATTTAAGCATGACCATCTCTCCAATTTCAAATTCTATATCTTTTCTTTTAATGTCAGCGTAGCTCTTTTGTCGACTTTGGGCGGTTTTCAATCGTTGTTGAATTTGGATGATCTTCTCGGTAGTTTCTTGTATTATCTCTGGACCCGTAATCTGTCTATCCCCCACTTCACTCCAACAAATCGAAGACCTGCACTTTCTACCATAAAGTGCTTCAAACGGCACCATCTCAATGCTTGAATAGTAGCTGTTGTTGTAGGAAAATTCTGCTAATGGTAGATGTCGATCCCAACTGTTTCCGAAATCAATAACACATGCTCGTAGCATGTCTTCAAGCGTTTGTATCGTCCTTTCGCTCTGCCCATCAGTTTGTGGATGATAGGCAGTACTCATGTCTAGACGAGTTTCTAATGCTTGCTGTAATGTCTGCCAGAATCTTGAAATAAATCTGCCATTCCTATCAGAGATAATAGAGATTGGTATTCTATGTCTGGAGACGACTTCCTTCAAATACAGTCGTGCTAACTTCTCCATCTTGTCATCTTCTCTTATTGGCAGAAAGTGTGCTGATTTGGTGAGACGATCAACTATTACCCAAATAGTATCAAAACCACTTGCAGTCCTTGGCAATTTAGTGATGAAATCCATGGTAATATTTTCCCATTTCCATTTCGGGAATTCGAGTTGTTGAAGTAGACCTGATGGTTTCTGATGCTCAACTTTGACCTTAGAACACGTCAAACATTCTCCTACATATTTTGCAACATCGGCTTTCATACCTGGCCACCAAAAATGTTTCTTAAGATCCTTGTACATCTTTCCCGTTCCAGGATGTATTGAGTATCTGGTTTTATGAGCTTCTCTAAGTACCATTTCTCTCATATCTCCAAATTTTGGTACCCAAATTCTTTCAGCCCTATACCGGGTTCCGTCTTCCCGAATATTAAGATGCTTCTCCGATCCTTTGGGTATTTCATCCCTTAAGTTTTCCTCTTTTAAAACTCCTTGTTGCGCCTCTTTTATTTGAGTGGTAAGGTTAGTGTGAATCATTATATTCATAGCTTTTACTCGAATAGGTTATCTGTCCTTTCTGCTCAAGGCGTCGGCTCCCACATTTGCCTTCCCCGGGTGGTAACGAATCTCAAAGTCATAATCATTTAACAATTCAATCCATCTGCGCTGCCTCATGTTTAGTTGTTTCTGATTAAATATGTGTTGAAGACTTTTGTGGTCGGTATATATAATACTTTTGACCCCATATAAGTAGTGCCTCTAAGTCTTTAATGCAAAAAAACCGCGCCTAATTCCAAATCATGCGTCGTATAATTCTGCTCGTGAATCCTCAATTGTCTAGCCGCATAAGCAATTACTTTCGTTCGTTGCATTAATACACAACCGAGACCTTGCTTTGAGGCGTCACAATATATCACAAAATCATCATTACCTTTAGGCAATGATAATATAGGTGCCGTAGTTAACTTTTTCTTCAACAATTGAAAAGCTTTTTCTTGTTCATCCTTCCATTCAAATTTCCTCCCTTTATCCGTTAATGCAGTCAAGGGTTTTGCTATTTTGGAAAAATCTTGGATGAATCTCCTATAATAACCAGCTAGCCCTAAAAATTGGCGTATGTGTTTCGGAGTTTTCGGGGTTTCCCACTTTTCAACGGTTTCAATCTTTGCTGGATCCACTTGAATACCTTCTTTGTTCACTATATGACCGAGGAATTGAACTTCTTCCAACCAAAATGCACACTTTGAAAACTTAGCGTACAGTTTTTCTTTTCTTAACAACTCTAGCTCTTTTCTCAAATGTTCTTCATGCTCTTGGTCGTTCTTTGAGTAAATAAGTATGTCATCGATGAAAACAATGACAAACTTGTCAAGGTATGGTCCACACACTCGGTTCATGAGGTCCATGAACACAGCTGGTGCGTTAGTCAACCCAAACGCCATAACCATAAACTCGTAATGACCATAACGCGTCCTAAAAGCAGTCTTTGGAATATCATCCTCCTTCACCCGCATTTGATGATACCCAGAACATAAATCAATCTTCGAATAAACCGACGAGCCTTGTAGTTGATCAAATAAGTCGTCGATTCTCGGTAGTGGGTAGCGGTTCTTGATGGTAAGTTTGTTCAACTCTCGGTAGTCGATACACAACCTAAATGTACCATCCTTCTTCTTGACAAATAAAACAGGAGCCCCCCATGGTGATGTGCTTAGTTGAATGAAACCACGCTCTAAAAGTTCCTGTAACTGACTTTGTAATTCTTTCATTTCGCTGGGTGCGAGTCTGTATGGAGCATGAGCTATTGGTGCAGCTCCTGGTACAAGGTCTATTTGAAATTCAAAGGATCGATGTGGGGGTAATCCCGGTAATTCTTTCGGAAATACATCGGGAAATTCTTTTGCGACAGGAACATCACTGATGTTCTTTTCTTCAGGTTTAACTTCCTTGATGTGTGCTAGAATGACGTAACAACCTTTTCTTATTAGATTCTGCGCCTTCAAACTACTAATAAGATTTAATTTCGCATTGTTCTTCTCTCCGTACACCATTTAAGGTTTTCCCTTTTCACGCATAATGCGAATCGCATTTTTGTAACAAACGACCTCTGCCCTCACCTTTTTCAACCAGTCCATACCAATTATTACATCAAAACTCCCTAACTCGACTAGTATTAAATCAATTTTAAACGTTTCATCCCCCAGTTTAATTTCTCTATCCCGACATATATTATCTGCTGAAATTAATTTACCGTTTGCTAATTCGAGTAAAAATTTACTATCCAAAGGCGTCAATGGGCAACTTAACTTAGCACAAAAATCTCTACTCATATAGCTTCTATCCGCACCTGAATCAAATAAAATATAAGCAGATTTATTATCAATAAGAAACGTACCCGTAACAAGCTCCGGGTCTTCCTGCGCTTCTGCCGTATTAATTTTGAAAACTCTTCCGTGGCCCTGCCCATTAGGATTCCCCTGATTTGGGCAATTACTTCTAATGTGGCCCGATTTTCCACATCCATAATAAACAAAGGCGGCATTACTTGTTTCGCCACTATTTGTTCCTTTAGTTCTGTTAAACTTTGGTCCGTAGACCTCACACTTTTTCGCACCATGGCCAGTTCTTTTACACTTGGTGCAAAATGTCGTACAGAACCCATTCTGGTGGTAATCTTCACACCTTTGGCATTTTTGATTTTTGTTGCCGTTGTTGTTATTGAGGTTGTTGTTGGGATTGTTATTGTTGTTGGAACTGTTGTTGTAGTTGTTGTTGTTGTTGGGACGTTTGTTGTAGTTATTGTTGGGATTGCGGTTATTATTGCGATTGTTGTTGCGGTTGTGGTTGTAATTGTTGTTGTTGTTGTATTGGAGACCCTTGTCACTGGTTTCTTCCCACTTTCTCTTGAGTTGTTTCGTGTTGGCTTCTTCGACCGTCTGC
This sequence comes from Rutidosis leptorrhynchoides, assembly GCF_046630445.1. Classification (NCBI taxonomy): domain Eukaryota; kingdom Viridiplantae; phylum Streptophyta; class Magnoliopsida; order Asterales; family Asteraceae; genus Rutidosis; species Rutidosis leptorrhynchoides. The sequence goes on from NC_092334.1 coordinate 672,517,592, forward strand.
TCTTTAATTCTTCCCTCAATCTGATTTATGAGTTTATGAGCCATTCAACTTGCCTATTGTATGGAAGCGGGCTCGTGTGAACCCACATCTTCTTGAATCCTTACTGGTAACCCTTTTATAAACGCATCGATCTTCTCTTCTTCATCTTCGAACGTTTCTGGACATAATAGGCACAACTCTTTGAATCGTCGTTCATATGTGGTAATGTCGAACCCTTGTGTTTGTAACTCTCTAAGCTCTAACTTGAGCTTATTGACTTCGTTTCTAGGACGGTACTACTCGTTCATCAATTGCTTGAATACCGACCACGGTAGTGCGTAAGCAGCATTTTGTCCTACCTGTTCAAGATAGGTGTTCCACCACGTTAACGCAGTACCTGTGAAGGTATGCGTAGCGTACTTAACTTTATCCTCTTCAGTACACTTACTTATGGCAAACACCGATTCGACTTTCTTGGTCCACCGTTTCAATCCAATTGGTCCTTCAGTTCCATCAAATTCCAAAGGTTTGCAGGCAGTGAATTCTTTGTAGGAGCATCCTACACGATTTCTTGTGGAATTAGTTCCACTGCTAGATCCAGAGTTATTGTTATTTTTCATCGCAGCCTGTACTGCGGCTATGTTTACTGCAAGGAAAACACGGAAGTCTTCCTCGCTCATGTTCAAATTCTGACGAGTCGCCGGTGCCATTTCCTTCAAAAATAGCCAAAAAAATTGAGTTAATCATATAGAACTTAAGAGTAGTCAATAGTATTTCATAGCATAATATGAACTCATTTATAAAAGCTTTTTCTTCATATTAGCGTTTTATAAGTTTAAATTCGGGTACTACCTACCCGTTAAGTTCATACTTAGTAGCTAATATATAATTCAACTACTACAATTCCATATGAAAAACTGATTATAATAATATATCACATATAAATATTCTTCAAACGTACAACATCGCTATATTACATATAACATGAAATATAGTACACTTTGATACAAGACATTTTTGAAGATAAATCTAGTTAATACGCAAGTTGTTCAGCAAAGAAAATAAAGACACGTAATTCATAAGTCCAGAAACAAGTCATGCATTCTGGTTTTACTAAGACGACTTCCCATCCTTGGTCTTATGGAAAATAACCGTTATGACCATTGGCTAGGCAGCATGTTGTAATGTCGTCAAAAGATCGAGGGTTTCGTAATGTCCAACACCCCGTAATAATCTAAAAACCTTGTTTCTCTTCCCAACTACTGAATCCGTCACTTGTGGGAAGGTTTTATTTAAAAGCTGCAATCCGATGTTCTTTTTCTCACTTTGGTAAGAAGAGAACATCACTAACCCATAAGCATAACATGCTTCTTTATATTGCTTGTTAGAAGCTCTTTCTAATTCACGAAATCCTATGTTGGGATATGTTGAGTCAAAATAGGTTCTTAACCCGTAGCGTAAAATTGCATTTGGGTTCCCCGCATTTAACGCTTTAAAGAAAACACGGCGTAACTTACGGTCTCTCCAATGTGATATACCCCACCTATCAAAGGAAAGCCTTTTATAAACTAAGGCATTTCTGGAAAGTCTTTCAAATGTTTGACAAGTTAATTTTGCCATAATTAATTGTGCTGATGAATTCTGACCGACTCTAGACAAGATTTCCTCAATCATATCCTCTGGTAGATCTTCTAAAATATTCGGTTGTCTACCCTTAACGTCCATTTTGTTTTTATACTGTAAAATAGACAAGGATTAGATTCGTAAAAGATAATTAACAAACAATACAAGCAATTTTTACATAGAACATAAAAGTGCAAGCACACTACAATACATATAATACACAACATGATTACAACCCTCTAATATGAATCACTGGTTTCTTCTTCTTCGGACTTGGTTCGTTTTCCTAATTTTCTAGGAATATATGGTGTTCCTCTAATACGAGCCGTCGTTTTCCACAATGGTTTAGAAAAACCTGGTGGTTTAGAGGTTCTCGAGTCATTGTTACATTTTAGGAAATACGGATGTTGCCGATACATATAAAGTTCATCGGGGTTGGAATCGGGTTTCTCTATTTTTATACCTTTTCCCTTATTCTTTTCTTTCACTTTATTAAATTGGGTCGAGGTAATTTCTATAACATCATCGGAATCCTCATCGGGATCCGATTCATCAGAAAATTGATAATCTTCCCAAAATTTTGCTTCCTCGGCGGAAACACCATTGACCATTATTAACTTTGGTCCGTTGGTTGAGGATTTTCTTTTATTTAATCGATTTACTATAGGTATCAATATTTCTTTCTTCGGAACCTCTTCTTCTTCCGGTTCCTCCTCTTCTAATTCCTCTTCTTCCGGTTCCTCTTCTTCCGGTTCCTCTTCGGGAATTTGTGAATCTTCCCAAATTATATTCGACTCTTCATTATTATTAGGTGAGTCGATGGGATTTGTACTAGTGGTAGATATCTATCACACAATATCAAACACAATAAGAGGTTAATATATCACATTATATTTACATGTTAATAATATATAGTTTCCAACAAAAGTGTTAAGCAATCGTTTTTAAAGAAAACACGGTCGAAGTTCAGACTCACTAATGTATCCTAACAAACTCGATAAGACACACTAATGCAAATTTCTGGTTCTCTAAGACCAATGCTCTGATACCAACTGAAATGTCCCGTTCATATTGATTATAAACATTCCATATTAATTGATTTCGTTGCGAGGTTTTGACCTCTATATGAGACGTTTTTCAAAGACTGCATTCATTTTTAAAACAAACCATAACCTTTATTTTATCGATAAAGGTTTAAAAAGCATTACGTAGATTATCAAATAATGATAATCTAAAATATACCGTTTACATACGACCATTACATAATGGTTTACAATAAGAATATATTACATCAAAAATAAGTTTCTTGAATGCAGTTTTTACATAATATCATACAAGCATGGACTCCAAATCTTGTCCTTATTTTAGTATGCAACAGCGGAAGCTCTTAATAATCACCTGAGAATAAACATGCTTAAAACGTCAACAAAAATGTTGGTGAGTTATAGGTTTAACGTATATATTATCAAATCATAATAATAGACCACAAGATTTCATATTTCAATATACATCCCATACATAGAGATAAAATTCATTCATATGGTGAACACCTGGTAACCGATATTAACAAGATGCATATAGAATATCCCCATCATTCCGGAACACCCATCGGATATGATAATTTCGAAGTACTAAAGCATTCCAAATTCCAGAATGGGGCTTGTTGGGCCCGATAGATCTATCTTTAGGATTCGCGCCAATTTGGGGGTCTGTTCCCAAATTCTTAGGCTACCAAGCTAAAAAGGGGCATATTCGGCTTCGATCATTCACCCATATAACGTAGTTTCATTTACTTGTGTCTATTTCATAAAACATTTATAAAACTGCATGTATTCTCATCCCAAAATATTAGATTTTAAAAGTGGGACTATAACTCACTTTCACAGATTTTTACTTCGTCGGGAAGTAAGACTTGACCACTGGTCGATTCACGAACCTATAACAAATATGTACATATATATCAAAGTATGTTCAAAATATATTTACAACACTTTTGATACGTTTTACTGTTTTAAGTTTATTAAGTCAGCTGTCCTCGTTATTAACCTACAACTAGTTGTCCATAGTTAGATGTACAGAAATAAATCGATATATATTGTCTTGAATCAATCCATGACCCAGTGTATACACATCTCAGGCTAGATCATAACTCAAAGTATATATATTTTTGGAATCAACCTCAACCCTGTATAGCTAACTCCAACATTACTGCATATATAGTGTCTATGGTTGTTCCAAATAATATATATAGATGGGTCAATATGATATGTCAAAACATTTGTATACGTGTCTATGGTATCCCAAGATTACATAATATATTAGAATACATGTATAATACAATATAAGTTAGCTAGGATATGATTTGTATAGAATTGTTTCAATATTTCCCGTAGCTACAACAATCAAAAAATATCCAATCTTGTTTTACCAATAATTTCTTCGTTTTAAATCCGTTTTGAGTGAATCAAATTGCTATGGTTTCATATTGAACTTAAGTTTATGAATCTAAAAATAAAAAATATAAGTTTATAGTTGGAAATATATGTTACAAGTCATTTTTGTAAAGGTAGTCATTTCAGTCGAAAGAACGACGTCTTGATGACCATTTTGGAAAACATACTTCCACTTTGAGTTTAACCATGATTTTTAGATATAGTTTCATGTTCATAAGAAAAATCGTTTTGCCAAAAGAACAACTTTTAAATGAAAGTTTATCATAGTTTTTAATTATCAAATCCAAAACAGCCAGCGGTGTTACTACGACGGCGTATGTCCGGTTTTAAGGTGTTTTTCGTGTTTCCAGGTTTTAAATCATTAAGTTAGAATATCATATAGATATATAACATGTGTTTAGTTGATTTTAAATGTCAAGTTAGAAGGATTAACTTTTGTTTGCGAACAAGGTTAGAATTAACTAAACTATGCTCTAGTGATTTCAAGTTTAAACCTTCGAATAAGGTAGTTTTATATATATGAATCGAATGATGTTAAGAACATCATTACTACCTCAAGTTTTGTGGATAAATCTACTGGAAATGAGAAAAATATATCTAGCTTCAAAGGATCCTTGGATGGCTTGAAAGTTCTTGAAGCAGAATCATGACACGAAAACAAGTTCAAGTAAGATTTCCACTCGAAATAAGATTGTTATAGTTATAGAAATTGAATCAAAGTTTGAATATGAGTATTACCTTGTATTAGAAAGATATCTTACTGTAAATAAGAAAGATTTCTTGAGGTTGGATGATCACTTTACAATATTGGAAGTAAGCTAGCAAACTTGGAAGTATTCTTGATTTTATGAAACTAGAACTTATAGAATTTATGAAGAACACTTAGAACTTGAAGATAGAACTTGAGAGAGATCAATTAGATGAAGAAAATTGAAGAATGAAAGTGTTTGTAGGTGTTTTTGTTCGTTGGTTTATGGATTAGATATAAAGGATGTGTAATTTTGTTTACATGTAAATAAGTCATGAATGATTACTACTATTTTTGTAATTTTATGAGATATTTCATGCTAGTTGCCAAATGATGGTTCCCACATGTGTTAGGTGACTCACATGGGCTGCTAAGATCTGATCATTGGAGTGTATATACCAATAGGACATACATCTAAAAGCTGTGTATTGTACGAGTACGAATACGGTTGCATACAAGTAGAATTGTTGATGAAACTGAACGAGGATGTAATTGTAAGAATTTTTGTTAAGTAGAAGTATTTTGATAAGTGTCTTGAAGTCTTTCAAAAGTGTATGAATACATATTAAAACACTACATGTATATACATTTTTACTGAGTCGTTAAGTCATCGTTAGTCGTTACATGTAAATGTTGTTTTGAAGCCTTTAGGTTAACGATCTTGTTAAGTGTTGTTAACCCATTGTTTATTATATCAAATGAGATGTTAAATTATTACAATATCATGATATTATGATGTATTAATATATCTTAATATGATATATACAATTAAATATCGTTACAACGATAATCGTTACATATATGCCTCGTTTCGAAATCCTTAAGTTAGTAGTCTTGTTTTTACATATGAAGTTCATTGTAAATATACTTAATGATATGTTTACTTATCATAATACCATGTTAACTATATATATATCCATATATATAACATTATATAGTTTTTACAAGTTTTAACGTTCGTGAATCACCGGTCAACTTAGGTGGTCAATTGTTTATATAAAACCTATTTCAATTAATCAAGTCTTAATAAGTTTGATTTCTTAACATGTTGGAAACACTTAATCATGTAATTAACAATTTCATTTAATATATATAAACATGGAAAAGTTCGGGTCACTACACCAGAAAATTCTGACCAAATTTAAACTTAATCTTTATATGTTTCCGACACGATAAGAAAAGTCTGTAATATTGAGTCTCAAAAAGTTTTGGAATTATATTCATGTAATCAATTACCCTTTTTACTATGCTCGATGATTCACGAACATTTATGTGCATATAGATATGTATATATAATATATAGTTATATTAATTGAAAACGTTAACAAAGTATTAGATGTATAATACTTTACATGAACATAATTGTTTCAATATATTTATCCACGGAATTAAAAGATAATATTGAATGATTTAATTATCAGATACATTATGATATGATTATGGGTCTCTGTTATGAGGTCCACTGTGAATTAAGAAATCTGTTTTATTCGGAAAATGGTAAAATGATTTACAAGTAAGAACAAATGTGTCAATTAACGGAAACTAGACAAGGGTTACTGGAGATTCCTATTTGATTTCCAATTCATGCTTTACAATAATTTCCTCATGATTCTTGATAAATAAAGTATTTAACTTTCATAATATTTAATGAAAAGTGAAAACATGTAGTATAAATAACTTAGATAATGGATGTCGATCAGATAGACAAATTATCGTGCTACATTAATATGATATCATACGTTTAATTATTCATTGGACTTTACCCTTCAATTCATGAACAATTATTTGTAAATAAACATGTATATAAATATATGGATATATAAATGTACGAATTTATATGAAAATATATATCTATGTATGTGTGTGTATAATAAATTAAGAAATGTTAATAAAACATTAAACTATTTGATTGTTATGAAAATAAAGAAATACATTATGATTTAGAAACATTAACGAAATGCTAAACGTATAACGTTATACTTATTTTTTTCAGATAAATATCTAAGTAATAAAATGTGTTATGTAAAACGTGTTTTAAAAACTTTAAGATTAATAAAAATATTATTAACTTTTAATATAAGGATATGTATGAGGTTTCAAATTTATTTAGTGTCAAAAGTATGATAACACATTCGTTTGACATTAGACTATGATTAGACAAAGTTAAATATGAAGATTCGAAGACGTAAATAACCAACACGTTCAAACGTACAGATTATACATTCCTGAATGATAATATATATGTTTTATAACGTGATAAAATATAATATAAACTTAGATTTAAAATGATTTATTATAAAGACTTAATATATTATTAAATATATATTAATGAATAACGAGACGAAGAATTAAAGAAGCAAATGAACAAAACACTCGAACGTTAAAGTGACACTGCGAGTAATATATTTTATTGATAACTATATTTTGACAAAGGTATGAGTCACGAAATGTAAAGTACAAGTTTTCTAAGCGTACGAAAGGAAGTTCGAAAATCCGGAACTGAGACATAAACCGAGTATCAACGTACGAGTCAACGGACCTAAAATTACAAGTCAACTATGTACATGAATATAATATATATATATATATATATATATATATATATATATATATATATATATATATATATATATATATATATATATATATATATATATATATATATATATATATATATATATATATATATATATATATATATATATATATATATATATATATATATATATAAAATATGTCGACAAACAAGAAAACAAAAAAAAATTGTGAGCTGGATTTTGGGGCCATGCGATTGCATGGGAAATAGGCATAAAACCCATGCGATCGCATGGGGGTCAGGAATCAGAATTCTTCTATAAATAGCCCAGGTTTCTGCCGAATCCATTACAATTCAATCTCTTTCTTTCTCTCAATATTTATATTTATTATTATTATTATTATTATTATTATTATTATTATTATTATTATTATTATTATTATTATTATTATTATTATTATTATTATTATTATCTTATTATTATTATTAGTATTATTATACATAAAATACTACGGCGAGGTCATGAGCAATTTATTTTCAAAACAAGCTTTTCGAGCTGGATAGAGCTAAGGAAATTATGAGTTATAGCTAAGGTGGTGATGGTATTATTCGGGGGTATTGCTCGTGAGGTCAAACTAGTGTTTATCATTTCCGTTGCGTTTACGTACTTTCCTACAAAATTGAATCACAATATTGATACGTGAGCATTCATATCTTACCTTTATATATTAATAGTGTATCCATGTCTAGTGCTCGAGTATATATGTTTATACATGCGTGTATGCTAAATTTTGTCGTTGGATAGTTTTATGATGAATCACGAATTTAATACATATACTACTGATATAAGGTATATGATATGCATGGTATTGGAAAGCTGGCGAAAAATTAATAACTTTTCATTTAGGAATCGCGTGATTTCGATGAACGAATTAAAAGTTATGGTCAACTGAATTATGATTGACGTTAATTGAAATTGCTTTTGAATCTACAATTTAAGCAACTTATTTATAAGATTAATAAATTGGATTTTTGGATACTACTAGTCGAGTAAATGAATCCTTATATAAGACACGTCTCGTTTTGCTAAACAATTGTCAAAGTTGACTCTTTGAGATGACTTTTATTAACTTTTGCATGTCGGTCTCAAGCATTAGGATTATGATACACTATGACCTGACCTAGCTTGTTAGACATGTGTTGACCAACATATGTTCTATAGGTTGAGATCTACGGTTACTTTGCATTTCGAGTTTCGGTCACATTTCGGTGAATAAATTTATGTGCTGCTAAGGTGAGTTTCATTTGCTCCCTTTTTAATTGCCTTTGCAATCTATATTTTTGGGCTGAGAATACATGCACTTTATTTTAAACGCAATGGATATAAGTACATACTAAATTCTACACTGAGTTTGAACCGAAAATCCCTTAGCTTTGGTAACTAGTAACTGTCGGTTATAAGTACTGGTGGGCACGAGTAGTTATATATAGATCCATAGGGCTTGACATCCCCGTCTGTTCCAGGTATAGAAACCCTAGCCTGAACTATAAAACAGACGTATGCTATTTGAGTTTAGTACACATTGGATTGTGTGTATTGTACATGTTGGTTGCATGTATGTTAAAACAGGGGTACTTATTATAACGTTAAAGCTTAGTTACTAGGGTGCTCAACTTCGTAGAATATTTTGATAAACGTTTCTGGATGAAACAACTGAAATCTTGTGATCCACCTTTATATACAGGTTATGCGCAACATTAAAACTATGAACTCACCAACCTTTGTGTTGACACTTTTAAGCATGTTTATTCTCAGGTTACTAGAAGTCTTCAGCTGTTTGCTTATACGTTATATAAGCTATGTGCATGGAGTCATACATGCTTTATTCGAGAAAACTTTGCATTCACAAAATCATCACCATGTATCTTATTTTGACTGTATTGTCAACGGATGTAGTATTGTAAACTATTGTTTACGGTGATTACCTATACGTTGAAATCATCAGATGTCGAAAACCTTGGATTTATATTTTCATTTATGGTGTGCCTTTTTAAAAGAATGCAATGTTTACAAAATGCATCATGTAGAGGTCAAAACCTCACTATTAAATTGATGAATGATGTATTCGTCCAAATGGATTTGGACGGGTCATCACACTTTCGGATTATGCTTTAAACTCAGTTTCTTTTCCAACTAATAGAATGTATTTATCAGCTCTGTTATTGGAAAGTCGCGGACCCCGATTCAGAGTACACTATCTGTGTCACCACTTGGTAAGAGAAGTCTATCAGATACAACGTAAATTTGACTGAGGCACACCAGTTGTAGTAAGTCCACCGAGCCTTGGATTCCGACTGAGGACTCTTTCGTATTGAAACATCTAACTAGACCCCTGGTACGTTGTCAGTCCTAGACCACGCTAGTGTAGTCACCAAGCATACAAACTTCGTACCTGCACGCTGAAGCACAACAGTTGTTGTAAGCTGTACCTCTGCTAAGTAAGGCCATAGAACCCGATCAGTGCTTATTAGTACACTTCACCATAACGCGGTCTCAAGTATTGCACCTCGCTTGAGGGATTCTTAGTTAATTAAGGAACTGTTTGTTTAAACACATAAAGGATTGGACCGTTAGGATAACCGAACGTGTTCATGGAAGTCAAACCTGACTTGGCCATGGTGTTCTTTATGGTTGAACTCTTTTAAGGGCTTAACTATCTTTTAACCCAATCATTAACGAAAGCATCGAAACACATCACGCCTCTCGGATATGGCAAACCCTGTATTCTATTATGCTTAAGAAAGTTTCGACCTTTGTGGAATGTTAATACGTCACCCAACCGAGTCGCTCAATTGGATGAGCCGTTTGAACGTGTATGCCTGTAGTCAGACTGCACGAGCGTCGGGGGTAAAGGACGTTGCTGTCTATTCAGAATCTTCAAGCCTAACGCATTACCCAGTGACATGTCTTACGACAGGGGCGTTTAGGACCAGTGTAATGAATACAAGGTCACTACCTATTCATGAGCCAACATTTCATAATCTCGGCAAAGTAACTGATGAAATCATAGTATGCGCTTGTTTTAACCTTATTTGAATTACAAATTTTATCGCATTTACTTTACTTTATCTTATAAACTAGAAAACCCAAAAATTAGGTAACAAACCACTACTCCTTTACTTTAGAATTATCTTAAGATTTAATTATATGTTCGATTCTACCGATATCTTTAAAATACGACCCTAGGTCATACTCCCCTTACTCATAATAAGGAGTAGTATGATTTAGGCCCCGTTAAATATAAATTTAAAACTATTGATCCCCCTCTTGGCAGCTGATTTTGACGCCTTGCGGCTTGATGACACCGCATAAATAAAACCGTCTGTTTCGATCATATCAATATCTTTTTTCTTAGAACAATTAATCTTTTATTGAATTCTAAATACTGCACTCCCTATAGATGAATTTTTACTTGCTAAACACTCTACTGCATTGATAAGGTATAGTTGCCTGAATTTTGTGATAAAATCGTTTAGTCCAGTTAAATAAAATTAGGTGCGATAGGGCACATCAACTTTTTTGCGCCGTTGCATGAGCGTTGTTTATTTAGGAGTTTAAACTACCTTAGATTACTCTAGATTAAGATTGCCTTAGATTATCTTAGATTAAATTAGGAACTTAGCTTATCTACTTAAAATTTAAAAACAAAAAGGCATACCCAGTGTATGACCCAAACCCGATCTAGATCAAGGTCGTTGTTATTCGTACTGATCCACACGCAATAATCTCTAAAGCACGTAAAGAAGAATAAATCAGAAATCGAATGGTGTTACGCATTACTTTAGCAGGAAACACCAAACCCTCGATTGAAGGTCGAGGAGGACCGATCAGATTCCCAAAGATTCAAGGACACTCGTTCGAGTTAAGACATCACATTATACATCTCATTCAAAATAGCTTTCAGTTTCATGGATTACCGAATGACGATCCTAACTCTCACCTTGATAAATTCATATCCCTTTCATACTCCTACAAACAGCCAGAGATAGGACATGATATAGTCCGGCTATACTTGTTCCCCTATTCTCTCACTCATCATGCACAAACATGGTTTGAAGGACTGGAAAAAAGATTCCATCACGTCATGAACGGAGATGGCTACTAAATTCCTAACCAAATATTTCCCTCCTTCTAAACAAACCAAGCTTAAGAATGACATCATTAACTTTAAACAAAGTTATGATGAATCTCTTTACACTGCATGGGAGCGATTCAAAACCCTGCTGAAGAAATGCCCTAATCACCAGTTAGAACGGTCAGCTCAAATCTGTACCTTCTACAATGGCCTTATGGTAAATCATAGGATGACGATCGATGCAGCAGCTCAAGAAAATCTGATGAACCAAACCGTAGACGAAGCATGGGAGTTGCTCGAGAACATGACAATGCATCATCATGACTGGAACAGTGGTGAAACAACTTCATCATCTGCCCCACTCCTCGTACTTAACAATCAAACAGAGGCCATCACATTCCTCACGAATAAGATGGAATCTCTCGCCAAACAACTTAGAGAATTGAAGACGCAGCCACATCAGATTAACCAGGCTCAGGCGTGTGTTAATTATACCAACCCGCAACCCACTGAATAATATCAAGTTGAGCACGAGAACCCTGACAGTTCATTCTGTTACGTTCAATACCTAGCTTGTCAATCAAATCCCGGATTCAATCAACAACCCAGGGTTAACCAGTTTCAAAGAAACAACTAGCCTTTTCGCTATCGTTACCCACCTTATCCACCCCAACTATCTCAATTGACCTACGATTAACCACTTCCACTCACAGGTCCACCAGCTAAGGAAAAACCCCCAACCACCCGAATTACGAAAGTAACCAACCCTACTCTCGGGACTGATGATCAGTTGACTCAGTTCTTTCAAGGACAACAACAGCTAAATTAGAGAACTGCATCTAGACAAGACCAGACGAAGATACTAATGAGAAATCAATTGGCTCTGCTCAAAAGTCTAGAAATGCAGTTTGGATAGTTATCACAACGCCTTAAAACCCGACCACAAGGAAGATTACCTAGTAATACTTTCCAAAATCCCCACATAGAGGAAGCTAAGCAAATGGACTCCATAATCCCAAGGGAACAACCACGAAGAAAGTCAGTTAGGCTCAAGAACAAATCGACATGTACTCAGAAGCTGCCCACTACAACTCCAGTTCGTATACCTTACCTTGAAAGGCTACAAGAAGAACCATCCAAGCTCGATACCTACAAACTTGATGGAAGGTTCCTAGACACCATGTCCAAAGTTCCCAATCAGAAGAGATACATCCGAAGGCTTCTCTCTACGAAGGAAAGGATACCAGATTCCAACAAAGTTCCACTGAGTGAAGAATGCTAGGCATTACTCAGAACCTCTCTACCAAAGAAACTTGGAGATACGGGCCGATTCATTTTTCCGTGTTCAATCTACCAGTCTGGAACCATTCATGTGCTAGCAGATTTAGGAGCAATTATCAACCTAATCACCTATTCTCTCTACAAGAGTTTGGAGCTAGGAGACTTGTCACCAACTAAAATGACAATCCATCTTGCCGATCATACAATTCGATATCCTAAGGGCATAGTTGAGAATGTCTTGGTGAAAGTTGACAAATTCTTGTATCCTACGGATTTCGTAGTGATGGACATTAAGGAAGACCTACATACACCAATAGTATTAGGGAGACCTTTCATGAATACGGCTAGGACTGCCATTGATGTGTTCAATCAAACCTTGATCTTGCGATTACATGGGGAGAGCATTACCTTCAAAACTGACCGACCTACCGATCTTTCTGGACAGGCAGAGATGTTTGCTATTTCCACCGAACGGATAACTTCCGATGATGTGTCTCCACCATCAGCCGATGATATCGAGATGGGTGTCGAATCACAGTCTACTGATGACCCAGAAATGGAAGAAGAAGATCCCAGCGAAGAAATAGAGGAAGAGGAAGAATCTGAGGAGGAAGAGGAAATGGGAGACGTAAAAGAAACTGCGATAATACCCTCTCTAAGCTTGGAACGTCACGAATAATTAATGAGGTTCGAGACGAAAGATCACAGTTTAATCATTCGTTTGAAGAAGAAAGCTGATAAGGCTGAGGTTAAAGATATAGCGATTGACCCTGCAAGTGTCGAAGTGAAGCACCAGAATACTGAAGAAACCTATTCATCAGATGAATCCAAAGAACAAAGTTATACTGATGATGACGAGGAATAGCAACATGAAGACATTCTGGATGACTCATATTCTCCACCCGAACCAGATCAGGAGGAGCCGGACTCTTCTTCAGATCAGATTCCGGTCATATCTAATCACGCCGACATGATAACTTTCATCAATGACACTATTGAATTTGAAGATATTCTTGAAGCCATCCGTAAATCAACAATTGATTTCACACTACGCTTAATAGAACGGATCATGGCTATCAAAGATGAATACAACCTCTATCTACATAGAGAAGACAATAACGTTGAAAACTTAGAAGGGCGCATTCAAGACTTTATCAATACTCTTCACGATCATATCTACCATGAAGAAAGGCAATGATAGCACAATTCAGTGGTTCACACTACTCTCAAGACAAGATTTTTTTGAGATCAGAAGATCATTTACTCTAAGGTTTACAACGCCGTAGCAGGATCTGCACTTCCGTTCTCAGCAAACCAACGAGCACTTCTGACTCTCATCCAGAAGCATATGGATCTTTCCACCGGACGCCCGACTTATCACTCTAATTTGCAAATTATCGAAGATATTCACAGCCTTTTCGCTCTCTTGGAAAGAGATAATTTCGAAAACACACCAGACAGACTAGTGATTTACGTAACAATTGATCACCACGCTGATCTAATTATCAAAGAGTTACGAGACGTAGTAGCGGAAGAAGTAAGACGTAAAATCCGTTTTCACATCTTGAACCGGACCGAGTCAACATTGCCACCTATGTTACGAAGCAGATAGCACGTATCATCCACGAATCCACAGATCCTAGTTTCATATTTAAAGCTGGATGTCAGGAGATATACTCAAAGATGGTGACATTAATGCTTGGGTCAGGACTGCTTTTCACTTCTTTTCAGCTTCGCCTCTTGACCAATCTGTAGAAAGCTATGGACTCCTACTGTGGAGATCACCGTTCAGAAGATTTTGAGATATTGAAGATATAATTTCTGACACTATTTGAAGACCTCCGAAATGAACATCCTATCAGAGAGATAATCACCACCAGCACTGCCTTAATGATTGACATTCATGGGTCAATCAGTAGAGCCGTAGATCATATTCTCATCGGAATTCAAGATTTTTCACGGGCTGAAACTGCACATTACCTATCTTTCAGAAGATCTTCAAGAAAAGTACCGGATCTGCTACCACTTTTGGTCCAACACTTTCTCAGGATTCATCCACCAAGACTCATATTCCCTCGAGAAGACCAAGATCTCAACTACCAGAGGGTAATGTCTGCTTTTTAGGCATCATTACAGTCGAGCCAACGACCTTAAACAAAAGCGCTTCTAAGTGTGGGATGTTGGTCTAAGTGTGGGATGTTGGTATAATCTTTTGATGCTATATTAAAATAACCCATTACATAGATTCCAAGCTCTTAAGCTAAATTTCATAATTTTTAACAACAGAAAGCCTTTTCGAAAAAGTACTTTCTAAAACCTGAAACATTTGTAAATAAAATTAAGGCTTAAGTAAGGTATAAATCTTGTTGGGACGAACTGAATCTCTAATAGAGCATTGCATGACTAGGTATTATCGACCTAAATTGGTTATGGTGAGGCACCCAAATAAGACCATATGAGCTTTCATATTTAATGCTTCGCTATTTTCCGTTGAGAGTGCCGATGTCTGTACTCAGAATCAGAACTTGCTTTAGATCTGCATTTCCGAGTAACGAAATGTGATTTGTGTATAATCAGAAGAGCTAGCCATTTGTCAAAATAAGCCTTCCACACCTTCACTACTTCTACCAACCCATCATTTCCATAATCTTTACTATCACTCGAAGAAAAACTAGAAAATGAGATTTCTTCCGAAAATCCGATGTTATAAGCCTCTCAACTATCATGGAAAAAGTCTTGAAAAAGCTTACCGGCAGAAAGTTTCTCGAGATAGAATCTCCAAAAAAAAAAGTCAGCAATCCTTTCTATCCTATATTTCCAAAATTCCGAATAAAAGTCTTTAAAAAGACTATATTACCCTTTTCTCACCTCTTAAAAACAACTTCCCCACCACTCCAAAATTCCTTTCCATCATTGACAAATGACCTAGAAGCTATGGTTACTACTGTTTTCACAATAGTAGCAAGGATTTGATTCGTTATCAAGCCTATGACGATGGGTGCAACATGACTGGCTATGAGCGAATTCATTTCTTAGATCTATAGGGAACACTAAACACTTGTGTGATTTTAGTGACCTGTGAAAGTTAACCTAAGTCATGTAACCTCCTCGCATGCTTGCAGAGATAGTTTCAACCCTAACATAGATGACTCACCTTATTTTTTGCCATTATAATAAAAAGCAAATCGCTTAGGCTGCTAGAAAAGAAACTCTGAAAAGATTTCTTAAGGTAAAAACGAGAAGTTTGCTTAAGGACAAGCAAAGTCTAAGTGTGAGATATTTGATATCGGTAAGTCAGTTTTCACCCCGATATTAAGGCCCAAAAACAATAAAATTCCGACCTTTATTGCCAAAATGCGCGCTTTATCGGTTGAAATTGAAGATCAAGTGATTACGAAGACGTTGCAAAAGAATCAAGAGAATCAGAGCTAAAACGAAGATTCTAGAGCAAAAAAGGTGAAAGACAAGAAATCAAACTATAATCAAGGAAATTAAGTTACGAACCAGTGAAATAAGCAAACCAAAGCAGGCCATGCGGCTTGCCAAACGCCTTCCCATACGGGCTGCCATAAGGGAAAACGTCCTGCGATACAACCTAGGCAAACGGCCAGGCAAAATGACTGACCAGTGCAAATGGGCATCAAAAACGGACTGTCATACGGCTTGCCAGCCGTAAGCAGGCCAAAATCAAGTCTATTTAAAGGGTCTTTGTCATCCATTTTTACACATACTTCAATTCACTTCTTTCTCTCTCTTTCAACAATATTAGTCATACTCTCAAGGTCTTCGACTCTGTGCGGAAAACCTAGTACCCGGAGAAGAACGCCGAAGATTGTATTAGGAGCGGTCTGGAGGTTGAAGCTGTCACTTTTGTATTCGGAACTCGTTTAATCTATTGGTACTTCTATCCTTTGTCTTTATATAATGTCCTCCATTATTCTGCTTTGTGATATTGTTGCCATGATTAGTGAGTATTTATCTTTAGTGTATGCTATGATGTAGTCAGTTATTGCTGAAATAATATTATGGTTTGTCTATGTTGTCGAGATGCTTTCTGATTATGCTTTAAACTCAATCGTTTTTCCAACTAATAGAACGTAGTTATCGTCTCTGTTATTGGGAAGTCACGAACCCCAATTCAGAGTACACTATCTGTGTCACCCCTTGGTAAGAGAAGTCTATGGGATACAACGTAAGTTTAACTGAGGCACACTGGTTGTAGTAAGTCCACTGAGCCTTGGATTCCGATAGAGGACTCTTTTGTAGTGAAACATCTAACTAGATTCCTAGTACATTGTCGGTCCTAGACCATGTTACTGTAGTCACCAAGCATATTAACTTCGTACATGCACGCTGAAGCACAACGGTTATTGTAAGCTGTACCTTTGCTAAGTAAGGCCATGGAGCCCGGTCAGTGCTGATTAGTACACTTCACCATAACGCGGTATCAAGCATTGCACCCCGCTTGAGGGATTCTTAGTTAATTAAGGAACTGTTAGTTTAAACACATAAAGGATTGGACCGTTAGGATAACCGAACGTGTTCATGGAAGTCAAACCCGACTTGGCCATAGTGTTCTTTATGGTTGAACTCTTTTAAGGGCTTAACTATCTTTTTAACCCAATCATTAACGAAAGTATCGAAATACATCATGCCTCTTGGATATGGCAAACCCTGTATTTTATTATGCTTAAGAAAGTTTAGACCTTTGTGGAATGTTAATACGTCACCCAACCGAGTCGCTCAATGGGATTAGCCGTCTGAACGTGTATGCATGTAGTCAGACTGCACGGGCGTCAGGGGTAAGGGACGTTGCTGTCTATTCAGAATCTTCAAGCCTAACGCATTAGACAGTGACATGTCTTACGACAGGGGCTTTTAGGACAAGTGTAATGAATACAAGGTCACTACCTATTCATGAGCCAGCATTCCATAATCTCGGCAAAGTAACTGATGAAATCATAGTATGCACTTGTTTTAACCTTATCTGAATTACAAATTTTATCGCATTTACTTTACTTTATCTTATATACTAGAAAACCCAAAAATTAGGTAACAAACCACACTTCTTCACTTTAGAATTATGTTAAGATTTAATGATAGGTTCGATTCTACTGATATCTTAAAAATACGAACCTAGGTCATACTTCCCTTACTCATAATATGGAGTAGTACGATTTAGGCCCCGTTAAATATAAATTTAAAACTATTAATCCCCCCTCTTGACAGCTGATTCTGACGCCTTGCGGCCTGACGAGACCGCAAAAATAAAACCGTCTGTTTCAATCATATCAATATCTTTTTTCTTAGAACAATTAATCTTTTATTGAATTCTGAATACTGCACTCCCTATAGACGAATTTGTACTTGCTAAACATTCTACTGCATTGATCAGGTATAGTTGCCTGAATTTTGTGATAAAATCGTTTAGTCCAGTTAAATAAATTTAGGTGTGATAAGGCAGATCAACTTTTTTGCGCCGTTACAGGAGCGTTGTTTATTTAGGAGTTTAATTACTTTAAGTGATTTGAACCTTTTGTGGGAATTTATTTTCGAGAAAGTTACTTTCTTTATGTTTGTTTTTGTTTTGTGTTTTTATTATATGTGTTGTGTTTGCAGCTAGGTTACCAAGATTTGGCTCCCTCAAATCACTTACCGATGTAGACCACGCCGTCTTATTACCAGTCGCGTAAAACTTGTGGAAGTTACCGTTGGTGTAGTGAAAGTGGATATTGTAACTATAACATCCCTATGTTTCTAACAACTATTCTTTCCCTCACACAGGGTTGGAATGGGTATCAAGAGGTAAAATCAAATTCAAACGTAAAGGTTGATCCAAGAGATGTTGGTGGAGGTTACCATTTGGTCAAAGATACTGATGACATTTCTAGGTATCTGTAGTAGAGATACAATTTGACGGGGGATTATAACGACATTCCCATGTTTGTATTGGAGAAAATCCACGTGGAACCATCAAGCAATGAATATGAGCATGTCGTTACTCCTCCACCTACCACCTCAGTTCGGGCGACAGATTCGTATTCCTGGGATAGTGATGATGAGCATTTTACTCCCAACTTGGAAGAGGTTAAGGATGCTACTTTTTTTGGTTTATGTTCTTAGGTATGAAAGTGAAGAGGATTAAGAAGATTTTACTTCCGAGGTTGAAGTGGTTTAGACGATTTAACAGACGTCGGATATCATTTCAGTATATAATAATCAGATCGAGGATGATGGTGATAATGAGGAGTGTTTAACAACCGATTTCAAAGTGGTGGAGTCATCAAAGATCATCGAGGATGAGGAGTTTAGTATTGTGGAACCAGTTGAGGAGTCACCTTCTCATGTGGGATTTGTATTCCCTCATGAGGTTAACACTTTGAATACGATAAAAGATGATCCGTTTGAAAAGGATCCACCTAAGAAAGTTAACCTACTACTGCAAGACGCCCTTGGAGGAGAGTCACTTATTGATTTTCGTGTTGGGTCATCCTTTTGCGGGAACTAGAAAAGGAATTATTTGATATATTAAGCACCACGTGAGGGATTAATGACTTGCTTACGTTGCTGATTTGTGAAAAATTTTCCGTTGATTTCGAATGTCGTCTGATAAGTTTGGGGGAGGATGACCCCAATAGGAAATAAAATACGGGGTCGAGTCGACTGCACGACTCGTTAGAGTTTGTATATTTCTTTTTTGTTATTTCACTATTATTTTTGTTTTGTTAACTTTATTTTTGTTTGAAATATCAATATCCAAAAAATTGAAAAACCTTAAAAATACAAAAAATACAAAAAAAAAAAACAAAGAAAAAAAATAACCAACAGGTCTAATCTCGCGACCGCTGGGAGGTTTGTGTCGCCTGCGAAATTTTTCCAGTTGGGGGCCTAAAAATATTTTGCATTTATTGTGCGTTTCGTTTTTCGTTTGTTTTAGTTGTAACTATGAAGTATGTCTTTAAGAGGAAATGTTAAGATATTTATGTTCAATTCGATGATTACGTGTTGAAATGACTTAGTTCCTGTAACATCCCGTTTTCATCGTATATGTTTTAAGGTACATATTTAATCGTTAGAACGTTTATATTTCGTTTGTATATGTGATTAATTGATTTAAAGTTTTAGTTTGAAGTACACGATATGTATGTATATATATATATATATATATATATATATATATATATATATATATATATATATATATACACACACACACATGAGAATGTATACATGTATAAGTACATGCATGGGTTAGGAAGGTATTAAGTCGAGTGAGACCTTGCGGTGTAGTCTAAGTGTATACACGAAGCAAGTATGGAGGGTACGAGTCCTACTACGAGTCTTAGAGTTAGTTAATCAAGAATTGGACAAAATGCCCTGTTTGTAGCGTCGGGGACCAGCGGGGTCGCGCCACGACATTGTACGCAAGTCAGGATCAGGAAGCATGAAAAACAGGATCGAAACCACCTCAAACGCCGCGCCACGAGGGTGTGCGGCCGCGCCGCGACAACACTGCCGAACTGATTCCATTTTCGAATTTAAAAAGGGGTGGCTTGAGGGTATTTTCATCTTTTCACGTGTGTATCAGATTGTGGCTCAAATCCCGGCCACATATCTCTTTTTCTTCATTTTCTTTTCTCTTTTCTTTCTCTATTTTCTCTCAAAACTTAAAACCCACTTAGATTCAAATTGAGATTTGAGGGTGAAGATTTGTTATTCGATCTTTGGAGCAAGAAGGAAATTTGTTCTCCTCATTCTTAGCTACGATTTGATAGTATTGGTAAGTCTTAACTCCGTGTTTTGAGTTTTAGTTGATTTATGGCTAGGGTTTGTTCATTTGAGACTTGTAAGACCCATTTGGGGGGTTAAATGGGTGAATTTGGGTTAAATTGATGTGAGAAAACCCTAATGGTTATAATCTAGGGTTTGGGTCATGTAAATTGAGGTTGTAAGTGTTAATTGTGTTGTTAGTCACTAATACACTTGTGTAATGATGAAAGATGGTTAATGGGTCTAAGTTTGACCAAAATTGTAAGTCTAAGTGTTATAATGGGTCAAATGGGTAATGGTTGACATAGTTGGGTAAGATGGGTATGAAATACCCATAATTGGTGTTAGTTGGTGTTAGTAGACTTTAATCCATAGTTTTTAGTGATTAATGATGAGTCTTGGCCTTTAATGGGCGGTTTTGGTGTGAATGGGGCATTTAATGCATTTGGGTCATTAAATGCTCAAGAGTTAAGTGTTGGTGGTTGGTTCCACTAGTTTTTCGTTGATTTGGGTACTTAATGTATTAGGTACTTCGCTCGAAGCTTACGAAAGTGTTTAATCACCACCGACGTGATAAGGTGAGTGGAATAATTATATGCGTGCATATATAAAGTATTTATTTGTGTAGCATGAGTTGTGAACTGTCGACGTGTTAAGACACCACATCTCACGTGGCGAGTGAAGTGTCGACGTGTTAAGACACCACTCGAGCGGTGAAGCATCGACGTGTTAAGATGCCACTCCAAGAGATGTAATGGGTGAAGTGTCGACGTGTTAAGACACCACCCGGGTGAAGTATCGACGTGTTAAGATGCCACCCACGGGGTTAGTGTACGACGTGTTAAGTACTCTAACGGTTGTTATGAACACCGATGGAAAATTCGAGTACCATTCCTTTGTACTATTGGTTAACCATGGTTGTGTGTTGTAATGTTGCATATTATATTGTTCGAGTTATATGCTATTGTTGTACTAGCTTGTGTGGTCGAAGGTTTAGCATTATACTTGCGATGGTATGATTAATTATATTGCTAGCATGTATGCGGTAAATGTGTAAGTGATTGCAAGTAGGTAGGTTATATACGTATATGTATAATTATTGCATTCACTAAGCATTAGCTTACCCCTCTCGTTGTTTACTTTTTAGTTGCAGGTGCGGAAAAAGGGAAAGGGATGGTTGGACACTAGATTTCCCGTGTTGGATGCTTGTTGAAGCTTTTTGGAAGTCGACCTAGTGTTTTTGGGTAATTTAGCCCCAAACCATGCTCGGGTGTTGTTTCGATTAAAACTATCACGTTAATGGGTCGAACTTATAAACCATTGATTCAAGGCCTTGTGCCTCTTATTGTAAACATTTAACTTGTTGTCTGTTAAATGGGTTGTATGAAATGGTTTACATCTTGCGGTCATTTGAATGGTGCGTAAATGGTTTAATATTTAAAAAAAAAAAAAATTTGTCGGGTTGCATACGGGTTGGGTTGTTTCAGGTCCGGGTATTTATATCTCTCTTACACTTTTGTCTTCTCGAATTTATTATTTTTCTGATTTCATGTAAATAAGGGCATTACATGATCTTAACTGTGGGTGAGATAAATTCTCGCGGACTTCTTTATAAAATTTCACCCAACTTTAAAAAAATTTCGAAGTATTCGTTGAATGGTTAAAGAGTTTTGGCCACCTTACCCATTCTTAGAGGAAGTAAAGTCTTTCGAATTTATAACATTTAGAGGAAGTAAATTCTTTCGATAAGACGCTTCTTTCTAGACTTATGTTAGAAGTCGACTTCCAGACCAGTTGTAGAGTTGACGAAAAACCTTGAAAAATCATCTTTATCATCGACTGGAAATCCACATGTCCTCTGCATCAAACGGGGACTGGTCAGACTTATCATAATCATGAGGTGGATGATTCTCGTACAATGGAGGGCACAATAACACTACATAAGTAAATTTATTAGATCACCGGATGGATGATCTTCGTAAAGATCACCGCATCTATTTCTGACTGCGGTGATCATACATATGCCTAAACAGAATGAGGTATACAAACTCATGGTTCACCGATGATATCTGGATGAATTGTAGTATCTTCCTAACCTACATTATTTTCAACCGACATTAATGCGATGTTAGGCTCTGTGGGAAGTAGAGTCTCATGAGACTATAATCATGAACCCAATCCCGGTGAGGGTAAATCCGGAGGTCTATCCAGGTTACAATTGGAGCATGAGCGATAGTTGTGCCTTCGCAGTCTGCAACAATCATCTATCTTGGTGGAAGATTCATGTGCATTTTGTCTGTTCCCAGCGACCACATAAAACATTTCTAATGTAACAAGTAGAGCGAAAGCGATAGCTTAAGCAGTTAAGCTCCGTTGTTTGATGTTTTTGGTACCTTCGGTTTTTTTCTTATGGCGTTACATTTGGTGTTCTTATGATCTTACGATTGATATACGCATTTGAAGACGTGGATCTTGCTCGTTGATATTGTTTCAGAGTTCAAATTTGCTTGATGATAAGCAAGGTTCACGTGTAGGGAATTTGTATCGCCCAATTTATACATGATTTTTATACGCTTTCTGAGACGATATCGGTTCATTGCGTTAGTTTTTTGGTAGAATCTTAAGAGCTTCTGGTATTTAATGAGAAAATTGTCAGTTTCAAGTTTTTATGAGATAATTTGATAAAATGGGACGAAATCTGGAAAATGTTCGAGCAAGACATTTAAAATCCGAGGCTTAAATTTTTTTTTTTTTTTTGGGCCGGTTGAATTAAAAAGAAGATTTAGCGGGTAACTAAATGAATACGGGCCGATGTGCATGTCAAAAAGAAAAGAGGTGGAGGTTGTATGGCCGCAGGAAAGAAAAAACAGGGCGGACCCCACCTTGTGGTTTCTACGCGTACAACTTAAAAAAGGTGGCTAACTGGTTAAGTGTGGTAATGGGCTGAACTACTGAGTTTAAAGAAAAGGGCCTGCATGCGATTAGCGATTATAGGATATACGAGTAGTATATTACAGTATTTCAAAGCAAACTCATGAAGACATCACATCACATATATATTATATATATAATACTGTACGTTTCTTTTGGGAGAGCATAATTATAGTCTAGATTTTAATATATTCTTTTTGGGGCAAGAGTGTTGGTGTGCGGCTGTCAAGCCGTGACCCCACTTGGGGTTTTTGGTCGACCACAACAAAGGAAAAACAAGAGGATACAAATTAAATAATTGTTGGTGTTGATCAATCATGAGGACTACAAAGATCCACGGAGGTTTATTTGATTTTAATTAAACTTTATTACTAATGAAATAACCATGAAATCACGAGTTTATTTAAACGATAAAGTTTAGTAATATGTTTTAAGTACTAGTAAAATGACTCGTAGAACCACGGTTTTGTTTAAACGAAACAGTTTAATGATATGTTTTAGGTATTAAGTGAACGTAAATGCTAAAGTTATTTAGTTTAATGACCCGTAGAATCACATAGTCCGACAAAGAAACTCGTCAGCTGAACATTTCATCAAACACCTAAAATACATAGGAGTATTAAACAATCTAAATCAAATCATAAGAAATGATATTGGTTGTCATTTTATTTTAAAAGTGTAAATCAAAATATAAATTTAGAATTGGTTTCCTTCTGCCCAGCTTTTATGCCTTACCGTACTCAATTCAAAATAATTAATTAAAACAATTCAATATTATTTAATCTTAATAATTAAAATAATTATTAATAAGATTTATAATAATAATTAATTAATAAGATTTAATTTAAATTCAAAAATATTTAGATTAATGACATCACCCGCCATGCTTAGATTTTTTTTCTTTTTCTTTTTGATTTTTTCTTAACAAATGAATTAGCCTAATAATGACATCATCATTTTAGCATTTTAATATTAACTATAGATTAAGTAAACGTAAATGCTAAAATCATTTAATTTAATGATCCATGTAACTACAAATTCCGACTAAGAAATTTGTCGTTTTTACAAACATATTGATATACTTATTACTTAACTTGGTTAGAATAAAGGAACTACATTTATTCTCCTACCACTTTCTTCTAATTTTCATCACAATTATTATTTTTCTAGTCATAAAATTACAACATTTTATTGAGACATGTATTTCGTATATATATATATATATATATATATATATATATATATATATATATACGAAATAAAGTTTGCTTTAAAATTGAGTATTTATAGTTTTAATAATAATTATTAGTAATAACAAATGCCTCTTTAATTTTTTTTAAAAAATTAAGATACAATCATTATATGAAGATTGTACAATATGTTTCAAAATTTGTACATGTGTTCATGAGGTGTTTTGTATAAGATTATACAATTTGTTTAGAAGTTTGTACATATGATCATGAGCTGTTTTATCATAAGGTTGTACATGATATTTTAAATATTGTACTATGGTCATGATGGTGTTTTACCATAAGATTGTACATAATGCTTAAAATATTGTGCATATGGTCATGGGGTATTTTATCATAAGGTTGTACATAATGTTTTATATATTGTACAAATTAACATGTTAATATTTTTATTAAAAATAATTAATTATTTTAATTACATTTTCATGAGGAGCTTACAAATTTTTTATTTATTTTTGAATTTTTTTAAGCTTAAATAATTATTATTTATGACATCATCATTTTAGAGATTTATATGAAATTATAGATAGATTATAGATTATTATTATTATTATTATTATTATTATTATTATTATTATTATTATTATTATTATTATTATTATTATTATTATTATTTTAACTCATAATTTATTAATTGTTTACGAAATTACGAACACATACATTATTGATATTTTGATTTAATTATTTTTGTCTATGCGAGTGATTACTTATTTGTGCTTTAGTTATTTATATTTGTGTTCAATCCTTATTATGAACTAAATCTTTATGTATTCATTCGGGATGATTGAACTCTGATCATGGATTGCAAATTATTAGATCTTGATTATTGTTTAGTAAATAAATGTGTACTAAATTAAAGATCCATTGTTATGCTTACTTAATACTTTTATTTTTACTTATCAATTTAATTTAATCAAATCTTTTATTAAAACTCCCGTTTTCTAGTTTAATTATTTGTGATAAATTTCTTGAATACATTGCTCTATGGTGGAACAAACTTGATTTACCTATTATCTATTAAGGCATGACCAGGAACAGTTGCATGTAGTATGATAAATATTTATTAGTTAATTTAGTTTATAACTATTTCCTCGAAAGTTACTTTTTGTTATTTTTGTTTGCGTATACATGGCTTGTTTGTTGTGTTGTGATCGCAGGTTAGGTGGAAGTGCATGAAACTGTGTTCTAATAAATCAGAGGTAGTTGAGCCATTTTCTGAACCTGAGAGGGAATATCACGTAAAGCTGAAAGAGGAACATGCTCTTATTGAAATTTTAGCGTCATTGACGTGCGTGCAATCATGTGTGTGCGGAATCAACTACTTTAAATTTATAGCATATACTATTACGACTTTAGCACAAACGGGTAAAGTCTCGGTCAGTGTAGAGCAGTGGGTGCAAGTACATAATCGTCCAAGATAGGTAGGCAGTAGCCGGTGATCTATTTTATCTTTTCACGTGCGTTTTATATAATATAATTTAATATATTTAATTAGGGTTATGTATTGCAGGAACAATGGATTTTAAGGATTAAACTTAAATAGATATAAGGGAGGATACTGGTTTGGTCGGGGATTTTGTATATGTAAACGGATATCAATAAAGAGCGCGCGTCTTCATGAATAGCTTTTTGTTTAACATGAATATCGTGGTCGTTAATCCCTTTATTCGTGAAGTGTACCTAACAGTCACTTAAGTGCCAGTAAGATTAAAAGTATGATCATCCTATGGGACTCAATCTATCTCAAATACATCACGAGGTCCAATTCGTTAATGTACTAATATCACGTATTCGGGTCTATCCGGACACAAATTAACATGCAACGAGTGACTCAACCTGGAACAGTGGGTCTATTCTATCAAGCCCATAAGAGTGATCAACAGAAAGCATTCAAAAATAGAGTAATTAAGTCTTCGATTTAAACCAGGTCGCCTGATGTTGTTATCCAGTCGTCATCCTGGTGTGTTTAAACGATGAGGCAGCCGGCTACCCATAGACAACAGTGAAATGTCCCGTTCATATTGATTATAAACGTTCCATATTAATTAATTTCGTTGCGAGGTTTGACCTCTATATGAGACGTTTTTCAAAGATTGCATTCGTTTTTAAAGTAAACCATAACCTTTATTTTATCGACAAGGTTAAAAAGACACCACCTAGATTATTCAGAAATGATAATCTAAAAATATTACACTTACACACTATCAATACATATTGGTTTACAATATTAATATGTTACAACAAAATAAATCTCAAATGCAGTTTTAAACAATATTATACAAGCATGCTGACACCAAATCTTGTCCATATATTAGCATGCAACAGCGGAAGCGCTTAATAATCACCTGAGAATAAACATGCTTTAAACGTCAACAAAAATGTTGGTGAGTTATAGGTTTAACCTATATATTTAACAAATCGTAATAATAGACCACAAGATTTCATATTTCAATATACATCCCATACATAGAGATAAAAATCATTCATATGGTGAACACCTGGTAACCGACATTAACAAGATGCATATAAGAATATCCCCTATCATTCCGGGAAATCCTTCGGACATGATAAAAATGAATTCGAAGTACTAAAGCATCCGGTACTTT
The DNA here is from genome assembly GCF_046630445.1 of Rutidosis leptorrhynchoides. Taxonomy (NCBI): domain Eukaryota; kingdom Viridiplantae; phylum Streptophyta; class Magnoliopsida; order Asterales; family Asteraceae; genus Rutidosis; species Rutidosis leptorrhynchoides. The sequence goes on from NC_092334.1 coordinate 672,544,905, forward strand.
GGATGGGGTTCGTTAGGCCCAATAGATCTATCTTTAGGATTCACGTCAATTAGTAGATCGGTTTACTAATTCTTAGGCTACCAAGCAAAAAGGGGCATATTCGACTTCGATCATTCACCCATATAATGTAGTTTCATTTACTTGTGTCTATTTTGTAAAATATTTATAAAATTGCATGTATTCTCATCTCAAAATATTAGATTTTAAAAGTGAGATTATAACTCACTTTCACAGATTTTACTTCGTCGGGAAGTAAGACTTGGTCACTGGTCGATTCACGAACCTATAACAAATATGTACATATATATCAAAGTATGTTCAAAATATAATTACAACATTTTTAATACGTTTTAATGTTTTAAGTTTATTAAGTCAGCTGTCCTCGTTAGTAACCTACAACTAGTTGTCCACAGTTAGATGTACAGAAATAAATTGATATATATTATCTTGAATCAATCCACGACCCAGTATATACACGTCTCAGGTTAGATCACAACTCAAAGTATATATATTTTTGGAATCAACCTCAACCCTGTATAGCTAATTCCAACATTACTGCATATAGAGTGTCTATGGTTGTTCCAAATAATATATATACATGGTCGATATGATATGTCAAAACATTTACATGCGTGTCTATGATATCCCAAGATTACATAATATATTAGAATACATGTATAATACAATATAAGTTAGCTAGGATATGATTAATATAGATTTGTTACCAATTTTCACGTAGCTACAACAAGCAAAATTATTCAATCTTGTTTTACCCATAACTTCTTCGTTTTAAATCCGTTTTGAGTGATTCAAGTTGCTATGGTTTTATATTGAACTTAAGTTTATGAATCTAAGCAGAAAAATATAAGTTTATAGTCGGAAAAACAGGTTACAAGTCGTTTTTGTAAAGGTAGTCATTTCAGTCGAAAGAACGACGTCTAGATGACCATTTTGGAAAACATACTTCCACTCTAAGTTTAACCATGATTTTTGGATATAGTTTCATGTTCATAAGAAAATCTTTTTCCCAGAAGAACAACTTTTAGATAAAATTTTATCATTGTTTTTAATTAACTAACCCAAAACAGCCCGCGGTGTTACTACGACGGTGTATATCCAGTTTTACGGTGTTTTTCATGTTTTCAGGTTTTAAATCATTAAGTTAGCATATAATATAGATATAGAACATGTGTTTAGTTGATTTTAAAATTCAAGTTAGAAGGATTAACTTTTGTTTGCGAACAAGTTTAGAATTAACTAAACTATGTTCTAGTGATTATAAGTTTAAACCTTCGAATAAGATAGTTTCATATATAAGAATCGAATGATGTTATGAACATCATTACTACCTCAGGTTTTGTGGATAAACCTACTGGAAATGAGAAAAATAGATCTAGCTTCAAAGGATCCTTGGATGGCTTGAAAGTTCTTGAAGTAGAATCATGACACGAAAACAAGTTCAAGTAAGATTTTCACTCGAAATAAGATTGTTAAACTTATAGAAATTGAATCAAAGTTTGAATATGAGTATTACCTTGTATTAGAAAGATATCTTACTGTAAATAAAAAAGATTTCTTGAGGTTGGATGATCACTCAAAGTGGATTTGCAAGATTGGAAGTAAGCTAGCAAACTTGGAAGTGTTGTTGGTGTGTTCTTGAGTAGTTGTTTTATAACTTGGTTTATGTATGGATTTATGAACTAGATTGAGCTAGATTTTGATAAAGATGATGAAGAACACTTAGAAAAATGTAAGAACACTTGAGAGAGAGTAGTTTGATGCATGTAAGTTGCAAAATGAAAGTGTATATGTGTGTGTTCATTCACGTGAAAATGGAGTCACCATATAGGCTCCATTAGTTTGTAATTTTGTGTAATCATTCATGCTAGTTGCCAAATGATGATTCCCACATGGTTAGGTGACTCACATGGGCTGCTAAGAGCTGATCATTAGAGTATATATACCAATAGTAAATACAATTAGAAGTTGGGTATTTTACGAGTACGAATACGGGTGCATACGAGTAGAATTGTTGATGAAAATGAACGAGGATGTAATTGTAAAAATTTTTGTTAAGTAGAAGTATTTTGATAAGTGTTTTGAAGTCTTTAAAAAGTGTAAGAATACATATTAAAACACTACATGTATATACATTTTAACTGAGTTGTTAAGTCATCGTTAGTCGTTACATGTAAGTGTTGTTTTGAAACCTTTAGGTTAACGATCTTGTTAAATGTTGTTAACCCATTGTTTATTATATCTAAAGAGATGTTAAATTATTACTTTATCATGATATTATGATTTATTAATATATCTTAGTAATATATATATACAGTTAAATGTCGTTACAACGATAATCGTTACATATATGTCTCGTTTTGAAATCATTAAGTTAGTAGTCTTGTTTTTACATATGTAGTTCATTGTTAATACACTTAATGATATGTTTACTTATCATTTATCATGTTTATATAGTGTATCACTATCTTAATATGATTCATATGTAATTAGTAAGACGTTGTTATAACGATAATCGTTATATATATCGTTTTCGAGTTTCTTAATTCAATAGTCTCATTTCTATGTATATAACTCATTGTTAAAATACTTAATAAGATACATAATTATCATAATATCATGTAACTATATATATATCCATATATATGTCATCATATAGTTTTTACAAGTTTTAACGTTCGTGAATAGCCGGTCAACTTGGGTGGTCAATTGTCTATATGAAACCTATTTCAATTAATCAAGTCTTAACAAGTTTGATTGATTAACATGTTGGAAACACTTAATCATGTACATATCAATTTCATTTAATATATATAAAGATAGAAAAGTTTGGGTCACTACAGTACCTACCCGTTAAATAAATTTCGTCCCGAAATTTTAAGTAGTTGGAGGTGTTGACGTATCTTCTGGAAATAAGTGCGGGTATTTCTTCTTCATCTGATCTTCTCGTTCCCAGGTGAACTCAGGTCCTCTACGAGCATTCCATCGAACCTTAACAATTGGTATCTTGTTTTGCTTAAATCTTTTAACTTCACGATCCATTATTTCGACGGGTTCTTCGATGAATTGAAGTTTTTCGTTGAATTGGATTTCGTCAAACGGAATAGTGAGATCTTCTTTAGCAAAACATTTCTTCAAATTTGAGACGTGGAAAGTGTTATGTACAGCCGCGTGTTATTGAGGTAACTCAAGTCGGTAAGCTACTGGTCCGACACGATCAATAATCTTGAATGGTCCAATATACCTTGGATTTAATTTCCCTCGTTTACCAAATCGAACAACGCCTTTCTAAGGTGCAACTTTAAGCATGACCATCTCTCAAATTTCAAATTCTATATCTTTTCTTTTAATGTCAGCGTAGCTCTTTTGTCGACTTTGGGCGGTTTTCAACCGTTGTTGAATTTGGATGATCTTCTCGGTAGTTTCTTGTATTATCTCCGAACCCGTAATCTGTCTATCCCCCACTTCACTCCAACAAATTGGAGACCTGCACTTTCTACCATAAAGTGCTTCAAACGGCGTCATCTCAATGCTTGAATGGTAGCTGTTATTGTAGGAAAATTCTGCTAACGGAAGGTGTCGATCCCAACTGTTTTCGAAATCAATAACACATGCTCATAGCATGTCTTCAAGCGTTTGTATCGTCCTTTTGCTCTGCCCATCAGTTTGTGGATGATAGGCAGTACTCATGTCTAGAAGAGTTCCTAATGCTTGCTGTAATGTCTGCCAGAATCTTGAAATAAATCTGCCATCCCTATCAGAGATAATAGAGATTGGTATTCCATGTCTGGAGACGACTTCCTTCAAATACAGTCGTGCTAACTTCTCCATCTTATCATCTTCTCTTATTGACAGGAAGTGTGCTGATTTGGTGAGAAGATCAACTATTACCCAAATAGTATCAAAACCACTTGTAGTCCTTGGCAATTTAGTGATGAAATCCATGGTAATGTTTTCCCATTTCCATTCCGGGATTTCGGGTTGTTGAAGTAGACCTGATGGTTTCTGATGCTCCGCTTTGACCTTAGAACATGTCAAACATTCTCCTACGTATTTAGCAACATCAGCTTTCATACCCGGCCACCAAAAATGTTTCTTGAGATCCTTATACATCTTCCCCGTTCCAGGATGTATTGAGTATCTAGTTTTATGAGCTTTTCTAAGTATCATTTCTCTCATATCTCCAAATTTTGGTACCCAAATCCTTTCAGCCCTATACCGGGTCCGTCTTCCCGAATATTAAGATGCTTCTCCGATCCTTTAGGTATTTCATCCTTTAAATTTCCCTCTTTTAAAACTCCTTGTTGCGCCTCCTTTATTTGAGTAGTAAGGTTAGTGCGAATCATTATATTCATAGCTTTTATTCGAATGGGTTCTCTGTCCTTTCTGCTCAAGGCTACCACATTTGCCCTCCCCGGGTGGTAACGAATCTCAAAGTCGTAATCATTCAACAATTCAATCCACCTGCGCTGCCTCATGTTCAGTTGTTTCTGATTAAATATGTGTTGAAGACTTTTGTGGTCGGTATATATAATACTTTTGACCCCATATAAGTAGTGCCTCCAAGTCTTTAATGCAAAAACAAATGCGCCTAATTCCAAATAATGCATCGTATAATTCTGCTCGTGAATCTTCAATTGTCTAGACGCATAAGTAATTACTTTTGTTCGTTGCATTAATACACAACCGAGACCTTGCTTTGAGGCGTCACAATATATCACAAAAGCATTATTCCCTTCAGGTAATGACAATATAGGTGTCGTAGTTAACTTTTTCTTCAACAATTGAAACGTGTAGAGACCCATCCTAATCCATCCGGACGAGGTCCATATCGATTATAAACGATTCACAACAGTTGATTACATCACGAGGTACTTGACCTCTATATGATACATTTTACAAACATTGCATTCGTTTTTGTAAAGACAAACTTTCATTACATCGAAAGTTGACGGCATGCATACCATTTTATAATATGTCTAACTATAATTGTCTTAATAATAATCTTGATGAACTCAATGACTCGAATGCAACGTCTTTTAAAATATGTCATGAATGACTCCAAGTAATATCTTTAAAATGAGCAATTGTACAGCGGGAGACTTCTTTCATACCTGAGAATAAACATGCTTTCAAGTGTCAACCAAAAGGTTGGTGAGTTCATTAGTTTATCATAAGCATTCATTTTCATCATTTTAATAGACCACAAGATTTCATATTTTCATAAACATCATTCTCATATCAGGCATTTCGCAAACTGCATAGAGATAAAAATCATTCATATGGATTGAACACCTGGTAACCGACGTTAACTTAATGCATAGAATATCCCCAAAACAGAACCTCTCGTCTGTATAATAATCTCGAAGTACTAAAGCATTCGTACCCCGAATGGGACTTGTCAAGGTCCATAGATCTATCTTTAGGATTCACGTCAATCAGGGGCCATTTCCCTAAATTCTTAGGTTACCAGACTTGAAGGGCGATATTCAGTTTAATAATCCAACCATATAATGTAGTTTTTGATCACTTGTGTCTATTTTGTAAAACATTTATAAAAGCAGCGCATGTATTCTCAGTTCCAAAAATATATATTGCAAAAGCATTTAAAAAGGGAGCAAATGAAACTCACCTAATGTATTTTGTAGTAAAAATACATATGACTATATTGAACAATGCAGGGTTGGCCTCGGTTTCACGAACCTATATCATTTGTATATATATATATATATATATATATATATATATATATATATATATATATATATATATATATATATATATATATATATATATATATATATATATATATATATTAAAACATATAATCGTAACAGAACGTATATTTATATTGTTATTAGTGATAGTTTTTATATTAATAACTTATATATTTTATTATATAATCATTTTTGTATATTTTAGATAACTAGAAGTATTAATATATTTAGATTATGGGTGTTAAATATATTTTTATATAATTACTCTTTTGTTTATAAATTACTAGTTATAATAGCACTAGCATAATTATAATGATAATAAGAATAATTTTTCATACTACTAATAATAATAATAGTATTGAGAATAGTTTTTATAAAAAATATAGATTTAAGGTAATGATACTTTTAGTAATAATTATATTAATACTACTTATATTTATGACAATGATACTAATAATAACGTTAATGAAAAAAATAATGACATATTGTATTGTTTCATAATGATAATAATATTAATAATTCTAATAATAATGATAACAATAATATTAACAATAATAATAATAATAATACTTATAATAATAATATTAATAATAATAATTATATTAATAACGGTAGTTTTTAATAAAAATGAAAAATTTACTAACTATGATAATGAAAATAATACTTTTGATAATAATACCTAAAACTTAATAATAATAATAATAATAATAATAATAAAAATAATAATAATAATAATAATAATAATAATAATAATAATAATAATAACGATCTTATCTTATTACTAATGATAATAGTGATAATAATAATAATAATGATACTAAATATATTAATTATTTTAACAATGATAATATTAATAATAATACATATGTTAATAATGATTCTAATAATACTAATAAGTTCATAATGATACTATTACTAATAATAATAATAATTAATATCATGATAATATAAATGAATAAAAGCTATTTTCAAGTAAATAATAATAATAATAATAATAATAATAATAATAATAATAATAATAATAATAATAATAATAATAATAATAATAATAATAATAATAATAATAATAAAGATTTTTGGTTTTGAAAACTACCTCCAAAAGGCTTTAAAAAAAATAGTTACCACCCGCAGGAATCGAACTCGGGACCTCCTAAACCACCACACACATGTCAAACAGCTGGGCTAAGCCCATTTTCTAATATATTCGGATATGCATTTATATTTAACCCATTACAATATGTTTCCAATTACCTTCATCTTCTTCATGATTTATGTTTCTCCAATAACCATCAATAACTCGTGATATCGAATTTATAGTTTTAATTATCACTTGTAACAACCATAAAATTAACAAAGGTGTTAAAAATATATATAAAACGAAAATAAATTTTTTTTGCAGCTAGGCTGCTGTTCGCAAAAGAAGGAAAAAAAAATATTAAGATCGATCTTAAGATGTTTTTAGATAACGAATTCTTCACGAAATATTTTCCAAATTACTCCTTAAAACTATTGGAATTGTCAATTCAACTTTAATCGAAACGAATATCACGAATTTGATTGAAGAACAAAGTTTGACTTTTAGAAACTAAAACTTTAACTCGATGATTTGAATTCAATTCGAAAAATTAGGAGTTCAAACTTTGAAGGAAGTTTACTTAGATAATTCCTAACGCTTCCACATTTATGGATTTTTAAAATTGATTCATATGTGAAATATGATTAAAAAGTGTTTGAACAGAGGTATATTCGAGCTGTAAAAAAAATATTTTGCTTTTAAAAAAATAAACAATCATAGGCAGTTTCGATTTGATGTTGCGGGTGAAGAAGTTGAAATTAATTTTGTTAACAAATTGAAATGAATCAGTTGGGTTATAGAGTTGAAAGGGTTCGTCCCTCTTTTCTTCAACAGACAAAACAAAAATACATATATAAATAAAAAGCTGTATAATAATTTGCCACAGAATTGATTGATTGTTTGTTTGTATCACGGGTTTAATAGACATAATATCACGAGTAAACAGCAGGCAGGAGAAAAAAAAATTTGATGGAGATGGACATTACCAAATCCATATATACTACTTTTGAATAATTGATATTAATAAATAATGAATTTATATTTAATAATTATAATTATATTACTTATATTCAAAAATATTAATAATAATAATAAAACTAACATTATAAATGATAACTAAAAAAAATTAGTTTGTAGTATTTTCTAATAATAACAATTGTAATATTAATGATGTTAATTGTAATAATATTTATAAAGATAATCATAAAAATGATAATATTATTAAGGATGCTTAAAATAATATTAGTTATAAGGATGTTAATGATATTTATAATAATAATAACATAATAGCTTATACTTATCAAATTTTATTTATTTTATATCTCATATTAGAATTAGTAATACTAATAACACAATTATAAATATCAATTTTAATATTAGTAATAACAATGAAAGTAATAATAATATTGATATATCATTAATCATATTCATATAAATATATATGTTCATTTTATTAGCAATTTAATTATTCCATATATTACTTTATATTTTTAGTTCAATTAATTTTATTGTATTAATTTAAATTATTATGTATACTTTATATTTAATTATTTTTATTTTATTTTTTTTACAATATATATACATATATACAAATAATTGTTCGTGAATCGTCGGGAGTAATCAAAGGTCAAATGAATCCATCTAAACAGTTCAAAAATTTTATGACTCAACATTACAGACTTTGCTTATCGTGTCGAATTCATATTAAGATTAAGTTTAAATTTGGTCGGAAATTCCCGGGTTATCACAAAACGCTTTCTCTTGTTCATCTTTCCATTCAAATATCTTCCTTTTATGCGTTAATGCAGTCAAAGGTTTTGCTATTTTGGAAAAATCTTGGATGAATCTTCTGTAGTAACCAGCTAGTCCTAAAAATTGGCGTATATGTTTTGGAGTTTTCGGGGATTCCCACTTTTCAACGGTTTCAATCTTTGGATCCACCTGAATACCTTCTTTGTTCACTATATGACGAAGGAATTGAACTTCTGCCAACCAAAATGCACACTTTGAAAACTTAGCGTACATTTTTTCTTTCCTTAACAACTCTAGCACTTTTCTCAAATGTTCTTCGTGCTCTTGGTCATTCTTTGAGTAAATAAGTATGTCATCGATAAAAACAATGACAAACTTGTCAAGGTATGGTCTACACACTCGGTTCATGAGGTCCATGAACACAGCTGGTGCGTTAGTCAACCCAAACGGCATAACCATAAACTCGTAATGACCGTAACGCGTCCTAAAAGCAGTATTTGGAATATCATCCTCCTTCACCCGCATTTAATGATACCCAGAACGTAAATTAATATTCGAATAAACTGACGAACCTTGTAGTTGATCAAATAAGTCGTCAATTCCCGGTAGTGGGTAACGGTTCTTGATGGTAAGTTTGTTCAACTCTCGGTAGTCGATACACAACCTAAATGTACCATCCTTCTTCTTGACAAACAAAACAGGAGCTCCCCACGGTGATGTGCTTGGTCGAATGAAACCACGCTCTAAAAGTTCCTGTAACTGACTTTGTAATTCTTTCATTTCACTGGGTTCGAGTCTGTATGGAGCATGAGCTATTGGTGCAGCTCCTGGTACAAGGTCTGTTTGAAATTCAATGGATCGATGTGGGGGTAATCTCGGTAATTCTTTTAGAAATTCATCGGAAAATTCTTTTGCGACGGGAACATCACTGATGTTCTTTTCTTCAGGTTTAACTTCCTCAATGTGTGCTAGAATGACGTAACAACCTTTTCTTATTAGTTTTTGCGCCTTCATACTACTAATAAGATTTAATTTCGCGTTATTCTTTTCTCCGTACACCATTAAAGGTTTTCCTTTTTCACGCACAATGTGAATCGCATTTTTGTAACAAACGACCTCTGCTCTCACCTTTTTCAACCAGTCCATTCCAATTATTACATCAAAACTCCCTAACTCGACTGGTATTAAATCAATTTTAAACGTTTCATCCCCCAGTTTAATTTCTCAACCCCGACATATATTATCTGTTGAAATTAATTTACCGTTTGCTAATTCGAGTAAAAATTTAATATCCAAAGGCGTCAATGGGCAACTTAATTTAGCACAAAAATCTATACTCATATAGCTTCTATCTGCACCCGAATCAAATAAAACATAAGCAGATTTATCGTCAATAAGAAACGTACCCGTAACAAGCTCTGGGACTTCCTGTGCTTCTGCCGCATTAATATTGAAAACTCTTCCGCGGCCCTGTCCATTAGTATTCCCTTGTTTCGGGCAATTTCTAATAATGTGGCCTGGTTTTCCACATTTATAACAAACAGCGTTGGTATTACTTGCTCCGGCACTACTCGTTCCGGCATTACTTGTTCCGACACTATTTGTTCCATTAGTTCTGTAAAACCTTGGTCCGTAAAACTCACACTTTGCCGCGCTATGACCATTTCTTTTACACCTGTTGCAAAATGTTGTGCAAATCCCTGGGTGATTTTCTTCACACCTATGGCATGGCTGATTTTGGTTTTTGTTGCCGTTGTTGTTATTGAGGTTGTTGTTGGGATTGTTATTGTTATTGGAACGGTTGTTGTAGTTGTTGTTGTTGTTGGGACGTTTGTTGTAATTATTGTTAGGATTGCAGTTATTGTTGCAATTGTTGTTGCGGTTGTTGGGATAGTTGTTGCGATTGTGGTTGTAATTGTTATTATTGTTGTACTGGTGATTCTTTTCATCGTGTTCCTCCTACTTCCTTTTGAGTTGTTTCGTGTTAGCTTCTTAGGCCGCCTGTTCTTTAATTCTTCCCTCAATCTGATTTATGAGTTTATGAGCCATTCGACTTGCCTTTTGTATGGAAGCGGGCTCGTGTGAACTCACATCTTCTTGAATCCTTACTGGTAACCCTTTTATAAACTTGTCGATCTTCTCTTCTTCATCTTCGAACATTCCTGGACACAATAGGCGCAACTCTGTGAATCGTCATTCATATGTGGTAATGTCGAACCCTTGTGTTCGTAGCTCTCTAAGCTCTACCTTGATCTTATTGACTTCGTTTCTAGGACGATACTGCTCGTTCATCAATTGCTTGACTGCCGACCATGGTAGTGCATAAGCAGCATTTTGTCCTACCAGTTCAAGATAGGTGTTCCACCACGTTAACGCAGTACCTGTGAAGGTATGCGTAGCATACTTAACTTTGTCCTCTTCAGTACACTTACTTATGGAAAACACCGATTCGACCTTCTCGGTCCACCGTTTCAATCCAATTTTTCCTTCGGTACCATCAAATTCCAAAGGTTTGCAGGCAGTGAATTCTTTGTAGGAGCATCCTACACAATTTCTTGTGCAATTAGTTCCACTGCTAGATCCAGAGTTATTGTTATTTTGTATCGCAGCCTGTACTGCAGCTATGTTTGCTGCAAGGAAAACACGGAAGTCTTCCTCGCTCATGTTCAAATTCTGACGAGTCGTCGGTGCCATTTCCTTCAAAAATAGCCCAAAAGAATTAAGTTAATCATATAGAATTTTAAGAGTAGTCAATAGTATTTCGTAGCATAGTATGAACTCATTTATAAAAGCTTTTTCTTCATATTAGCGTTTTATAGTTTTAATTCGGGTAGTACCTACCCGTTAAGTTCATACTTAGTAGCTAATATACAATTCAACTACTACAATTCTATATGAGAAAACTGATTATAATAAAATTTCGCGTTCAAATTTTTATACAATATTTTACAAACTTACAATACCGCTATTATACATATAGGATGAAATATAGCACATAATAACTTTGCTACTCGGCAGCTATAAAGGCAATTCTAGTTAATACGCAAGTTGTTCAGCAAAAGAAATAACGACACGTAATTCATAAGTCCAGAAACAAGTCATGCAATCTGGTTTTACTAAGGCGACTTCCCATCCTTGGTCTTGTGGAAAGTAACCGTTATGACCATTGACTAGGCAGCATGTTGTAATGTTGTCAAAAGGACGAGGGGTTTGTAATGTCCAACAGCCTCGTAACAATCTAAAAACCTTGTTTCTCACCCCAACTACGGAATTCGTCACTTGTGGGAAGGTTTTATTTAAAAGTTGTAATTCGATGTTCTTTTTCTCACTTTGGTAAGAAGCGAACATCACTAACCTGTAAGTATAACATGCTTCTTTATGTTGCATGTTAGAAGCTCTTTCTAACTCACGAAATCCTATGTTGGGATATGTTGAGTCAAAATAGGTTCTTAACCCGTAGCGTAAAATTGCATTTGGGTTCCCCGCATTTAACGCTTTAAAGAAAACACGGCGTAACTTACGGTCTCCCCAATGTGATATACCCCTCCTATCAAAGGAAAGCCTTTTATAAACTAAGGCATTTCTGGAAAGTCTTTCAAATGTTTGACACGTTAATTTCGCCATAACTAAATGTGCTGGTGAATTCTGACAGACTCTAGACAAGATTTTCTCAATCATATCCTCTGGTAGGTCTTCTAAAATATTCGGTTGTCTACCCTTAACGTCCATTTTGTTTTTATACTATAAAATAGACAAGGATTAGATTCGTAAAAGATAATTAACAAATAATACAAGCAATTTTTACATAGAACATAAAAGTACAAGCACACTACAATACATATAATACACAACATGATTACAACCCTCTAATCTGAATCACTGGTTTCTTCTTCTTCGGACTTGGTTCGTTTTCCTAATTTTCTAGGGATATATGGTGTTCCTCTAATACGAGCCGTCGTTTTTCACAATGGTTTAAAAAACCTGGTGGTTTAGAGGTTCCCGGGTTATTGTTACAATTTAGGAAATACGGATGTTGCCGATACATATAAAGTTCATCGGGGTTGGAATCAGTTTTCTCTATTTTTATACCTTTTCCCTTATTATTTTCTTCTGCTTTATTAAATTGGGTCGAGGTAATTTCTATAACATCATCGGAATCCTCATCGGGATCCGATTCATCGGAAAATTGGTAATCTTCCCAATATTTTGCTTCCTCGGCGGAAACACCATTGACCATTTTTAACTTTGGTCCATTGGTTGAGGGTTTTCTTTTATTTAATCGATTTATTGTAGGTATCAATATTTCTTCCTCCGGAACCTCTTCTTCTTCCGGTTCCTCCTCTTCCGGTTCCTCCTCTTCCGGTTCCTCCTCTTCTGGTTCCTCTTCTTCCGGTTCCTCTTCTTTCGGTTCCTCCTCGGGAATTTGTGAATCTTCCCAAAATATATTCGACTCTTCATTATTATTAGGTGAGTCGATGGGATTTGTACTAGAGGTAGACATCTATCACACAATATCAAACACGTTAAGAGATTAATATATCACATAATATTTACATGTAAATAATATATAGTTTCCAACAAAAAATGTTAAGCAATCATTTTTTTTAATAAAAACACGGTCGAAGTCCAGACTCACTAATGCATCCTAACAAACTCGGTAAGATACACTAATGCAAATTTTCTGGTTCTCTAAGACCAACGCTTGGATACCAACTGAAATGTCCCGTTCATATCGATTATAAACGTTTCATATTAATTGATCTCTTTGCGAGGTTTTGACCTCTACATGAGACATTTTTCAAAGACTGCATTCGTTTTTAAAAAAAACCATAACCTTTATTTTATCGACAAGGTTAAAAAAGACACCACCTAGATTATCAAGAATTGATAATCTAAAAATATCACACTTACACACTACCAATACATATTGGTTTACAATATTAATATGTTAAAATAAAGTAAATCTCGAATGCAGTTTTAAACAATATTATACAATCATGCTGACACCGAATCTTGTCCATATTTTAGCATGCAACAGCGGAAGCTCTTAATAATCACCTGAGAATAAACATGCTTTAAACATCAACAAAAATGTTGGTGAGTTATAGGTTTAACCTACATATTTATCAAATCATAATAATAGACCACAAGATTTCATATTTCAATATATATCCCATACATAGAGATAAAAATCATTCATATGGTGAACACCTGGTAACTGACATTAACAAGATGCATATAAGAATATCCCCTATCATTCAGGGAAATCCTTCGGACATGATAAAAATGAATTCGAAGTACTAAAGCATCCGGTACTTTGGATGAGGTTCGTTAGGCCCAATAGATCTATCTTTAGGATTCGCGTCAATTAGTAGATCGGTTTACTAATTCTAAGGCTACCAAGCAAAAAGGGGCATATTCGGCTTCGATCATTCACCCATATAATGTAGTTTCATTTACTTATGTCTATTTCATAAAACATTTATAAAACTGCATGTATTCTCATCCCAAAATATTAGATTTTAAAAGTGGGACTATAACTCACTTTCACAGATTTTTACTTCGTCGGGAAGTAAGACTTGGCCACTGGTCGATTCACGAACCTATAACAAATATGTACATATATATCAAAGTATGTTCAAAATATAATTATAACATTTTTAATACGTTTTAATGTTTTAAGTTTATTAAGTCAGCTGTCCTTGTTAGTAACCTACAACTAGTTGTCCACAGTTAGATGTACAGAAATAAATTGATATATATTATCTTGAATCAATCCACGACCCAGATTATACATGTCTCAGGTTAGATCACAACTCAAAGTATATATATTTTTGGAATCAACCTCAACCCTGTATAGCTAACTCCAACATTACTGCATATAGAGTGTATATGGTTGTTCCAAATAATATATGTACATGGGTCGATATGATATGTCAAAACATTTGCATACGTGTCTATGGTATCCCAAGATTACATAATATATTAGAATACATGTATAATACATTATAAGTTAGCTAGGATATGATTAATATAGATTTGTTACCAATTTTCACATAGCTACAACAAGCAAAATTATCCAATCTTGTTTTACCCATAACTTCTTCATTTTAAATCCGTTTTGAGTGATTCAAGTTGCTATGGTTTCATATTGAACTTAAGTTTATGAATCTAAGAAGAAAAAGTATAAGTTTATAGTCTAAAAAACAGGTTACAAGTCGTTTTTGTAAAGGTAGTCATTTCAGTCGAAAGAACGACGTCTAGATGACCATTTTGGAAAACATATTTCCGCTTTGAGTTTAACCATGATTTTTGGATATAGTTTCATGTTCATAAGAAAAATCATTTTCCTAGAAGAACAACTTTTAAATCAAAGTATATCATAGTTTTTAATTAACTAACCCAAAACAGCCCGCGGTGTTACTACGACGGCGTATATCCGGTTTTACGGTATTTTTCGTGTTTTCAGGTTTTAAATCATTAAGTTAGTATATCATATAGATATAGAACATGTGTTTAGTTGATTTTAAAAGTAAAGTTAGAAGGATTAACTTTTGTTTGCGAACAAGTTTAGAATTAACTAAACTATGTTCTAGTGATTACGAGTTTAAACCTTCGAATAAGATAGTTTCATATATATGAATCAAATGATGTTATGAACATCATTACTACCTCAGGTTTTGTGGATAAACCTACTGGAAATGAGAAAAATAGATCTAGCTTCAAAGGATACTTGGATGGCTTGAAAGTTCTTGAAGTAGAATCATGACACGAAAACAAGTTCAAGTAAGATTTCCACTCGAAATAAGATTGTTAAAGTTATAGAAATTGAATCAAAGTTTGAATATGAGTATTACCTTGTATTAGAAAGATATCTTACTGTAAATAAGAAAGATTTCTTGAGTTTGGATGATCACTCAAAGTAGATTTGCAAGATTGGAAGTAAGCTAGCAAACTTGGAAGTGTTGTTGGTGTGTTCTTGAGTAGTTGTTTTATAACTTGGTTTATGTATGGATTTATGAACTAGATTGAGCTAGATTTTGATGAAGATGATGAAAAACACTTAAAACAATGGAAGAACACTTGAGAGAGAGTAGTTTGATGCATGTAAGTTGCAAAATGAAAGTGTATATGTGTGTGTTCATTCACGTGAAAATGGAGTCACCATATAGGCTCCATTAGTTTGTAATTTTGTGTAATCATTCATGCTAATTGCCAAATGATGGTTCCCACATGGTTAGGTGACTCACATGGGCTGCTAAGAGCTGATCATTGGAGTGTATATACCAATAGTAAATACATTTAGAAGCTGGGTATTGTACGAGTACGAATACGGATGCATACGAGTAGAATTGTTAATGAAAATGAACGAGGATCTAATTGTAAACATTTTTGTTAAGTAGAAGTATTTGATAAGTGTTTTGAAGTCTTTCAAAAGTGTAATAATACATATTAAAACACTACATGTATATACATTTTAACTGAGTCGTTAAGTCATCGTTAGTCGTTACATGTAAGTGTTGTTTTGAAACCTTTAGGTTAACGATCTTGTTAAATGTTGTTA
Source organism: Rutidosis leptorrhynchoides (assembly GCF_046630445.1). Lineage (NCBI taxonomy): Eukaryota > Viridiplantae > Streptophyta > Magnoliopsida > Asterales > Asteraceae > Rutidosis > Rutidosis leptorrhynchoides. The sequence goes on from NC_092334.1 coordinate 672,561,031, forward strand.
ACCCATTGTTTATTATATATAAAGAGATGTTAAATTATTACTTTATCATGATATTATGATATATTAATATATCTTAGTAATATATATATACAGTTAAATGTCGTTACAACGATAATCGTTACATATATGTCTCGTTTCGAAATCATTAAGTTAGTATTCTTGTTTTTACATATGTAGTTCATTGTTAATACACTTAATGATATGTTCACTTATCATTTATCATGTTTATATAGTGTATCAATATCTTAATATGATTCATATGTAATTAGTAAGACGTTGTTATAACGATAATCGTTATATATATCGTTTTCGAGTTTCTTAATTCAATAGTCTCATTTCTATGTATATAACTCATTGTTAAAATACTTAATGAGATACATACTTATCATAATATCATGTTAACTATATATATATATATATATCCATATATATGTCATCATATAGTTTTTACAAGTTTTAACGTTCGTGAATCGCCGGTTAACTTGGGTGGTCAATTGTCTATATGAAACCTATTTCAATTAATCAAGTCTTAACAAGTTTGATTGCTTAACATGTTGGAAATACTTAATCATGTAAATATCAATTTCATTTAATATATATAAACATGGAAAAGTTCGGGTCACTACAAACAGCCACCTAAACCACATTTTTACCAGACTCTGAACTTGGTGTTCCTTAAGTTTTGTCGCCGGCTAGCCAAGATAAGTCGCTGGATTAAAGCATTAATAGACAAATCTGCTTACATTTTTTTATAAGGTTCTAGGATGTCGGCCTTGCCACTCACGCCGCCGATAAATCTGCTTACATTTTTTTATCCCCTTTTACCCAAACTAACACCCTAAGGGTGTTTAGCTACTCATAATAACAATAACAAATTAGATAAAAGAGATAAAGATGATAAATAATAACGTTAAATGTAAAGAATGAAATTTCACTTTAAAGGGAACATAAATACGTGAAAGTAAGAATGCAGAAATCTTTAATAATCTTAATGAAAAGTACAATACTCGGTTTTACACCAGATAATAACTTGAGTTCTTAAAAGAACAATTCTTGAAAAGTAAATTGATAATGTAAAAACTGAACAGAAATTCGAGTGAAATATAAAACCTAACCACTAAATTTAAAAGTGCATAGCTCTTTGAATGTAATCGGCTCCTCTATTTATAATAATTTTCCAGCCACCGGCCAAGCTTCCAAGGCCGCTGTCCCGTTATGGCAGTGAAGCTCAAGGCGCCGTCTTGAACATGGTGTCCGCCGTCTTCAATTATGGAAAGTTTTTTTTAAAGGCAATTTGTTGGCATCGAATACTCTCATTTGCCACGCACTGGACTACTTCTTGGTTGTCGTACTGGACTACTTCTAAAATTTTCTTCATTAAAGCCGAATATTTTCCTTATTTACTTTAGCCGCCGTCCTAGAAGTCCTGGCCGCCGTATTGAGTTTTTCACGAGAACTATTATTTTTCTAGTTTTGACTTTAATTTGACATTGATATGGTCAGCGACCTAGGAGACTAGGCCGTCAGCCTAAGCTGTTTCTCAGTTGTTTTTTGGCTTCTTCGTTTTATTGCTTTTTGGCTTGTTTTCTTCATAAGTATACGTGCAAAGATCACAAATAATTTTTCCACATAGTTAGTAGCATTTGTTCATTTTTTCCCTAATAAGCATGAAACAACTCGAAACCATTACCGAAATGTGACCCTTTTTTGGTAGTTACGGGCCGTGCAATTTCTTTGCGCGTCGCGATTCGGTACAGGTTTTTCAAACAATAATTATACCAGACCTGGTCACCATTCTTAGGCTAAATGCGCGCCGCGCAGAAAAGTTGTACGCCGCGCGATAGAACTAATTCTGGAGACAGTCCCCACACAGCATATGAACCAAATCCCAAAAATTTTCTAAGTGTTGGGAGATAGCTCAATACATGTCAGAATTGATCCAAACTTGTCCAAACACATTTAGCACTTCAAGTCTAATTCCAAATTAAAATCCAACATAATTTAAACGTTAATGGGTTCGATGAACTGTTACATTACAAGTGTACATAAGTACCCAAAACCCACATTGCTTAACCAAAAGTGAGCATGACCGTTGGGAACATTTCTAAAAGCACAACAAAGTAATTATGTAGAAATGACCAAATTGCCCTTGTTTGGTGTTAATTAGTGATTTTATTAATTATGTGTTTATGATTGTTTGATTGTTTAGTTGAGACCAGATCCTGACAAGGGTCACATAACAGGTTCATTTGTCTATTTGGACTCCGTTAGGGCCGCCTAACAAAGTACGAGAGATATCTGATAACTGGTAAATACCCGTTTGTCGTGGGGTACTGTGATTTAACACAATTAGGTGTTGGGTGACCAGCTGATTCATCCCATTTCACTCTTTCTCTCTTATCTCTCACTTCATTTCACCTAACTCAATTGCAAACCCTAGATTCTACCAAATCTTGTTCTTGATTCTTGATTGTGTTGGAAATCAGTAGCAAGTGTTTTCAAGAGTCTAAATAAGATGAGAATCGTGTCAAATCGTTCTTGAATCTGAGTCACTTTGGGTATTTTGGTTAGGTTTTATAAAAGTGACTTTTGGTGTCAAATTATCCAAATTTGTTGTTGTTTATGTGTAAATTTTGTGGGTTTATGTCTGATGTGTGTTGCACAATACACCAAGTACTCTTAGAATTCAAACACTACAAATAAGCACACATAACTAACGAGCAACTAGGTCCCGGTCATTATAGCACTTTTCATGCAAGCATTCAATTCAAGTTCTTCCCAAGAGAGTGGGTCAATTGAATTATGATACTAATAATTTTCCTATTTTGTTTATGGGGTGGTGATTGATTTTGACTAACAACTATGACTTGCAACGATAAGTAAATAGCTAAATATCGAAATATAAATCAATTAACTAAGTAGTATCCACTTATCTAATCCACACCCTTATGCTTGGATTGACCCGTTTTATCCCAATTTGCTATCGCATTTGTTGAACTATTAGATGTGTAGCATCACTACTAAACCTTAATCAAGTTACACTTTTCAAACTCACATAAGCATTGAATTATAAGATCAAGTTGAACCATGAGTAGTCATTGAGATTATGCTTGGATTAAAATCACTTAAAGTCCCTTAGTAATCAAAATCACTTAAGAAAACTAAGCACCACTAGTTTTGACTAAGAATACTTTGAAAACCAATGCAATTAGAGGACACAATCACTTGTAACCCTTTCCTTTATTGTCAAGATCATGCATACATGTTGAAGTATAAATTGCATCTCATTAGAAATCACTAAGTAATAATCAACAACTCATATAATCGAAGTTAGGTTCAAAACAATAACTAGCAATGGATCTATAGCTAACTCAACAATAATTACTCAAGTTTTCATTCAAACAACAATTATTCAATTGATTTGGGGCAAATCCTTACATTAAAGTTTCATAGATAAGCAAACACAATCAAATTAGCCAAACATGGCTAAGATGATGTAGTGACCCGAACTTTTCTATGTTTATATATATATATTAAATGAAATTGTTATTTACATGATTAAGTGTTTCTAACATGTTAAGCAATCAAACTTGTTAAGACTTGATTAATTGAAATAGGTTTCATATAGACAATTGACCACCCAAGTTGACCGGTGATTCACGAACGTTAAAACTTGTAAAAACTATACGATGACATATATATGGTTATATATATAGTTAACATGATTTTATTATAAGTATGTATCTCATTAGGTATTTTAACAATGAGTTATATACATAAAAATGAGACTATTAATTTAAGAAACTCGAAAACGATATATATAACGATTATCGTTATAACAACGTCTTACTAGGTACATATGAATCATATTATGATATTGATACACTTGGTTAATTATTTTAAATGATAAGTAAATATATTATTAAGTGTATTAACAATGAAATACATATGTAAAAATAAGACTACTAACTTAATGATTTCGAAACGAGACATATATGTAACGATTATCGTTGTAACGACATTTAACTGTATATATATCATACTAAGATATATTATATATCATAATATCATGATAATATAACAATTTAACATCTCATTTGTTATAATAAATAATGGGTTAACAACATTCAACAAGATCGTTAACCTAAAGGTTTCAAAACAACATTTACATGTAACGACTAACGATGACTTAACGACTCAGTTAAAATGTATATACATGTAGTGTTTTAATATGTATTCATACACTTTTGAAAGACTTCAAGACACTTATCAAAATACTTCTACTTAACAAAAATTCTTACAATTACATCCTCGTTCAGTTTCACCAACAATTCTACTCGTATGCACCCGTATTCGTATTCGTACAATACACAGCTTTTAGATGTATGTACTATGGGTATATACACTCCAATGATCAGCTATTAGTAGCCCATGTTAGTTACCTAACACATGTGGGAACCATCATTTGGCAACTAGCATAAAATATCTCATAAAATTACAAAAATATGAGTAATCATTCATGACTTATTTACATGAAAACAAAATTACATATCCTTTATATCTAATCCATACACCAACGACCAAAAACACCTACAAACACTTTCATTCTTCAATTTTCTTCATCTAATTGATCTCTCTCAAGTTCTATCTTCAAATTCTAAGTGTTCTTCATAAATTCCAAAAGTTCTAGTTTCATAAAATAAAGAATACTTCCAAGATTGCAAGTTTACTTCCAAGTTTTCTAAATCCATTCCAAGTAATCATCCAAGATCAAGAAACCTTTGTTAATTACAGTAGGTTATATTTCTAATACAAGGTAATAATCATATTCAAACTTTAATTCAATTTCTATAACTATAACAATCTTATTTCGAGTGGAAATCTTACTTGAAATTGTTTTCGTGTCATGATTCTGCCTCAAGAACTTTCAAGCCATCCAAGGTTCCTTTGAAGCTAGATCTATTTTTCTCATTTCCAGTAGGTTTATCCAAGGAACTTGAGGTAGTAATAATATTCATAACATCATTCTATTCATACATATAAAGCTATCTTATTCGAAGGTTTAAACTTGTAATCACTAGAACATAGTTTAGTTAATTCTAAACTTGTTCGCAAATAAAAGTTAATCCTTCTAACTTGACTTTTAAAATCAACTAAACACATGTTATATATCTGTATGATATGCTAACTTAATGATTTAAAACCTGGAAACACGAAAAACACCGTAAAACCGGATTTACGCCGTCGTAGTAACACCGCGGGCTGTTTTGGGTTAATTAATTAAAAACTATGATAAACTTTGATTTAAAAGTTGTTATTCTGGGAAAATGATTTTTATTATGAACATGAAACTATATCCAAAAATTATGGTTAAACTCAAAGTGGAAGTATGTTTTCTAAAATGGTCATCTAGACGTCGTTCTATCAACTGAAATGACTACCTTTACAAAAACGACTTGTAACTTATTTTTCTGACTATAAACCTATACTTTTTCTATTTAGATTCATAAAATATAGTTCAATATGAAACCATAGCAATTTGATTCACTCAAAACGGATTTAAAATGAAGAAGTTATGGTAAAACAAGATTGGATAATTTTTCTCATTTTAGCTACGTGAAAATTGGTAACAAATCTATTTCAACCATAACTTAATCAACTTGTATTGTATATTATGTAATCTTGAGATACCATAGACACGTATACAATGTTTCGACCTATCATGTCGACACATCTATATATATTTCGGAACAACCATAGACACTCTATATGTGAATGTTAGAGTTAGCTATACAGGGTTGAGGTTGATTCCAAAATATATATAGTTTGAGTTGTGATCAATACTGAGATACGTATACACTGGGTCGTGGATTGATTCAAGATAATATTTATCGATTTATTTCTGTACATCTAACTGTGGACAACTAGTTGTAGGTTACTAACGAGGACAGCTGACTTAATAAACTTAAAACATCAAAATATATTAAAAGTGTTGTAAATATATTTTGAACATACTTTGATATATATATGTATATATTGTTATAGGTTCGTGAATCAACCAGTGGCCAAGTCTTACTTCCCAACGAAGTAAAAATCTGTGAAAGTGAGTTATAGCCCCACTTTTAAAATCTAATATTTTTGGGATGAGAATACATGCAGGTTTTATAAATGATTTACAAAATAGACACAAGTACGTGAAACTACATTCTATGGTTGAATTATCGAAATTGAATATGCCCCTTTTTATTAAGTCTGGTAATCTAAGAATTAGGGAACAGACACCCTAATTGACGCGAATCCTAAAGATAGATCTATTGGGCCCAACAAGCCCCATCCAAAGTACCAGATGTTTTAGTACTTCGAAATTTATATCATGTCCGAAGGAGGATCCCGGAATGATGAGGATATTCTTATATGAATATTGTTAATGTCGGTTACCAGGTGTTCACCATATGAATGATTTTTATCTCTATGTATGAGATGTGTATTGAAATATGAAATCTTGTGGTCTATTGTTACGATTTGATATATATAGGTTAAACCTATAACTCACCAACATTTTTGTTGACGTTTAAAGCATGTTTATTCTCAGGTGAATACTAAGAGCTTCCGCTGTTGCATACTAAAATAAGGACAAGATTTGGAGTCCATGTTTGTATGATATTGTGTAAAAACTGCATTCAAGAAACTGATTTCGATGTAACATATTTGTATTGTAAACCATTATGTAATGGTCATGTGTAAACAGGATATTTTAGATTATCATTATTTGATAATCTACGTAAAGCTTTTTAAACCTTTATTTATGAAATAAAGGTTATGGTTTGTTTTAAAAATGAATGCAGTCTTTGAAAAATGTCTCATATAGAGGTCAAAACCTCGCAACGAAATCAATTAATATGGAACGTTTTTAATCAATAAGAACGGGACATTTCAGTTGGTATCAGAGCGTTGGTCTTAGAGAACCAGAATTTTGCATTAGTGTGTCTTATCGAGTTTGTTAGGATGCATTAGTGAGTCTGAACTTCGACCGTGTTTACTTGAAAAATGATTGCTTAACAAATTTTGTTGGAAACTATATATTTTTAACATGTGAATATTATGTGATATATTAATCTCTTAACGTGTTTGATATTATGTGATAGATGTCTACCTCTAATACAAGTCCCATTGACTCACCTAATAATAATGAAGAGTCAAATGTAATTTGGAATGATTCGTGGACTGATTCACAAGTTCCTGAAGAGGAACCGGAAGAAGAATCGGAACCTGTAGAACAATCGGAACCAGAGGAGGAACCGGAAGAAGAAATAGAACCGGTGGGGGAAATAATAAAACGGTTAAGTAAAAGAAAATTCTCAACCAACCGACCAAGGTTAATTATGGTCAATGGTGTTTCCGCCAAGGAAGCAAAATATTGGGAGGATTACCAATTCTCCGATGAATCGGATTCCGACGAGAATTCCGATGATGTTATAGAAATTACCCCAACTGAATTTAAAAAGGAAAAAGAAAATAATAAGGGAAAGGGTATAAAAATAGAGAAATCTAATTCCAACCCCGATGAACTTTATATGTATCGTCAACCCCCGAAGCCCTTAAGTTGTAACAATGACCCGGGAACCTCTAAACCACCAGGTTTTTCTAAACCGTTGTGGAAAACGACCGCTCGTATTAGGGGAACATCATATATCCCTAGAAACTTGGCAAAACAAATCAAAACCGAAGAAGAAGAAACGAGCGAGTCGGAATAAGATAGTTGTATTCGTGTGGTGTAATATATGTAATATAGTATGCTTATGCTTTATGATATATGTAAAAATTGCTTGTATTAATAAGTATTTTTTTTATGAATCTAACTCTTGTCTATTTTACAGTATAAAAACACAAAATGGATAGACAACCCAATATTTTAAGAGACCTTCCCGGAGACATGATTGATGAAATCTTGTCTAGAGTCGGTCAGAATTCTTCGGCACAACTATTTACGGCGAAATCAGTTTGTAAGACATTCGAAGAACGTTCCAAGAATGTCTTGGTTTATAAGAGACTTTCGTTTGAAAGATGGGGGATATCACATTGGGAAACCCATAAGTTACGATGTGTTTACTTTGACGCATATATTGCGGGGAACCCAAATGATATTTTACGCAACGGGTTAAGAAATTATTTTGACTCAATGTATCCGAATATAGGACTTCATGATTTAGAAAAAGCGGCTAACATGCAACATAAAGAAGCATGCTATGCTTACGGGTTAGTAATGTTCGCTTCTCACCAAAGTGAGAAAAAGAACATCGGGCTACAACTATTAAACAAAACGTTCCCACAAGTAACGGAGTCGGTAATTGGGGTAAGAAATGAGGTTTTTAGGTTATTACGAGACTGTTGGTCATTACGTAACCCTCATCCCTTTGACGAAGTTACAACACGCTGTCTTATTAACGGCCATAACGGTTATGTTCCATAAGACCAAGGATGGGAAGTAGTCCTAGTAAAACCAGAATGCATGACTTATTTCTGGACGTATGAATTACGTGTCTTTATTGCCTTTGCTGAACGACTTGTGTACTAGCTAGAATTATCTTCACAACTATCTTGTATCAAAGTTATTGTGTGCTATATTTCATGCTTTATCTAAAATAAGCGGTATTGTAAGTTTGTAAAATATTGTATAAAAGTTTGAACGCGAAATATTATTATAATCAGTTTTTCATTTAGAATTGTAGTAGTTGAATTGTATATTAGCTACTAAGTATGAACTTAACGGGTAGGTACTACCCGAATTTAAACTTATAAAATGCTAATATGAAGAAAAAGCTTTTATAAATGAGTTCATATTATGCTACGAAATACTATTAACTACTCTTAATATTCTGTATGATTAACTTGTTCCATTTGACTATTTTGAAGGAAATGGCACCGACTACTCGACACACCATGAATATGAATGAAGAGGAATTTCGTACTTTTCTAGCTTCAAACATAGCCGCAGTACAGGCTGCGCTACATACCAACAATAACCTTGGATCTAGCAGTACAGGAAATCGTATAGGATGCACCTACAAAGAATTCACTGCCTGCAAACCTTTGGAATTTGATGGAACTGAAGGACCGATCGGATTGAAACGGTGGACCGAGAAGGTCGAATCGGTGTTTGCCATAAGTTAGTGTACTGAAGAGGACAAAGTGAAGTACGCTACGCATACCTTCACAGGTTCTGCGTTAACATGGTGGAATACCTATCTAGAGCAAGTGGGACAAGATGATGCGTACGCACTACCGTGGTCAGCATTCAAGCACTTGATGAATGAGAAGTACCGTCCCAGAACCGAGGTCAATAAGCTCAAGACAGAACTTAGAGGGTTACGAACCCAAGGATTTGATATTACCACGTACGAAAGACGATTCACAGAATTGTGCCTATTGTGTCTGGGAGCGTTCGAAGATGAGGAAGAGAAGATCGACGCATTTGTGAAAGGATTACCGTAAAGAATCCAAGAAGATATAAGTTTACACGAGCCCGCCTCCATACAACAGGCATGTAGAATGGCTCACAAACTAGTGAACCAGATTGAGGAAAGAATTAAAGAACAGACGGCTGAAGAGACCAATGTGAAGAAAGTCAAAAGAAAGTGGGCGGAAAACGGTGATAAGAATCACCAATACAATAACAACAGCAATTACAATAATAATCGCAACAATTATCCCAACAATCACAACATCAATCGCAACTACAACAAATGGCCCAACAACACCAACAACAACAACAACAACAACAACAACAACTACAATAATCATCCCAACAACAATAACAACCGCAACAACAACAACAATCAGAAGCAGCTATGCCAAAGGTGTGAAAAGTATCACTCGGGGTTCTGCACCAAATTTTGCAACAAGTGTAAAAGAAATGGTCATAGCACGGCGAAGTGTGAGGTCTACGGACCAGGAGTTAACAGAACGAAAGGAACAAATGGTGTCGGAACGAGAAATGGCGGAGCAAGTAGCGTCGGAGCAAGTTATGCCAATGTAGTTTGTTATAAATGTGGAAAACTGGGCCACATTATTAGAAATTGCCCGAACCAGGAGAACACGAATGGACAAGGCCGCGGAAGAGTTTCAATATTAATGCGGCAGAGGCACATGAAGACCCGGAGCTTGTTACGGGTACGTTTCTTATTGACAATAAATCTGCTTATGTTTTATTTGATTCGGGTGCGGATAGAAGCTATATGAGTAGAGATTTTTGTGCTAAATTAAGTTGTCCATTGACGCCTTTGGATAGTAAATTTTTACTCGAATTAGCAAATGGTAAATTAATTTCAGCAGATAATATATGTCGGAATCATGAAATTAAACTGGTTAGCAAAACATTTAAGATTGACTTAATACCAGTAGAGTTAGGGAGTTTTGATGTGATAATCGGTATGGACTGGTTGAAAGAAGTGAAAGCAGAGATCGTTTATTACAAAAATGCAATTCGCATTATACGAGAAAAAGGAAAATCGTTAATGGTGTACGGAGAAAAGGGCAACACGAAGCTACATCTTATTAGTAATTTGAAGGCATAAAAACTAATAAGAAAAGGTTGCTATGCTGTTCTAACACACGTCGAGAAAGTACAAACTGAAGAAAAGAGCATCAATGATGTTCCCGTCGCAAAAGAATTTCCCGATGTATTTCCGAAAGAATTACCGGGACTACCTCCACATCAATCTGTCGAATTTCAAATAGATCTTGTACCAGGAGCTGCACCAATAGCTCGTGCTCCTTATAGACTCGCACCCAGCGAGATGAAAGAACTGCAAAGCCAACTGCAAGAACTATTAGAACGTGGTTTCATTCGACCAAGCACATCATCATGGGGAGCTCCTGTTTTGTTTGTCAAGAAGAAGGATGGTACATTTAGGTTATGTATTGACTACAGAGAGTTGAACAAACTTACCATCAAAAACCGTTATCCACTGCCGAGAATTGACGACTTATTTGATCAACTACAAGGCTCTTCGGTTTATTCGAAGATCGATTTACATTCTGGATATCATCAAATGCGAGTAAAGGAGGATGATATTCCAAAAACTGCTTTTAGGACGCGTTATGGTCATTACGAGTTTATGGTTATGCCGTTTGGATTGACTAGCGCACCAGTTGTGTTCATGGACCTTATGAACCTAGTGTGTGGGCCATATCTTGACAAGTTTGTCATTGTTTTCATCGATGACATACTTATTTACTCAAAGAATGACCAAGAACACGGTGAACATTTGAGAAAGGTGTTAGAAGTATTGAGGAAAGAAGAATTGTACGCTAAGTTTTCAAAGTGTGCATTTTGGTTGGAAGAAGTTCAATTCCTCGGTCACATAGTGAACAAAGAAGGTATTAAGGTGGATCTGGCAAAGATAGAAACTGTTGAAAAGTGGGAAACCCCGAAAACTCCGAAACACATACGCCAGTTTTTAGGACTAGCTGGTTACTACAGAAGGTTCATCCAAGACTTTTGTAGAATAGCAAAACCCTTGACTGCATTAACGCATAAAGGGAAGAAATTTGAATGGAAGGATGAACAAGGGAAAGCGTTCCAGTTATAGAAGAAAAAGCTAACTACGGCACCTATATTGTCATTGCCTGAAGGGAATGATGATTTTGTGATTTATTGTGATGCATCAAAGCAAGGTCTCGGTTGTGTATTAATGCAACGAACGAAGGTGATTGCTTATGCATCTAGACAATTGAAGATTCACGAACAAAATTATACGACACATGATTTAGAATTAGGCGCGGTTGTTTTTGCATTAAAGACTTGGAGGCACTACTTATATGGGGTCAAAAGTATTATATATACCGACCACAAAAGTCTTCAACACATATTTAATCAGAAACAACTGAATATGAGGCAGCGTAGGTGGATTGAATTGTTGAATGATTACGACTTTGAGATTCGTTACCACCCGGGGAAGGCAAATGTGGTAGCCGACGCCTTGAGCAGAAAGGACAGAGAACCCATTCGAGTAAAATCTATGAATATAATGATTCACACTAACCTTACTACTCAAATAAAGGAGGCGCAACAAGGAGTTTTAAAAGAGGGAAATTTAAAGGATGAAATACCCAAAGGATCGGAGAAGCATCTTAATATTCGGGAAGACGAAACCCGGTATAGGGCTGAAAGAGTTTGGGTACCAAAATTTGGAGATATGAGAGAAATGGTACTTAGAGAAGCTCATAAAACCAGATACTCAATACATCCTGGAACGGGGAAGATGTACAAGGATCTTAAGAAACATTTTTGGTGGCCAGGTATGAAAGCCCATATTGCTAAATATGTAGGAGAATGTTTGACGTGTTCTAAGGTCAAAGCTGAACATCAGAAACCATCAGGTCTACTACAACAACCTGAAATCCCGGAATGGAAATGGGAAAACATTACCATGGATTTCATTACTAAATTGCCAAGGACTGCAAGTGGTTATGATACTATTTGGGTAATAGTTGATCGTCTCACCAAGTCAGCACACTTCCTGCCAATAAGAGAAGATGACAAGATGGAGAAGTTAGCACGACTGTATTTGAAGGAAGTCGTCTCTAGACATGGAATACCAATCTCTATTATCTCTGATAGGGATGGCAGATTTATTTCAAGATTCTAGCAGACATTACAGCAAGCATTGGGAACTCGTCTAGACATGAGTACTGCCTATCATCCACAAACTGATGGGCAGAGCGAAAGGACGATACAAACGCTTGAAGACAATGCTACGAGCTTGTGTTATTGATTTCGGAAACGGTAGGGATCGACATCTACCGTTAGCAGAATTTTCCTACAACAACAGCTACCATTCAAGCATTGAGATGGTGCCTTTTAAAGCACTTTATGGTAGAAAGTGCAGGTCTCCGATTTGTTGGAGTGAAGTGGGGGATAGTGTGATGACCCGGAAATTTCTGACCAAATTTAAACTTAATCTTTGTATGATTAACATTTTCGACACGATAAGCAAAGTCTGTAAAACTGAATCTCAAAATTTTTGAACTACTTTTATATATTTAAATACCCTTCGGTTATTTTCGACGATTCGAGAACAATTATATGTAAATAGATACATATATACTATAACATGAAAAGGTAACAATGTATTAATTGTTTGATACCGTACATTAAACTTATTGGTTTAAATATCTATTTGAATGTATATGATAAGTTGAAATATTTATTATTAAAATTTATTTATAAATAACTTCCAATGTGTATTTAAAAACTGATTTATGTGTATTAAAAAGATATATACATATATATAATAAACGATAGTAACATTCGTTTATTGATTCAATTGATATTTAGATAAGTTAACTAAAGCGTTTAAGATGAACCAGTTAAACACTAATTTGTTACAGTGTTTTCAAATTGCCACATTACTCAAAATGCTACAGTGTTTTCAAAAATCACTATTTGCTACAGTGAATTGCTACAGTAAAATTGACTTTGTTACAGTAAAACGCTATTATAAAAATGTATTTTAACAAATAGCGAGACGATGATTTATAGAAGTAAATGACCAAAACACTCGAAAGTTTAAGATACACTTTGAGTGATATAATTAAGGGATAATTTAAGGCTATTGATAAGGCTAAAAAGGAACATATATTTCATAGCATTATCCCCCAAGAAAGACAGGATTTTAGTTGTAATTGTTCCATATTCAAGTAATATTCGTTTATATTTAATAAGTGCGAAGACAAAAGGCGAAAACGAAGAATTGAAAACGGAAAGGTCCAAAATGCTCAAATGTACAAGATACAATTAAAAAGGTTCAAATTATTGATGAAGAACGTCTAAAAAATGACAAGAGTACAAGTTGCGGAACGCAAAGTACACGATATAAAATAGTACGCAAGGACGTCTGAAAATCCGGAATCGGGACCCGAGTCAAGAAGAAACGCCCGACGCAACGGACCAAAAATATCTAGTCTACTATGCACAAGAATAAAATATAATATATAAATAATTATATTAATTATTTATATATTTATATTTATTTTATATTATGTCGACAAGCTAGGAGCCAAAACAATGTGAGCTGTCCCTGGTCCTCATGCGAGTCGCATGGCCAGAAGGCCATTTCCATGCGAGTCGCATGACTCCAGATTTCAGGCCACATCTATAAATTTCAGTGTTTTCGCTCGATTTAAATCACACACATACACAAATATATATATACTCCGTAATATTATTTATTATTTATTATTATTATTATTATTATTATTATTATTATTATTATTATTATTATTATTATTAATAAGATTATTATTAATCTTATTATTTTTTATTATTATTAGTGTTATTATTTTTGCGATACAAAAATAATAATGTACAAAAAATATTACGACGGAGTGCTGTCCAAGTAATTTTCAAAATGAGTTTTCGAGCAAGCTAGAGCTAAGGAAATTATGGGTTATTGCCAAGGAGGTTATGGGTAATGTTCGGGGGTATTTTTTTGTGAATCAAACCTCGTGTTTATCATCTCCGATGCGTCTACGTGCTTTCCTACAATATTGTATATCAATATTTAACTGTGAGTTTCATATGATCCCTTTTACTCAATATATTTTTGGGCTGAGAATACATGCGACTGTTTATAAATACTGAAAATACTAGATTTATATGCGTGAGTTTCATATGATCCCTTTTACTCAATATATTTTTGGGCTGAGAATACATGCGACTGTTTATAAATACTGAAAATACTAGATTTATATGCGTGAGTTTCATAAGATCCCTTTTACTCTCTACATTTTTGGGCTGAGAATACATGCAAATGTTTTATTAACCGATATACAATATTTATATGCGTGAGTTTCATTGCTCCCTTTTTAATTGCTTTTGCAATCTATATTTTTGGGCTGAGAATACATGCACTTTATTTTAAACGCAATGGATACAAGTACATACTAAATTCTACACCGAGTTTGAACCGAAAATCCCTTAGCTTTGGTAACTAGTAACTGCCAGTTATAAGAACTGGTGGGCGCGAGTAGTAGTATATGGATCCATAGGGCTTGATATCCCCGTCCGAGCTAGAGCGCTAGCCTTTTAACGGACGTATGCTATTTGAGAAGCGTACACGTTGGTTTGCGTGTATTATTAAGATGATTATACAAAGGGTACAAATAATATAAGCATTAAAGTTTAGTTACCAGGGTGCTCAATTTTGTAGAACCGATTGATAAACGTTTCGGATGAAACAACTGAAATCTTGTGATCCACCTTTTATGTAAAACCTATTGATAACGTTTTAAATAAAACAACTGAACTTTTGTAATCCACATTGATATACGGATTATGTGTAATATTAAAACTATGAACTCACCAACCTTTGTGTTGATACTTGAAGCATGTTTATTCTCAGGATTCTAGAAGTCTTCCGCTGTTTGCTTATACGTGATACAAGATATGTGCTTGGAGTCATACATGCTATATACAAGAAACTTGCATTCACCAAACCATTACCATGTATCTTATTTTGACTGTATTGTCAACAGATGTATTATTGTAAACCATTAAATGGTGATTGTCTATACGTAGAAATCATCAGATGTTAAAAACCTGGAATTTATATATTCATTTATGAAATACCTTTTCAAACGAATACAATGTTACAAAATGTATCACATAGAGGTCAAATACCTCGCAATGAAATCAATGAATGACGTGTTCGTCCATATGGATTTGGAGCGATCGTCACAGATAGACAGATTACGGGTCCGGAGATAATACAAGAAACTACCGAGAAAATCATCCAAATTCAATAAAGATTGAAAACCGCCCAGAGTCGACAAAAGAGCTACGCGGACAGTAAAAGAAAAGATATAGAGTTTGAAATTGGAGAAATGGTCATGCTTAAGGTTTCACCTTGGAAAGGCGTTGTTCGATTTGGTAAACGGGGGAAACTAAATCCAAGGTACATTGGATCATTGAAGATTATAGATCGTGTCGGACCAGTAGCTTACCAACTGGAACTACCACAACAACTCGCGGCTGTACATAACACTTTCCACGTCTCAAATTTGAAGAAATGTTTTGCTAAAGAATATCTCACTATTCCGTTGGACGAAATCCAAATCAATGAAAAACTTCAATTCATTGAAGAACCCGTCGAAATAATGGATCGTGAGGTTAAGAGACTTAAACAAAACAAGATACCGATTGTTAAGGTTCGATGGAATGCTCGTAGAGGACCCGAGTTCACCTGGCAGCGTGAAGATCAAATGAAGAAGAAATACCCGCATTTATTTCCAGAAGATACGTCAACACCTCCAACTGCTTAAAATTTTGGGACGAAATTTATTTAACGGGTAGGTACTGTAGTGACCCGAACTTTTCTATGTTTATATATATATATATATATATATATATATATATATATATATATATATATATATATATATATATATATATATATATATTAAATGAAATTGTTATTTACATGATTAAGTGTTTCCAACATGTTAAGCAATCAAACTTGTTAAGACTTGATTAATTGAAATAGGTTTCACATAGACAATTGACCACCCAAGTTGACCGGTGATTCACGAACGATAAAACTTGTAAAAACTATACGATGACATATATATGGTTATATATATAGTTAACATGATTTTATTATAAGTATGTATCTCATTAGGTATTTTAACAATGAGTTATATACATAAAAATGAGACTATTAATTTAAGAAACTCGAAAACGATATATATAACGATTATCGTTATAACAACGTCTTACTAGGTACATATGAATCATATTAAGATATTGATACACTTGGTTAATTATGTTAAATGATAAGTAAATATATTATTAAGTGTATTAACAATGAAATACATATGTAAAAATAAGACTACTAACTTAATGATTTCGAAACGAGACATATATGTAACGATTATCGTTGTAACGACATTTAACTGTATATATATCATACTAAGATATATTATATATCATAATATCATGATAATATAACAATTTAACATCTCATTTGTTATAATAAACAATGGGTTAACAACATTCAACAAGATCGTTAACCTAAAGGTTTCAAAACTACATTTACATGTAACGACTAACGATGACTTAACGACTCAGTTAAAATGTATATACATGTAGTGTTTTAATATGTATTCATACACTTTTGAAAGAATTCAAGACACTTATCAAAATACTTCTACTTAACAAAAATTCTTACAATTACATCCTCGTTTAGTTTCACCAACAATTCTACTCGTATGCACCCGTATTCATACTCGTACAATACACAGCTTTTAGATGTATGTACTATGGGTATATACACTCTAATGATCAGCTCTTAGCAGCCCATGTGAGTTACCTAACACAAGTGGGAACCATCATTTGGCAACTAACATAAAATATCTCATAAAATTACAAAAATATGAGTAATCATTCATGACTTATTAAATGAAAACAAAATTACATATCCTTTATATCTAATCCATACACCAACGACCAAAAACGCCTACAAACACTTTCATTCTTCAATTTTCTTCATCTAATTGATCTCTCTCAAGTTCTATCTTCAAGTTCTAAGTGTTCTTCATAAATTCCAAAAGTTCTAGTTTCATAAAATCAAGAATACTTCCAAGATTGCAAGTTTACTTCCAAGTTTTCTAAATCCATTCCAAGTAATCATCCAAGATCAAGAAATCTTTGTTACTTACAGTAGGTTATCTTTCTAATACAAGGTAATAATCATATTCTAACTTTAATTCAATATCTAAAACTATAACAATCTTATTTCGAGTGGAAATCTTACTTGAAATTGTTTTCGTGTCATGATTCTGCTTCAAGAACTTTCAAGCCATCCAAGGATCCTTTGAAGCTAGATCTATTTTTCTCATTTCCAGTAGGTTTATCCAAGGAACTTGAGGTAGTAATAATGTTCATAACATCATTCTATTCATACATATAAAGCTATCTTATTCGAAGGTTTAAACTTGTAATCACTAGAACATAGTTTAGTTAATTCTAAACTTGTTCGCAAATAAAAGTTAATCCTTCTAAATTAACTTTTAAAATCAACTAAACATATGTTATATATCTGTATGATATGCTAACTTAATGATTTAAAACCTGGAAACACGAAAAACACCGTAAAACCGGATTTACGCCGTCGTAGTAACACCGCGGGCTGTTTTGGGTTAGTTAATTAAAAACTATGATAAACTTTGATTTAAAAGTTGTTATCCTGGGAAAATGATTTTTATTATGAACATGAAACTATATCCAAAAATTATGGTTAAACTCAAAGTGGAAGTATGTTTTCTAAAATAGTCATCTAGACGTCGTTCTTTCGACTGAAATGACTACCTTTACAAAAATGACTTGTAACTTATTTTTCCGACTATAAACCTATAATTTTTCTGTTTAGATTCATAAAATATAGTTTAATATGAAACCATACCAATTTGATTCACTCAAAACGGATTTAAAATGAAGAAGTTATGGGTAAAACAAGATTGGATAATTTTTCTCATTTTAGCTACGTGAAAATTGGTAACAAATCTATTCCAACCATAATTTAATCAACTTGTATTGTATATTATGTAATCTTGAGATACCATAGACACGTATACAATGTTTCGACCTATCATGTCGACACATCTATATATATTTCGGAACAACCATAGACACTCTATATGTGAATGTTAGAGTTAGCTATACAGGGTTGAGGTTGATTCCAAAATATATATAGTTTGAGTTGTGATCAATACTGAGATACATATACACTGGGTCGTGGATTGATTCAAGATAATATTTATCGATTTATTTCTGTACATCTAACTGTGGACAACTAGTTGTAGGTTACTAACGAGGACAGCTGACTTAATAAACTTAAAACATCAAAATATATTAAAAGTGTTGTAAATATATTTTGAACATACTTTGATATATATATGTATATATTGTTATAGGTTCGTGAATCAACCAGTAGCCATGTCTTACTTCCCAACGAAGTAAAAATCTGTGAAAGTGAGTTATAGTCCCACTTTTAAAATCTAATATTTTTGGGATGAGAATACATGCAGGTTTTATAAATGATTTACAAAATAGACACAAGTACGTGAAACTACATTCTATGGTTGAATTATCGAAATCGAATATGCCCCTTTTTATTAAATCTGGTAATCTAAGAATTAGGGAACAGACACCCTAATTGACGCGAATCCTAAAGATAGATCTATTGGGCCTAACAAACCCCATCCAAAGTACCGGATACTTTAGTACTTCGAAATTTATATCATATCCGAAGGGTGTCCCGGAATTATGGGGATATTCTTATATATGCATCTTGTTAATGTCGGTTACCAGGTGTTCACCATATGAACGATTTTTATCTATATGTATGAGATGTGTATTGAAATATGAAATCTTGTGGTCTATTGTTACGATTTGATATATATAGGTTGAACCTATAACTCACCAACATTTTTGTTGACGTTTAAAGCATGTTTATTCTCAGGTGAATACTAAGAGCTTCCGCTGTTGCATACTAAAATAGGGACAAGATTTGGAGTCCATGTTTGTATGATATTGTGTAAAAACTGCATTCAAGAAACTGTTTTCGATGTAACATATTTGTATTGTAAACCATTATGTAACGGTCGTGTGTAAACAGGATATTTTAGATTATCATTATTTGATAATCTACGTAAAGCTTTTTAAACCTTTATTTATGAAATAAAGGTTATGGTTTGTTTTAAAAATGAATGCAGTCTTTGAAAAACGTCTCATATAGAGGTCAAAACCTCACAACGAAATCAATTAATATGGAACGTTTTTAATCAATAAGAACGGGACATTTCAGATGACACTAATTAAAGACAAAATATCACAAAAAAGCTTCATGTTCAACAATTAAAAGTATTCAAATGATAACAATGAAGATAAAGGTGGAGATTACAACCCAAATGAAGAAATGATGTAGATTTAACACTAAAATTGCTTGAGCTTGAGATTAATCCTCAAAATTAGCCTTAATCTTCCACTAGATGATGAAATTAGGGTTTTTAGGGTAATATTCGAGGTAAAAACTGCAGCTCTCTCAAAAACCTAATCCCCTTTTCTATTTATAACCTTGACAAAAATTCTGCACAAAACAGCGATGATGCAGCCATTAGCTTGGAGATGCGCCGCATTTGGTATCCAATGAAGTGATGCACTACATTTGAAGGGTGGTGCACCGCATTTGGTTAACCAAATGTGCCACATTTTTATGATGATGCGCCGCATTTTTATGCCTTTAAATATTCTGGTGCTGAAGGGGCCAAATTTACACTAGAGATGCGCTGCATTGACCATTTTGGTGCGCCGCATTTGCTGAAATTCTGTATTTTCTTGGTTTTTGCCATTTTGGTTCACTTTTGGCCAAACTTGGTCAATTTTAGACCAATGAGTGATATTTAGCCATGAACCATCAGTTTGCTCACATAAATCCCTTCCAAGCACAATAATCAGCTAAAATGAGTGAAACGGGGGAGATATTGTGAGGTAAAACATGCGTCAATCGAGCAATATCAATATCCCAAAACATTTAGTGTACAAGTTATGGTTGGTTTTGAGCTAAAAAATTAGTCCAGGAACGAGATTTGGTGATTTTTGGGCGAAACCCGTCACTTTTGTAGTTATTACTACTGAAGAACAAGTACCATCTCACGATGATCAGGGACCATCCCCCGATGGTCAGAGAACATTCCCTAATGTTTAGGACCATCCCCCGATGATTAGGACCATCCCCCGATGATCGGACAACTCCATATGGTCAGGACCATCTCCCTATGGTCAGGACCATCTCCCTATGGTCAGGGACCATCTCACGATGGTCAGAGACCATCTTCCCAATGGTCAGATTTGTGGAAATTTTTTACCAAGTGTCAGTTTTAGCCATTATGCTGCTTGTGTGTCTAATTTTGATTAGAGCACTATACTAAATTGGTTTATGTTGTTCTCAGGTGATAAGAACAAAGAAAACGCTCGGTAGATGGACATGTGAGCTGTTCTGGTAATCGATGAGTGGGTCTGTGTCCAGGTATAATTTATAGTAGTAAGTTGTGCTACTATGATTTACCTTTTTTAGTTGCCTTATGTAGTATTTAAATTGCTATATAAGTATTGATTAGGCTGTATAGTAAAGGTTTGCCATGCGTTAGCTATAGTTATTGAGTTGCTTGTGTACGATGCCTGGTTGTACTCTTTGTTGTTAGAACCCCAATTGGTCGGGTTCCACTCAAGAGGTGAATCTCGATTGGATGGGCTCATCTCAAGGAGGTCAACCTCGATTGGTTGGGTTGGATCCTGTGTCCACTACTGTCTGTTGAGTATAGTTCGGAATGGCATATTCGTTGCATGAGGATGACTATACCGTAGATTTAGTAGTTAGGACTATCAGTAGACCCTGGCCTGATCAGCTAGTGGCCAATGGCTCCTACAAGCAGCCGGTCCTCTAGTTAGAGCATCTTTGTTGTTGCTGCTTGTTGTATACAGTTGCTAGTTGTTGTTGCTTAGTACGAGTTGATACTGTATGCTAGACCTGTTAGGTAGTTCCATTCACTTAGATTCGTGCTAATCCCCCACCTTTCCTCCCAGGTCTTGGATCTTTTGCTTGCTAGATAGAAGGGGGGAACTTGTTGAAGATATGTTTGACGAACCCAACTCTGATGTCTAGTATTTTATAATTGTAATTGGATAATTAACGTAACACCCGTTGTTTTAGTAACGAAGTGATTAAGAATGTATTTGCAAAAATTATGTTTATATGTATGTAGGGGCATGTTTTGTAAATATTTCTTCCGCTGTGTATTTAAAAAAAATGGCTGGTGTTTCAAGTTGGTATCAGAGCATAGGTTTGGCTGCATGTACATTATGTTGAATATCATGTTCTCAAACTTTGTGTTGTGTCAAACATATCTAAGGGGACGGGTTGATTGAATATAGGAATTCATGTGCGTTAGTTGTGATTGAACTAACCCATTATACTAAGCTTTGGTGTGAGATGCTGTGGTAGTGCAGATATGGCAGATGGTGCAGGAAATCCAACTGGTCCCTAAGCCCCCGGATTGTTTAGAGCTCCTAAAGAAGGTCATGTGTCAGAAGATGATGATCCTCAGGAAGAAATACTGGACTTACAAAGTCAACTACATGAGGCCTTAGATCGAATTAAGGAATTGGAACCACAACAGGTTCAAGTGAACCCGAACATCAGTATTTCAAATCAGGCTATTCCTTCGGTGATATGTGGGTACCCCGTTCCTCCCAACACATACCAGTCAATCGGGAATACTTTGCAAAAATCATTGTTTCCACCTCAGTATCATTTTCCTCAATAATATCAGATACCACCTCAGTACAATCAGCAGTTTCCCAATCAAGTGATGTAACCGTATCAGATGCCGATGTTTGAGACTCCGGGGAGGTGTACCTATAAATAGTTTTTGAGTTCTCAACCCTCAGTGTATTCAGGACATACAAATCCTTCCATGACATTAAACTGAATGCGAGAGGTAGAACGAGCTTTGGAAGCCTGCCAGTGTGAACCAGAGTTACAAGTGTTATATGCTAGTCGGCTTCTTAAAGATCAGGCAATGAGCTGGTGGGATTCCATTACTAGCCATTTGTCAAGAGAACAGGTAAATCGGATTACTTGGGAGCAGTATCATGATAGGGTCTGTGAACAATACTGCTCTCAGTATGATTTGAAAAGAATGAAAACAGAGTTTCTTAGGATGAGGATGACGGATGAAATGTCGATAGATAATGTGATCTGTGAATTCAATGACAAGTTGAGGTTCATGAAACAGTGGGTTCCATATGAGAAGGACTGGGTACAACATTTAATAAGGGTTACTAAACCAGGGTATATAACGGCTGCTAGATTTGCATCAACATTGTCACAAGCTTTCCAGTGGACTAAATCAACTGAGGGTGATGTGAAAGCTGCTAGAAACAGCTTGATGGGGTATGTTGTGTCTCAACAATATATAGTGGTAAGTCAGTCGAGTTCGAAGTCTAAGAAATCGGGTATATCAAATAAAAAAGGAAGTTCGGAGCAGAGTGGTTCGATGTCGAGTCAAAACTCTTGTTGTTATGGTTTCAGAGCATCACACACTAGTTCGTGTTCAAATTTGACCAAAAGATGTCTGAGGTGTGGATTTGTGGGACACGAAGTTCAATCATGTTCATTCAAAGAAGATGTGTGTTGGAGATGTCATCAAGTGGGTCATCTATCAAGTCAGTGTCTGATTCCTAGAGGAGCAAGTTTTGGGACAGGGACAGGGGCACAGTCTATGTTGGTCAGAGGATCTTCTACCTCTTCAGTGGGACAGAAGAGGAAATCCGAGGCGAGAGCTTATCAGATGGTTGCCGCTGCAGATACTGCTAATGATGTGAATACCGGTATGTTATGCATACCTTTGTACTGTTTAGTTGTAAATTTCTATTCTGTTAGTATTTGTAGATATGTAAAAAGTTGTACATTGATCATGATATGTACGTTAAGATAGATCTTGACTGAATTAGTAGGTGTACTGTTGCTTTAGTACTCCATGGTAAATGTTTAGTTGAGAAAAATAAAGAAACTTCTTGAAGTAATGACCATCGTGTTGACTTTTGGGGAAAAGATGACTTAGGTTGAGTACAATACCGAGTATAACATATGACGGGTAGACAGGGTAGATTGATATACAATGTTTGATCAAGTGTGATAACTCCTAAATTATACAGTTTTTTGATAACATTTTGAGGAGTTATCTTAGTATTTTAGAGTCATTTTAATACTAAAATACACTAAAATGGGTAAAAAGGGAAAACAGGTATTTCTAATGATTTTGTCAAAGTTATGTATCAAACAGGATTAAAAATAGAGAAAATTGCAGAAAGGCTAAGGAAGCTGCTGGCAAGGATTCAAGGAAGCCGCCGGCTTGGAGCTAAATATGTCAGAATGTTCCAGAATCTTCGTAAAATTAAAAGAACCTGTTGATCAAGCAAAAGGCAAAGGAATCTTTCGGCTTTATCCTGAAGCCGATGACCTAATGGACACAGTATCTCAACTTGTTGACCAAGTTCAAGTAAAAATGGAAATAAAATCAAGAAGATTTGTCAGATCTTTGAAGCCGCCGGCCTTCCCTGAAGTCACCGGCTTAATTGTGATGGTTAAAGATTTGAGCTTGGGGATTAAGTTAAACTTGCAAAAGGAGTCTCCGACCTAAGGCAAGTCGCCGGCTTCCCACTGAAGCCGCCGGCTTGGCAACCTTCCTTGAACGTTATAAATACAGGCCTCTAGTCTCAGTTTTCATATGTACTTTTCAGAATTCAATAATTCTGGTTAGGTCGTTTTTCTTTTTAGGGTTTTCTCTAAACCCTTAAGTTAGATTTATTCATTGTAATCAAGATTCATTCAAGTTTTTAATTCAAGTTTCTTACATCTACCTTTTTAAGGTATGATTCTATCCTTACTTTACCGTTTTATTTATTTTATTTACTGTAGTTGTTTATGTTCGTCTTCTGCTATGAACTAAATGTTCATAGTGGTTACGTGGACAAAAACTGAACTTCATCTGGGAATCAGATGAAGCCGCTGGCCTCACCTTCCAAGCCGCCGGCTTGGTTGGAAGGAAGCCGCCGGCTTCGTGTACTTTATCCGTACAGTTCCTGGTTCTTTTCCAGATCTGTATGGTCGAGTTTCTGTAATGATGTTTGAATTGTTTCCAATATGTTTTGTTTAAATACACTTGTTTTCCATGCTTAATGATTAAATAACATGATTTTATGATTGATTAGTACTTGATCCGATGATCTTTTATTCGATTCATGCTACTTGTTTAGATCTAGTCCATCAAACTTGTAAATTGGATTTCATGCAACTAAGTTAAAAGTCTTAATAGTGATAAACTTATTTGATTTGAATTACGCTTATATAATAGAATTTGATATTGTTAGGCTTAATCGAAGAACCTTTGTTTGGATTTGTTTAATTAATGATTGCATGAGAACTTAGTAGTAATTAACTTTCAGCTAGTAACTTAAGTTGATCTACTTGGTGTTTAATAGCTTATATGATTTGTCAGTCTATTTGCATATTGATCCTCATCACAAGATTAATGTGTATCATGTAATTGAATTAAACATGAAGAATTAAGATGTTAGTTATGCATATCACATATCTAGCATATGCTTTAAGTCCTGCTTATTGAATGATATGCAACATTTAGCTTAACCTATTAAGGGATAATAATTAGTCTATGAATGTTATTTTGCTTTGTGTTAATATAAGTTATGAAACTTGCCTAATATGATTCCCGTATGATTTTGTTGTTCATGTAACTGCTTTTACTTTTACTTGTATTTATTTATTTTGAATCTTCAATTCCTTGCTTTACTTTATTGTTTTGTTTATCTTTAAAGCATCTCTTTCCTAAGAGATAAGAATCTATCCCATAAAAAGACATAAAAATATATCTTTAATTCTTTAATAAGAATTAAAGAATAAGACAACTCTTATCCGCATCTACGCTCACTTGGGATGATAACCTAAATTACTACATTTGATCGGGTTTTGTTGCTCGTTAGGGTGTTAAAGTGTAATAATAAAAGGTTTTATAAATTTAAAAGTTGAAGAATAAAGTTAATGGTGGTTGCTTGCGTTCGTTCAAACAAAGACAGAAAATCGAAGCTACAGCAGTAGCAATATAGCAGTAGCAATAGCTATTTATCAATGGTGTTGGAGTTGTGGTTGATGGCCGACAGTTAGGGTGGTGGCAATATGGGTTCGACAGGAAACAAGAAAGGAAGGAGAGGTTTGATCGGGTGTGGTTTGTGTTAGTGTTAATATGTATATGTAATGTTTATATATAATACTCTGTACTCTGTAAGATAAAGATTGCAAGGAAACCAAAACAAAAACGGTGATTTCCCATTCACAAATTAATAATAATATAATAATAATAAATAATAGTAAAGAAACGTGTGAATTCAAATGAAAATAGTAAAGCCATCGTTTAATTTGGATCCTAATTACTGACAGTTTTATCATGGAGATTATATCGGGGTCCGTTGTTAATCAGTGACGGATAAAAATACACAGAAAAATCTCATATTTTTAAATTAAATATATTTATTTATTTTAGTCATTAATTGTTTGAAACGTGATCAAAAAGATTCGTCCATTATTTGTTTTTAGTTCCAAGTAATATGTACGGAGTATTAATTCTTCAACTAAGAAAGTAAAAATATTTGTATCCAATCTAATATTTATATAATCTATTAACGAACCATCGTTAATTTTATATTCTCATATGATTGTATTAAAGTTAGTTAAATAATAATCAAATGATAACGTGTTTTAATATCATTTAACAATTACATCCGAAATACCTTATATTTAATTAATTATGTTTTTAATAACAAGATTAAATTATATTATGAGTTATTTTACATAATATCTAAATCTTATAATAGTTTATTAATATATCTAAAATTATTATATATAATTATTTATATATATTTATTTAGATATACATATCTATTTACAATTAATTGTTCGTGAATCGTCGGCAATAGTCGAAAGGTAATTGAATATATGAAAACAGTTCAAAATTTTTGAGACTCAACATTACAGATTTTGCTTATCGTGTCACAATTATTAAATCATTAGAGATTTGAGTTAAAATAAGTAGAAATTTTTCGGGTCGTGACATAGGCTGTATAGTGTAGGTTTGCCATGCGTTAGCTACAGTTGTTGACTTGTTTGTGTATGATGCCTGGTTTTACTCTTTGTTGTAAGAACCTCGATTGGTCAGGTTCCGCTCAAGAGGTGAATCTCGATTGGATGGGTTCATCTCAAGGAGTTCAACCTCGATTGGTTGGTTTGGGTCCTGTGGACTACTGTATGTTGAGTATAGTTTAGAATGACATATTCGTTGCATAAGGATGACTATACTGGAGATTCAGTAGTTAGGACTATCGATAGACCCTGGCCTGATCAGCTAGTGGCCAATGGCTCGTACAAGACACCAGTCCTCTAGTTAGAGCATCGTTGTTGTTGTTGGTTGTTGTAACTGTTGCTAGTTGTCGTTGCTTGGTACGAGGTTAAGCAAGGCTTAGTGAAAAGAATAAATATACATCTATGCATACAACGTACCCACCCGCATTGCCATACAATTCACATATATAAATCACCACAACAAGCATAGCACTAGTACCAAAGTTGCATGCTAAACACAACAAGATAAATCAACTGATGTGTGCAGCGGTGTATACGAAATAGTTATATTTTTATTACGAAATACGATACAATTTACACAAGTTTTTATTTGTTTATATAGATGGGATATACTTAAACCTTGCTACAACACTTATAGACAGTGTACCTAATCATAGAGTAGTGTAGTTTTTAGTAAGTCCAGTACCACAGGAGCTAGCTGAGTTTAACGCTATATTTTTAACAACTAAATTTATATATAAAATATATATAATTATATATAGTAATATTATTATAAAAGGGGGTTTTACCGTTTAATGACCTGTTTGTCGATTTTAAATAAAGCGTAAAGATAAATGACGATAACATAAATGACCGAATTTAAATTGAGATAAAGTAAATTGTAGTAATTAAAATGACAGTAAATAAAGGTACGATGAAATATGAAATAAAAGTATTATGCTTATTTAAACTTCCGTAATCATGATGTTCGACATGTTGATTTTAATTTATTACCCGGGTTAATTGTCCTTTATCCTGGATTATTTGATACCTATTTGGTTTTTGTCCATAATAGTCCATCGGTCATAATTATAAAATGCTCGTAAAATTAACCTTATTCCCGAAGTCAAATATTCCAACTAATTAGGGATTCAAACTGTAACAAGGTTTTAATACTTTGTTAATAATTACACCAGGTTATCGACTGCGCGTAATCCAAGGTTTTAATACTTTGTTAACAATTACACCAATTATCCTTGTATGTAATCCACCCCTGTTTTAATGAGATATGAATATTAATTTACCCACTTGATCAGAATGAATAATCAATTACCCAACCCGAATAATTAATTAAATGATCGTAAAAGATGTCGTATAAACGTCACTAAATAGGACATACATAATCATTTTAATAATTATTAGATTAACTAATTTGAAGATATGTTCGACAGGTTCCAATGAGTTGTCGCTCAATTAGACAATACCCCTTATCCATTAATAGTCATAGTCCAATGTCCACAAGTGTCGGTCTTTTGTCCAAACCTTAATTATGGTACAAAATCTAATAACCCAATCTTAATTTTTAGTCCAACATCACGATTACTTCGGCTCAAATAAGCATAATAATAACTTAGTTACGAGACATTAATTTAAAAAGGAAGAACATAGCTTACAGTGATTATTTATCGCGTAGCGTTGCACGGACAGAATTTTGACTTAAAACCTGTAAAACATTCCTTACAATAACCCAATTATTATTAAACTTAATTTAAAATTAAAATTATATATATATATATATATATATATATATATATATATATATATATATATATATATATATATATATATATATATATATTGAGATAGAGAGTAGATAGAAAAAGATGTGTTTTTACTCGCAGAAAACTGGCGAATTTATAGAATGTGGCCTGCTACAGTAACTCATGCGGTCGCATGAGTTTTATGCCTATTTCCCATGCGATCGCATGACCGTCAGATCCAGCTCACATATTTTTTGTTTGCTAGTTTGTCGACGTTATTTAATATAATATATAATATATAAATAATTTATATAATTATTTAAATATTATATTATATTCTTGTGCATAGTTGACTTGTAATTTTAGCTCCGTTGCATCGCGCGTTGATAGTTGGCTCAGGTCCCGGTTCCAGTTTTTCGAACGTCCTTTCGTATAATTTAATATCTTGTACTTTGCGTTTTGCGTCTTGTACTCTTGTAACTTTTGAGACGTTTCTTATCAATAATTTGAACCACTTGGATTGTACTTTGTACTTTTGAACTTTTTGGTCGTTTGCGTCTTTAAATCGTCATTTTCTTCTTTTGTCTTCGCACTTATTTATTTAAACGAATATTACATAAAAATAGAACAATTACAACTAAAAGCTTTACATATTGGAAGGATATTGATACTAATAATATGTTCCTTTTTAGCATTATCAAATATCCCCACACTTGAACGTTGCTTGTCCTCAAGCAATACGAAACTTGAAATTAAATCACACTTCACTCGAATCACTTTTTTTTATTCTCACACTTTATACATCAGTAATTTTAATACAGCGGTATAAATAATGATAGTAACGATGTGGTTTACAGTCCCACATGACTATGAAAATTTTGATCCTTTAAGGAAATTGGATCTTTATGAAAATATTTGATCTTTTGAAAGTTCATTCTAGCTTTTACCCTAGATAATTTTTCCGAAATAACCCTTCACCGGTGTTTGCAAAATGTTTTTGTGGGTTTGGTGGGTTTCAGAGTTGAAAATTTTAGCTCAAAACTTATGGTTTTGTATCACCCACTTGCTAACCTTGTATTGGGAAAGCAACACGTCCAGTATACTTGCTCCTTATATTACCTTTCAGTAAACTACCATTCGGTTGTAAAGGAAAGTGTTGAACAAGCAACTGTTAAGGCAATGTCCCGTGACATGCTTTTGATTATGGTCTATAACGTGTCGGATGCAATTACTATCCTTTGTAGGAGCAATAGTAAAGATCACCCTACAGTTTTTTAGTCTGGCACAAGGTCCTGTCTTCGACCATGCTATGCAACCACCGTTCTTACGGTTGACACCCAATTTTGGTTCAGGTGACCTAATGAATTCTAGTGAATTCTCAGGATTTTACGTTCAATGGTAACGAACGCAATGAAAATAGGTTTTCAGAAAACAAATCGGTTTTAATTTTGATCAAAATATTTTCTCGTTCAAGCTCGAGTTTAGATATCATTAAATTCCATGAGTTTGTAATTCTCAATCTTTAAAGTCAATCTCAAGGATTGAGCAATATCAGGCTTAAAAGCTGATTTTTAATCTTTAAGGAGATTATCCTTTCTGGGGGTCTGATTCATTAGTCTTATCAAGCTAATTTGCACGGCGCCCTCCCTATTTTACGAGACAGATCCTCTCATGGTTAGGATAAGTCTGACCACTTGGCGACCCTGTTTGATGCTGAGGTCCGTGGATTTCCTGCTGATTTTAGAGATGACTTTTCTAGATTTTTCGTCAACCTACAGCTGGTCTGGACGATAAATTCTTGACCTAAATCAAGAAGCGTGTGTCTTTTTCGGAAGACTTTACTTCCTTTTAATGATGGAATTGATTCATCGTGTAGATCCATTTATTCTTTCAAAGGTATTACAATAAATCGGGTAAAACTGATTAGTTTAGTCCAAAGCAAAAGTACCTGCAATAATCTGTACCAAATATGTGATATGTGTTTTAAAGAAATTGGTAAATTCTTCCCACACTTAGCTTTTATTTATTTTATTTTTTCTTTGCCTTTTTATTCTCCTCTATTCCATTTTAAATGAATTCTAACGTTTTGGGCTGTTTCTCCATTTATGTTCTCTCCGAGGTAACAATAATTTCGGCATTCATACCTAGTTTTATCGTTCATAAATATGTATAAACATGATTTTGAATTCATTTAGTTGAAAATTTTTCAAATTTTCACAAAATTTGGCAATTAAACTAAGTGTAAAGCTGAGAGAATTTATAACCCTTCTCCACACTTGAGATCATGCAATGCCCTCATTTGCATGAAATCAGACTATAATTATAAATTCATGAGGGTGATTAGTGTAGAAAAGTGATTAAAAATACCCAGTTTGAAATTTCTAAGCTCGTCGAATGATAGATGGCGCGCCTCATCGTTCATTCTTTTTTGTTGTAATTTCACATATGTTTTGCGTCTTATCGTCAAAATTAGTAGCTTTTGCTGAACTTTAATGTCAGTCTTTGAAAATGCGCTGTTTTACCCTGTTTTATACATAAGATAAACTATAAACATATATATATATATATATATATATATATATATATATATATATATATATATATATATATATATATATATATATATATTTTATAAAACCTTTATTTATTAAAACAATTTAAATGAATAATTTTTTAAAATTTTGTTTCCTTTTACTTTAGGTAGTTTTGGTATGTTTACCTAGTCCATCATTCGACAAAATTTAAAATTTGTCGTTTTTAAAGCGATTGTTTTACAAGCAAAGATTTTTGGGTTTTTTAATTTTTTTTGGGTATACTTTAGATCAATAAAATTAAAAATAATGATAACAAAATTTTTCACCCCGCCCTCGGGTAAAGCAATTTCGGTTCTATGACCTAGTTTTAAACTTACGATGTGAAATGTCCCGTTCATATTGATTATAAACGTTCCATATTAATTGATTTCGTTGCGAGGTTTTGACCTCTATATGAGACGTTTTTCAAAGACTGCATTCATTTTTAAAACAACCATAACCTTTATTTTATCAATAAAGGTTTTAAAAGCATTACGTAGATTATCAAATAATGATAATCTAAAATATACTGTTTACACATGACCATTACATAATGGTTTACAATAGAAATATATTACATCGACATATGTTTCTTGAATGCAGTTTTTACACAATATCATACAAACATGGACTTCAAATCTTGTCCTTATTTTAGTATGCAACAGCGGAAGCTCTTAGTATTCACCTGAGAATAAACATGCTTTAAACGTCAACAAAAATGTTGGTGAGTTATAGGTTTAACCTATATATATCAAATCGTAACAATAGACCACAAGATTTCATATTTCAATACACATCCCATACATAGAGATAAAAATCATTCATATGGTGAACACCTGGAAACCGACATTAACAAGATGCATATATAAGAATATCCCCCATCATTCCGGGACACCCTTCGGATATGATATAAATTTCAAAGTACTAAAGCATCCGGTACTTTGGATGGGGTTTGTTAGGCCCAATAGATCTATCTTTAGGATTCGCGTCAATTAGGGTGTCTGTTCCCTAATTCTTAGATTACCAGACTTAATAAAAAGGGGCATATTCGATTTCGATAATTCAACCATAGAATGTAGTTTCACGTACTTGTGTCTATTTTGTAAATCATTTATAAAACCTGCATGTATTCTCATCCCAAAAATATTAGATTTTAAAAGTGGGACTATAACTCACTTTCACAGATTTTTACTTCGTCGAAAAGTAAGACTTGGCCACTGGTCGATTCACGAACCTATAACAAATATGTACATATATATCAAAGTATGTTCAAAATATATTTACAACATTTTTAATACATTTTACTGTTTTAAGTTTATTAAGTCAGCTGTCATTGTTAGTAACCTACAACTAGTTGTCCATAATTAGATGTACAGAAATAAATCGATATATATTATCTTGAATCAATCTACGACCCAGTGTATACACGTCTCAGGCTAGATCACAACTCAAACTATATATATTTTTGGAATCAACCTCAACCCTGTATAGCTAACTCCAACATTACTGCATATAGAGTGTCTATGGTTGTTCCAAATAATATATATAGATGGGTTGATATGATATGTCAAAACATTTACATACGTGTCTATGGTATCCCAAGATTACATAATATATTAGAATACATGTATAATACAATATAAGTTAGCTAGGATATGATTAATATAGATTTGTTACTAATTTTCACGTAGCTACAACAAGCAAAAATAACCAATCTTGTTTTACCCATAACTTCTTCATTTTAAAACCGTTTTGAGTGAATCAAATTGCTATGGTTTCATATTGAACTTAACTTTATGAATCTATATAGAAAAAGTGTAAGTTTATAGTCGGAATTACAGGTTACAAGTCATTTTTGTAAAGGTAGTCATTTCAGTCGAAAGAACGACGTCTAGATGACCATTTTGGAAAACATATTTCCACTTTGAGTTTAACCTTGATTTTTGGATACAGTTTCATGTTCATATGAAAAATCATTTTTTCAGAAGAACAACTTTTAAATCAAAGTTTATCATAGTTTTTAATTATCCAAACCAAAACAGCCCCCGATTTCACTACGACGGCGTATATCCGATTTTATGGTGTTCATCGTGTTTCCAGGTTTTAAATCATTAAGTTAGCATATCATATAGATATAGAACATGTGTTTAGTTGATTTTAAAAGTCAAGTTAGAAGTATTAACTTTTGTTTGCGAACAAGTTTAGAATTAACTAAACTATGTTATAGTGATTACAAGTTTAAACCTTCGAATAAGATAGCTTTATATGTATGAATCGAATGATGTTATGAACATCATTACTACCTCAAGTTTTCTGGATAAAACTACTGGAAATGAGAAAAATAGATCTAGCTTCAAAGGATCCTTGGATGGCTTGAATGTTCTTGAAACAGAATCATGACACGAAAACAGTTCAAGTAAGATTTTCACTCAAAATAAGATTGTTATAGTTGTAGAAATTGAATCAAAGTTTGAATATGAATATTACCTTGAATTAGAAAGATAAACTACTATAAATAACCAAGGTTCCTTGATCTTAGATGATTACTTGGAACGAATTAGAAAGCTTGGAAGTAGACTTGCAAACTTGGAAGTATTCTTGATTTTTATGAAACTATACTTATGGAATTTATGAAGTACACTTAGAACTTGAAGATGGAACTTGAGAGAGATCAATTAGATGAATAAAGTTGAAGAATGAAAGTGTTTGTAGGTGTTTTTGGTCGTTGGTATATGGATTAGATATAAAAGATATGTAATTTTGTTTTCATGTAAATAAGTCATGAATGATTACTCATATTTTTGTAATTTTATGAGATATTTCATGCTAGTTGCCAAATGATGGTTCCCACATGTATTAGGTGACTCACATGGGCTGCTAAGAGCTGATCATTGGAGTGTATATACCAATAGTACATAAATCTAAAAGCTGTGTATTGTACGAGTACGAATACGGGTGCATACAAGTAGAATTGTTGATGAAACTAAACGAGGATGTAATTGTAAGCATTTTTGTTAAGTAGAAGTATTTTGATAAGTGTCTTGAAGTCTTTAAAAAGTGTATGAATACATATTAAAACACTACATGTATATATATTTTAACTGAGTCGTTAAGTTATCGTTAGTCGTTACATGTAAATGTTGTTTTGAAACCTTTAGGTTAACGATCTTGTTAAATGTTGTTAACCCATTGTTTATTATATCAAATGAGATGTTAAATTGTTACATTATCATTATATTATGATATATAATATATCTTAGTATGATATATATACAGTTAAATGTTGTTACAACTATAATCGTTACATATATGGCTCGTTTCGAAATCATTAAGTTAGTAGTCTTATTTTTACATATGTAGTTCATTGTTAATACACTTAATGATATATTTACTTATCATTTAATATAATTAACCAAGTGTATCAATATCTTAATATGATTCATATGTACCTAGTAAGACGTTGTTATAACGATAATAGTTATATATATCGTTTTCTAGTTTCTTAATTTAATAGTCTCATTTTTATGTATATAACTCATTGTTAAAATACCTAATGAGATACTTACTTATAATAAAATCATGTTAACTATATATATAACCATATATATGTCATCGTATAGTTTTTACAAGTTTTAATGTTCGTGAATCACCGGTCAACTTGGGTGGTCAATTGTCTATATGAAACCTATTTCAATTAATCAAGTCTTAACAAGTTTGATTTCTTAACACGTTGGAAACATTTAGTCATGTCAATATCAATCTCAATTAATATATATAAACATGGAAAAGTTCGGGTCACTACAGTACCTACCTGTTAAATAAATTTCGTCCCGAAATTTTAAGCTGTTGAAGGTGTTGACGAATCTTCTGGAAATAGATGCGGGTATTTCTTCTTCATCTGATCTTCACGCTCCCAGGTGAACTCAAGTGCTCTACGAGCATTCCATCGAATCTTAACAATCGGTATCTTGTTTTGCTTAAGTCTCTTAACCTCACGATCCATTATTTCGACAGGTTCTTCAATGAATTGAAGTTTTTCATTGCTTTGGATTTCGTCTAATGGAATAGTGAGATCTTCTTTAGCAAAACATTTCTTCAAATTCGAAACGTGGAAAGTGTTATGTACAGCCGCGAGTTGTTGAGGTAGCTCCAGTTGGTAAGCTACTGGTCCGACACGATCTATAATCTTGAATGGTCCAATGTACCTTGGATTTAGTTTCCCCCGTTTACCAAATTGAACAACGCCTTTCCAAGGTGAAACCTTAAGCATGACCATTTCTCCAATTTCAAACTCTATATCTTTTCTTTTACTGTCCGCGTAGCTCTTTTGTCGACTCTGGGCGGTTTTCAATCGTTGTTGAATTTGGATGATTTTCTCGGTAGTTTCTTGTATTATCTCTGACCCATAATCTGTCTATCCCCCACTTCATTCCAACAAATCGGAGACCTGCACTTTCTACCATAAAGTGCCTCAAATGGCGCCATCTCAATACTAAAATGATAACTGTTGTTGTAGTAAAATTCTGCTAACGGTAGGAGTCGATCCCAACTGTTTCTGAAATCAATAACACATGCTCGTAGCATGTCTTCAAGCATTTGTATCATCCTTTCGCTCTGCCCATCGGTTTGTGGATGATAGGCAGTACTCATGTCTAGACGAGTTCCTAATACTTGCTGTAATGTCTGCCAGAATCTTGAAATAAATCTGCCATCCCTATCAGAGATAATAGAGATTGGTATTCCATGTCAGGAGACGACTTCCTTCAAATAAAGTCGTGCTAACTTCTCCATCTTGTCATCTTCTCTTATTGGCAGGAAGTGTGCTGATTTGGTGAGACGATCAACTATTACCCAAATAGTATCAAAACCACTTGCAGTCCTTGGCAATTTAGTGATGAAATCCATGGTAATGTTTTCCCATTTCCATTTCGGGATTTCGGGTTGTTGAAGTAGACCTGATGGTTTCTGATGCTCCGCTTTGACCTTAGAACACGTCAAACATTCCCCTACGTATTTAGCAACATCGGCTTTCATACCTGGCCACCAAAAATATTTTTTGAGATCCTTGTACATCTTCCCCATTCCAGGATGTATTGAGTATCTGGTTTTATGAGCTTCTCTAAGTACCATTTCTCTCATATCTCCAAATTTTGATACCCAAATTCTTTCAGCCCTATACCGGGTTCCATCTTCCCGAATATTAAGATGCTTCTCCGATCCTTTGGGTATTTCATCCTTTAAATTTCCATCTTTTAAAACTCCTTGTTGCGCCTCCTTTATTTGAGTAGTAAGGTTAGTGTGAATCATTATATTCATAGCTTTTAATCGAATGGGTTCTCTGTCCTTTCTGCTCAAGGCGTCGGCTACCACATTTGCCTTCCTTGGGTGGTAACGAATCTCAAAGTCGTAATTATTCAACAATTCAATCCACCTACGCTGCCTCATATTCAGTTGTTTCTGATTAAATATGTGTTGAATACTTTTGTAGTCGGTATATATAATACTTTTGACCCCATATAAGTAGTGCCTCGAAGTCTTTAATGCAAAAACAACCGCGCCTAATTCCAAATAATGTGTCGTATAATTCTGTTCGTGAATCTTCAATTGTCTAGACGCATAAGCAATTACTTTCGTTCTTTGCATTAATACACAACTGAGACCTTGCTTTGAGGCGTCACAATATATCACAAAATCATCATTCCTTTCAGGTAATGACAATATAGGTGCCGTAGTTAACTTTTTCTTTAACAATTGAAACACTTTCTCTTGCTCATCTTTCCATTCAAATTTCTTCCCTTTATGCGTTAATGCAGTTAAGGGTTTTGCTATTCTGGAAAAGTCTTCGATGAACCTTCTGTAGTAACCAGCTAGTCCTAAAAACTGGCGTATGTGTTTCGGAGTTTTCGAGGTTTCCCACTTTTCAACGGTTTCGATCTTTGCCGGGTCCACCTAGATACCTTCTTTGTTCACTATGTGACCGAGGAATTGAACTTCTTCCAACCAAAATGCACACTTTGAAAACTTAGCGTACAGTTTTTCTTTCCTCAATACTTCTAGCACTTTTCTCAAATGTTCTTCGTGCTCTTGATCATTCTTTGAGTAAATAAGTATGTCATCGATGAAAACAATGACAAACTTGTCAAGATATGGCCCACACACTCGGTTCATAAGGTCCATGAACACAGCTGGTGCGTTAGTCAATCCAAATGGCATAACCATAAACTCGTAATGACCATAATGCATCCTAAAAGCAGTTTTTGGAATATCATCCTCCTTTACTCGCATTTGATGATATCTAGAATGTAAATCGATCTTCGAATAAATAGACGAGCCTTGTAGTTGATCAAATAAGTCGTCGATTCTCGGTAGTGGGTAGCGGTTCTTGATGGTAAGTTTGTTCAACTCTCGGTAGTCGATACACAACCTAAATGTACCATCTTTCTTCTTCACAAACAGAACAGGAGCTCCCCATGGTGATGTACTTGGTCGAATGAAACCACGCTCTAAAAGTTCCTGTAACTGACTTTGTAATTCTTTCATTTCGCTGGGGGCGAGTCTGTATGGAGCACGAGCTATTGGTGCAGCTCCTGGTACAAGGTCTATTTGAAATTCAACGGATCGATGTGGGGGTAATCCCGGTAATTCTTTCGGAAATACATTGGGAAATTCTTTTGCGACGGGAACATCACTGATTGTGACGACCCGAAAATTTCCGACCAAATTTAAACTTTAATCTTTATATTATTCCGACACGATAAGCAAAGTTTGTTAAGTTAAATCTCAAGAATTTTAAACTGCATTCATACATTCATTATAACCTCAACCAAATTCCGACGATTCACGAACCGTTATATATAAATAGATATGTATATGTATATGTATATATATATATATATATATATATATATATATATATATATATATATATATATATATATATATATATATATATTATAACTTGAGAATATTAATAAAGTATTAAACGTATAATACTTTACACGAACGTATTTGTTTCAATATGATTTTTGACGAAATTAAAAAAAATATATATTAAATGATTGAATTATCAGAAACATTGAATTATGATTACAAGTCTCTGTTGAGAGGTCCACTATGATTTGAGAAAATCTATTCCTCTTAACGATATTCAGAATAATTTGTAAAGCTATTTATAAATAAAAACAAAAAGTGTCATTTACGAAAGTTAGACAAAAGTTAGTGGAGAATTGGTTTCCAAAATATTCTATTAATTTATTTTCAAACGTACAAAGACGTTTTCAGTTTAAAAAGAACTTTATTATTAAAACGTATATAACTTTTATAAATATCTAGAATCACTTTTGACAACTCATTACTTAACCAGTATAATAAATATAACGATATTTATATTTTATTTCATTAAATATATATAATAATTTAAATTAATATTATATATATTTATACGCGTATTATACATACATAGTTTTTATACTTTTACTATACTTTAA
Source organism: Rutidosis leptorrhynchoides (assembly GCF_046630445.1). Lineage (NCBI taxonomy): Eukaryota > Viridiplantae > Streptophyta > Magnoliopsida > Asterales > Asteraceae > Rutidosis > Rutidosis leptorrhynchoides. Next base: position 672,599,604 of record NC_092334.1, read on the forward strand.
CTTTACCTTTACTCTACTTTTACTTTAATTTAACTTTAATAATTCATTTTAATAATTCATACTTTAATAATTCACTTTAATAATTCATACTTTAATAATTCACTTTAATAATTCATACTTTAATAATTCACTTTAATAATTCATACTTTAATAATTCACTATAATAATTTACTTTAATAATTCATACTTTAATAATTCACTTTAATAATTCATACTTTAATAATTTACTTTAATAATTCATACTTTAATAATTCACTTTAATAATTCAAAAATCTATTATAAATAGAATTCAATAGGTTTCATTATTTCATAAAAACTTGAAAATATATTTCTCTAAACTCTCTCAATCGATATATATATATATATATATATATATATATATATATATATATATATATATATATATATATATATATATATATATATATATATATATATATATATATATATATATATATATATATATTGCTCTGTCTTATTTCAAGATATTATTAGTATACATAAAATATTACGACGGAGTACTGTCCGAGTGATTTCAAAATAGTTTTTTTTTAAATGAGTCGAAACTAAGGAAATTATGGGTTATAGCTATGGAGGTGATGGGTATAGTTCATGGGTATGCTCGTGAGGTCAATCTAGTGTTTATCATCTCCATTGCGTCTACGTACTTTCCTGCAATATTGAATCTCAATATTGATACGTTCGTGAATCCGAGGCCAACCTTGCACTTGTTAAATGACGTTAAATGTATTTTTACTACGAAATACAGTATTGTGAGTTTCATTACTCCCTTTTTATATATATTTTTGGGCTGAGAATACATGCGCTGTTTTACAAATGTTTTACGAAATAGGCACAAGTACTAAAACTAATTCTATATGGGTTTAAACCAGAAATATACCCTTAGCTTGGTAACATTAAACTACTTGTCTATGTACGGTAGGCGCAAATCCTAAAGATAGATCTATTGGGCCTGACAAACCCCATCCTGACTATGGGATGCTTTAGTACTTCGAGGTTATTTTAAACACACCTGATCTGGTGTACTTCAGAGGGTAAAACATGAACGTTAAGGTTTGTTACCGGGTGCCTACAACTTATAGAATACTTTTATACACTTGCGAGTGTACATATATTTATAAACGGAAATCTTGTGGTCTATTAATATATTGAAATGATTGTTATGATAAACCTATGAACTCACCAACCTTTTGGTTGACACTTTAAAGCATGTTTATTCTCAGGTATTAAAGAAATCTTCCACTATGCATTAGCTCGCGATGTTTTGAAAGACGTTGCATTCGAGTCATTGAGTTCATCAAGATTACTTGGAGTCATTCATGGCATATTTTGAAAGACGTTGCATTCGAGTCATTGAGTTCATCAAGATTATTATTAAGCCAATTATAGTTGGATGTATTATGAAATGTTGTACATGCCGTAAACTTTCATTGTAAAGAAAGTTTGTCTTTTAAAAACGAATGCAATGTTTGTAAAATGTATCATATAGAGGTCAAATACCTCGCGATGTAATCAACTATTGTGAATCGTTTATAATGTATATGAACGGGTCCTTTCAGTTGGTATCAGAGCGGTGGTCTTAGCGAACCAGGTCTGCATTAGTGTGTCTAACTGATAGTTGTTAGGATGCATTAGTGAGTCTGGACTTCGACCGTGTCTGCATGTCAAAAGTTTTGCTTATCATTTTTGTCGGAAATTACCTGCTTATCATTCTTAGTCTAGACACATCTTATTGCATTGATTGCATGAATAGTGTATAGACAAAATTCATATCTTAGCGTATCTACTAATTCATATCTTAGCGTATCTGTTACTGTAAACTTTGCCTGACATATTCCGTAAATTCCTCCATAATCTACGAAACCTTTTGCTCTATATAATTAGAATACCACCCGATAGCCGGAAAATCATTTCATATCGAAAAATTCTTTATTCAATCGTACGAAATGGAATTCGTCATTAGTTTAAGTCCCTCGGATTCCGAAATGGAATCCCACTCAAGTTCCGAAAGCAGTGTGACCGGAATGGATCAACCAATTAGTCATCATCTATTCTGGATGAATTGGGGATGGGTTTGTAGCCTCCTTAATCATTGGAGACAAGAAGAAGGTGATCCCTTCCATCCACCGCATTGCCCTCTTGGCGAAGAACCTGAAGCACTTACCGGCGAACCTATTCGAAACACCATTTTCTCTCTTATTTCTAGAGTATCTCGTCACGATTACATACTACACCAAATTCTAGATTTTATTTATCCGCTTGTCCGAACCGACAATCACCCCGGTGTAATAGAAGAAGTCAATGAGCTTCACGCTCGGGTAGTGGCTTTGGAGAATATGGTGCAAAGGTTACAAACAACAGCAGCAGCACCAGTAGTATAAACAGTACCACCATCAGCAACACCAACAGTACCATCACCACCACCAACAACAACATCCACATCCCACACCGCAACATCACAATCTGTATCTCAAACATCAACGTCATACGCCCTGTAAATATCTAGGAATATCAACAACAAAAACAAACGATGAAGTATTAATTCATAAACTTCATTGAAGAGATATCTCTGCGGCAGTTATGTAATCTCCAAAATCTTAGAGATTATTTAATTCTGACCGTAAATCGGATGAGTGAACGGAGATGGTAGAGTAGAAACTTTGATCGAAAATGGTGTACGATTTACAAGCTAGAATTGTTTTACCAACAGCATCAACAGGACCGTAGCACCATCAACACAGTCAGTGCCGTCAGTATCGTCAAAATCAACAGCACCTGTAACATCACAAACTCTGTCAGTTCAAGAATCATTGTGGACATCATTACGAATCAACAACAAATATATTGTATCAACGAGTTATGAAGTATTAACTCATTTCCAATCAAAAGATTTATATGTATATTTTATATGTATAAATTTTTAAACCATAATAAATCTTCCCGTACTAAGCTATTATGTGTGAATCTTAACTACTCAGTTAATTCATATTACAAATATGCAATGATGTACGTCCTTCGTCCGCAACTTAACCATCGTTAATTACAATCTCTGTCTCAATTCAATAAAAATCCAGTTCATAATAAATCAAGTGTATTATTCCAATATATGTTTGATTTTACACTTTCATCATCGATGTACTCGAAACTTTTCAAATAACATCATTTGTACCTTGCGAAGTTCACAAGAATTTCACGAAAACCAACAAATAACAAAGTAATGATTCATAATTTCAATATTATTGAAGAAATACTTATGCAATTTATAAAGTTTTAGGGATTACTCAATTCTAGTTCCAACCATTAAACAAATGAGTTTAATTTAATATTAACTCATTAAATCTATATTACATCTAAAGAAAATATACACATATATTTTCATAAAGACTGTAATAAACTTCTTTTGTACAAAATATTAATTGTGAAATTTTTTTTAACGGGTAGGTAATACCCGAGAGATATATAAATTCACAATTAATATATTACATTTTTCGAAACTGATTCAGCAATCATCAACTATACTCCCTACTTTCACAACAATATCCATTCTTTCATATAAATCAAAACAATCATACTCATTCAAATTCAATTACATATTCTGATTTTGAAATCGCATAATTCAATTCAAAATATAACCAGTATCATCACTCTTAGATTCCTATATCTTTCAAAGCTATACTTTAACTTCAAAACTGTGTTAGAACATCATATGTATTAACGATTACAATATGTGCTCAAACCTTTTGAAATTCCTGAAGACACTTCAACTAAAGAACAATCGAGATGATGATCCAACCACATGTTACCCACAGTTATACACCTGAAAAACTCTCAAAACCCAAGTCATAGTTCGACACGTATCAGTGTTAGACCCTTTGGCATTTACTAGCTAAAATAACTTTTCAATTCCGTTTCAAAATAGACAGTTTTGTCACAGCTCCAGCAAGTCAACTTTGACTTCTCAATCAAAACAGTCTTATTATAACCTCGATAGATACGTTGCCCTTTCGCCAACGTTACCGGGGAATCGTTTATATTCACCACATTAGCAATAAACTTACCAACAATTTCACTGATCTTTGACTTTCCAAAAAAAAAATCATTATAATTATCGAAACCCTATCATATACTCATTCGTACCTTATAACAAGAACTGCCATACCAATTATTGAGAATCAGCAATCAGTATTTTGAAACCTCGCAGCATGTCTACATCAACAATTACATATACGCACAATGTCTACCTCCAAGACTTACATTCTTTGAATGAGAAATTTCTGAAAACACCCTAAACTGCGAACCAGTTCTCGAAATTTTGAAAAATGATGATGAAGCAGCAAAAACTGTAAACGACCTTAACAGTAAAAAGTTGGATGATGAAGGATAGTATATTGGCAAAGCTCAGAAAAAGAGAAGTTTTGGAACTGGAAAACGGATTGAGCAAAGTATGAAGGAGGCTGTGGACAAATCACAAAGGCTGAACCTGCCTTTAAAGAATCCAAATGATTCAGTACTTGCTGAAGTCATTAACGAATACTTGCTCCTGACTCTAAACCCCTGCGGACAATATCCTTCATCATCCTCTGATATTAGACATTCTAAGATATCATCGTATCTTTCATTATAAATATCATCCATACTTCTGAAGATATTTTTATAATTATTCTTATCTGAAATCATTTACCTCTTCGCGCTATCTGTATTATATTATAAAAGAAACTATTTTAGTTTCTAAATTCTGAAACATTCGAGTTTAAAATAGGAATATTCTTGAAGAAGTGTTGGGAGCTGAAGCATGAGTTAGTATAATATAATGACACTTGATCAACGTGATTATATTACAGTAATTCACGCTGAGTTTCTAAATGGAACATGATGATTCACAGATCATAACGTCATCATGTGCTATGTTACACGACTCTTGTATTCTCTTTGATCTCTAAATATCAAGAAAATATTTCTTGATGATTCGGCCTTTTCCGAGGTATTCTGGTAATTTGACAAGTCAAGATCGTGCCATTACAATTTCCTTCCTGGAACATTAACAATGTTCATTCCGAAATTTATATCTGTGAATTCTGGACCATTACAAGCGGTACTTAATCGCAAGAAGAAGAAACGAAAGGAAATAGCTCCGAACTAGAAATGGGAGTATAAATCATTGCAAATAGAAGAGGGCATTAACAGTGGATGATAATGATTATAGAAGAAGCAAGGACTTTGAAATATAAGGGAAGATATAAAATCCAACAACAACCCAGAAATCACAAACCGTATATATCAATGCATATAGCAATATAAAGACACGGGAGAACTAAAAACACTATAAAACCAAGAGTATAGTAGAAGTAAATAGATTCTTCCGGAGGCAGATGAAAAAGAAGATCGACAGATATGAAAGTGAGGAGTATGTCAAGAATCACCACTGGATGAAGCATATTGACAAATACTTTAAAATATGAGTTGAGAAGGTGTGAGTTGTAAGAAAACAAATGAGGTTGATTTATAGTGAAATATCCGACAGAGAAATCAAAATGGATTATCGCATTAATTCGAAGAGGATCATAATTTCCTTAATCGTCGAATAATCAAATCCAATATAGATTACAAAGATTTTCTTTTCGGAGAACAATCGTGATGACGTCAAAAGATACGATGAATCACTATTATCTTATTTCATTCATTTATGATAACTTCACTCACACGCTTCGAGTAATCGAATTATTTTATCCATTCTTCTTGAACATGATAATACTCTATAATCGTTATAATAACATTCTCATTGTTAGTCATGACGACCTCTATCAAATTTCGGGGACGAAATTTCTTTAACGGGTAGGTACTGTGACGACCCGGAAATTTCCGACCAAATTTAAACTTTAATCTTTATATTATTCCGACACGATAAGCAAAGTTTGTTAAGTTAAATCTCAAGAATTTTAAACTGTGTTCATACATTCATTATAACCTCGACCAAATTCCGACGATTCACGAACCGTTATATATATATATATATATATATATATATATATATATATATATATATATATATATATATATATATATATATATATATATATATATATATATATATATATATATATATATATATATATATATATATATATATATATTATAACTTGAGAATATTAATAAAGTATTGAACGTATAATACTTTACACGGACGTATTTGTTTCAATATGATTTTTGACGAAATTAAAAAAAATATATATTAAATGATTGAATTATCAGAAACATTGAATTATGATTAAAAGTCTCTGTTGAGAGGTCCACTATGATTTGAGAAAATCTATTCCTCTTAACGATATTCAGAATAATTTTTAAAGCTATTTATAAATAAAAACAAAAAGTGTCATTTACGAAAGTTAGACAAAAGTTAGTGGAGAATTGGTTTCCAAAATATTCTATTAATTTATTTTCAAACGTACAAAGACGTTTTCAGTTTAAAAAGAACTTTATTATTAAAACGTATATAACTTTTATAAATATCTAGAATCACTTTTGACAACTCATTACTTAACCAGTATAATAAATATAACGATATTTATATTTTATTTCATTAAATATATATAATGATTTAAATTAATATTATATATATTTATACGCATATTATACATACATAGTTTTTATACTTTTACTATACTTTAACTTTACCTTTACTTTACTTTTACTTTACTTTAACTTTAATAATTCATACTTTAATAATTCACTTTAATAATTCATACTTTAATAATTCACTTTAATAATTCATACTTTAATAATTCACTTTAATAATTCATACTTTAATAATTTACTTTAATAATTCATACTTTAATAATTCACTTTAATAATTCATACTTTAATAATTCACTTTAATAATTCATACTTTAATAATTCACTTTAATAATTCAAAAATCTATTATAAATAGAATTCAATAGGTTTCATTATTTCATAGAAACTTGAAAATATATTTCTCTAAACTCTCTCAATCGATTTATATATATATATATATATATATATATATATATATATATATATATATATATATATATATATATATATATATATATATATATATATATATATATATATATATATATATATATATATATATTTGCTCTGTATTATTTCAAGATATTATTAGTATACATAAAATATTACGACGGAGTACTGTTCGAGTGATTTCAAAATAGTTTTTTTTGAATGAGTCGAAACTAAGGAAATTATGGGTTATAGCTATGGAGGTGATGGGTATAGTTCATGGGTATGCTTGTGAGGTCAATCTAGTGTTTATCATCTCCGTTGCGTCTACGTACTTTCCTGCAATATTGAATCTCAATATTGATACGTTCGTGAATCCGAGGCCAACCTTGCACTTGTTAAATGACGTTATATGTATTTTTACTAAGAAATACAGTATTGAGAGTTTCATTACTCCCTTTTTATATATATTTTTGGGCTGAGAATACATGCGCTATTTTATAAATGTTTTACGAAATAGGCACAAGTACTAAAACTAATTCTATATGGGTTTAAAGCAGAAATATACCCTTAGCTTGGTAACATTAAACTACTTGTCTATGTACGGTAGGCGCAAATCCTAAAGATAGATCTATTGGGCCTGACAAACCCCATCCTGACTATGGGATGCTTTAGTACTTCGAGGTTATTTTAAACACACCTGATCTGGTGTACTTCAGAGGGTAAAACATGAACGTTAAGGTTTGTTACCGGGTGCCTACAACTTATAGAATACTTTTATACACTTGCGAGTGTACATATATTTATAAACGGAAATCTTGTGGTCTATTAATATATTGAAATGATTGTTATGATAAACCTATGAACTCACCAACCTTTTGGTTGACACTTTAAAGCATGTTTATTCTCAGGTATTAAAGAAATCTTCTGCTGTGCATTAGCTCATTTTAAGGATATTACTTGGAGTCATTCATGGCATATTTTGAAAGACGTTGCATTCGAGTCATTGAGTTCATCAAGATTATTATTAAGCCAATTATAGTTGGATGTATTATAAAATGGTGTACATGCCGTCAACTTTCATTGTAAAGAAAGTTTGTCTTTTAAAAACGAATGCAATGTTTGTAAAATGTATCATATAGAGGTCAAATACCTCGCGATGTAATCAACTATTGTGAATCGTTTATAATGTATATGAACGAGTCCTTTCACTGATGCTCTTTTCTTCAGTTTGTATTTTCTCGACGTGTGCTAGAACAACATAGCAACCTTTTCTTATTAGTTTTTGTGCCTTCAAATTACTAATAAGATGTAGCTTCGTGTTGCCCTTTTCTCCGTACACCATTAAGGGTTCTCCTTCTTCTCGTACAATGCGAATTGCATTTTTGTAACATACGATCTCTGCTTTCATCTCCTTCAGCCAGTCCGTGCCAACTATTACATCAAAACTCCCTAACTCTACTGGTATCAAATCAATCTTAAATATTTCGCTACCCAGTTTAATTTCTCGATTCCGGCATATATAATCTGCTGAAATTAATTTACCGTTTGCTAATTCAAGTAAAAATTTACTATCCAACGGCGTCAATGGATAACTTAATTTAGCACAAAAATCTCTACTCATATAGCTTCTATCCGCACCCGAATCAAATAAAACGTAAGCAGATTTATTGTCAATAAGAAACGTACCTGTAACAAGCTCCGAGTCTTCCTGTGCCTCTGCCGCATTAATATTGAAAACTCTTCTGCGGTCTTGTCCATTCGTGTTCTCCTGGTTCGGGCAATTTCTAATAATGTGGCCCGGTTTTCAACATTTATAACAAACTACATTGGCATAACTTGCTCCGACACTTCTTGCTCCGCCATTACTCGTTCTGACACCATTTGTTCCTGTCGTTCTATTAATCCCTGGTCCGTAGACCTCACACTTCGCCATGCTATGACCATTTCTTTTACACTTGTTGCAAAATTTGGTGCAAAACCCCGAGTGATACTTTTCACACCTTTGGAATAGCTGCTTCTGATTGTTGTTGTTGTTGCAGTTGTTATTGTTGTTGTGATTGTTTTTGTTGTTGTTGTTGTTGTTGTTGTTGTTGTTGTTGTTGTTGTTGTGCCGGTTGTTGTAGTTGCGATTGATGTTGCGATTGTTGGGATAGTTGTTGTTTTGGTGACTCTTATCACCGTTTTCCTCCCACTTTCTTTTGACTAACTTCACGTTGGCCTCTTCAGCCGCCTGTTCTTTAATTCTTCCCTCAATCTGGTTCACTAGTTTGTAAGCCATTCTACATGCCTTTTGTATGGAGGCAGGCTCGTGTGAACTTATATCTTCTTGGATTCTCTCCGGTAACCCTTTCACAAACGCATCGATCTTCTCTTCCTCATCTTCGAATGCTCTCGGACACAATAGGCACAATTCTGTGAATTTTCTTTCGTAAGAAATAATATCAAATCCCTGTGTTCGTAACCCTCTAAGTTCTGACTTGAGCTTATTGACCTCGGTTCTGGGACGGTACTTCTCGTTCATCAAGTGCTTGAATGCTGACCACGGTAGCGAGTAAGCAGCATCTTGTCCCACTTGCTCTAGATAGGTATTCCACCATGTTAACGCAATACCAATGAAGGTATGCGTAGCGTACTTCACTTTGTCTCCTTCAGTACACTTACTTATTGCAAACACCGATTCAACTTTCTCGGTCCACCGTTTCAATCCAATTGGTCCTTCGGTTCCATCAAATTCCAAAGGTTTGCAGGCAGTGAATTCTTTGTAGGAGCATCCTACACGATTTCTTGCGCCATTAGCTGCATTGCTAGATTCAGAGTTATTGTTGGTATGTAGCGCGGCCTGTACTGTGACTCTGTTTGAAGCAAAAAAGGCACGAAATTCCTCTTCGCTCATATTCAAGGTGTGTCGAGTAGTCGGTGCCATTTCCTTCAAAATAGTCAAATGAAACAATTTAATCATACAGAATATTAAGAGTAGTCAATAGTATCTCGTAGCATAATATGAACTCATTTATAAAAGCTTTTTCTTCATATTAGCGTTTTATAATTTTAAATTCGGGTACTACCTACCCGTTAAGTTTATAGTTAGTAGCTAATATACAATTCAACTACTACAATTCCATATGAAAAACTGATTATAATAATATATCACATACAAATATTCTTCAAACTTACAACTTCGCTATATTACATATAACATGAAATATAGTACACTATGATACAGGATAGTTTTGAAGATAAATCTAGTTAATACGCAAGTTGTTCAGCAAAAGAAATAAAGACACGTAATTCATAAGTCCAAAAACAAGTCATGCATTCTGGTTTTACTAAGACGACTTCCCATCCTTGGTCTTGTGAAAAATAACCATTATGACCATTAGCTAGGCAGCATGTTGTAATGTCGTCAAAAGGACGAGGGTTTCGTAATGTCCAACAGCCCCGTAATAATCAAAAAACCTTGTTTCTCACCCTAACTACTGAATCCGTCACGTGTGGGAAGGTTTTATTCAAAAGTTGTAATCCGATGTTCTTTTTCTCACTTTGGTAAGAAGCGAACATCACTAACCCGTAAGCATAACATGCTTCTTTATGTTGCATGTTAGAAGCTCTTTCTAATTCACGAAATCCTATGTTGGGATATGTTGAGTCAAAATAGGTTCTTAACCCGTAGCATAAAATTACATTTGGGTTCCCCGCATTTAACGCTATAAAGAAAACACGGCGTAACTTACGGTCTCCCCAATGTGATATACCCCACCTATCAAAGGAAAGCCTTTTATAAACTAAGGCATTTCTGGAAAGTCTTTCAAATGTTTAACAAGTTAATTTCGCCATAACTAAATGTGCTGATGAATTCTGACCGACTCTAGACAAGATTTCCTCAATCATATCCTCTGGTAGGTATTCTAAAATATTCGGTTGTCTACCCTTAACGTCCATTTTGTTTTTATACTGTAAAATAGACAAGGATTAGATTCGTAAAAGATAATTAACAAACAATACAAGCAATTTTTACATAGAACATAAAAGTACAAGCACACTACAATACATATAATACACAATATGATTACAACCTTCTAATCTGAATCACTGGTTTCTTCTTCTTTGGACTTGGTTCGTTTTCCTAATTTTCTAGGAATATATGGTGTTCCTCTAATACGAGCCGTCATTTTCCATAATGGTTTAGAAAAACCTGGTGGTTTAGAGGTTCCCGGGTCATTGTTACGTTTTAGGAAATACGGATGTTGTCGATACATATAAAGTTCATCGGGGTTGGAATCGGGTTTCTCTATTTTTATACCTTTTCCCTTATTATTTTCTTTCGCTTTATTAAATTGGGTCAAGGTAATTTCTATAACATCATCGGAATCCTCATCGGGATCCGATTCATCGGAAAATTGGTAATCTTCCCAATATTTTGCTTCCTCGGCGGAAACACCATTGACCATTATTAACTTTGGTCCGTTGGTTGAGGATTTTCTTTTATTTAATCGATTTACTATAGGTATCAATATTTCTTCCTCCGGAACCTCTTCTTCTTCTGGTTCCTCCTCTTCCGATTCATCCTCTTCTGGTTCCTCTTCTTCCAGTTCCTCCTCTTCCGGTTCCTCTTCGGGAATTTGTGAATCTTCCCAAAATATATTCGACTCTTCATTATTATTAGGTAAATCAATGAGATTTGTACTAGAGGTAGACATCTATCACACAATATCAAACACGTTAAGAGATTAATATATCACATAATATTTACATGTTAATAATATATAGTTTCCAACAAAAAAAAATGTTAAGCAATCGTTTTTGAAGAAAAACACGGTCGAAGTCCAGACTCACTAATGCATCCTAACAAACTTGGTAAGACACACTAATGCAATTTTCTGGTTCTCTAAGACCAACGCTCGGATACCAACTGAAATGTCCCGTTCATATTGATTATAAACGTTCCATATTAATTGATTTCGTTACGAGGTTTTGACCTCTATATGAGACGTTTTTCAAAGACTGCATTCATTTTTAAAACAACCATAACCTTTATTTTATCAATAAAGGTTTTAAAAGCATTACGTAGATTATCAAATAATGATAATCTAAAATATACTGTTTACACATGACCATTACATAATGGTTTACAATAGAAATATATTACATCGACATATGTTTCTTGAATGCAGTTTTTACACAATATCATACAAATATGGACTCCAAATCTTGTCCTTATTTTAGTATGCAACAGCGGAAGCTCTTAGTATTCACCTGAGAATAAACATGCTTTAAACGTCAACAAAAATGTTGGTGAGTTATAGGTCTAACCTATATATATCAAATCGTAACAATAGACCACAAGATTTCATATTTCAATACACATCCCATACATAGAGATAAAAATCGTTCATATGGTGAACACCTGGTAACCGACATTAACAAGATGCATATATAAGAATATCCCCATAATTCCGGGACACCCTTCGGATATGATATAAATTTCAAAGTACTAAAGCATCCGGTACTTTGGATGGGGTTTGTTAGGCCCAATAGATCTATCTTTAGGATTCGCGTCAATTAGGGTGTTTGTTCCCTAATTCTTAGATTACCAGACTTAATAAAAAGGGGCATATTCGATTTTGATAATTCAACCATAGAATGTAGTTTCACGTACTTGTGTCTATTTTGTAAATCATTTATAAAACCTGCATGTATTCTCATCCCAAAAATATTAGATTTTAAAAGTGGGACTATAACTCACTTTCACAGATTTTTACTTCGTCGGGAAGTAAGACTTGGCCACTGGTCGATTCACGAACCTATAACAAATATGTACATTTATATCAAAGTATGTTCAAAATATATTTACAACACTTTTAATACGTTTTACTGTTTTAAGTTTATTAAGTCAGCTGTCCTTCTTAGTAACCTACAACTAGTTGTCAATAATTAGATGTACAGAAATAAATCGATATATATTATCTTGAATCAATCCACGACCCAGTGTATACACATCTCAGGCTAGATCATAACTCAAACTATATATATTTTTGGAATCAACCTCAACCCTGTATAGCTAACTCCAACATTACTGCATAGAGAGTGTTTATGGTTGTTCCAAATAATATATATAGATGGGTCGATATGATATGTCAAAACATTTGCATACGTGTCTATGGTATTCCAAGATTATATAATATATTAGAATACATGTATAATATAATATAAGTTAGCTAGGATATGATTAATATAGATTTGTTACTAATTTTCACGTAGCTACAATAAGCAAAAATAACCAATCTTGTTTTACCCATGACTTCTTCATTTTAAATCCGTTTTGAGTGAATCAAATTGCTATGGTTTCATATTGAACTTAAATTTATGAATCTATACATAAAAATTATAAGTTTATAGTCAGAATTATAGGTTACAAGTCGTTTTTGTAAAGGTAGTCATTTCAGTCGAAAGAACGACTTCTAGATGACCATTTTGGAAAACATACTTCCACTTTGAGTTTAACCTTGATTTTTGGATATAGTTTCGTGTTCATATGAAAAATCATTTTTCCAGAAGAACAACTTTTGAAAAAAAATTTTATCATAGTTTTTAATTATCCAAACCAAAACAGCCCCCGGTTTCACTACGACGGCGTATATCCGATTTTATGGTGTTCATCGTGTTTCCAGGTTTTAAATCATTAAGTTAGCATATCATATAGATATAGAACATGTGTTTAGTTGATTTTAAAAGTCAAGTTAGAAATATTAACTTTTGTTTGCGAACAAGTTTAGAATTAACTAAACTATGTTCTAGTGATTACAAGTTTAAACCTTCGAATAAGATAGCTTTATATGTATGAATTGAATGATGTTATGAACATCATTACTACCTCAATTTTTCTGGATAAAACCACTAGAAATGAGAAAAATGGATCTAGCTTCAAAGGATCCTTGGATGACTTGAAAGTTCTTGAAACAGAATCATGACACGAAAACAGTTCAAGTAAGATTTTCACTCAAAATAAGATTGTTATAGTTGTAGAAATTGAATCAAAGTTTGAATATGAATATTACCTTGAATTAGAAAGATAAACTACTGTAAATAACCAAGGTTCCTTGATCTTAGATGATTACTTGGAACGGATTAGAAAGCTTGGAAGTAGACTTGCAAACTTGGAAGTATTCTTGATTTTTATGAAACTATACTTATGGAATTTATGAAGAACACTTAGAACTTGAAGATGGAACTTGAGAGAGATCAATTAGATGAAGAAAATTGAAGAATGAAAGTGTTTGTAGGTGTTTTTGGTCGTTGGTATATGGATTAGATATAAAGGATATGTAATTTTGTTTTCATGTAAATAAGTCATGAATGATTACTCATATTTTTGTAATTTTATGAGATATTTCATGCTAGATGCCAAATGATGGTTCCCACATATGTTAGGTGACTCACATGGGCTGCTAAGAGCTGATCATTGGAGTGTATATACCAATAGTACATACATCTAAAAGCTTTTACCCTTGGAATACTTCTTGGTTCTCTTTACCCTTTCGTAGAAATAGCAAACTTCGGCTCGAGTTCTGGCTTATTCAACTGATCAGGGTTAACGACGTTCTGTTTCCACCTACTCTGACGGATCTTGTCTTCTTCAACATTTATGTTTACTTTAACCCTATCATGTTTGAACCATTCATTAATCTCATTCCATGCCTCGGCTTTAGCTTGCTCGGCTCGGAGTTTCTTCTTCTTCAGCTCAAACTCTTTTCTTTCTTTCTCAACGAGCAGTTTCTCATGTCGGATTTTCTTGTTCTTTTCAATTAAAACATCCACTTCTTTCACTTGTTCTTTGTATACCTTCCTCGCCTGTTCTAAATCATCTAATTTCTTTCTTCACATCACTACTCAAATTGAAAAGTCACTTAATGTGTTGAGTGACGGATTTGAGTAAGGCTCAAGCGAAGGCATAACAATCTCAACTTCTTCTTCTTCTTCTTCTTCACCATCAGATTCTGTTACTAATTCGTCCTCGGATTCAACAATCACATCCTCTTTTACATTATCCTTACCAACAGAATCTTCACTCTTCTCATCAGCAAACAAATTATCGAAATCACTCAAGTTGATATTTTGGATTGATTCGGGAGGGATACTAGAAAATGACTCTTTTTGTAGAGCCTTGTTCTCAGCTTCAACTGTCTCTGCATCCTCTGTATCATTTTTGCTATCGTATGCCAGAGCAGCAAGCTGTTCCATCGGAAAATCACTTGGTGGAACGTCCCTCTTTTCTGCATCATTAAAAACATTTGAATAATTCATATAATATTCAGCAGTAAAGACCTCACCGTATTCATTAAAGCTTCGAATAGGTATCACTAACGGTATCTCAAAAGAGGGTCCTCCAGTTCTAGCATCTTCTTCATCGTGTTTCTCGTCATCACCACCCAAATCAGAAGAAAATTCTTCTCCTCTCTCCTTAATCAACTTTGTTTTACCAGAGGTAATCGATTCAATCTTATTGTTCAAATCTTTCAACTTCTCCTTATCTCACTCTTAATCACCAACACTTTCTTCTTCAACTTCTCCGTCCTTCCCTTCTGACAGTCCAATCTATCAGATAACCTTTTGTTTTCTTCTACCAACGATTCAATCTTAGCTTCACTGATCTTCTTGTACTCAATGGCTTGATTCTCTAAGTTGGTTATTTTCGTGATCAAAGACAACAGTAGATTATGCCGTTTCTTGAATTCATCTGGTGTGACCTGAGTTGTTGTGGTGGAAGGTTTTGGTGATGTAACAGCAGCTCTCGCATCCTTCATGAAACCAGATGGTTGTCTCTGAGCCTGTTGTTTCGAACCTCCTTGTGATGACTTTTGAGATGAATCAAAATGATGTTTCGTTCTTTTCTCCTTTTTCTTGGGCTGTTCTGAAGTCATCGCTTCCTTCCCTTTCCTCTTCCTCTGAATCAAACTGACATCATCCTCTGTCGCTTCATCATCACCTTCGATAATCTCATCATCAACATTACCTCCTCCTTGAACTTCACCAGTAGCTCGTTGATTATCACCCTCAGCTTCCTTATCAGAAACTTCATAGTCAGAGTATGAATCCTTATTCCTCCAAGCATTACCTACTGGACATCGATAATTCTCCTTGGCAAGATGACAAATAAGCTTTCTGCTAAAGTCGGGTTTCAAACCCTCATTTCTTGTCTCCTCCATTCTCCGGAAAGTTATCGGATTCATTGGCTTTAGGTGAATAATATCCTCTTCAAGCTTAGGTAGATCAGGTGCAACGTCATTAATGATCAATTGAAGAAAACAGGCATAAATGAGATATCTCTGAGTAGAACTGAAAAGATTCGCTTTGAAGTAGTGTAAGAAAAATCCTGAGAAATCGTATGGAGCCTTTAGGACAAGTGCCACAAACATACTCTGCACTTTTTCATTCAACTTATCAAAACCCGATTTGCGTCCACTCAAGCAGTGCATAATCACATGAGCAAGATATCTAAACTGTGGAGGCAGAAGCGTCTTCATCAGTTCAGGTTTTCCAGCAATATACCCAGAATAAGCACATCTCTTGAAGCAACCATGAATTCTTTCTCGACTGATCGTCATGTGAGAGCAGTTCCCGTCATTAAAACCCAAAATTCTTCTTATCATTGTCTTAGAAACATTGATCTCATGCCCTTGAACCTCACTGACAATCTTAGCATCATCTTCTGATACAACCAGTACAGCATTTCTCCAGAATTCTCTCTGATGGCTGTAGTATGGCGTGCATGGAGTACAAATAGCAGTGTGTATCCTTGATCTCTAAAGGAAAGCTATAATTTCTTTAAAATGATCACCTCTCTCTAAAGTAGTGTCATAGAGAGCGACTTGATTGTTCAGTTCACCATTCTATAGAGGAATCTCTTGCTGAGCAGGTGGGTTAACTGGATTCACTTGAGGATTAGCTTGTTGCTGAAACGCCCCATCCTAATCCATCTGAACGAAGTCCATATTGATTATAAACGATTCATAATAGTTGATTACATTGCGAGGTACTTGACCTCTAAATGATACATTTTATAAACATTGCATTCGTTTTTAAAAGACAATCTTTCATTTCATTGAAAGTTGACAGGTATGCATACCATTTCATAATATCCAAACTATAATTGACCTAATCTGTCATTTACTTAATAATAATCTCTAATGAACTTCAACGACTCGAATGCAACGTCGTTTGAAATATGTCATGAATGACTCCAAGTAATATCTTTAAAATGAGCTAATGCACAGCGGAAGATTTCTTTCAAACCTGAGAATAAACATGCTTTCAAGTGTCAACCAAAAGGTTGGTGAGTTCATTAGTTTATAGTAATCATTTCATTTTCATCATTTTAATAGACCACAAGATTTTAAATATTATAAAACGTGCAGAAGTCCCATTCCAACTACACAAAAAAATATCTTTCATATGAAGAACACCTGGTGAGGATTCAAAATATAATAGTAACCATATGTGTCGGTCTTTCACCCCACGGCTGAATACATGTGCCTTCAAAATATAGAACCTCTGTACCGGTCTTTACACCGCACGGCTGATTTCATGTTTATAAAAATATAGGACAACCGGTGCCAAAATGTCGTAAATAATAAACCATCCACCCGGCTCGGGAGCTCATACGCTCTAACGGAAACCGGGGGCTAATGCGTGTCATAATAATCAACCCCAATCCCAGATAATTCTATCATAGAATGCAGTTAAGGTACTTGTGTCTATTGCGTCAAACATTTATAAAAGCGCATGTATTCTCAGTCCCAAAAATGTAAATAGTAAAAAGGGAATCAAATGAAACTCACCTATTGTATTTTGTTGTAAAAATACATATAACGACAGTGAACAAATGTAGGGTTGGTCTCGGATTCACGAACCTATATTATTCATATATATTAAAATATATAATCGTAATCGAACAAATTTAATTATTATCATTGGTGATATAGTTTTTATATCAATAACTTATATTCATTTGTAATGTAAAAATATAAATTTTGTTATCTTATATATAATAATTATATATATCATTTGTTTTGTTAAAACAGTATTTTAATATTACAAGATAATATTTGAAATGATAACATTAATGATAGTACTAATATTAATAATAATGATGATAATAATAGTTATGAATATGATAATGATACTAATTTTAATGTGAAATATAACAAGTTGTATTATGATAGTAATAATAAAATTAACATTACTTAATGTTACTACTTAGTAATAACTAAAAAAAAATAATGTTAATGATAGTAGTCATTTTATTAATATTAACATAATATTAACAATAACAACGTTTAATAATAAGTTTAATAATAATAATAATTATAATAATAATTATAATACTTATACCTATTGTTATCAATGCTAATTATAATACTTTTAATTAGTCATAATAATAATAATAATAATGATAATGATAGAAAATAAATAAATAAAATGTATACCCTTGTAAAAGCTTTTCTAAGATAAATGCTCCATACGAGAATTGAACTCGAGACCTCACGCTCCCAACATAACCCTCTAACCATTACACCAATTCTGTTTTTCTGTTTAAATATTAATCCAAATTTCCTTAACCCGTATTTGTTGCAGCTCCTTCTTCTCTTCATTTTCAAAACAAAAAAAAAATAAAACGCCACAGATAGGAATTGAACACGAGACCTCACCCTAACCAACTCATCACTCAACCATCTGATCTGTCTTTCTTTTCTGAATAATATACCCCAGATATATTTATAACCCGTATGTTCTTGTTGTATTCTCAACACAAAAACCCTATCGTTATCATCATCATACAACCTACTTCTATATCATTATCATCATTATCACTTAATCAATATCATCAATATCATTTCATTATCGTACGTCCATCACCAACCCACTTTACTTCATTATCTTTATGTATCATGACCATCCTAATCATAATCATAATCTAACCATAATCATAGTCGTTCATTATTAAGGAAATTGTATCAACATCTTCATAAACCTCACGATTACTCGCGTTTCATACTCATCATCATCTTATTTTGTTTCTCATCATGTTTTACTTGCTCACAATCTCTATCATACCGTGATCATCATACTTAAACTCTCGGCCTATCTTAAATTAGGACACGGCCAAATAATAGAAGCCGGGACACAACCCAGTTTACTAAAACAATTTATAACAATTCGATTTCCAGCCACACAACTCGATCTCAGGCCCACATAAGTTTAATTGGATCCAACAACAAATATAGAAATCATAAAGGGTTTTCGGTGCATAACTTTAGTAAAAAAAATATATCACAATAAAGTTCCAGCCGACATAATATAGTTGTTGATTGTCCAATTACCTAATGTGTGAATATAATAAAGGGATTGGATGCAACTGGAAAGGTGATTCTTCGGTTCTCAATCAGTAATATAAGGGAACAACAACAACACTCATGCTTCATAATCATTATCTTATATTATCTCATATTCTCTAGTAAATTAAATCATCTTTATTTTCCATCATCTCCTTACCCGTCGTACATCAATCTTTCCCGAATCAGAAGCGTGTGATTAGCATCAATGGAACTGAACTTGCAGCAATTTAAATGGTAGTTTCGGGGTGAATGGTGGTGATGGTTTTATTGTGTCGAAACAGTAGTAGTGGTAGATGAGAGATGAGTAATGGTAGTTTCTTGATTATTTCATGAAGAATAAGGAGAGAGATGTATTGATAGAGAGAGATGGGGTGTATGGGATTATGGTTTCAATTAGTGAGTGAAAACAAAAACGTGATACTAGAAGATAGTAATGAGGTTTGGTTTACGTTTGAAGTGCAAACAGATGTAGTGGTTAGTTGTCGGACAGGAACAGGAAAACAGAAACATATGGTTCAAGGATGATGATGGGTGGTGTCGTGGAGAGGTTGATCATGGTGGTAATGATGGTGATCAGCTTTAAGTCAGCAGGGTGTGGGTTTGATTCATGGTGGTGATGTCTTGTTGAGACTTTTAAACAAAGAAAGAAAGAATGAGGGATAATTGATAAAGATAGTAGAAGATCAAATGATTTCCTTAATAACTTGAATTGATCATTTGCTGTATAATGAAGGTGTGTGGGTGTCAATTTTTCCACACAGACAAAAATAAGGACAGAAAGAAATATAAACAAAATAAAAGTAGATCATGATAGTTAACAGAATTTGGTTTCTTCTGATTTGGATTTCAACAATTTAAAAGTAACGAGTACCAATCATGAACATCAATTAACTTAATTGATTGTGATGCTTAACAATTACGTGCTGTATCAATATCATGTATATATCTGTACGCAATGTAACTATATTTATTTCTGTTATATATTTATTATTTGTTATATATTTATACATACTGCATTTTATATATTCATCTATCTGTATTTCCTTGCGACATTTTTCAAAAATTGCATTCGTTTTTACAATACAAACCATAGCTTTTATTACAAATACAAGGTTTAAACAACTTAATAATGATTATCGTTTAGCGATAATCTTAGACTTACAAACTTTACATGTGATAATAACAATACGACTTCCAACATATTTTACATTACAAATCCTCCGCTATGCAGTTTTATTTTTGACACAAATATGCATACTCAAGATCTTGCTTAAATTCAACATGTTGCAGCGGAAGCTTTTAGTTATCACCTGAGAATAAACATGATTAAAACGTCAACATAAAGTTGGTGAGATATAGGTTTAATGCCGGCAGCGTTATAAATATAGACCACAAGATTTCATATATAAATGTTTCAATAAAAATATTCTAAGTTGTTGAGCACTTGATAACCATACTTAACATTTAATCAACGTCGCATATTCCCTTTATTATGAAATCTTACTACACCGTACCAAGTGTAGTCACCGAAACGAAGTACTGTGCAACCGTTGAATACTGGTCGTCCAGTCCGGTTGGGGTTGTCAGGCCCGATAGATCTATCAACAGGATTCGCGTTTACAATACCTCATGTAAATAGTAGTTACCAAGTTACAGGGAAGTATGCCAGTGGTACAACTCAACGTAAAATATATATTTTTAATCACTTGTGTCCATAACGTAAATCATAAAATGCATGTATTCTCATCCCGAAATATTTAGAGTTTAAAAGTGGGACTATATACTCACTTTTGTCTTGAAGGTATTTAACTCGACTTGGTCTCCGATAGATATCACGAACCTAACCATATATATGATATATCAACATATTTTCTTTTTAAGAAATAAACGTTTCATATATATACTTTTAATACTTTTAATAATTTCTTAGTCCGTAGTTAGCAGTCCGATGTTAGTAGTCCACAATTAGTTGCTAAAAAAATAAAGACCCCATCGTATTCATGTTGATCGGAATTAATCTTTACCCACGGTACCGTGTTGTCAAATGACGTGTTGCGTACATAAAGTACCGTGTTGTCAAATGACGTGTTGCGTACGTACATGAGGTCTTATGATTAATCTTCTCGTGTTGTTTACGGGTGGTCCTGAAATATATAAAATTAAATCATGAGTAAATATATATGAAATATCATATTAATTAGGAAAGATATGATTTATTTAATTTTTCTCCAATTATTTTCGTTGTTAAACAAGCTTTGGATACCCGATCTTATTTTAGTCGTAGTTTCTTCGTTACAACTCCGTTTTTGTTGATTCAACTTGCCACTTCCTTGGATCGAGTCAAATTTTAAGAATATGAACTGTAAATACCTTGGTTTACATTCGGAATCACAGGTTATAGTCCAAACTCTAGGTGAATCTTATGAAAGTAATCATTTTTGTCATAAAAACAACATTTAATGGTCATTTTTCTAAAAATACTTATACTTTGAATTAAACCATGAAATTTTTATGTGTTAACATATTCATAAGAAATATCATTTTTCCAGAACATGAACTTCTAATTCAAAGTTCAAGATGGTTTTTAATTATCCAACCCAAAACAGCCTCCGGTTACACTCCGACGACATAGATTCAGTTTTAAGGTGTTCTTTGTAAAAAAAACAAGTTGTATCTTGTTAAATTAGCATATCATTATGATATATTACAAGTCTTGAAGTATTTTAAAAGTTAAGTTAGAAGGATCTATTTAGTTTGTGAACAAATTTGAAATCATTCAAACTATGTTCTTGTTGTTAAAATTTTATATCACAAAATAAGATAGCTATATAAATATGAATCGAATAAAATTATGAACAAGGTTACTACCTCAAGTTACTTGGACAAGATTGCTGTAAAAGATGAGTAAAATCCTAGAACCAAAAGAGTGGTGGAGTTAGATCAAAAGGTTTAAAGTAAACTTGTAAATTTGGAAGGATTTTTGAAGTGTTCTTGGAAAGATTTTCTTATGATGTTTAAGTGTTGTTTTTGAAGCTAGATCTTCATGGTTGTTTGCTGAGATGTTTAAGGTGTTTAAGGCTCATGAATATGTGTGTGTTTAGCTAGGAAATGAAGGTAAAAGATTGAATTAGAAATGGAATGGGGGGAGGTCTTAAAAATGTGAAAATGGGGAACATGGACAAATTTTCATTTTGTTATTTTGTAAAATTAGTCATGCATACTTCCAATTCTAATTACCTAGCCTTAAGGGCATGAACAAGAGCTGAATAGATGTTGATTTGACATGTATATACCAATAGTAAATACATCTAGAAGATGGGTATGATACCGGTACATATACCCTAGGTATACGTATAGAAATCTTTGAGAAAACGGAACGAGGATTCAAATATAGCTATCTTTTGTAAATATACTTATATTGTTTTATGTATGTAAGCCCTTTAAAAGTGATTAAATACATATCTATACGATACCTGTATAAGTATTATAGATTATAAGTATTTATGTCAAAGAACGTTACGTATAGTTATCGTTTTGAAAACTTAAGTTAGTAGTTTCAAAATATACCTACAACTCATTGTTATTAGTACACAATGAGATGTTAAACATCCTTAGATCATGTTAAATATATATAGATACATATATATACCCAGACATATAATTATCGTATGTTATACAGTTCGTGATATCATCGGTCAAATTGGACGGTCAAACGTTGTGTAAAACTCTTTTCAAAAACATAAATCTCAACAATTTAGATTGCTTATCATGTTGGTAAGGTTTAATTTATGTAAATATTAATCTTATATGCAATAAACGATCGGAAAAATCCGGGTCGTTACATTACCTACCCGTTAAATAAATTTCGTCCAGAAATTTTAAAATTGTACCTATTTTGCGTCATCGGGAAACAAATATATCTGATTATTTTTCAGTATTTATATAGAGGTCAATACCTCGCGATAAAATCATATGTTATTGTATTCGTCCTTATGGTTAAGGTCGGGTTATGACATTCCTGTATTTACTTTTATGTATAGACTGAAGTTTGTATATGTATATGTATCTTTGTATATCTGATTATTTTTCAGTATTTATATATCTGCAGTTATATATTTATTTGTATTCCTCTTATATTTGTATATTTATATTTATAGATTATAGTTAATCTTTTAATAAATAGGATAATAATAATAATAATACTCTTAATATTTTAACTAATAATAATACAAGTATAATAATAATATTGTTACAAATCATAAAAATGATATTAATAATATTCTTAATGATAATAATAATTAATTTGTGTTATTTTCTAGTAACTATAATAATGATAATGATAATAATTTATAATTTCAATAATATTGATAATACTGATATTAATCATAATAACTAGAATTATAATTTCACTATTAGATATATTAGTAATGATATTAACAATGATAACATAATATTTATAATCCAGATATTAATATCAATATTAACTTTAGTACTAATAATGAAAGTAGTAATTATAATATTAATATATTATTTATATTCTTACTTTTCATTTATATTAATTGTGTATAAAATTCATATATATATATATATATATATATATATATATATATATATATATATATATATATATATATATATATATATATATATATATATATATATATATATATATATATATATATATAAATTTATGTAATTATTTATTTACACACAATTGTTCGTGAATCGTCGAGCATAGTCAAGGGTAATCGATTATATATATATATATATATATATATATATATATATATATATATATATATATATATAGATTTCAAAACTTTCGAGACTTAACATTACAGATTTTTGCTTATCGTGTCGGAAACATATAAAGATTTAAGTTTAAATTTGATCGGAAATCTCCGGGTCGTCACAGTACCTACCCGTTAAAGAAATTTCGTCCCGAAATTTGAGTGAGGTGGTCATGGCTAACAATAAAAATATTTTTCATGACGAATATGAGTTGATAACTAGAGTTTTATTACCATAGAGTAATAAGGATAAAATAATTCGATTATTCGAAGAGTACGAGTGAAGCTATCACAAAAGAGTGAAATGAGAAAATAATGATTCGTCATATCCTTTGACGTAGATATGGTTGATTTCCGGAATTCATGGGATTTAATGAAAATCTCCGTAAAGATTTGGTTCTTCTTTGGTTAAGGAAATTAGGATCTGCTTTAAATGCGATCATCTGTTTTGATTGCTCTATCGGGTATTTTTCTATAAATTCACCCCCGTCGTTTCCCTACAACTCACACCTTCTCTTATTTCTCTTCAATTCATACTTTAAGACATTCGTCAATATGCTCCATCCCGTTCTGATCCTTGATATACTCTTAACTTTCATACCTGTCATTCTTCTCTTTCATCTACCACCGGAGGATTATATTTACTTCTACTATTACCTTGGGGTTATTGTGTTATTAATTTCCCTGTGCCTTTACGTGGCAATACGTATTGATATGCACGGTTTGTAATTTATGTGTTGCTATCGAGCTTTATATTTTCTTTTATATTCAAGAGTTTCATACTTTTGTCTCCTCTTCCCGACTTCAAGTCAAGCGAATAATGGTCCGGAATTCGTAGGTATGGATTTTGAAATGAACATAGTTAATGTTCTAGAAGGACATCGTAATGGTACGATCTTGATTTGTCAAATTACCAGAATATTCGAAAAAGACCGAATCATCAAGAAAAGTATTTTCTTGATATGTTTAGAGATTAGATAGAATGTAAGAGTCATGTAAATGGCACATGATGATGGTATGTTCTGTGAATCATCACGTTCCATTAGAAACTCAGCATGAATTACTGTAATATAATCACGTTGATCAAGTGTCATTATATTATACTAACTCATGCATCAGTTCCCAACACTACTTCAAAAACATTCATAATTTAAACTCGAAGGTTTCAGAATTTAGAAACTAAAATAGTTTCTTTTATGATGTAACGCAGATATTACGGAGAGATAAATGATTTCAGATAAGAGTAGTTGGGAATATATCTTCAGGAATATCGAAGATATTTATAATGAAAGATACGAT
The DNA here is from genome assembly GCF_046630445.1 of Rutidosis leptorrhynchoides. Classification (NCBI taxonomy): domain Eukaryota; kingdom Viridiplantae; phylum Streptophyta; class Magnoliopsida; order Asterales; family Asteraceae; genus Rutidosis; species Rutidosis leptorrhynchoides. The sequence goes on from NC_092334.1 coordinate 672,625,088, forward strand.
GATATCTTAGAATTTCTAACATCGATGGATGATGATGAAGATTTGTCCATAACAGTGTAGAGTCAGGAGCAAAGTATTCGTTAATGTCTTTAGCAGACACTGAATCATTTGGATTCTTCGAAGGCAGGTTTAATCTTTGTGATTTTATCCACATCCTCCTTCATAGTTTCGCATAATCCGCTTTTCGGTACTAAATTTTCTATTTAGCGTTTCCAACACTCCATTCTTTATCATCATACTTTTGACGGTTAAAGTCATCAACAGTTTCTGCTGCTTTATCAGCTTTTAAAATTTAAAGAACTGATTTGTAGACTAGAGTGCTTTTCGGGATTTCAGAATGGGAGATCATAATTCTAAGTGATAAATGTTATATGTATACATATAACGATTGATGTAGTAACGCTGCGAGATTCAAAATACTGATTGCTGATTCCCGGTAATTGGTATGGCAATTTTCATTACAAGATAGGGTTTCGATAAATATAATGATTTCCAAAAGATCAAAGATCAATGAAGTTGCTGGTAAGTTTACTATTAATGTGGTAAGCTATAAACGGTTCTCCAGCAACAATGACGAAAGGAAAACTTATATATCAAATTTATAATAAAGCTAATCCGAATGAAATTCGATGTTGATTTGCTGGAGCTGTGACAAAATTGGCTAATTTTGGAAAGGGATTGCAAAGTAATTTTCGGTAATAACAACGCCAAAGGAGCTAGCACCGGTACGTGTTAAATGTTTACTCGGGTTCCGAGTGTTTTCAAGTGCATAACTATATGCATAAATCTTTTCTTCCATAGATGAGGTGTGGCTGGTTCATCCTCTCGATTGAGGTGTTTTCAAGAATCATGAAAGGTTTGAACGCAGACTATAATCGTCAAGATACAAATGAGGTTTAAGATGAAATCAAGTGGCAACTTGAAGTATTGTTTAGTTTCATATGTTATAATCAATATTTTAATTCATTTTAATTGTCCACTGTTGGTAGTCCTCAATTGATTAGTCCACAGTTAGCTAGGAACAGTTAGCTAGGGTTTTGTTAGCGTGGATTCTTAACAAAATTTCTCATAGTTAATTTGTTTGTTTCTAACAAATTTTATTCCGTCAAATGTTTTCTTCATTATGCCACTTGTTGGATTCTGATAGGTCAAAATCCAAATATGAAATTTGAATGGAAATGGTTATTCTGTGGTAAACGGATTCATATATCCGTGGATGTAAGTAGGATAGGAAATGACTGTTGAATCAGATTTGAAGAATATACATTGTAACTTATTAATGTGAAATATAAATATTCCTCGAGTATTACCTACCCGTTAAAATATTTTCATCCTTAACAGTTTGTACGAAAGAATTTTTAATCACAATCTTTATGAAAATATATATACATATATATTTTCTTCAGATGTAATTATGGATTTAATAAGTCAATATAATATTAGACTCATTTGATATTCGGTTTAAGCTAGAACAAGTAATCTCTAAAACTATTAGGATCCATATATTCTTCGCAGAAAATTAATGAAGTTATGGTTCAATACTTCATTGTTAATTTCTGTTGGTACTCCTTGGTATCTATGGTGCGTAGGATATTGATGTTTAAGGTACAGATTGTGATGTTGAGACGTGTGATGCGGATGTTGTTGTTGGTGGTACTGTTGGTGCCGGTAATGTTGCTGAAGCTGGTACATTTTGCACCATATTTTTCAAGGCTACTTATTAGTCCGGGATGATTGTCAGTAAGAACGAGCGAATGTTTAAGTTTTTGAAATTTAGATAGTATATAATCATGGCGAGATATTCGGGTAATGAGGGTGAAAATGGTGTTTCGGATTGGTTCGCCGGTGGGTGCTTCAGGTTCATCGCTAAGAGGTGAATTCGGTTGATGGAAAGTATCGTCTTCTTCTTGTCTCCAATAATTGAGTAGACTACGAACCCATCAGATGAATTGGGGATGGCTGATTGATTGATTCATTCTGGTGACGCTGCTTTCGAAGCTGGAGTGGGACTCCATATCGGAATCCGAGGGACTTGAACTAGTGGTGAGTTCCATTGAGTATGATTGAATAAAGGATTTTTCGATATGAAATGATTTTCGGATATTGGATGATATTCTAATTACATGGAATACCTATACATAGTACAGAAGATTTCGTAGATTACGAAGGAATTTACGAAATATATCAGGCAAAGTTTATAGTGACAGATACACTAAGATATGGATTAGCAGATACGCTAAGATATGAATTTTTGTCTATACATTATTCATGCAATCAATGCAGTAAGATGTGTCTAGACTAAGAATGATAAGCAGATAATTTTTGACAAGAAATGATAAGCAAAACTTTTGACATGCAGACAAGGTTCAAGTCCAGACTCATTAATATAACCTAACAACTACTAGGTCGAAGTCCAGACTTCACTAATGCATCCTAACAACTACCGGTTAGACACACTAATGTTGACCTGGTTCGCTAAGACCACCGCTCTGATACCAACTGAAACGCCCCGTCCTAATCCATCCGAACGAAGTCCATATTGATTATAAACAATTCATAATAGTTGATTACATTGCGAGGTACTTGACCTCTAAATGATACATTTTATAAACATTGCATTCGTTTTTAAAAGACAATCTTTCATTTCATTGAAAGTTGACAGGTATGCATACCATTTCATAATATCCAAACTATAATTGACCTAATCTGTCATTTACTTAATAATAATCTCTAATGAACTTCAACGACTCGAATGCAACGTCTTTTGAAATATGTCATGAATGACTCCAAGTAATATCTTTAAAATGAGCTAATGCACAGCGGAAGATTTCTTTCAAACCTGAGAATGAACATGCTTTCAAGTGTCAACCAAAAGGTTGGTAAGTTCATTAGTTTATAGTAATCATTTCATTTTCATCATTTTAATAGACCACAAGATTTTAAATATTATAAAACGTGCAGAAGTCCCATTCCAACTGCACAAAAAAATATCTTTCATATGAAGAACACCTGGTGAGGATTCAAAAATATAATAGTAACCATCTGTGCCGGTCTTTCACCCCACGGCTGAATACATGTGCCTTCAAAATATAGAACCTTTGTTCCGGTCTTTACACCCCACGGCTGATCACATGTTTATAAAAATATAGGACAACCGGTGCCAAAATGTCGTAAATAATAAACCATCCACCCGGCTCGGGAGCTCATACGCTCTAACGAAAACCGGGGGCTAATGTGTGTCATAATAATCAACCCCAATCCCAGATAATTCTATCATAGAATGCAGTTAAGGTACTTGTGTCTATTGCGTCAAACATTTATAAAAGCACATGTATTCTCAGTCCTAAAAATGTAAAGAGTAAAAAGGGAATCAAATGAAACTCACCTATTGTATTTTGTAGTAAAAATACATATAACGACAGTGAACAAATGTAGGGTTGGCCTCGGATTCACGAACCTATATTATTCATATATATATTAAAATATATAATCGTAATCGAACAAATTTAATTATTATCATTAGTGATATAGTTTTTATATCAATAACTTATATTCATTTGTAATGTAAAAATATAAATTTTGTTATGTTATATGTAATAATTATATATATCATTTGTTTTGTTAAAACAGTATTTTAATATTACAAGATAATATTTGAAATGATAACATTAATGATAGTACTAATATTAATAATAATGATGATAATAATAGTTATGAATATGATAATGATACTAATTTTAATGTGAAATATAACAAGTTATATTATGATAGTAATAATAAAATTAACATTACTTAATGTTACAACTTAGTAATAACTAAAAAAAAAATATTAATGATAGTAGTCATTTTATTAATATTAACAATAACAACGTTTAATAAAAAGTTTAATAATAATAATAATGATAATTATAATTATAATACTTATACCTATTGTTATCAATGCTAATTATAATACTTTTAATAATAATTATAATATAGGTATCAATATTAGTCATAATAATAATAATAATAATAATAATAATAATAATAATAATAATAATAATAATAATAATAATGATAGAAAATAAATAAATAAAATGTATACCCTTGTAAAAGCTTTTCTAAGATAAATGCTCCATACGAGACTTGAACTCGAGACCTCACACTCCCAACATAACCCTCTAACCATTACACCAATTCTGTTTTTCTGTTTAAATATTAATCCAAATTTCCTTAACCCGTATTTGTTGCAGCTCCTTCTTCTCTTCATTTTCAAAACAAAAAAAAAATAAAACGCCACAGATAGGAATTGAACACGAGACCTCACCCTAACCAACTCATCACTCAACCATCTGATCTGTCTTTCTTTTCTGAATAATATACCCCAGATATATTTATAACCCGTATGTTCTTGTTGTATTCTCAACACAAAAACCCTATCGTTATCATCATCATACAACCTACTTCTATATCATTATCATCATTATCACTTAATCAATATCATCAATATCATTTCATTATCGTACGTCCATCACCAACCCACTTTACTTCATTATCTTTATGTATCATGACCATCCTAATCATAATCATAATCTAACCATAATCATAGTCGTTCGTTATTAAGGAAATCGTATCAACATCTTCATAAACCTCACGATTACTCGCGTTTCATACTCATCATCATCTTATTTTGTTTCTCATCATGTTTTACTTGCTCAAAATCTCTATCATATCGTGATCATCATTCTTAAACTCTCTGCCTATCTAAAATTAGGACACGACCAAATAATAGAAGCCGGGACACAACCCAGTTTACTAAAACAATTTATAACAATTCGATTTCCAGCCCCACAACTCGATCTCAGGCCCACATAAGTTTAATTGGATCCAACAACAAATATAGAAATCATAAAGGGTTTTCGGTGCATAACTATAGTAATAAAAAAAATATATCACAATAAAGCTCCAGCCGACATAATATAGTTGTTGATTGTCCAATTACCTAATGTGTGAATATAATAAAGGGATTGGATGTAGCTGGAAAGGTGATTCTTCGGTTCTCAATCAGTAATATAAGGGAACAACAACAACACTCATGCTTCATAATCATTATCTTATATTATCTCATATTCTCTAGTAAATTAAATCATCTTTATTTTCCATCATCTCCTTACCCGTCGTACATCAATCTTCCCCGAATCAGAAGCGTGTGATTAGCATTAATGGAACCGAACTTGCAGCAATTTAAATGGTAGTTTCGGGGTGAATGGTGGTGATGGTTTTATTGTGTCACAGTAGTAGTGGTAGATGAGTGATGGTAGTTTCTTGATTATTTCATGAAGAAGAAGGAGAGAGATGTATTGATAGAGGGAGATGGGGTGTATGGGATTATGGTTTCAAATAGTGAGTGAAAACAAAAACGTGATACTAGAAGATAGTAATGAGGTTTGGTTTACGTTTGAAGTGCAAACAGATGTAGTGGTTAGTTGTCGGACAGGAACAGGAAAACAGAAACATATGGTTCAAGGATGATGATGGGTGGTGTCGTGGAGAGGTTGATCATGGTGGTAATGATGGTGATCAACTTTAAGTCAGCAGGGTATGGGTTTGATTCATGGTGGTGATGTCTTGTTGAGACTTTTAAACAAAGAAAGAAAGAATGAGGGATAATTGATAAAGATAGTAGAAGATCAAATGATTTCCTTAATAGCTTGAATTGATCGTTTGCTGTATAATGAAGGTGTGTGGGTGTCGATTTTTCCACACAGACAAAAATAAGGACAGAAAGAAATATAAACAAAATAAAAGTAGATCATGATAGTTAACAGAATTTGGTTTCTTCTGATTTGGATTTCAACAATTTAAAAGTAACGAGTACCAATCATGAACAGCAATTAACTTAATTGATTGTGATGCTTAACAATTACGTGTTGTATCAATATCATGTATATATCTGTACGCAATGTAACTATATTTATTTCTGTTATATATTTATTATTTGTTATATATTTATACATACTGTATTTTATATATTCATCTATCTGTATTTCCTGTATTTACTTTTATGTATAGACTGAAGTTTGTATATGTATATGTATCTTTGTATATCTGATTATTTTTCAGTATTTATATATCTACAGTTATATATTTATTTGTATTCCTCTTATATTTGTATATTTATATTTATAGATTATAGTTAATCTTTTAATAAATAGGATAATAATAATAATAATACTCTTAATATTTTAACTAATAATAATACAAGTATAATAATAATATTGTTACAAATCATAAAAATGATATTAATAATATTCTTAATGATAATAATAATTAATTTGTGTTATTTTCTAGTAACTATAATAATGATAATAATAATAATTTATAATTTCAATAATATTGATAATACTGATATTAATCATAATAACTAGAATTATAATTTCACTATTAGATATATTAGTAATGATATTAACAATGATAACATAATATTTATAATCCCGATATTAATATCAATATTAACTTTAGTACTAATAATGAAAGTAGTAATTATAATATTAATATATTATTTATATTCTTACTTTTCATTTATATTAATTGTGTATAGAATTCATATATATATATATAAATTTATGTAATTATTTATTTACACACAATTGTTCGTGAATCGTCGAGCATAGTCAAGGGTAATTGATTATATATATATATATATATATATATATATATATATATATATATATATATATATATATATATATATATATATATATATATATAGATTTCAAAACTTTCGAGACTTAACATTACAGATTTTTGCTTATCGTGTCGGAAACATATAAAGATTTAAGTTTAAATTTGATCGAAAATCTCCGGGTCGTCACAGTTGCTCCCCCTGTCCTTCTACGTTAACAATTGGAACATTGACTTGTTGATCAGCCATTGATGATATGACTTGTTGATCAGCCATTGATGATATCTTAACAAACTGAAACATTAACAGAAATGTTAGAAATACAACCCACATATCATAAAATATCAAAGCATTCACGTCAAAGTGTCATAAACATATTAACATGATAAAACGTGCGAGTGATAATGTCACACATGTGGCTGAGTCATCAACCGTGCAAGTGATATAGTCACTCGTGCCACTGTTGACACGTTTGAGCAGCAATATAGTTTCGGACAAGGTACACGGTTGAGGTACCGTTCATAAGCGAGTGAGTCAACCGTGTGGTGACTCGTGCGTGTAATCACACGTGTCAGCTCTGTCAAACGAGTGAGCAACCAATTCAAACTTAACAAGTGAGCTCAAAGGTTCACACGGTTGATCATCAACCGTGTACTGACTCGTGCGAGTCATGTCTCACGCGTGCGAGTGATGTCACTCATGCATGTCTGATGAAACCCGTATTAAATGCCTTTTCAAATTACATAGATTACATGTTTGATCGTTTTAGGGACTGATTTACATCACAATAGCAAGTGTAGGTTCTGTTTAACTCAGAATAATAACAGATACACTTCAAAACACACTTCAATTGCACAAAATTTAAGTTAAGAACCCTTAGGGTTTCGATGCATTCAAACAACAAATTAACACACTTAAACTTGATGAAATCATACCTAGATGGTGGCGCTGGAGTCGGCTTAATGATCTTAATAAACGTTGTGGTTGAAAACACGATTGGTGATGATCTGATTTTGAGAGAGAAAATAGGTGGAGGGTGCAAGTGTGAGCAACTGTGCTCAGCACCCTCTATTTATACTCTTGTGATCAACCGTACGGTTGATCACACGATCCACCATCAACCACGCGTCTCACCTTAATCACTCGTGTGTGTGACCCAAATGTCTTGGGACACTATAGAACAGGGTCATCCGTACGGTTAACCTCACACGTGTGGTTACTCGTACGGTTCACACATCAAACGTGCGAGTGAGCCACTTAGGCAATTTCAAATTTTCCAATTTTCACAAACTTAAGATTTCGACTCGTTTGGCAATCTTAAAGCTAACTAGCACTTTCAATTTGAGTCATAAATCACTAATCCTTCAAGAAATGATCATCAACACTTAGGTAGATCAAAAATCCTAACCCAAACAAGGTTATTACTCTAAACAGTGTAATGTCATCTTGAGTTAACTAACAACCTTAAATCATTAAAGTCCTTCAAATAATCACAAGCTCTACAAACTTCTAACTTATGGATTTGGTGGCCAAAAATATCTTGATCTCGACAAGGTTCTTTCAGATGTTATTGTAAATTTCGAGGATAATCAGAAAACAAAAGAACGTAAGAAATCTTTTTAAGTTTTCCGATATATAATGTCATGCAACTAAAAAATATGCAAAGAAAATACATTATACCATGAGATGCAATAACATGCAAAACCAAAATCTTTTTGTTGTTTTACAGTTTTCAATGCAAACTATTTAATAAACAGATAAGCAAACATATAAATCCACATTCTTTTTATGAGCAAAATGATTAACAATTTAAAAATGGATCAGAACTGACATATTGAATCAACTTCTATTGTTCATTCTTAATTATCCAGTCTATGTCTATTATCATGCAATTACTGATATCAATCCTCATTAAACATGAACATATTCATTCCGGACACTTCGACAATCATGTTGGCATTAATTACTTGAACACTATAAAGCAATGATTTTGAGATCATGCTAAGTTCATTAATCCTTGATTCTTTCATCACTTATGAGTGTACGTTTTTATTAGGTTGTCAATTCATTACGCATAATTTTCTGTTATCTCTTTCCATGTATTTCATTCAAATTGAACAGGATGGTTCTCACGGTATTTTGAATAACCCTGTCAGCCTTTGGCTTCCATCAGTGTATTGATAATCTTCAATCTAGTTGGAACGGCAGATTTTAGAATATATTAGATTATTTACCGCTGGGATTGGTCTACAGTTAAAGTAGACTTGCCTGATGACCAGTCGTCACACGAAATAAATCTCAAGGCCCTTAACTTCTTTATGTTCAGGTTGTCATGGAAAACGGAATCGAAAGTTAAACTTTCATATATATATTTAATTAGAGTATATCTAGATAAGTATCTTTCTAACTTACAGTCTTAATAGGTATAAACTCTATATTGCAGACGACAAGAATCTTGATAGTTCAGTGTGAACGTCGTGATTAAACAATTCAAGCTGCACGGGGGCGTCACACTAAGAATGATCTGAGTTCTTTATGAGCACATCATGAATCAGCATTCTTCATACTTTCAGGACTTTGCCATCTTGATACGCCAATTATTTTTGACTTTGATTTTCTTTTGATATTTCTTTTTCAGCATATCACTGTCTTTGATATATTGATTTTGAACGCCATCATGAATGGATTTTCTATTTTTATGCATGAACTCTTGTTTCTTTGTTGTATGCTCAGATCACTCAAAGGTGTTCTCCCTTAAATGCTTGAACAGTCCGCAATAAGGAATTATACTTTTCAACCTTAAGCGAGAAGGGACACATACTTTCGATATAAACTAATTTTCTCTGATATTTTCAGAGTTTAGTTTCGATTATAAAGTTTTAGGCCCGTGACAACGTGGTATGCACCAGCCAAACAGATAATCCTCAACTTAAAATCCACCCCCCAACCTTTTCTAGTGATTATCAATTATGATAGGGGATACCCTCAACCGACTGTTGAGTTCCTCAACAATTATCATTAGATACAGTTTCGGAGATAATTAGGTGACTACCTTCAAACGCTACAGATCGTTCATGACTTCTGAATCTTAGATGATCGTTATTCTTATTATGATTGTCCAATGCCAAGAATTCATAAGTCACATCTATCAGTACATCACACAACAGATAAACATAAACATTCAAATCAGTCCTTACTAATCAAATATATCAATTATCAGTACAGTAATTTCTTCATCTCCAACATATTAATCAAAACAAGCTCATTTTTGGAATTTTTCAACTTTTTAGGATTTTCTGATGAGGCATTTTACACTTTTTAGGTATTTTCTGTTGATAACATATACTCCCCCTAAAATACTAAAATATAAAATCTTTTTGTCTTTTAGCATTTTAACAAAAGAAACAGAAAATAACTACAGACTAGCATGCGAACATGAGATAAATCATGCAAAGTAATTCAGACAGGAAGCAAAAATATGCAATACAGATAATAAGAAACTAAAATCTATATGTCATACATCCTACATACAAAGTCTAAAAGTTTGATTAACCCTCACAAACAACATCCGAAATCAACAGGTTTAATTCACACAAAGGCGGAATTAGTGAATCAAACCATAACTAGTGAATATTAGGAGCTTTTTGGGATTAAATTAGTCAAACCACAATAAGGATTGTGTGATTAGATTAATTCTTAGAGCTATTATTCACTACAGGAGTGATTTGGGTTGAGAGAGAGACGGATTAGGGTTACCAGATCTGAGTGATGTGTGTGTGTGAGAGGCTTAACCTAAAATGAAGAACATAACACATTATATACCCCTGCTGATGCATCAACCGCGCGTGCCAGCTATCACTTGTACGAGTGATCAGCCTTAGCCGTACGTGTGATCACTCACTCATGTATGTTTAGTCAGATTAGATTTATGACTCAGCTCAGCTCAACCGTGCGTATGAGCTTGTCACCCGTACGAGTAAGACTTCACTCGTACGTGTGACAGAGTCTAGCAATGTCAACTTATCCTTTTCGCGTTCCTGCAATACCTGTAACCACATATAAACATATATAGGATAATAACGAGCGATCATGGTAGCCCATAAACTGAAGTACCTGCAATGGACGTGGGTTAGATGTCTAGGGACTTACGTAAAATGCATCAACATCCAAATTTATCAATTTTTCGAGATCTATCCATCTAGATACATTATACAAATAGTAATTAAACTCATCTCATCAGATTCATAGCAAATCAATTCGTGATTAAATCAAAACACATCAATTGCGCAAAATAACGACTAATATGCAATCACAACCAATTGAGCACTAGACTCTTGTGCACTATGTAATTGAATAAAATCAGATCGAAAGAGATTAGGGTTAGTGGTTTTATACCTTTAAACACAAATCAAATGGTACTAGCGTGTAGAGAACGATCAAGAGAACATCTTTGATGCACGAGGTTTTGTCTAATTTTGATTAATGATGGTAGTTGTGGTGTGGTGATGGGCGATGGCCAAGGGAGAGGGAGAAGATAGCAAAATCGACTAGATTAGGGCAAGAATGAGGAGTCTGTGATCTTTAATTACCTATTATAACTAATTAGGGCCTCATTAAAAGTCCACTAATTGTCCATTAAGCCCAAACTAAGTCCAAAAGGGGTGCCATGGGGGGTTTCGGCTGATGGGGCCCACTAGGGTGGTCTCGAGCTCGTTTTGCTTATTAACTCGTATGTGCGTGATCAGTTTCGAGTGCCGTTAACCGTAGCGGGTCCCCAGAACGTTAACCGGTCGTTGAAACGCAATCCACCGGGTTTAATTCATTAAATAAATAATAAATTAATTAAGTTTTTCATAAAGTTAATAATTATTAAAAGTAATTATTTATTCAATTTTCTGAGTTCCGTAAACTGAAAGGCTTTCTATGCGATTATCGTAATCGTGTCGTTTTCTAAGTATTTCGTTAACCGAAACAAGTTCATCAATTAATATAAACATATTAATTCAAGTAATCCACTAGGATCATGTATGCATTTAAATCAGTTAAACACATAAAGTTCTATGTAATCACTGTTAAATAATTAACAGACAAGTAACGGTAGCAACGGGACCTGTTATTGAAAATTTCGTCCCGTAATTTTAGTGCACGTCCGCCAAACTCGTCTCCTCAGGAAACAGTTGCGGATACTTTAGTCTCTTCTGATCTTCACGCTCCCACGTGAATTCTGGTCCTCTACGGGCATTCCATCGAACTTTAACTATCGGGATTATGCTTTGCTTTAACCGTTTGACCTCACGATCCATGATCTCAACAGGTTCTTCAACAAAATGAAGCTTGGGATCAACTTGTATTTCCTTTAAAGAAATCACTAAACTTTCATCCGATAAGCATTTTTTCAAGTTAGAAACGTGAAAGGTGTCATGAATTTCGCTGAGTTCTTGTGGTAGTTTCAGTCTGTACGCTACTGGTCCAATTCTTTTGGTTATCTCGAATGGTCCAATGTATCTTGGACTTAGCTTACCTTGTTTACCAAAACGCACTACACCCTTCCAAGGTGATACCTTAAGCATAACTTTGTCTCCAACCTAAAATTCCAAATCTCACCTTCTAACGTTGGCATAACTCTTTTGACGACTTCGAGCCGTTTTCAGTCTCTCTTGTATCTGTACGATCTTCTTAGTTGTTTTGTGTATGATCTCAGGACCAGTCAGTTGACTATCCCCTAGTTCAGTCCAACATATGGGAGACCTACACTTTCTGCCATAAAGTGCTTCAAAAGGCACGACCTTTATGTTCGCGTAGTAACTATTATTGTACAAGAATTCTGCCAGTGGTAGATGTTTATCCCATCTACTTCTGAAATTGATAACACCTGCCCTCACCATGTCTTCTAATGTTTGGATGGTTCTTTCGCTTTGGACATCAGTTTGTGGGTGATACGCTGTACTCGTGTCTAAACGGGTTCCCATTGCCTCTTGTAAGGTTTGCCAGAATCTAGATGTAAATCTGATGTCTCTGTCAAAAATAATGGATATCGGCACTCCATTTCGGGAAACCACTTCTTTTATGTAAATCTGTGCCAACTTCTCCATCTTATCCATTTCCTTAAACGGTAGAAAATAAGCTGACTTTGTGAGACGATCAACAATAACCTAAATAGTATCGTAACCTCCCACAGTCTTGGGTAGCTTAGTAATGAAGTCCATTGCAATATATTCTCATTTCCACTGGGGAATCTCTGGCTGTGTCAGTAGTCCTGACAGTTTCTGATGTTCTGCCTTAACTTTAGCACATGTCGAGCACTTACCAACATAGGTAGCAATATCGGCTTTCATATTAGGACACCAGTATAGTGCCTTAAGATCTTGATACATCTTGTTGGATCCAGGGTGAATAGAATATCTTATCTTGTGTGCCTCGTCTAGCACTAGTTACCTTAATCCGTCAAATTTCGGTACCCAGATTCTATCTACGAAGTATCGGGTTCCATCTTCTCAGACGCCAAATTTCTTATCCAGTCCTCTAAGTAACTCAGTAACAACGTTCCCTTCTTTCAATGCCTCAAGTTGTGCATCGCGTATCTGAAAGTAAAGTTCGTTCGGACAGTCATATTCAGCACTTTAACTTGAAGAGGTTTAGCCTTCTCTTTTCTACTCAAGGCGTCTGCAACCACATTAGCCTTGCCAGGATGATAGCAAATCTCATAGTCGTAGTCATTCAATAGTTCTACCCAACATCTTTGCCTCATGTTGAGCTATTTCTGATCGAAGATATGTTGTAAGCTCTTGTGATCGGTGAAAATAGTAAACTTAGTACCATATACGTTATGTCTCCACATCTTCAGTGCAAAGACCACAGCACCAAGTTCCAAATCATGTGTCGTGTAATTCTATTTATGTACCTTTAGTTATCGTGATCTATAGGCAATCACTTTCTTCCGTTGCATCAACACGCAACCAAAACCCTGTCGTGAAGCATCACAGTAAATCATGAAATCTTCATTCCCTTCGAGTAAAGATAAAATTGGAGCAGTAGTCAATTTCTATTTTAACAACTGAAATGCAGACTCATGTTGCTCAGTCCACTCATACTTCTTACCCTTGTGAGTCAATGTTGTTAAAGGTCGGGCAATAGTAGAAAATCCCTCAATGAATCTCCTATAATAACCGACGAGACCAAAGAATTGTCGAATCTGCGTTTGCGACTTAGGAGTCTCCCATTTGTTGATCGTTTCTATCTTCACAGGATCAACTTGAATACCATTGACACCTACGATATGACCCAAAAATTGAACTTCTTGCAGCCATAAGTCACACTTCGAAAATTTTGCGTACAGCTGCTCTTTCCTGAGCATCTCAAATAGAAAATAGAGATGTTGTTCGTGTTCTTTATCGTTCTTAGAATATACCAGAATATCATCAATAATACAATAACAAACTTGCCCAGATATGGCTTACACACACAGTTCATGAGATCCATGAATTCTGCCGGTGCGTTTGTCATTCCAAACAGCATTACTGTAAACTCATGATGTCCGTAGTATGTTCTAAACGCTATCTTTGGTATATCTGTCTCCTTTACTCTCATCTGATGGTAACCCGACCTCAGATCAATCTTAGAGTAACATCCGGATCCTTGCACTTGATCAAACAAATCATCGATCCTCGGTAATGGATATCTATTCTTGATAGTCAGCTTATTCAATTCCCTGTAATCAATACAAAGTCTCATAGATCCATCCTTCTTTTTTACAAAAATAACTGGAGCTCCCCATGGTGAAGAACTCGGTCGAATGAATCCCTTGTCCAAAAGCTCTTGTAACTGACTAGACAGCTCTTGTAATTCTGAAGGTGTGAGTCTATACGGTGCGCGCGCTACAGGTGTCGCTCTAGGCATTAAGTCAATCTGAAATTCCATGTCTCTATGTGGTGGTAATCCGGGTAACTCATCCGGAGAAACATCGAGAAAGTCTCTAACAATCAGCACATCTTTGAGTTTCTTGACTTCAGGTTCAGTTTTACTTACGTGAACCAACATAGCAAGATAACCATTTCTTATCTACTCTTGTGCCTCCAAACAGTTAATGAAATGCAACGGTGTATTACTTCTCTTTCCATGCACCATCAAAGGCTCATCTTCGGCAACAGAAATGCGAATTGCTTTCTGGTAACAAACGATGTCGGCTCTATTCTCAGCTAACCAGTCCATTCCAACCACAAGGTCAAAACTTCCCAGCTTAATCGGTATCACATCTATTCTAAAAGATGTTCCAGCCAAAATCAAAGTACAATCACGATATTCCTTATCAGCTCTCATTAGATTACCATTCCTTAGTTCTATAGAGTACAAGTTTTCTAATGATGATACATGATTCATAAGATTATGGCAAAAATCTCTAGACACGAAACTCCTATCACCACCAGAATCAAAAAGTACATAATCATGATGGTTGTCGAGTAAAAATGTACTCGTGACCAATTTGGGATCATCATGAGCTTCACTGGAGTTGATGTTGAAAGGTCTGCCACTAGCTGGTTCACGATTCTTATTCGCAGTCGGACAATCCTTTCTAAAATGACCAGTTTTCCTGCATCCATAACAAACATTCGTACTAGCTTTACACTCCGCGGCCAAGTGTCCATTCTTCTTACACTTCTCACACATCTTGTTACAAATTCCCGGGTGATGCCTATTGTATTTAGCATATAACGGATACCTTCCCTTATAACCAGAGTTGGTATTCAGGGTAGCAGTGTTACCCTTGACTATATCCTGTTTCTTATAGGGCTGCTAGTTGTAGTTCTTTCCAGAGTTATTGTTGTTATTCCACTTTTTCTTGTTGTCAAAAGTCTTAGTCTCAGTTGATGCAGGAGTCTTTCCTTGCTGTTAAATTTGATCCATTAACTCATGTGCCATTTCAACGGCCTCTTGAACCGTCCTTGGCTTTGAAGTAGTCACACCACCCTAGATGTTCTCAGTTAACCCTTTCACATACAAAGTGATCTTTTGGCGCTCAGGAGTAACCATGTTCGGACACATAAGAGCAAGCTCAAAGAATCTCTTACTATAGCTGGCTAAATCAGTGCCAACCAGCTTCAGGTTCTGGATTTCCCGCTCCATCTTAACAATCTCATTATAAGGGCAATACTCTTCGATCATCCTCTGTTTCAAGTCTTCCCAAGTAGTTTCAAAAGCCTGATCCATACCTACAGACTTTGCTTACATATTCCACCATGTTAAAGCACCATCTGACAGCTTACAGGATGCAAACTTCATTCTATCAGCATCCCTACAGTTGCTGATACGAAAAACAAACTCGAGCTTCTCGAACCAACAGGTCAGGCCGACCGGGCCTTCACTGCAGCTCAATAAGGTCTTATTCGTGCATCCTCCCTTATTAGTGTTGGTGTTGGTAGTATTGTTGGTGTTGACATTGTTGGTTTGCTGGTTGTCGGTGTCGTTGGTAGTGTTAGTGGTATCCTGGTTGTTGTTGTTCTGAGTATTGGTGGTGTCCAGATTGTTCTGGTTCTGTTGGTTACCATTGTTGTTAGTGTTGTTGCTGTTGGTTCCATTCCGGAGTTCAGCCACAACTTCAGTTAGACCTTCGGTGATCCACTGACGGACATCAGCTTGGGTAATCTTCCTTGGCGGCATTATCTTTCTAGGCAAGATAACACACCAGATTAGCGTCAATGAAATCAATACGTAAAAATATACTAGCAACAGGTACTGATGCATAGTAAATAATATTAAATTGTATAGATTCTAGTAGTGATAGTAATAAGTAGCAGCGGTATGTAGTGCTTAGTAGTGACAGTAGTGATGAAAGTGAATAGTAGCAGTATCAACACTACGTAGCAATAAGTAGTGATAACAGTAGTGATAATAAGAAATTCACAACAGTTATTAATAACTCATCATGCATCACAGAATAATAGTAACAAAATTATTCATTTAGTATTCATGCATTAATAAAGAAATAAAATATCCCAAAAGTTATAACGTAAAAACCATGAATGGTAGAAAAACCACATCAAGCAATGTATGTGCGAACACCAAGTAATAAGTAATAATATGAAATATTATCTAGAAAAGTGGAACAAGTTCAATAGAGCATTTCTATTTAGGTTTCTGAAGTTCCTTCAACAGGTACTCGGCGATCCTTTCCAAATTTTCAACTCTCAGCTCAAGGTCGTCGAAACCATTATCATTTGTAACAGTAGTAGAGGTTCTAGGTTTGGAAGTAGAAGCATCATAGGGATGGAAATGACGGCATTCTTGAAGTGTTCGATTATCACGTGAAAAGTTCTGCCAAAATGGGTTTATGTTTCTTGCGGGTCCCTTTGGTATCTTACCGAATTTGAGTCCGTAAGGGTTATCATAGTATGAGTGTTTGAAAGGTGATTTGGTGCCAGTAGGTGAATCGAGTATCTCAGGTTTAGATTTGGATTCGGGTTCCTCCTCAGGGTCCTCCTCGGGTCCTCCTCCGGATCCTCCTCTGGTTCTTCTTCCGGATCCTCCTCCGGATCCTCTTCTGGTTCAGACTCTGTCTCAGGTTCTGACATAACATTGTCCTCGATCTTAGGTATAGGGCTTCTCTGTATCTACACGGTCTCTTCAGATTCCGTGTCAAAGTCAGTAAGAATAATGGGATTGGAAGAAGTCATCTAACACTCAAAAAGAAACACAAAGTTAGTACACTAGCAAATATATCATCCAAGTTAGATATGAAATCAAGTAAAGCAACAAGTAGTGTAACTATAGTCTATATAGCTCAAACTAGTCTACGGTTACAGTTTAGACTCAAAAGGTGTCCCAAGGTCTGACATTCTAATGCAACCTAATCCTAGGTAACCTGGCTCTGATACCATATGTAATACCCCGTCAGAATCGACTAACGATATATTAACTCTGGTCCCACCATTAACGTTCACGCCCTCTACATGAGACGTTTTCGAAAAGCATTCGCATTACAAGTTAGTAAACGTGGTCATTAAATAAAATATACTTCAAAATGGTTTAATAGAAATGACCAAATGTAAATAATTCCCAAACATTATTTAAACAAATGAAAAGACTTCATAATGCGAATGTATGTTGTTCACGAGAAAAGTAGTAAACAATGTTGGACTTCACTCTAGTAAAAGTAACAAGCAATCATAATAACCTCAGCTAGCGGAAGCAATACCTCTAAGGACCTGAGATAAAAACATGCGAAAAGTCAAAAAATTTTTTTGAGTGAATCTACAGGTTTAGCAAAACGTTTATCGTAAGTTAGGCCACGATATTTCTTTGAAAGCATCGTAAAAATTATACAATTATCATGAGCACTTGATTATAAGACTTCAACTTGAGGATAGCTCATTCGCTACACGTCTTCCTTTTATCCTTTATAAGCATACACCGATCAAGTGTACAAGTTACAACAGAATAAGCACCCCCGTGTGTTGGGGTGAGGTTTGTCAAACCTAACGGTAACGTCACTATAAGTCGAGCTTACGTAATGTAATTAATATAATCAAGCTAAGGGATTTATGATCTGACCTCATATATATATCATTTAGTTACTAGTGCCTAATATGTAAAACATTTGAAATAGCATGTTATCTCATCCCATGTAAAAAGTAGTAGGGACTGTAGACTCACCTTTGAAAATTCACAGTAAACTCTTAGTAAAACAGTACGGTAGCCGGACGACCACGACTGTAAAATGCAACCTAATTAAATAAGTTACCTTAAGTAAATACATAAGTCCACTATGTCAACTCATAGTGTACACGTATTCCTAGTGCTCAGAGACTGACTCAATCATGTAAGCAAAAGTTAACTAGTCTAAGCAAGTCAACTAAAGTCAAACCAAAAGTCAAACTTGGTCAAGTGGTTAACTAAAGTCAACCATCTCAGCAGGTCATGCAATCTTAGTCAACATGTCAATCCTAAGTCAACTAACATGTTTTAGATCATAGTTTGTCAAGTACGCGTTCACAGTTTATCGTATAGCATAAACTTCATGCACAACCCTCAAACAACGAACATAATTCATAGCACATAAGTTACGGTAATATGACAAACTCCAGATCATAACTAGACTCATAAAAGTTTCCAAAAAGCCTATCCAAGCCCTCATACGATGTCTACAAGTCGGGTTTCAGATAAGCTCTAGTTAATGTTTACCAAATCAGTTTCATGTAGCCATTTTGTACAATTTATTCTTTAAAGTCGGACCTTCTGTTTTAGACAGCATTCAGACATGTCATTTGGTGACGCACATAACACATAGCAAACAATGGTTTCAGAAGTTATAATACAAATTAAATATGTTTAGGAACATCTAAATAACAATATTCCAGAAGATAAAAGTCTCAACTAATTTCTAGTTCATGTGAGATCATTTCGTGTGCACATGAAAACAGTTTCCGAGCAATACAAGTCATCATTTTTCGTTTAATCATACCAGGAGATATACATAACCAATTATCATGATTCTTAAGTCTATATTAAGTGATTTCTAACAAGGAATCCAGTGGTTAGCATTTCAATGACTCATTCATAAGGCATAAATACCAGAAAATTCGTATTGCATGCAAAATCCTAGCAAAAACTTCAATTAATCATAACTAGCACATCCGATAACGAAATCATGCAAATCCAAAGTCCAAATTTATTAATTTTTCGAGATCTATCCATCTAGATACATTATACAAACATTAATTAAACTCATCTCATCAGATTCATAGAAAATTAATTCGTGATTAAATCAAAACACATCAATTGCGCAAAATAACGATTAATAACGTATGCAATCACAACCAATTGAGCACTAGACTCTTATACACTATGTAATTGAATAAAATCAGATCTAAAGAGATTGGGGTTAGTGGTTTTATACCATTAAACACAAATCAAATGGTACTAGCGTGTAGAGAACGATCAAGAGTACAACTTTGATGCACAAGGTTTTGTCTAATTTTGATTGATGATGGTGGTTGTGGTGTAGTGATGGGTGACGGCCAAGGGATAGGGAGAAGAGAGCAAAATCGACTAGCTTAGGGCAAGAATAAGGAGTTTGTGATCTTTATTTACCTATTATAACTAGTTATGGCCTCATTAAAAGTCCACCAATTGTCCGTTAATCCCAAACCAAGTCCAAAAGGGGTGCCATGGGGGGTTTCAGTAGATGGGGCCCACTAGGGTGGTCTCGTGCTCGTTTTGCTTATTAACTCGTATGAGCGTAGTCCATTTCGAGCGCTGTCAACCGTACCGGGTCCCCGGAACGTTAACCGATCGTTGAAACGCAATCCACCGGGTTTAATTCATTAAATAAATAATAAATTTAATTAAGTTTTTCATAAAGTTAATAATTATTAAAAATAGTTATTTATTCAATTTTCTGAGTTCCGTAAACTGAAAGGCTTTCTATGCGATTTTCGTAATTGTGTCGTTTTCTAAGTATTTCGTTAACTGAAACAAGTTCATCAATTAATATAAACATATTAATTCAAGTAATCCACTAGGATCATGTATGCATTTAAATCAGTTAAACACATAAAGTTCTACGTTAAATAATTAACGAACAAGTAACGATAGTAACGAGAAAAGTAGGGTTGTTACAAGGGGTTCGATGACCCGTTACATTACAAGTGTACATAATGACCCAAAACCCACATTACTTGACCAAAAGTGAGCATGACCGCAGGGACCATTATTAAAAGTACAATAACCCATAAGTTATTCTAAAGCCTTACCCTTGTCCTTCGCGCGGCACGAATCTATAAAAAGAGTAAAACAACGACGGTACACAACGCTTAGTGACAAGAATAAATACGCATTTCAATATAATTCACATATATAAATCACCACAACAAACATAGCACTAGTAGCCAAAGTAGCATGCTAAACACAACAAGTGCAATTTTGACCCAAATTGACCTTGAACACCCCAAACTAGGTCAAGATCAAGACCTTAGCACACAGAATCACTAATAGCTAGTGATTATGACTCAAGTTCACCAATTTAGACTCAAGGTCAAGTAGTTGAAGTACTCTTTGACCCTTTTAACACCAAACCCGTTTTTGACTCAAATTGAGGGTTTACACCCAAAATCAAGTTCACACAACAACAATATCACTAGTTCACAATTATTCATGTGATAATCTAACATAAGTAAGATTTATAACTTAAAATCTCATCATTCAACCCATAGGTAACAACATTGGGGTTTACACCCCTAAATCACACTTCAAGAACCCTAATTTCTCAAAAAATTAGGTCTTAAACACAACACCAATCCAAACAATAACCCCAAACACGAAATTAGACATATAAAATCGGATTTAGGTTATACTCAAGTGAAGCACAACTCTAGATAGCAGCTACAACATTATTAGGTCTTTAATTTGGGTTGGAACAACATTTTTCCTCAATTTAGAGGTCTCTCTCACTAGGTCTCTCTCTCTATGTTGTGTGTTTGAAAGATATGGAAATGAGAAAGAGAAGCTTTAGATCTGACTAAACCAACCCTAATTTGGTCATTCAAAATTGCAAAAAGGTCTATCTTCTTATTTTAATTAGTTAAAAAATGTCCCCTTCAGTTATGGCCAATCTGCGCGGCGTGCAGAAACATTGTGCAGCGCGCAAATAACATGATATCAAGTCAGGTTGTTACAAGGCAAAGGAATAGGTCATTTTTGTGCGAATTTGAGGAAGATAGCACCGTAAAAAAAAGTATAAAAGTATGTATAATTTTGGTGCTATTAGTCATTGTCATTAGATTATGTGACTATTATTGAAACTAAGATGGTTATTGAGGATCAAATCATGATGAATCCCGATGACCAACCGATGTGGAGTGTTAGGCAAACTGCACTGCCATTTTTACCATCACCCATTCGGAAGCCAGAAATTGCTGCTACATCATTTGAGGTTAAGCCTCAAATTATTCATATGCTTCGGGAGCATCTATTCGATGGGAAATCCTGAAGCAACCCGATCGAGCATGTTGAAATGTTTGATGAATTGTGTGATCTATATAAGAATCGGGATGTGAGTGTTGAGGCATTCAAGTTGAGAACTTTTCCTTATTCTTTACTCGTGGATACGAGGGCATGGTTGAAATCTTAACCATCAAATTCTATTACAACATATTGTAGTGACCCGGAAAATTTCGACTAATTTTAAACCAAACTCTCGATACGATTTAATATCTTTGACAAGGTAAGCAAAGTCTGTTAATCCGAGTCTCAAAATTTTTGAACTGTTTCATACATTAAATTGACCTTCGACTGTTCTCGACGATTCACGAACAACTAATTGTAAATACATACATGTATGTATATATATATATATATATATATATATATATATATATATATATATATATATATATATATATATATATACTACTTGTATATATATAAAATAATATTAAATCTATTTGTTTAAAAATATATAATATATATTTATGTGATAAAACTTGTTATTTAAAACTGATTATATTTAGAGAGAGAGAGAGTAAATGGAAAATGATTGATTTCGAGCTTAATTAGTAAACGTCTGTAACACTCGGTTGATGTTTTGTTAGTTTTAAAATAGATATTGTACATGTTCATGAAGGATTGAAATAAAAGTTGGACAGTAAATTGATTACGAAGATTTTAGATTTGTCAAAAATATTTTTACCTTTTTAAGATTAAATATTAGCACTCCGTACATATAAATTGGAACAAAAAATAAATAATTATTGAACCTTTTTGAACAGGTTTCAAATAGTTAATGAGTGAATTGATTAATTATATTTAATCTAAAAGTTTGGGATTTTTAGGAATACTTTTATACGTTAACTGTTTAGCAATGAACCACGTCATAGCACAGTCCGTGAAAACTGTTGGTAGAAGATTACAAAAACCTCGGCTGCTAAACTATTGGATCCCTGTTTCTTTCTGTTTCACATGTTTCATTCATTGAAAACTTTACAATATATATTTATTATTTTATTACATATCTTTGTCAATATATCATACAAATATATGTATATGTGGAGAGATTCAGTAGACTAAAGAACACTCGACACTATCTCTTCCAACCGTCTCCTTCCACCACCCTGCACCACCCATCGACCACTACAACCACCATGAACAAACCACCACCATCATTGCCATATACCCGCCACCTTCACACCCATTGTATTTTTTTATTTCCTTTCACCACCACCATTTTGCACCATCGTGAACCACTTCACAAATCAACCACCACAAGATCAAAACAAGTAACCACCATGATTTTTGTTTTGCTGTTATAATTATTCTTCTCGTTTCGGTTACAATCAACCACAATCATCACCTAAACCGCCACCATCTCCGGTCACCATCTCGACTATTTCATCACCACCATTGCCAACCGTTTTTTTATTTTTTTATTTTTTTATTTTGAAGATCACAAAACAACCACTGCTCTCTATCTCTCTTTCACTCTCTCTCTGCTCGAGAACTACACCCAAGATAACCATCGATCACATTCACAACAAATGAACCTGTTTCTGTCACAAACCGTCACCCATGAACACACCACTTTCAACATCTTGAACCGCTTCTATTCGCCACCTTCAATGAACCACCATGAACCACCATTGCACCACCTTTCTTTATATTTTTTTTATTTCACGTTGCACACCACCACCCCCTGTTACTGCTACTGTTGCGTCTGGTTGCTGTTACTATTCGATGGTCGAAGACCATCCACGAACCATAATTATTCCATGATCAACCTGCAACAGTTAATGATGATGTAGATGACGATCGTGATCAGACATGGAACAATGGAAATGGTGAAATAAAAATTTTAGATGAAGATGAATAGTTCTGGGTGTAGGTTTTGAAGAAGAAAAGAAACTGATATTAACGGGTTAAATAGATATTAAGATCGTATATTTATAGAAAAACAGAAATGGCAGCGTGGTTGGAGGTGTTGTCGTTGAGCGAGAGGTTGAGGGTTCGAGCCCCGTCTTGGGCATTCTTTTTTAATAAAGCTTCTCAAAAGGGTATAAATCTTTTATTTTATTTCTATTATTATTATTATTATTATTATTATTATTATTATTATTATTATTATTATTATTATTATTATTATTATTATTATTATTATTATTATTAATTATTATGATTATTATTGTTATGATTATTATTATTGTTAGAATTAGTATTATAACTAGTATTATAATTATTATTATAAGTATCATAATCATAATTGTTGTTAACATTATAATTAAAAGTATTATATATATTCTTATTATTATTATAAGAATTAATTATGATATTATTATTAAATTTAAAACTATAATATTATTATCATGGATAGGTTTATAATACAAATTATTATCATTTTCGTAAATATTATTATTAACATCTTTTTATAAATAATAGAACTGTTAATATTAACATAAGTATTATTATTTGTATTATCACGAGTATTATTATAATTATTATGTAAATTACTAAAGTCAGTATTATAACTATCGTTAATACTAAAATTAATATTTTACAAGTATTATTATTAGTATCATTGTTACTATCACAAATAAAGTTATTATTAACATAAGTATATTATTAATGTTATTATCATTATTTTTACTAATATTAACTTAGAATAATTAGAATTCCTGTTTTGATAAATAAATGAAATACATAAATATATATATTTAACACATATAACATAACAAAAATATTTTATTTTATAAAAGGAATATATGAGAAAATAAATATATTATTAATATAAAAATAATATCATTAATAGGTTATATATATATAAACTTATTCGATTACGATTATGTGTATTAATATATATACACAAATGATATAGGTTCGTGAATCCGAGGCTAACCCTACATTGTTCAGTTGTTAAATATCGTTATATGTATTTTTACTACAAAATACAGTATGGTGAGTTTCATTTGCCCGTTTTACTCTTTATGTTTTTTGGGCTGAGAATACATGCAAATGCTTTATTAACTGTTTTACAATATTTATATGCGTGAGTTTCATTTGCCCCTTTTACTCTTTATGTTTTTTGGGCTGAGAATACATGCAAATGCTTTATTAACTGTTTTACAATATTTATATGCGTGAGTTTCATTTGCTCCCTTTTTAAATGCTTTTGCAATATATATTTTTGGGACTGAGAATACATGCGCTGCTTTTATAAATGTTTGACAAAATAGACACAAGTACTTAAAACTACATTCTATGGCTGGATTATTAAACTGAATATGCCCTTTTTATTAAGTCTGGTAATCTAAGAATTAGGGAACAGACACCCTAATTGTCGCGAACTCTAAAGATAGATCTATCGGGCCCAACAAGCCCCATCGAAAGTACCGGATGCTTTAGTACTTTGAAATTTATATCATGTCTGAAGGAGGATCCCGGAATGATGGGGATATTCTTATATGCATATTGTGAATGTCGGTTACCAGGTGTTCAATCCATATGAATGATTTTTGTCTCTATGCATGGGACGTATGTTTATGAGAAATGGAAATATGAAATCTTGTGGTCTATTAAAGTTATGAAATGATTATTTATGTTAAATTAATGAACTCACCAACCTTTTGGTTGACACTTGAAAGCATGTTTATTCTCAGGTATGAAAGAAATCTTCCGCTGTGCATTAGCTCATATTATAGATATTACTTGGAGTCATTCATGGCATATTTCAAAAGACGTTGCATTCGAGTCGTTGAGTTCATCAAGATTATTAGTAAGTCAATTATAGTTAGATGTATTATGAAATGGTATGCCTGCCGTCAACTTTCGATGTAATGAAAGATTGTCTTTTCAAAAACGAATGCAATGTTTGTAAAATGTATCATATAGAGGTCAAGTACCTCGCGATGAAATCAACTGCTGTGAGTCGTTTATAATCAATATGGACTTCATCCGGATGGATTAGGACGGGTCTCTACAGTTGGTATCAGAGCGGTGGTCTTAGCGAACCGGGTCTACATTAGTGTGTCTAACTGATAAGTTGTTAGGATGCATTAGTGAGTCTGGACTTCGACCGTGTCTGCATGTCAAAAGTTTTACTTATCATTTAGTGTCGAAAATTATTTGTTTATCATCCTTAAAGTCTAGACATGTCTTACTGCCTCTATTGCATAGACTGTGTATAGATAAATTCATATCTTAGCGTATCTGTTATTGTTACCTTTGCCTGACAGCTTCCGTAGATTTCTCCGTAACTTATGGGATTTTAGTATTATATATGCATATGCAAATTATGTATTGCAGGGTACTAATCTACATCCTATAATCTATTTCTTATAAAAAAAATCCTTCATCTGATCGTACGAGATGAATCCCTCAACCAGTTCGAATTCCTCGGATTCCGACAGCTATTCCGATATGGAGTTTCACCTATCAGCATCACCAGAATGAATCAACCAACCAGTCATTCCCAATTCATCGGATGGGTTTTGTAGTCGACTTAATCAGTGGAGACGCGAAGAAGGCGATCCTTTCCACCAACCAAATTGCCCTCTTGGCGAAGAACCTGAAGCAATTACCGGCGAACCTGTTCGAGACACCATTTTCTCTCTCATTTCCAGGATAACTCGTCACGATTATATTCTATCCAAAATTCTAAACTTTATTCATTCGCTCGTTCCAACCGACAATCATCCCGGAATAATAGAAGAAGTCAACGAACTTCGCGCTCAAGTAATCAATTTGGAGAATATGGTGCAAAATTTACCAGCTTCAGCAACATCATCAACACCAACAGTACCATTACCACCAACAACAACAACCGCATCGCAAATCTCAACTTCACAATCTTTCACACGAACATCAACGTCATACGCACCATAGATACCAAGGAGTACCAACAATAATGAACGATGAAGTATTAATTTATAACTTCATTGAAGAAATATTCTGCAAAGTATATGTGGTTTCTAAAAGTTTTGAAGATTATTTATTCTAGCTCAAACCGAAAAATTAAATGAGTTTAATATCATATTGACTCATTAAATTCATAATTACATCTGAAGAAAATATATATGTATATATATTTTCATAATGATTGTAATTGAAAAATTCTTTCGTACAAAATATTAATGATGAAAATATTTTAACGGGTATGTAATACCCGAGGAATATTTAGATTTCACATTAATAAGTTACACTGTACATTCTTCGAATCTGATTCAACAGTCATTTACTATCCTACTTACAACCACCGATATACGTATCCGTTCACCGCAGAATAACCATTTTCATCCAATTTCATATTTGGATTTTGATTTACCAGAATCCAACAAGTGGCATAATGAAGAAAACATTGGACAAAATAAAATTTGTTAGAAACAAACGATTTAATTATGAGAAATTCTATTAAGAAGCCACGCTAACAAAATCCTAGCTAACTGTTCCTAGCTAACTGTTAATTCCGTATTACCTTTTATTTATCGCAATTTAATTATCGCAATTTACATTCTCGCAATTTTATTTATCGTCATTTAATTTCTGTTATTTATTTTACGCACTTTAAATATCGGGACACGTATACAAGGTCTTGACATATCATATCGACGCATCTATATATATTATTTGGAATAACCATAGACACTCTATATGCAGTAGTGATCGAGTTCTCTATACAGGGTTGAGGTTGATTCTCAAATAATATATATAGTTTGAGTTGTGATCGAGTCTGGGACATGTACACGGGTCACGATACATATTAATTAATTTAAATATTATATATTAAGCTATATAGGAATTATTGGACTGTTAAATGTGGACTATCAACTGTGGACTACCAACATTGGACAATTAAAATGAATTAAAATATTGATTATAACATATGAAACTAAACAATACTTCAAGTTTGCCACTTGATTTCATCTTAAACCTCATTTGTATATTGACGATTACAATCTGCGTTCAAACCTTTCATGATTCTTGAAAATACCTCAATCAAGAAGATGAACAAACCGCACTTCATCTACGGAAGAAAAGATTTATGCATATGATTATGCACCTGAAAATACTCGGAACTTGAGTAAATATTTAACAAGTATCTATGCTAGCTCCTTTGGCATTGCTATTACCGAAAATAACATTGCAATTTCTTTCCAAATTAGCCAATTTTGTCACAGCTTCAGCAAGTCAACTTCGACTTTTTGTTCGAAACAACCTTATTATAACCTTGATATATATGTGTGCTCTTTTATTGTTACCGGGGAACCTCTTATATTCCACTATATTATCAGCAGATGTACCAGCAACTTCATTAGTTATTGGCTTAAGTCTCTCCGAAGAACCATTATAATTGTTCGTTAAAACCTATTCATATACTCATCCACATCTTCAACGAGAACTACCATACCAATTATCGGGAATCAACAATCAGTACTTTGAAAACTCGCAGCATGCCTACATCAACAGTTATATGTATACATATAACCATTATCTCTTAGAATTAAGATCTTTCATTCTGAAATTCTGAAAAGCACACAGTCTACAAATCAATACTTCATATTCTGAAAAAGCTGAATACAGCAGCAAAAACTGTACACGACCTTAACAGTCGAAGGTATAAAGATAAAGAATAAGTGTGTTTGCAAAGCTCAGAAAAGTTGGAACTGGAAAACGGATTAATCAAACCATGAAGGAGGCTGTGAACAAATCACAAAGACTAAACCTGCCCTCAAAGAATCCAAATGATTCATTACCTGCTGAAGTCATCCACAAATACCTTACTTCTAACTCTAAACCCTTGCGGACAAATTTTTTTCATCATCCATCGATATTAGAAATTCTAAGATATCACCGTATCTTTCATTATGAATATCCTCAATATTTCTGAAGATATCTTCATAAATATTCTCGTCCGATATTAATTATCTCTCCGCATTATCTGTATTACATCATAAAAGAAACTGTTTTAGTTTTTAAATCTCTGAAAACTTAGAGTTAAAATATGAATGATATTGAAGTAGTGTTGGGAACTGAAGCATGAATTAGTATAATATAATGACACTTGATCAACGTAAATATATTACATTAAGTCATGCTGAGTTTCTAAATGGAAGTGATTATTCACAGATCATAACGTCATCATGTGCCATGTTACACGACTCTTACGTTCTGTCTAATCTATAAACATATCAAGAAAATATTTTTCTTGATAGTCCTATCTTTCCTTAAATTCTGGTAATTTAACAAGCCAAATTGTGCTATTACCTTTTCTTTCTTAGAACATTAACAATGTTCATTCTGTAACTTATATCTACGAATTCTGGACCATTACAAGAGATGCCCAATCGCGAGAAGAAGAAACGAAGGGACGAAGCTTCGAAATAGAAATTGGAGTATAAATCGCAGCAAACAGGGGGAAGTATTAACTGGGGATGACAATGATTTCAGAAAACAGAAGCAAGGA
This sequence comes from Rutidosis leptorrhynchoides, assembly GCF_046630445.1. Lineage (NCBI taxonomy): Eukaryota > Viridiplantae > Streptophyta > Magnoliopsida > Asterales > Asteraceae > Rutidosis > Rutidosis leptorrhynchoides. Next base: position 672,654,190 of record NC_092334.1, read on the forward strand.
CTTCGAAGTATAAGGGAAGATATAAAGCCCGATAACAACACATAAATTACAAACCGTGTATATCAATGTTTATAGCATCATAAAGATACGGGAGGATTAAAAGCACTATAACCCCAAGGGTCAAGTAGAAATAAGAAGATTCCTCCAGTGGAAGTTGGAAAAGGAGAATGATGGTTGTGATAGTAAGGATAAGGACAAGGATCATAACTGGATTTAGCATTTTCATAAACTTTTGAATTTGGGAAGGGAGTATAGGAATGGTAAAAGTAACGGAAAGGAAGAAGTTAATTTATAGTGAAATATCTTATAGAAAAATCGAGGCAGATCATCGTATTTAATTATACAGATCTTAATCTCTTTATTTGCCGAAGGATCAAATCTCTTAGATTTCGAAGATTTTCTTTAAATCCCTAGAATTCCGGAAATCCACCGTGACTACGTCAAAAGGTTAAAGCTCTACCACAATCTTTATAACAGCTTCACTCGTACGCTTTACATAATCAAATCATTTTATCTATATTACTTAATAATGATAAAACTCTATTTATCAACTCATATTCGTCACAAAAATATTCCTATTGTTAGCCATGACGACCTCACTCAAATTTCGGGACGAAATTTCTTTAACGGGTAGGTACTGTAGTGACCCGGAAAATTTCGACTAATTTTAAACCAAACTCTCGATACGATTTAATATCTTTGACAAGGTAAGCAAAGTCTATTAATTCGAGTCTCAAAATTTTTGAACTGTTTCATACATTAAATTGACCTTCGACTGTTCTCGACAATTCATGAACAACTAATTGTAAATACATACATGTATATATATATATATATATATATATATATATATATATATATATATATATATATATATATATATATATATATATATATATATAAATACTACTTGTATATATATAAAATAATATTAAATCTATTTGTTTAAAAATATATAATATATATTTATGTGATAAAACTTGTTATTTAAAACTGATTATATTTAGAGAGAGAGTAAATGGAAAATGATTGATTTCGAGCTTAATTAGTAAACGTCTGTAACACTCGGTTGATGTTTTGTTAGTTTTAAAATAGATATTGTACATGTTCATGAAGGATTGAAATAAAAGTTGGACAGTAAATTGATTACGAAGATTTTAGATTTGTCAAAAATATTTTTACCTTTTTAAGATTAAATATTAGCACTCCGTACATATAAATTGGAACAAAAAATAAATAATTATTGAACCTTTTTGATCAGGTTTCAAATAGTTAATGAGTGAATTGATTAATTATATTTAATCTAAAAGTTTGGGATTTTTAGGAATACTTTTATACGTTAACTGTTTAGCAATGAACCACGTCATAGCACAGTCCGTGAAAACTGTCGGTAGAAGATTACAAAAACCTCGGCTGCTAAACTATTGGATCCCTGTTTCTTTCTGTTTCACATGTTTCATTCATTGAAAACTTTACAATATATATTTATTATTTTATTACATATCTTTGTCAATATATCATACAAATATATGTATATGTGGAGAGATTCAGTAGACTAAAGAACACTCGACACTATCTCTTCCAACCGTCTCCTTCCACCACCCTGCACCACCCATCGACCACTACAACCACCATGAACAAACCACCACCATCATTGCCATATACCCGCCACCTTCACACCCATTGTATTTTTTTATTTCCTTTCACCACCATCATTTTGCACCATCGTGAACCACTTCAAAAATCAACCACCACAAGATCAAAACAAGTAACCACCATGATTTTTGTTTTGCTGTTATAATTATTCTTCTCGTTTCGGTTACAATCAACCACAATCATCACCTAAACCGCCACCATCTCCGGTCACCATCTCGACTATTTCATCACCACCATCGCCAACCGTTTTTTTATTTTTTTTATTTTGAAGATCACAAAACAACCACTACTCTCTATCTCTCTTTCACTCTCTCTCTCTGCTCGAGAAATACACCCAAGATAACCATCGATCACATTCACAACAAATGAACCTATTTCTGTCACAAACCGTCACCCATGAACACACCACTTTCACCATCTTGAACCGCTTCTATTCGCCACCTTCAATGAACCACCATGAACCACCATTGCACCACCTTTCTTTATATTTTTTTTATTTCACGTTGCACACCACCACCCCCTTAAACCCATCACTTCAACCATCGCAAACCCATTATTTTATTTTTTTTCTTTTCCAGGAACCATCGTGACACCATTGATCACACCCCCACGTACACCGGCTAATCACCTTTCACCATCGCTAGTTGCTATACTTATTATCTTTTCTGTTTCACGCTAGAACACAAAACCACCTTGAATCACCACAACCTCACCATTTTTAACCTTAAACACCACCACGGTTCCGGTTAAGTAACCATTGAAACCACCACCGGAACCTCCCAGCTGCAGCTGCAACTGCTTCTATTACGGTTCCTTCACAAACCACCCAACAAAACCCCACCGGAAACCCTCTGTTACTGCTACTGTTGCGTCTGGTTGCTGTTACTATTCGATGGTCGAAGACCATCCACGAACCATAACTATTCCATGATCAACCTGCAACAGTTAATGATGATGTAGATGACGATCGTGATCAGACATGGAACAATGGAAATGGTGAAATAAAAATTTTAGATGAAGATGAATCGTTCTGGGTGTAGGTTTTGAAGAAGAAAAGAAACTGATATTAACGGGTTAAATAGATATTAAGATCGTATATTTATAGAAAAACAGAAATGGCAGCGTGGTTGGAGGTGTTATCGTTGAGCGAGAGGTTGAGGGTTCGAGCCCCGTCTTGGGCATTCTTTTTTAATAAAGCTTCTCAAAAGGGTATAAATCTTTTATTTTATTTCTATTATTATTATTATTATTATTATTATTATTATTATTATTATTATTATTATTATTATTATTATTATTATTATTAATTATTATGATTATTATTGTTATGATTATTATTATTGTTAGAATTAGTATTATAACTAGTATTATAATTATTATTATAAGTATCATAATCATAATTGTTGTTAACATTATAATTAAAAGTATTATATATATTCTTATTATTATTATAAGAATTAATTATGATATTATTATTAAATTCAAAACTATAATATTATTATCATGGATAGGTTTATAATACAAATTATTATCATTTTCGTAAATATTATTATTAGCATCTTTTTATAAATAATAGAACTGTTAATATTAACATAAGTATTATTATTTGTATTATCACGAGTATTATTATTATTATTATGTAAATTACTAAAGTCAGTATTATAACTATCGTTAATACTAAAATTAATATTTTACAAGTATTATTATTAGTATCATTGTTACTATCACAAATAAAGTTATTATTAACATAAGTATATTATTAATGTTATTATCATTATTTTTACTAATATTAACTTAGAATAATTAGAATTCCTGTTTTGATAAATAAATGAAATACATAAATATATATATTTAACACATATAACATAACAAAAATATTTTATTTTATAAAAGGAATATATGAGAAAATAAATATATTATTAATATAAAAATAATATCATTAATAGGTTATATATATAAACTTATTCGATTACGATTATGTGTATTAATATATATACATAAATGATATAGATTCGTGAATCCGAGGCTAACCCTACATTGTTCAGTTGTTAAATATCGTTATATGTATTTTTACTACAAAATACAGTATGGTGAGTTTCATTTGCCCCTTTTACTCTTTATGTTTTTTGGGCTGAGAATACATGCAAATGCTTTATTAACTGTTTTACAATATTTATATGCGTGAGTTTCATTTGCCCCTTTTACTCTTTATGTTTTTTGGGCTGAGAATACATGCAAATGCTTTATTAACTGTTTTACAATATTTATATGCGTGAGTTTCATTTGCTCCCTTTTTAAATACTTTTGCAATATATATTTTTGGGACTGAGAATACATGCGCTGCTTTTATAAATGTTTGACGAAATAGACACAAGTACTTAAAACTACATTCTATGGCTGGATTATTAAACCGAATATGCCCTTTTTATTAAGTCTGGTAATCTAAGAATTAGGGAACAGACACCCTAATTGACGCGAACTCTAAAGATAGATCTATCGGGCCCAACAAAGCCCCATCGAAAGTACCGGATGCTTTAGTACTTCGAAATTTATATCATGTCTGAAGGAGGATCCCGGAATGATGGGGATATTCTTATATACATATTGTGTGTAGTGACCCGAACTTTTCCATGTTTATATATATTAATTGAGATTGATGTTTACATGATTAAATGTTTCCAACATGTTAAGCAATCAAACTTGTTAAGACTTGATTAATTGAAATAGGTTTCATATAGACAATTGACCACCCAAGTTGACCGGTGATTCACGAACGTTAAAACTTGTAAAAAAACTATATGATGACATATATATGGTTATATATATAGTTAATATGATATTATGATAAGTAAACATATCATTAATTATATTAACAATGAACTACATATGTAAAAACAAGACTACTAACTTAATGATTTTGAAACGAGACATATATGTAACGTTTATCGTTGTAACGACATTTAATGTATATATATCATATTAAGAGATATTCGTACATCATAATATCATGATAATATAATAATTTAAAATCTCTTTTGATATTATAAACATTGGGTTAACAACATTTAACAAGATCGTTAACTAAAGGTTTCAAAACAACACTTACATGTAACGACTAACGATGACTTAACGACTCAGTTAAAATGTATATACATGTAGTGTTTTAATATGTATTTATACACTTTTGAAAGACTTCAATACACTTATCAAAATATTTCTACTTAACAAAAATGCTTACAATTACATTCTCGTTCAGTTTCATCAACAATTCTACTCGTATGCACCCGTATTCGTACTCGTACAATACACAGCTTTTAGATGTATGTACTATTGGTATATACACTCCAATGATCAGCTCTTAGCAGCCCATGTGAGTCACCTAACACATGTGGGAACCATCATTTGGCAACTAGCATGAAATATCTCATAAGATTACAAAAATATGAGTAATCATTCATGACTTATTTACATGAAAACAAAATTACATATCCTTTATATCTAATCCATACACCAACGACCAAAAACACCTACAAACACTTTCATTCTTCAATTTTATTCATCTAATTGAACTCTCTCAAGTTCTATCTTCAAGTTCTAAGTGTTCTTCATAAATTCCAAAAGTTCTAGTTTCATAAAATCAAGAATACTTTCAAGTTTGCTAGCTCACTTCCAATCTTGTAAGGTGATCATCCAACCTCAAGAAATCTTTGTTTCTTACAGTAGGTTATCATTCTAATACAAGGTAATAATCATATTCAAACTTTGGTTCAATTTCTATAACTATAACAATCTTATTTCAAGTGATGATCTTACTTGAACTTGTTTTCGTGTCATGATTTTGCTTCAAGAAATTTGAGCCATCCAAGGATCCATTGAAGCTAGATCCATTTTTCTCTTTTCCAGTAGGTTCATCCAAGAAACTTAAGGTAGTAATGATGTTCATAACATCATTCGATTCATACATATAAAGCTATCTTATTCGAAGGTTTAAACTTGTAATCACTAGAACATAGTTTAGTTAATTCTAAACTTGTTCGCAAACAAAAGTTAATCCTTCTAACTTGACTTTTAAAATCAACTAAACACATGTTCTATATCTATATGATATGCTAACTTAATGATTTAAAACCTGGAAACACGAAAAACACCGTAAAACCGGATTTACGCCGTCGTAGTAACACCGCGGGCTGTTTTGGGTTAGTTAATTAAAAACTATGATAAACTTTGATTTAAAAGTTGTTATTCTGAGAAAATGATTTTTATTATGAACATGAAACTATATCCAAAAATTATGGTTAAACTCAAAGTGGAAGTATGTTTTCTAAAATGGTCATCTAGACGTCGTTCTTTCGACTGAAATGACTACCTTTACAAAAACGACTTGTAACTTATTTTTCCGACTAGAAACCTATACTTTTTTTTGTTTAGATTCATAAAATAGAGTTCAATATGAAACCATAGCAATTTGATTCACTCAAAACGGATTTAAAATGAAGAAGTTATGGGTAAAACAAGATTGGATAATTTTTCTCATTTTAGCTACGTGAAAATTGGTAACAAATCTATTCCAACCATAACTTAATCAACTTGTATTATATATTATGTAATCTTGAGATACCATAGACACGTATACAATGTTTCGACCTATCATGTCGACACATCTATATATATTTCGGAACAACCATAGACACTCTATATGTGAATGTTGGAGTTAGCTATACAGGGTTGAGGTTGATTCCAAAATATATATAGTTTGAGTTGTGATCAATACTGAGATACGTATACACTGGTTCGTGGATTGATTCAAGATAATATTTATCGATTTATTTCTGTACATCTAACTGTGGACAACTAGTTGTAGGTTACTAACGAGGACAGCTGACTTAATAAACTTAAAACATCAAAATATATTAAAAGTGTTGTAAATATATTTTGAACATACTTTGATATATATGTATATATTGTTATAGGTTCGTGAATCAACCAGTGGCCAAGTCTTACTTCCCGACGAAGTAAAAATCTGTGAAAGTGAGTTATAGTCCCACTTTTAAAATCTAATATTTTTGGGATGAGAATACATGCAGGTTTTATAAATGATTTACAAAATAGACACAAGTACGTGAAACTACATTCTATGGTTGAATCATCGAAATCGAATATGCCCCTTTTTATTAAGTCTGGTAATCTAAGAATTAGGGAACAGACACCCTAATTGACGCGAATCCTAAAGATAGATCTATTGGGCCTAACAAACCCCATCCAAAGTACCGGATGCTTTAGTACTTCGAAATTTATATCATATCCGAAGGGTGTCCCGGAATGATGGGGATATTCTTATATATGCATCTTGTTATTGTCGGTTACCAGGTGTTCACCATATGAATGATTTTTATCTCTATGTATGGGATGTGTATTGAAATATGAAATCTTGTGGTCTATTGTTACGATTTGATATATATAGGTTAAACCTATAACTCACCAACATTTTTGTTGACGTTTTAAGCATGTTTATTCTCAGGTGATTATTAAGAGCTTCCGCTGTCGCATACTTAAATAAGGACAAGATTTGGAGTCCATGCTTGTATGATATTGTGTAAAAACTGCATTCAAGAAACTTATTTTGTTGTAACATATTTGTATTGTAAACCATTATGTAATGGACGTGTGTAAACAGGATATTTTAGATTATCATTATTTGATAATCTACGTAAAGCTTTTTAAACCTTTATTGATGAAATAAAGGTTATGGTTTGTTTAAAAATGAATGCAGTCTTTGAAAAACGTCTCATATAGAGGTCAAAACCTCGCAACGAAATCAATTAATATGGAACGTTTTTAATCAATAAGAACGGGACATTTCAGTTGGTATCAGAGCGTTGGTCTTAGAGAACTAGAAAATTTGCATTAGTGTGTCTTATCGAGTTTGTTAGGATGCATTAGTGAGTCTGGACTTCGACCGTGTTTTCTTTAAAAATGATTGCTTAACATTTTTGTTGGAAACTATATATTTTTAACATATGAATATTATGTGATATATTAATCTCTTAACGTGTTTGATATTATGTGATAGATGTTTACCTCTAGAACAAGTCCCATTGACTCACCTAATAATAATGAAGAGTCAAATGTAAATTGGAATGATTTGTGGACTGATTCACAAGTTCCCGAAGAGGAACCGGAAGAAGAGTCGGAACCGGAAGAAGAATCGGAACCGAAAGAAGAATCGGAACCGGATGAAGAAATAGAACCGGTGGGGGAAATAATAAAACGGTTAAGTAAAAGAAAATCCTCAACCAACCGACCAAAGTTAATTATGGTCAATGGTGTTTCCGCCAAGGAAGCAAAATATTGGGAGGATTACCAATTCTCCGATGAATCGGATTTCGACGAGAATTCCGATGATGTTATAGAAATTACCCCAACTGAATTTAAAAAGGCAAAAGAAAATAATAAGGGAAAGGGCATAAAAATAGAGAAATCTAATTCCAACCCCGATGAACTTTATATGTATCGTCAACCCCCGAAGTCCTTAAGTTGTAACAATGACCCGGGAACCTCTAAACCACCAGGTTTTTCTAAACCAATGTGGACAACGACGGCTCGTATTAGGGGAACATCATATATCCCTAGAAACTTGGCAAAACAAATCAAAACCGAAGAAGAAGAAACGAGCGAGTCGGAATAAGATAGTTGTATTCGTGTGGTGTAATATATGGAATATAGTGTTCTTATGCTTTATGATATATGTAAAAATTGCTTGTATTAATAAGTATTTTTTTTATGAATCTAACTCTTGTCTATTTTACAGTTTAAAAACACAAAATGGATAGACAACCCAATATTTTAAGAGACCTACCCGGAGACATGATTGATGAAATCTTGTCTAGAGTCGGCCAGAATTCTTCGGCACAACTATTTAAGGCGAGATCAGTTTGTAAGACATTCGAAGAACGTTCCAAGAATGTCTTGGTTTATAAGAGACTTTCGTTTGAAAGATGGGGGATATCACATTGGGAAACCCATAAGTTACGATGTGTTTACTTTGACGCATATATTGCGGGGAACCCAAATGCTATTTTACGCAACGGGTTAAGAAATTATTTTGACTCAATATATCCGAATATTGGACTTCGTGATTTAGAAAAAGCGGCTAACATGCAACATAAAGAAGCATGTTATGCTTACGGATTAGTAATGTTCGCTTCTCACCAAAGTGAGAACAAGAACATCGGGCTACAACTATTAAACAAAACGTTTCCACAAGTGACGGAGTCGGTAATTGGGGTAAGAAATGAGGTTTTTAGATTATTACGGGACTGTTGGACATTACGTAACCCTCGTCCCTTTGATGACGTTACAACACGCTGTCTTATCAACGGCCATAACGGTTATGTTGCACAAGACCAAGGATGGGAAGTAGTCCTAGTAAAACCAGAATGCATGACTTGTTTCTGGACGTATGAATTACGTGTCTTTATTGCCTTTGCCGAACGACTTGTGTACTAACTAGAATTGTCTTCACAACTATCTTGTATCAAAGTTATTGTGTGCTATATTTCATGCTTTATGTAAAATAAGCGGTATTGTAAGTTTGTAAAATATTGTATAAAAGTTTGAACGCGAAATATTATTACAATCAGTTTTTCATATAGAATTGTAGTAGTTGAATTGTATATTAGCTACTAAGTATGAACTTAACGGGTAGGTACTACCCGAATTTAAACTTATAAAACGCTAATATGAAGAAAAAGCTTTTATAAATGAGTTCATATTATGCTACGAAATACTATTAACTACTCTTAATATTCTGTATGATTAACTTGTTCCATTTAACTATTTTGAAGGAAATGGCACCGACTACTCGACACACCGTGAATATGAATGAAGAGGAATTCCGTACTTTTCTAGCTTCAAACATAGCCGCAGTACAGGCTGCGCTACATACCAACAATAACCTTGGATCTAGCAGTACAGGAAATCGTGTAGGATGCACCTACAAAGAATTCACTGCCTGCAAACCTTTGGAATTTGATGGAACCGAAGGACCGATCGGATTGAAACGGTGGACCGAGAAGGTTGAATCGGTGTTTGCCATAAGTAAGTTTACTGAAGAGGACAAAGTGAAGTACGCTACGCATACCTTCACAGGTTCTGCGTTAACATGGTGGAATACCTATCTAGAGCAAGTGGGACAAGATGATGCGTACGCACTACCGTGGTCAGCATTCAAGCACTTGATGAACGAGAAGTACCGTCCCAGAACCGAGGTCAATAAGCTCAAGACAGAACTTAGAGGGTTACGAACCCAAGGATTTGATATTACCACGTACGAAAGACGATTCACAGAATTGTGCCTATTGTGTCCGGGAGCATTCGAAGATGAGGAAGAGAAGATCGACGCGTTTGTGAAAGGATTACCGGAAAGAATCCAAGAAGATATAAGTTCACACGAGCCCGCCTCCATACAACAGGCATGTAGAATGGCTCACAAACTAGTGAACCAGATTGAAGAAAGAATTAAAGAACAGACTGCTGAAGAGGCCAATGTGAAGCAAGTTAAAAGAAAGTGGGAGGAAAACGGTGATAAGAATCACCAATACAACAACAACAGCAATTACAACAATAATCGCAACAATTATCCCAACAATCGCAACATCAATCGCAACTACAACAAACGGCCCAACAACAACAACAACAACAACAACAACAACAACAGCAACTACAACAATCATCCCAACAACAATAATAACCGCAACAACAACAACAATCAGAAGCAACTATGCCAAAGGTGTGAAAAGAATCACTCGGGGTTCTGCACCAAATTTTGCAACAAGTGTAAAAGAAATGGTCATAGCGCGGCGAAGTGTGAGGTCTACGGACCAGGGGTTAATAGAACGAAAGGAACAAATGGTGTCGGAACGAGTAATGGCGGAGCAAGTAGTGTCGGAGCAAGTTATGCCAATGTAGTTTGTTATAAATGTGGAAAACCAGGCCACATTATTAGATATTGCCCGAACCAGGAGAACACGAATGGACAAGGCCGTGGAAGAGTTTTCAATATTAATGCGGTAGAGGCACAGGAAGACCCGGAGCTTGTTACGGGTACGTTTCTTATTGACAATAAATCTGCTTACGTTTTATTTGATTCGGGTGCGGATAGAAGCTATATGAGTAGAGATTTTTGTGCTAAATTAAGTTGTCCATTGACGCCTTTGGATAGTAAATTTTTACTCGAATTAGCAAATGGTAAATTAATTTCAGCAGATAATATATGTCGGAATCGAGAAATTAAACTGGTTAGCGAAACATTTAAGATTGATTTGATACCAGTAGAGTTAGGGAGTTTTGATGTGATAATCGGTATGGACTGGTTGAAAGAAGTGAAAGCGGAGATCGTTTGTTACAAAAATGCAATTCGCATTATACGAGAAAAAGGAAAACCCTTAATGGTGTACGGAGAAAAGGGCAACACGAAGCTACATCTTATTAGTAACTTGAAGGCACAAAAACTAATAAGAAAAGGTTGCTATGCTGTTCTAGCACACGTCGAGAAAGTACAAACTGAAGAAAAGAGCATCAATGATGTTCCCATTGCAAAAGAATTTCCCGATGTATTTCCGAAAGAATTACCGGGATTACCCCCACATCGATCCGTTGAATTTCAAATAGATCTTGTACCAGGAGCTGCACCAATAGCTCGTGCTCCTTACAGACTCGCACCCAGCGAGATGAAAGAACTGCAAAGCCAATTACAAGAACTTTTAGAGCGTGGTTTCATTCGACCAAGCACATCACCGTGGGGAGCTCCTGTTTTGTTTGTCAAGAAGAAAGATGGTACATTCAGGTTGTGTATCGACTACCGAGAGTTGAACAAACTTACCATCAAGAACCGCTACCCACTACCGAGAATCGACGACTTATTTGATCAACTACAAGGCTCATCTGTTTATTCAAAGATTGACTTACGTTCCGGGTATCATCAAATGCGGGTGAAAGAAGATGATATTCCAAAGACTGCTTTCAGAACACGTTACGGTCATTACGAGTTTATGGTCATGCCGTTTGGTTTAACTAATGCACCAGCTGTGTTCATGGACCTTATGAACCGAGTGTATGGACCATACCTTGACAAGTTTGTCATTGTTTTCATTGATGACATACTTATTTACTCAAAGAATGACCAAGAACACAGTGAACATTTGAGAAAGGTGTTAGAAGTATTGAGGAAGGAAGAATTGTACGCTAAGTTTTCAAAGTGTGCATTTTGGTTGGAAGAAGTTCAATTCCTCGGTCACATAGTGAACAAAGAAGGTATTAAGGTGGATCCGGCAAAGATAGAAACTGTTGAAAAGTGGGAAACCCCGAAAACTCCGAAACACATACGCCAGTTTTTAGGACTAGCTGGCTACTACAGAAGGTTCATCCAAGACTTTTCCAGAATAGCAAAACCCTTGACTGCATTAACGCATAAAGGGAAGAAATTTGAATGGAATGATGAACAAGAGAAAGCGTTTCAGTTATTGAAGAAAAAGCTAACTACGGCACCTATATTGTCATTGCCTGAAGGGAATGATGATTTTGTGATTTATTGTGACGCATCAAAGCAAGGTCTCAGTTGTGTATTAATGCAACGAACGAAGGTGATTGCTTATGCGTCTAGACAATTGAAGATTCATGAACAAAATTATACGACGCATGATTTAGAATTAGGCGCGGTTGTTTTTGCATTAAAGACTTGGAGGCACTACTTATATGGGGTCAAAAGTATTATATATACCGACCACAAAAGTCTTCAACACATATTTAATCAGAAACAATTGAATATGAGGCAGCGTAGGTGGATTGAATTATTGAATGATTACGATTTTGAGATTCGTTACCACCCGGGGAAGGCAAATGTGGTAGCCGATGCCTTGAGCAGGAAGGATAGAGAACCCATTCGAGTAAAATCTATGAATATAATGATTCATAATAACATTACTACTCAAATAAAGGAGGCGCAACAAGGAGTTTTAAAAGAGGGAAATTTAAAGGATGAAATACCCAAAGGATCGGAGAAGCATCTTAATATTCGGGAAGACGGAACCCGGTATAGGGCTGAAAGGATTTGGGTACCAAAATTTGGAGATATGAGAGAAATGGTACTTAGAGAAGCTCATAAAACCAGATACTCAATACATCCTGGAACGGGGAAGATGTACAAGGATCTCAAGAAACATTTTTGGTGGCCGGGTATGAAAGCCGATGTTGCTAAATACGTAGGAGAATGTTTGACGTGTTCTAAGGTCAAAGCTGAGCATCAGAAACCATCAGGTCTACTTCAACAACCCGAAATCCCGGAATGGAAATGGGAAAACATTACCATGGATTTCATCACTAAATTGCCAAGGACTGCAAGTGGTTTTGATACTATTTGGGTAATAGTTGATCGTCTCACCAAATCAGCACACTTCCTACCAATAAGAGAAGATGACAAGATGGAGAAGTTAGCACGACTGTATTTGAAGGAAGTCGTCTCCAGACATGGAATACCAATCTCTATTATCTCTGATAGGGATGGCAGATTTATTTCAAGATTCTGGCAGACATTACAGCAAGCATTAGGAACTCGTCTAGACATGAGTACTGCCTATCATCCACAAACTGATGGGCAGAGCGAAAGGACGATACAAACGCTTGAAGACATGCTACGAGCATGTGTTATTGATTTCGGAAACAGTTGGGATCGACATCTACCGTTAGCAGAATTTTCCTACAACAACAGCTACCATTCAAGCATTGAGATGGCGCCGTTTGAAGCACTTTATGGTAGAAAGTGCAGGTCTCCGATTTGTTGGAGTGAGGTGGGGGATAGACAGATTACGGGTCCGGAGATTATACAAGAAACTACCGAGAAGATCATCCAAATTCAACAACGGTTGAAAACCGCCCAAAGTCGACAAAAGAGCTACGCTGACATTAAAAGAAAAGATATAGAATTTGAAATTGGAGAGATGGTCATGCTTAAAGTTTCACCTTGGAAAGGCGTTGTTCGATTTGGTAAACGAGGGAAATTAAATCCAAGGTATATTGGACCATTCAAGATTATTGATCGTGTCGGACCAGTAGCTTACCGACTTGAGTTACCTCAACAACTCGCGGCTGTACATAACACTTTCCACGTCTCGAATTTGAAGAAATGATTTGCTAAAGAAGATCTCACTATTCCGTTAGATGAAATCCAAATCAACGAAAAACTCCAATTCATCGAAGAACCCGTCGAAATAATGGATCGTGAGGTTAAAAGACTTAAGCAAAACAAGATACCAATTGTTAAGGTTCGATGGAATGCTCGTAGAGGACCCGAGTTCACCTGGGAGCGTGAAGATCAGATGAAGAAGAAATACCCGCATCTATTTCCAGAAGATTCGTCAACACCTTCAACAGCTTAAAATTTCGGGACGAAATTAATTTAACGGGTAGGTACTGTAGTGACCCGAACTTTTCCATGTTTATATATATTAATTGAGATTGATGTTTACATGATTAAATGTTTCCAACATGTTAAGCAATCAAACTTGTTAAGACTTGATTAATTGAAATAGGTTTCGTATAGACAATTGACCACCCAAGTTGACCGGTGATTCACGAACGTTAAAACTTGTAAAAAACTATATGATGACATATATATGGTTATATATATAGTTAACATGATATTATGATAAGTAAACATATCATTAATTATATTAACAATGAACTACATATGTAAAAACAAGACTACTAACTTAATGATTTTGAAACGAAACATATATGTAACGTTTATCGTTGTAACGACATTTAATGTATATATATCATATTAAGAGATATTCGTACATCATAATATCATGATAATATAATAATTTAAAATCTCTTTTGATATTATAAACATTGGGTTAACAACATTTAACAAGATCGTTAACCTAAAGGTTTCAAAACAACACTTACATGTAACGACTAACGATGACTTAACGACTCAGTTAAAATGTATATACATGTAGTGTTTTAATATGTATTTATACACTTTTGAAAGACTTCAATACACTTATCAAAATACTTCTACTTAACAAAAATGCTTACAATTACATTCTCGTTCAGTTTCATCAACAATTCTACTCGTATGCACCCGTATTCGTACTCGTACAATACACAGCTTTTAGATGTATGTACTATTGGTATATACACTCCAATGATCAGCTCTTAGCAGCCCATGTGAGTCACCTAAAACATGTGGGAACCATCATTTGGCAACTAGCATGAAATATCTCATAAGATTACAAAAATATGAGTAATCATTCATGACTTATTTACATGAAAACAAAATTACATATCCTTTATATCTAATCCATACACCAACGACCAAAAACACCTACAAACACTTTTATTCTTCAATTTTCTTCATCTAATTGAACTCTCTCAAGTTCTATCTTCAAGTTCTAAGTGTTCTTCATAAATTCCAAAAGTTCTAGTTTCATAAAATCAAGAATACTTTCAAGTTTGCTAGCTCACTTCCAATCTTGTAAGGTGATCATCCAACCTCAAGAAATCTTTGTTTCTTACAGTAGGTTATCATTCTAATACAAGGTAATAATCATATTCAAACTTTGGTTCAATTTCTATAACTATAACAATCTTATTTCAAGTGATGATCTTACTTGAACTTGTTTTCGTGTCATGATTTTGCTTCAAGAACTTTGAGCCATCCAAGGATCCATTGAAGCTAGATCCATTTTTCTCTTTTCCAGTAGGTTCATCCAAGGAACTTAAGGTAGTAATGATGTTCATAACATCATTCGATTCATACATATAAAGCTATCTTATTCGAAGGTTTAAACTTGTAATCACTAGAACATAGTTTAGTTAATTCTAAACTTGTTCGCAAACAAAAGTTAATCCTTCTAACTTGACTTTTAAAATCAACTAAACACATGTTCTATATCTATATGATATGCTAACTTAATGATTTAAAACCTGGAAACACGAAAAACACCGTAAAACCGGATTTACGCCGTCGTAGTAACACCGCGGGCTGTTTTGGGTTAGTTAATTAAAAACTATGATAAACTTTGATTTAAAAGTTGTATTCTGAGAAAATGATTTTTATTATGAACATGAAACTATATCCAAAAATTATGGTTAAACTCAAAGTGGAAGTATGTTTTCTAAAATGGTCATCTAGACGTCGTTCTTTCGACTGAAATGACTACCTTTACAAAAACGACTTGTAACTTATTTTTCCGACTAGAAACCTATACTTTTTTTGTTTAGATTCATAAAATAGAGTTCAATATGAAACCATAGCAATTTGATTCACTCAAAACGGATTTAAAATGAAGAAGTTATGGGTAAAACAAGATTGGATAATTTTTCTCATTTTAGCTACGTGAAAATTGGTAACAAATCTATTCCAACCATAACTTAATCAACTTGTATTATATATTATGTAATCTTGAGATACCATAGACACGTATACAATGTTTCGACCTATCATGTCGACACATCTATATATATTTCGGAACAACCATAGACACTCTATATGTGAATGTTGGAGTTAGCTATACAGGGTTGAGGTTGATTCCAAAATATATATAGTTTGAGTTGTGATCAATACTGAGATACGTATACACTGGGTCGTGGATTGATTCAAGATAATATTTATCGATTTATTTCTGTACATCTAACTGTGGACAACTAGTTGTAGGTTACTAACGAGGACAGCTGACTTAATAAACTTAAAACATCAAAATATATTAAAAGTGTTGTAAATATATTTTGAACATACTTTGATATATATGTATATATTGTTATAGGTTCGTGAATCAACCAGTGGCCAAGTCTTACTTCCCGACGAAGTAAAAATCTGTGAAAGTGAGTTATAGTCCCACTTTTAAAATCTAATATTTTTGGGATGAGAATACATGCAGGTTTTATAAATGATTTACAAAATAGACACAAGTACGTGAAACTACATTCTATGGTTGAATTATCGAAATCGAATATGCCCCTTTTTATTAAGTCTGGTAATCTAAGAATTAGGGAACAGACACCCTAATTGACGCGAATCCTAAAGATAGATCTATTGGGCCTAACAAACCCCATCCAAAGTACCGGATGCTTTAGTACTTCGAAATTTATATCATATCCGAAGGGTGTCCCGGAATGATGGGGATATTCTTATATATGCATCTTGTTATTGTCGGTTACCAGGTGTTCACCATATGAATGATTTTTATCTCTATGTATGGGATGTGTATTGAAATATGAAATCTTGTGGTCTATTGTTACGATTTGATATATATAGGTTAAACCTATAACTCACCAACATTTTTGTTGACGTTTTAAGCATGTTTATTCTCAGGTGATTATTAAGAGCTTCCGCTGTCACATACTTAAATAAGGACAAGATTTGGAGTCCATGCTTGTATGATATTGTGTAAAAACTGCATTCAAGAAACTTATTTTGTTGTAACATATTTGTATTGTAAACCATTATGTAATGGTCGTGTGTAAACAGGATATTTTAGATTATCATTATTTGATAATCTACGTAAAGCTTTTTAAACCTTTATTGATGAAATAAAGGTTATGGTTTGTTTAAAAATGAATGCAGTCTTTGAAAAACGTCTCATATAGAGGTCAAAACCTCGCAACGAAATCAATTAATATGGAACGTTTTTAATCAATAAGAACGGGACATTTCATTGTGAATGTCGGTTACCAGGTGTTCAATCCATATGAATGATTTTTGTCTCTATGCATGGGATGTATGTTTATGAGAAATGGAAATATGAAATCTTGTGGTCTATTAAAGTTATGAAATTATTATTTATGTTAAATTAATGAACTCACCAACCTTTTGGTTGACACTTGAAAGCATGTTTATTCTCAAGTATGAAAGAAATCTTCCGCTGCGCATTAGCTCATATTATAGACATTACTTGGAGTCATTCATGGCATATTTCAAAAGACGTTGCATTCGAGTCGTTGAGTTCATCAAGATTATTATTAAGTCAATTATAGTTAGATGTATTATGAAATGGTATGCCTGCCGTCAACTTTCGATGTAATGAAAGATTGTCTTTTCAAAAACGAATGCAATGTTTGTAAAATGTATCATATAGAGGTCAAGTACCTCGCTATGAAATCAACTACTGTGAGTCGTTTATAATCAATATGGACTTCGTCCGGATGGATTAGGACGGGTCTCTACACATATGACCAACTTTGTGACAAGTTCATCACTAGGTATTTTCCGCCGAATAAAGTTTAGAGGTTAAAAGTTGAAATCAACTCTGCTTCAAAATGTGATGAGTCACTACATCAGACATGGGAGATATTGAAGAAAATGTTACACAACTGTCCGCAGCACCGGTTAGATATTGGTCCTATTGTGCAGATCTTTTACAAAGGTATTGATGAGCATACCCGATGTATTCTAGACTCCTTGGAGAGAGGAGTGTTCTTGTATAAAATGCCAAATCGGGCGTATCAAATTCTGGAAGACATGGCCATTGATACCTTTAATAGACATCATCATCATCATTTAGGGATACTCAATCGAGAAAAACTATTGCTAGTGCTTATGATGAGGACAACGGTAGTGGTGTGGCGTTGGCTTCATTATCAAATCAAATGAAAATGTTTGGCATGAAATTTGAAAAGTGGAGTTAGATCGTGGTAGCGATGCAGGTGGGTTGTGAGAAGTGTAAGGGGCTTCATCTTACGAAGGTTTGTGATATTAATGATAGGCCCATGGTTGTTAAGGATAATTATGAACGTAATCAGTATCAGGGAGTTAGTTCACTTTATCAGAGCAATGGACCACCGGGGTGGGGTTCTACAATAGAAATCAACCGCAATAAAACTACCAACAACCTTTTAATCAAAATCAGTATCCACTGTAAAACCAACCACGGGTTAAGAAGAATTGGAGCTTAGAGGATTTTATGCGGAGTTATATGATCAAAAATTAGGAGAAAGAGGAGCTGACAAAACAGCAAATGAGAAATCAGCAGGCCTCGATTCAGAACCTTTAGAGGGAATTGGGTGCACGACTCATTAATAAATATGCACCAAGTATCCTTGTAACATATTGTATAAATGTTTGTTTCTTTTGTTTCTTTTCTTGTATATTCATTACATGTATCGGTTGATTTGAACATGGTGGTAACTATCAAGGAATAGAATTTAGAGCAGTTCGGATGTCACCCCATTTCGCAATTCTCATGCTCGACATCTAGTTATCTCTATTTTCTTTACACTATTGTCCTCTCGAATTTATATATGTTTATTTGATTTCATGTAGTAAGGGCATTACATGATCTTAAGTCCGGGAGAGATACATAAATTCTCATGGATGTGTTACATATGGCTTTGTGACTTATTTTATGAGTCATTTTTTAAAAATTTGAGAATTTGTAAAGAAATTTTTAAATTTTGAATCGTTCAAAAGGCAAGTTGTATTTGTTTTATTAATCAACTTGTCTATGGATGTTAGCACACTTGTTACACTAGGTTTGTTGCAGGTACTTTAGTTATGATTTCTGGTGCTTTTGTTATGTATTGTTACAGTTTTGGTCAGAAATCAGGCCTTAACCTGCTTTTATTTTAGGCTTGGTTGCACTATTTCTCCTAACAAGGATAGTGTACGCCAACCACCTTACCCATAGGATGCATCTATTTCATCCTTTTTGGAAGTCAAGTCTTTCGAATGACGCTTCTTTCTGACTTGAGTCAGAAGATGCAATCCAGACCAACTGTAGAGTTGACGAAGAAGCTTGAAAAGTTATTTTATCATCGGCTATGTAAGTAACTAGAGGGGTGAATAGTTACTTAATACTTTATTTAAACTTTTTCGATGATGAACATGATTTAATCAACTTTGATCAACTTAATCAACTCAAACTCAACGTGTGTAATGTTATGTTTGAAGCAATGTTGGAAGTAAAGTAAAGAACAAAAACACAAGGATTTATAGTGGTTCGGGTGGATGTTAACCAATCCACCTTAATCCACTCCTCGATACTTTTTATCGAGAGTTTGCTTCACTAAGCCTTTTCTCCAAACCCGGTGGAGATCCGATTTACAAATCTTGTAACCCTTGTAGACAACACATCTAATATTTCTATCCCTTTGAAACATTACTTCTAACCTAGATCAACTTGTCTTCACCTTGGAAAAGTATTAATTCACAATGAAATTAATCAACCTCCTAGTTCCCTTTAAGGAAGACGATCCCTAAATTAGCTTTTGCTTCTATTACAAAGTATAAGATTCACTCTTCTAGTGATGATATTTCTAAGACAATTCAAAAGATAATATCACACTAAGTAAACTCACAAAGATAGTAATTTGAAAGTAAGTTTACATCAATTCTATAATCTATGGGATTATAGAATCACTCTTACTAATCACAAACATATATGAATGAAGGTCTTGTGATTCTCTGATATATTTAGAGTTGAAGTATGCAAGAGGTTCCCCCAATCAAATTCTCTCCAAGTCTTGCTATTTAAAGTGAGAGACAAAACTAGCCGTTGCCACGGCTCAGGTCACAGTTGACCGTGGGATGACTGCACCCTGTCTGGTCACTTTCACCTAGCCATTATATAGCCGTTTGAATCCTTTTAAAACTAATTCATTTGGACTCTTTACTTCATTCAATACCTACAAAAGATACTCAGCATCCTATACAAGTACTATATGCATTAAGTGCTTGATTCCTCTTGGATGTATTATCTTGATAGTGATTTTTCATACCCAAAGAGGCAAGTCTACATTTCTTGGATACATTTCTTGATACCCATTTGAAGTGATCTCAGATTTGTCATAATCTCTTGTTTGTATTTAACACACATGCTCAAGTGCTATTGGTTAGTCAACATATCATTAACAACATTATCCTAATTAATCACTAAGCATATTATAATTCATCTTTAAGCTTGCACATAGATTAATTAAGTCTGTTTATGATATCTTACTAAGTGAAACATATAAGCTAAATTGAGCTCATTACCAAGACTTCATATTAATCAAGATCAAACCATACTTAGACATGTTGCTTGACTTAAACATGTTTCTTGTTATATTTCAATGTGTGTGTTAATTATCCTTTAAGCATACAAGAACATTTGATCATGAACCTTCAATTGTTATCAACCAAGTTACACTAATGCATTGGAGTAGGCTAAGCATACATTTGTGGTTTTCTAACTTATACTCCCTCCGTCCCAAATCTATTGTCTCCAGACAAAAAACACACAGTTTTATGAAATCTCACTAACTTCATTCTCCTCCAATAATATATTTTCTCTTTCCAAATTAACCTCTTTTGATTGGTTGAAAAAGAATCTGGACAATTAATTTGGGACATCCCAAAATGGAATAATGGACAATAGATTTGGGCCAGAGTGAGAATCATATAGCAAGACAAAGATCATATTATCATTCGTACATATTAAATGAGTATTAGCAAGTTGGCAATTAGCGCATAGTCAAGTAATACTTATGTAATGATAGCAAGAATTCACTAGTGATTAATCTAAGATCAAACACATAGTGATGGCATCTCTTCATAGCAATATACTAAGGCTTATGTAAGTTTACTTGCAATATGGCACTTTGCAAGATTAATGTATAAGTATACATTAATGTTACGGATGGCAATGGATGCAAAAAAATCCGATATCCGTGGATATCCGAATCCATGACGGGCGGATAAATACAAAAATATTCACCCGTGGTTACGAGGCGGATAAAGTTTTATACCCGTTGATGGGTCGTGAGCGGGTGATGGATCTATTACATCCGTTGGCGGTTAAATCCGATCCGAGAATCCGGTTACCCGTTTGAAGAATCTGTGGATATACTCATTAAATAATATGTGGTTCTGCTCTATAGAATGCACTAAATAGAAAATTTACTTGTTAAATGAATATTCACTATGCATTTTGGTTACATTTAAATACCATTAATTATAATTATTAATTATAAATATTACTATAATTATTACAAACATAGATTTAATAAATAGTTGTTGTCCTGCATTTACTAGAGTTACACTCTGAATGTATATTTAATATCAATCAAAAGGAAATTCCGTTTAAAGCCCTCATATTATAATTTATTAGCAATTAAAAGAAGAGTCATTTTATGTTTTTCGCATTATATTGTATCATGAGCATGAACATAAGTATATAAGTATGTAGTTGGTTGTTGCTTTGATACTTTGATTTCTTCAATGGTACTTGATTTTCCGCTCTTATATATCACTTGCTTTTGCTTCATATATACTAGTGTGTAAAGGCCGTTCGTTGCACGTATTATTTTACGTTGCTATATTTTGATATTCATGTTTTGAATTGTTAAATAATGAAGATGTAATTCTTTAGGTTGCATAATCAAGTTTGGTAAGAACTTTAATGAAATCAAGGACGTTACTACGTCGATAAACTTCTTCAGTCATTTTGAAACTGGTATTGAGCACATATGGTGAACATGCAACGGAATTATATTAGTAACAGAAGGTATGACTATAAATTCTGAACCATACATAGTTTGGTGACCCACTTAATATATCATGTGAAATGTTTAGATGCTACTACACAAACAGATTATCTTGCTCAGATTCAACTTGTTTTCTCCCTCAAGTATAAGTTGCTAGCCAGACTCTTCTTATAAAATGCAAGATGAGAGTGAGATATAATATGTGTACGACGAAAGATAAATTCTTGAAACTAATATTGTTGGAAAGAATGTCTATTATGTATAATTATTTTGATATGATATTATTATCTAATATAATAATATTGTTGTACAATCAGCAACATATGGAGACTTAATATTCAAATATTGTGAAAACTAACATATTGGATGTTTGTGTCTAATTTTTGACACACATTCGGCCGTTGATGATTTTATTAATTAATCAACTAATAATTTCATTATTGGAATCTACAAATAGGATAGTAATTAAAAAAATAAATAAGATAGTAAATGAGAAGTATGAATTTCTTGTGATCATTAATATGGATAATGAGAAGTCACAAACATCTAATATTAATTAGTTAAAACATCATAAATTTTAATATCAATTAATGAAACATTAGATTCTTATAACCTATAATATTATTAAATATATATTAATTATTATGGCTCATGAGAAGTTACCACACGTAATTGTAATAATTATAATATCGTATGAAGTAACTTATAGGGATTAGTAAAATTTTCTTTTTACCATTGTTAATATTATGACTAATATAAAGTTACCAACATATAAATTAATTAATTTATTGTATGATTTAAATTAAGATTCTTATATAGGAATTTTTGGTAATATAACATTATATATGCTACAAATTTTAAGCTATATAGAGATTGTGATGACCCGTCCAAATCCATTTGGACGAATGCATCATTCATTGATTTCATAGTGAGGTTTTGACCTCTATATGATACGTTTTATAAACATTACATTCTTTTGAAAAGGCACACCATAAATGAATATATAAATCCAAAGTTTTCGACATTTGATGATTTCTACGTATAGACAATCATCGTATATAATAGTTTTTAACAATACCTCCGTTGAAAATACAGTCAAATAAGATACATGGAGATGATTTTGTGAATGCAAAGATTTCTCGAATAAAGCATGTATGACTCCATGCACATAGCTTGTATAACGTATAAGCAAACAGCGGAAGACTTCTAGGAACCTGAGAATAAACATGCTTAAAAGTGTCAACATAAAGGTTGGTGAGTTCATAGTTTTAATGTTGCGCATAATCTGTATATAAAGGTGGATCACAAGATTTCAGTTGTTTCATCCAGAAACGTTTATCAAAATATTCTACAAGATTGAGCACCCTGGTAACTAAACTTTAACGTCTATAAAATAAGTACCCCTGTTCTAACATACATGGAACCAACATGTACAATACACGCAATCCAATGTGTACTAAACTCAAATAGCATACGTCTGTTTTATAGTTCAGGCTAGGGTTTCTATACCTGGAACAGACGGGGATGTCAAGCCCTATGGATCCATATACCACTATTCATACCCACCGGTTCTTATAATTGGCAGTTACTAGTTACCAAAGCTAAGGGATTTTCGGTTCAAACTCGGTGTAGAATTTAGTATGTACTTGTATGCATTGCGTTTAAAATAAAGTGCATGTATTCTCAGCCCAAAAATATAGATTGCAAAAGCAATTAAAAAGGGATCTATAAACTCACCTTAGCAGCACATAAGGTCATTCATCGAAATGTGACCGAAACTCGGAAAGCAAAATAATCGTAGATCTCAACCTAGAGAACATATGTTGGTCAATACATGTCTAACAAGCTAGGTCAGGTCATAGTGTATCACAATCCTAATGCTCGAGACCGACATGCAAAAGTTATCAAAAGTCATCTCAAAAAGTCAACTTTGACAATTGTTTAACAAAACGAGACGTGTCTTATATAAGAATTCATTTAATCGACTAGTAGTATCCAAAAATCCAATTTATTAATCTTATAAATAAGTTGTTTAAATATTAATTGTAGTTTCAAACATAATTTCAATTAACGTCAAACATAATTTAGTTGACCATATCTTTTAATTCGTTCATCGAAATCTCGCGATTTCTAAATGAAAAGTTATTAATTTTTCGATAGCTTTCCAACGACAAGCATATCATATACTTTATATCAGTAGCATATGTATCAAATTCGTGATTCATCATAAACTATCTAACGACAAAATTAAAGCATACAAGCATACATAAACATATACTCGAGCACTAGACATGGATACACTATTAATATAAAAGATAAGATACGAATGCTCACGTATCAATATTGTGATTCAATATTTCATGAAAATATGTAGACGCAACGGAGATGATAAATGCTAGGTTGACCTTTGACTCATGATCATAACCCCCAAGAAATACTCATAATTTTCTTAGTTTAAAACGGTTTGAAACCCGAATTAAAAACACCCGTACATAACTTATTGTAGTATATAACTTCTAATATTTTGAAATTGATAAAAACTAATACGGAGTAATATTTCTGTGTCAAGAGTCGTTCATATATATATATATATATATATATATATATATATATATATATATATATATATATATATATATATATATATATATATATATATATATGTATATGTACATATATGTAATATAATAATAAATATAATAATATAAATATAATAATATAATAATTATGATAAGATAATATAATAATATAATAATAAACGTGTTAAATTAAAAGCCACCATTACTTTTTATGTCGACAAACATTACGCGTTTCGCATAGATGGGTATGCGATCCGCATATGGTGTCTTCTTGAAAGTTGTAGATTTATGAGTTATGGACGTCTAGACACCAGAATCACCCTTTTTTGAATCAGTATGATTTAGTTATGATTTTTCTCGTGCAAGTGAGCAGGTTTAGTGATTTCCATCATTTTAACTTGCAATCTTGAGATGAAATGTTGTAGTCTTTTGGTGCTCATTAGAAATCTTTATTTTATCTTTATTTTTATTTTCATATCATTGAAAATCCATAAAAACATTTTATAATCAAATTCTATTATATCGAAAAACGTGTTCGTACAAAATCGAATAAATATAATTTAGTTTTCCAGAATTAGTTATATTCAAATCATTCTTTAAAAGTTTTCATCTATATCAAAAAACTTTTTCAATATTAGAAAACTAAATAATTAACTTATTAAGAGACACGAGACAATTATTGTAAAGCATGCATTGAAAATTAAGCAGGAATCTCTACTAACTTTTGTCCAGTTACCGTTAATTGACACTTTTGTTCTTACTTGTAAATCACTTTACCATTTATTCTGAATGCTGTTAACAAGGAAAAATTTTCTCAAATCAACGTGGACCTCACAACAGAGACTTATAATAATATCACAATACTTATGGAATTGATAAATGCTAATAAAATATCCGTTAATTATTTCATTTGATATTATCTTTTAGTTCCGTCGATAGATATATTAAACATATATTGAAACAATTATGTTCATGTAAAGCATTATATATTTAATACTTTGTTAACGTTTTCAATTAATGTAACTATATATTATATATACGTATCTACATATACATAAATGTTCGTGAATCGTCGAGCACAGTAAAAAGGGTAATTGGTTACATGAATATAGTTCCAAAGTTTTTGAGACTCAACATTACAGACTTTGCTTATCATGTCGAAATCATACAAAGATTAAGTTTAAATTTGATCGGAAATTTCCGGGTCGTCACAGTACCTACCTGTTAAAGAAATTTTGACCCGAAATTTGATAGAGATTGTCATGGCTAACAATAAAAATGTTTTCATGACGAATATGAGTTGATAAATAGAGTTTTATCATTATTGACTAATATAGATAAAACGATTCGATTATGTGAAGCGTACGAGTGAAGCTGTCACAAAAGGTTGAGATAGAGATTTAACTTTGGACGTAGTCACGGTGGATTTCCGGATTTCAAGGGATTTAGAGGAAAATCTTCGTAATAAGATTTGATTCTTCAGTAGATAAGAAAATTAGGATCTTCTTTGGTTAAATGCAATAATCTGTTTCGATTGCTCTGTCGAATATTTTACTATAAATCTACTCCCTTCGTTTCCTTATTTCCACAGCTCACACTTTCTATTCTTTCTCCCTCAATTCATACTTTAAAGTATTCGTTAATATGCTCCATCCAGTTCTGGTTCTTGATATACTCCTAACTTTCATATCTATCATTCTTCTTTTTCATCTGCCGCCGAAAGAATCTATTCACTTCTACTATACTTTTGGTTTTATAGTGTTTTTAGTTCTCCCGTGTCTTTATATTTCTATACGCATCGATATACACAGTTTGTAATTTCTGGGTTGTTGTTGGGTTCTATATCTCCCCTTATATTTCGATGTCCCTGCTTCTGTCTTTCTATAATCATTGACATCCACAGTTAATGTTCTCTCTTATTTACTGCGATTTATACTCCCATTTATATTTTGGAGCTTCACGCTTTTGTTTTCTTCTTCCCGACTTCAAATCAAGCGAATAATGGTCCAGAATTCGTAGGTATGGAGTTTCGAATGAACATAACTAATGTTCTAAGAGAGATTGTAATAGCACGATCTTGATTGGTTAAATTACCAGAATTCAAAAGAAAAGATAGAACGGTCAAGAAATTATGTTCTTGATATGTTTATATACTAGATAGAGTGTATGAGTCGTGTAACATGGCACATGATGACGTTATGATATGTGAATCATCACGTTCCATTAGAAACTCAGCATGACTTACTGTAATATAATCACGTTGATCAAGTGTCATTATATTATACTAACTCATGCTTCAGTTCCCAACACTACTTCAAAACATTCATATTTTAAATTCGAATTTTTCAGAATTTAGAAACTAAAATAGTTTCCTTTATGATGTAACGCAGATATCGCGAAGAGATAAATGATTTCAGATAAGAATAGTTGTGAAAATATCTTCAGAAATATCGAGGATATTTATAATGAAAGATACGATGATATCTTAGAATTTCTAATATCGATGGATGATGAAGAAGATTTGTCTGTAAAGGTTTAGAGTCAGGAACAAGGTATTCGCTAAAGGCTTCAGCAGACACTGAATCATTTGGATTCTTTGAAGGCAGATTTAGTTATTTGTCAACAGTCTCCTTCATAGTTTGCTCAATCCGTTTTTCAGTTCCAAATCTGAGCTTTTTCAACACACCACTCTTTATTATCAAACTTTTGGCCATTAAGACCATTTACAGTTTTACTGCTTCATCAGCATTCAAAGTTATCATAACCGAATCGTCGGTTATCAATCCGAGGTGTTTTCAAAAGTTTGAAGGGTTTGCATGAAGATTGTAATTGTCAAGATACATATGATGTTCTAGAATTTTGAATGATACAAATATTTTTCTGAATTTTATGAATAGAAGTGATGTTCTAGCACAGTTCTGAAGTCAAAGTATAACTTTAAAAGACGTAAGAATCTAAGAGTGATGTTTTTTGTTAAATCTTGGCTTGGATTCTGATTTTTCAAAATCAGAATATGTAATTAAATTTGAATGCGAATGGTTGTTTTGATTTCTAGGAAAGAATGTATATCATTGTGAAAGTAGTGAGTATAGTTGATGATTTGCTGAATCAAAATTGAAGAATGTAACATATTATTTGTTAATTTATATATCTTTCGGGTATTACCTACCCGTTAAAAGTTTCACAAGTAATATTTTGTACCAGAAAATTTTATTACAGTCTTTATGAAAATATATGTATGTATATTTTCTTCAGATGTAATACAGATTTAATGAATTAATATCATATTAAGCTCATTTGATTTTCGGCTGGATTAGAAATGAATAATCTCTAAAACATTAAAGATTTCATAATCTTCGCGGAGTATTTCACTAATGTAATCAATACTTCATTATTCAGTTTTATTGATATTTTCTCAGTGAATCGTGTTGGTGCTTATGGAATTCTTGCTAACTTCGCAAGGTACGAATGATGTTTTCTGGAAAGTTTCAAGTACATCGAAAATGAAAGTATAAAATCAAATATATAATTGAATAATATACTTAGTTTATTAGGAAATGGGATTCATTGAGTTGAAACGGAGATTATGGTTAACGAAGGATGTACATCATAGCATATCAGTAACATGAACTAACCGAGTAGTACCTACTAGTTAAGATTCACACGTAATAGCTTAGTACGAAAAGATTTATTTTGATCTCAAAATTCATATATATATATATATATATATATATATATATATATATATATATATATATATATATATATATATATATATATATATATATATATATATATTTATATATATAGAATATACATATAATTTCTTCAGAGGGAATGACTGGTGAACTCTACTTTGCAGATGACAATTGACGACGACGAGTAGTTTGATTGTAATCTTTTAATTTTTAATTGTCGTGATGATTTAATTTTTAATTATTGTAATTTCAGTGTTGTTGTCAAGTTTTATATCTTCCTTTATGTTTCGGAGCTCTTCGTCTTTTTAATCTCCTCTCGATCTCTAGTAAAATGAGTAATGGTCTAGAATTTGTAAGTATGGAGTTTCGAATGAATTTAATGTTATAATCAAGAAAGAACGTAATAGCACGATTTGATTCGTCAAATTACCAGAATCATTGAGAATAGAGCTATCAAGAATATACTTTCTTGATATGTTCAGAAGTTAATTAGAATGAAAGAGTTATGTAACATGACACGTGATGGTGGTATGATCTACTGTGAACCATCATATCCCATTAGAACTCAGCATGACTTACTGTAATATCATCACGTTGATCAAGTGTCATTATATTATACTAACTCATGCATCAGTTCCCAACATTACTTCAATAGCATTCATATTTTAAGCTCGAAAGTTTACAGAATATAGAAAATAACCATTTCTATATGATGTGATACTGATAGCACGAAGAGATTAATGGTTTTAGATAAGAATAGTTATAAAAACATCTCCAGAAATATGGAGGATATTTATAATGAAAGATACGATAATATCTCGGAATATCTAAGATCAACGGATGATAGAAACTATGGTCTGCAAGGGTTTAGAGTAAGGAGCAAGATATTCACTAAAGACTTTAGCAGACATTGAATCATTTGGATTCTTTGAAGTCAAACTTATTCTTTGTGATTTGTCCACGGCTTTCTTCCTAGTTTCGCATAATCTGCTTTTTGGTGCTAATTTTTTTTTTTTATTGAATGTTTCCAATATAATGATACACAGGAAGCACGAGGAGGAATATAATTTCGAACGAGAATATTTATGAACATATCCTCAGAAATATCGAAGATATTGATGATGATATTTTGGAATTTCTAAGTTCGTTGGTTGATGGAGAAAGATTTTCCGCAAGATTTTAACATGACTTTGGAGCAAGATATTCTCTAAAGATTTCAACGGATTCAGAACTACCTGGATTCTTTGAATATAGGGTTTGGTCCTTTTATTTGTCCTTGGTCCCTTTCGTGGTTAGCTCAATGCGTTTTCCAGTTCCAACTTTTCTGAGCTTTTCCAACATACTATTCTTTATCATCAAACTTCTGATAATTATGGTCGTTTACGGTTGTCTATGGTTTCTGCTGCTTCATTCAACTTTTTCAACATTTATAGTATTGATTTGTGACTGAGTACTTTTCAGAATTTCAGAATGAGAGATCATAATTCTAAGAGATAAATGTCATACCTATAACTGTTGATGTAGATATGCTGTGAGTTTTCAAAGTACTGATTGCTGATTCCCGGTAATTGGTATGGTAGTTCTCGTTACAAGATGAGGATGATTATATGATAGGGTTTCAATAAATAAATATAATGATTTGTCATAGAGATTCAAGTCAAGAAGCAACGAGGTTGCTGGTACGTCTGCTGGTAGTATGGTGGAATATAAAAGAATTCTCCGGTATCAAAAGGGTAATTGTATATATCTGGATTATAGTAAAGCTACTTCGAATGAAAGGTCGAAGCTGACTTGCTGGAGCTATGACAAAATTGGCTACTTTGAAAAGGGATCGCAAAGTTATTTTTGCTAATAAATGCCAAAGGATCTGATGCGGCTACGTGTTAAACTTTTACTCAATTGTCGAGAGTTTCTCAGGTGCATAACTATATGCATCACTCTTTCCTTTCGTAGATAAAGTGCGGTTGATTCATCCTATCTATTGAGGTGTTTTCAAGAATCATGAAAGGTTTAAACGTAGATTAGAATTGTCAAGATACAAATGAGGTTTAAGATGAAATCAAGTGGCAAACTTGAAGAATTTTTTAGTTTCATATGTTATAATCAATATTTTAATTCATTTTAATTGTCCAATGTTGGTAGTCCTCAGTTGATAGTCCACAGTTAGCAATTCAATAATTCATATATAGTTATTAATGTGAATTTAAATATTCCTCGGGTATTACCTACCCGTTAAAATATTTTCACCATTAACAGTTTGTACAAGAGAATTTTTAATTACAATCTTTATGAAAACATATATATACATATATATTTTCTTCAGATGTATTCATGGATTTAATGAGTTAATATAATACTAAACTCATTTGCTTTTCGGTTGGAACTAGAATAAATAATCTCTAAAACTTTAGAGATTACATATTCACCATGTCGAACGAAGATAAATGAGGTAGAACGATACGTAGAACGAAGATCATACTCAAAGTACAGATGGTGATATTGAAGCATGGATTGTTGATGGTACTGGTGTTATTATTGATGGTACTGTTGGTGCCGGTGATGTTGCTGAAGCCGGTACATTTTACACCATATTCTCCGAATTGATTATTCGAGCGCGAAGTTCGTTGACTTATTAATTCAGGATGATTATCGGTCGGAACGAGCGGATGAATAAGATTCAGAATTGTGGATAGAATATAATCTTGTCGAGTTACCCTGGAAATGAGACTGAAAATGGTGTCTCGAACAGGTTCGCCGGTAAACGCTTCAGGTTCATTGCCAAGAGGTGAATTCGGTTGATGGAAGGGATTGCCTTCTGCGCGTTTCCATTAATTAAGTCGACTACGAACCCATCAGATGAATTGATAATGGCTGATTGGTTGATTCATGCCGATGACACTGTTTTTGGAGCTTAGGTGAACATCTATGTCAGAATAGCTGTCGGAATAACTATCGGAATAACTATCGGAATAGCTGTCGGAATCCGAGGGACTCGAACTAGTTGAAGGATTCATCTCGTACGATCAGATGAAGGATTTTTGATAAGAAATAGATTATAGGATGTAGATTAGTACCCTGCAATACATAGTTTACATATGCATATATAATACTAAAATCCCATAAGTTACGGAGGAATCTACGGAATCTGTCAGGCAAAGGTAACAATAACAGATACGCTAAGATATGAATTTATCTATACACTGTCTATGCAATATGTAGTGACCCGAACTTTTCCATGTTTATATACATTAATTGAGATTGATATTTACATGATTAAATGTTTCCAACATGTTAAGCAATCAAACTTGTTAAGACTTGATTAATTGAAATATGTTTCATATAGACAATTGACCACCCAAGTTGACCGGTGATTCACGAACGTTAAAACTTGTAAAAACTATATGAGGACATATATATGGATATATATATGGTTAACATGATACTATGATAAGTAAACATATCATTAAGTATATTAACAATGAACTACATATGTAAAAACAAGACTACTAACTTAATGATTTTTAAACGAGACATATATGTAACGATTATCGTTGTAAAGACATTTAATATATATATATCATATTAAGAGATATTCATACATGATAATATCATGATAATATAATAATTTAAAATCTCATTTGTTATAATAAATAATGGGTTAACAACATTCAACAAGATCGTTAACCTAAAGGTTTCAAAACAACATTTACATGTAACGACTAACGATGACTTAACGACTCAGTTAAAATGTATATACATGTAGTGTTTTAATATGTATTCATACACTTTTGAAAGACTTCAAGACACTTATCAAAATACTTCTACTAAACAAAAATTCTTACAATTACATCCTCGTTCAGTTTCACCAACAATTCTACTCGTATGCACCCGTATTCGTACTCGTACAATACACAGCTTTTAGATGTATGTACTATTGGTATATACACTCCAATGATCAGCTCTTAGCAGCCCATGTGAGTCACCTAACACATGTGGAAACCATCATTTGGCAATTAGCATGAAATATCTCATAAAATTACAAAAATATGAGTAATCATTCATGACTTATTTACATGAAAACAAAATTACATATCCTTTATATCTAATCCATACACCAACGACCAAAAACACCTACAAACACTTTCATTCTTCAATTTTCTTCATCTAATTGATCTCTCTCAAGTTCTATCTTCAAGTTCTAAGTGTTCTTCATATATTCTACAAGTTCTAGTTACATAAAATCAAGAATACTTTTAAGTTTGCTAACTCACTTCCAATCTTGTAAGGTGATCATCCAACCTCAAGAAATCTTTGTTTCTTACAGTAGGTTATCATTCTAATACAAGGTAATAATCATATTCAAACTTTGGTTCAATTTCTATAACTATAACAATCTTATTTCAAGTGATGATCTTACTTGAACTTGTTTTCGTGTCATGATTCTGCTTCAAGAACTTCGAGCCATCCAAGGATCTGTTGAAGCTAGATCCATTTTTTTCATTTCCAGTAGGTTTATCCAAGGAACTTAAGGTAGTAATGATGTTCATAATATCATTCAATTCATATATATAAAGCTATGTTATTCGAAGGTTTAAACTTGTAATCACTAGAACATAGTTTAGTTAATTCTAAACTTGTTCGCAAACAAAAGTTAATCCTTCTAACTTGACTTTTAAAATCAACTAAACACATGTTCTATATCTATATGATATGCTAACTTAATGATTTAAAACCTGGAAACACGAAAAACACCGTAAAACCGGATTTACGCCGTCGTAGTAACACCGCGGGCTGTTTTGGGTTAGTTAATTAAAAACTATGATAAACTTTGATTTAAAAGTTGTTATTATGAGAAAATGATTTTTATTATGAACATGAAACTATATCCAAAAATTATGGTTAAACTCAAAGTGGAAGTATGTTTTCTAAAATGGTCATCTAGACGTCGTTCTTTCGACTGAAATGACTACCTTTACAAAAATGACTTGTAACTTATTTTTCCGACTATAAACCTATACTTTTTCTATTTAGATATATATATATATATATATATATATATATATATATATATATATATATATATATATATATATATATATATATATATATATCATAAAATAGAGTTCAATATGAAACCATAGCAATTTGATTCACTCAAAACGGATTTAAAATGAAGAAGTTATGGGTAAAACAAGATTGGATAATTTTTCTCATTTTAGCTACGTGAAAATTGGTAACAAATCTATTCCAACCATAACTTAATCAACTTGTATTTTATATTATGTAATCTTGAGATACCATAGACACGTATACAATGTTTCGACCTATCATGTCGACACATCTATATATATTTCGGAACAACCATAGACACTCTATATGTGAATGTTGGAGTTAGCTATACAGGGTTGAGGTTGATTCCAAAATATATATAGTTTGAGTTGTGATCAATACTGAGATACGTATACACTGGGTCATGGATTGATTCAAGATAATATTTATCGATTTATTTCTGTACATCTAATTGTGGACAACTAGTTGTAGGTTACTAACGAGGACAGCTGACTTAATAAACTTAAAACATCAAAATATATTAAAAGTGTTGTAAATATATTTTGAACATACTTTGATATATATGTATATATTGTTATAGGTTCGTGAATCAACCAGTGGCCAAGTTTTACTTCCCGACGAAGTAAAAATCTGTGAAAGTGAGTTATAGTCCCACTTTTAAAATCTAATATTTTTGGGATGAGAATACATGCAGGTTTTATAAATGATTTACAAAATAGACACAAGTACGTGAAACTACATTCTATGGTTGAATTATCGAAATCGAATATGCCCCTTTTTATTAAGTCTGGTAATCTAAGAATTAGGGAACAGACACCCTAATTGATGCGAATCCTAAAGATAGATCTATTGGGCCTAACAAGCCTCATCCAAAGTACCGGATGCTTTAGTACTTCGAAATTTATATCATATCCGAAGGGTGTCCCGGAATGATGGGGATATTCTTATATATGCATCTTGTTAATGTCGGTTACCAGGTGTTCACCATATGAATGATTTTTATCTCTATGTATGGGATGTGTATTGAAATATGAAATCTTGTGGTCTATTATTATGATTTGATATATATAGGTTAAACCTATAACTCACCAACATTTTTGTTGACGTTTTAAGCATGTTTATTCTCAGGTGATTATTAAGAGCTTCCGCTGTCGCATACTTAAATAAGGACGAGATTTGGAGTCCATGCTTGTATGATATTGTGTAAAAACTGCATTCAAGAAACTTATTTTGTTGTAACATATTTGTATTGTAAACCATTATGTAATGGTCGTGTGTAAACAGGATATTTTAGATTATCATTATTTGATAATCTACGTAAAGCTTTTTAAACCTTTATTGATGAAATAAAGGTTATGGTTTGTTTTAAAATGAATGCAGTCTTTGAAAAACGTCTCATATAGAGGTCAAAACCTCGCAACGAAATCAATTAATATGGAACGTTTTTAATCAATAAGAACGGGACATTTCAGTTGGTATTCGAGCGTTGGTCTTAGAGAACCGGAATTTTGCATTAGTGTGTCTTATCGAGTTTGTTAGGATGCATTATTGAGTCTGGACTTCGACCGTGTTTACTTGAAAAATGATTGCTTAACAAATTTTGTTGGAAACTATATATTTTTAACATGTGAATATTATGTGATATATTAATCTCTTAACGCGTTTGATATTATGTGATAGATGTCTACCTCTAGAACAAGTCCCATAGACTCACCTAATAATAATGAAGAGTCAAATGTAAATTGGAATGATTCGTGGACTGATTCACAAGTTCCCGAAGAGGAACCGGAAGAAGAGTCGGAACCGGAAGAAGAATCGGAACCGGAAGAAGAATCGGAACCGGATGAAGAAATAGAACCGGTGGGGGAAATAATAAAACGGTTAAGTAAAAGAAAATCCTCAACCAACCGACCAAGGTTAATTATGGTCAATGGTGTTTCCGCCAAGGAAGCAAAATATTGGGAGGATTACCAATGCTCCGATGAATCGGATTCCGACGAGAATTCCGATGATGTTTTAGAAATTACCCCAACTGAATTTAAAAAGGCAAAAGAAAATAATAAGGGAAAGGGCATAAAAATAGAGAAATCTAATTCCAACCCCGATGAACTTTATATGTATCGTCAACCCCCGAAGTCCTTAAGTTGTAACAATGACCCGGGAACCTCTAAACCACCAGGTTTTTCTTAACCAATGTGGAAAACGACGGCTCGTATTAGGGGAACATCATATATCCCTAGAAACTTGGCAAAACGATCCAAAACCGAAGAAGAAGAAACAAGCGAGTCGGAATAAGATAGTTGTATTCGTGTGGTGTAATATATGTAATATAGTGTGCTTATGCTTTATGATATATGTAAAAATTGCTTGTATTAATAAGTATTTTTTTTATGAATCTAACTCTTATCTATTTTACAGTATAAAAACACAAAATGGATAGACAACCCAATATTTTAAGAGACTTACCCGGAGACATGATTGATGAAATCTTGTCTAGAGTCGGTCAGAATTCTTCGGCACAACTATTTAAGGCGAGATCAGTTTGTAAGACATTCGAAGAACGTTCCAAGAATGCCTTGGTTTATAAAAGGCTTTCGTTCGAAAGATGGGGGATATGACATTGGGAAATCCATAAGTTACGATGTGTTTACTTTGACGCATATATTGCGGGGAACCCAAATGCTATTTTACGCAATGGGTTAAGAAATTATTTTGACTCAATATATCCGAATATTGGACTTCGTGATTTAGAAAAAGCGGCTAACATGCAACATAAAGAAGCATGTTATGCTTACGGATTAGTAATGTTCGCTTCTCACCAAAGTGAGAACAAGAACATCGGGCTACAACTATTAAACAAAACGTTCCCACAAGTGACGGAGTCGGTAATTGGGGTAAGAAATGAGGTTTTTAGATTGTTACGGGACTGTTGGACATTACGTAACCCTCGTCCCTTTGACGACGTTACAACACGCTGTCTTATCAACGGCCATAACGGTTATGTTCCACAAGATCAAGGATGGGAAGTAATCCTAGTAAAACTAGAATGCATGACTTGTTTCTGGACGTATGAATTACGTGTCTTTATTGCCTTTGCTGAACGACTTGTGTACTAGCTAGAATTATCTTCACAACCATCTTGTATCAAATTTATTGTGTGCTATATTTCATGCTATATGTAAAATAAGCGGTATTGTAAGTTTGTAAAATATTGTGTAAAAGTTTGAACGCGAAATATTATTATAATTAGTTTTTCATATAGAATTGTAGTAATTGAATTGTATATTAGCTACTAAGTATGAACTTAACGGGTAGGTACTACCCGAATTTAAACTTATAAAACGCTAATATGAAGAAAAAGCTTTTATAAATGAGTTCATATTATGCTACGAAATACTATTAACTACTCTTAATATTCTGTATGATTAACTTGTTCCATTTGACTATTTTGAAGGAAATGGCACCGACTACTCGACACACCGTGAATATGAATGAAGAGGAATTCCGTACTTTTCTAGCTTCAAACATAGCCGCAGTACAGGCTGCGCTACATACCAACAATAACCTTAGATCTAGCAGTACAGGAAATCGTGTAGGATGCACCTACAAAGAATTCACTGCCTGCAAATCTTTGGAATTTGATGGAACCGAAGGACCGATCGGATTGAAACGGTGGACCGAGAAGGTCGAATCGGTGTTTGCCCTAAGTAAGTGTACTGAAGAGGACAAAGTGAAGTACGCTATGCATACCTTCACAGGTTCTGCGTTAACATGGTGGAATACCTATCTAGAGCAAGTGGGACAAGACGATGCGTACGCACTACCGTGGTCAGCATTCAAGCACTTGATGAATGAGAAGTACCGTCCCAGAACCGAGGTCAATAAGCTCAAGACAGAACTTAGAGGGTTACGAACCCTAGGATTTGATATTACCACGTACGAAAGACGATTCACAGAATTGTGCCTATTGTGTCCGGGAGCATTCGAAGATGAGGAAGAGAAGATCGACGCGTTTGTGAAAGGATTACCGGAAAGAATCCAAGAAGATATAAGTTCACACGAGCCCGCCTCCATACAACAGGCATGTAAAATGGCTCACAAACTAGTGAACCAGATTGAAGAAAGAATTAAAGAACAGACTGCTGAAGAGGCCAATGTGAAGCAAGTCAAAAGAAAGTGGGAGGAAAACGGTGATAAGAATCACCAATACAACAACAACAGCAATTACAACAATAATCGCAACAATTATCCCAATAATCGCAACATCAATCGCAACTACAACAAACGGCCCAACAACAACAACAGCAACAACAACAGCAACTACAACAATCATCCCAACAACAATAATAACCGCAACAACAAAAACAATCAGAAGCAGCTATGCCAAAGGTGTGAAAAGTATCACTCGGGGTTCTGCACCAAATTTTGCAACAAGTGTAAAAGAAATGGTCATAGCGCGATGAAGTGTGAGGTCTACGGACCAGGGGTTAATAGAACGAAAGGAACAAATGGTGTCGGAATGAGTAATGGCGGAGCAAGTAGTGTCGGAGCAAGTTATGCCAATGTAGTTTGTTATAAATGTGGAAAACCGGGCCACATTATTAGAAATTGCCCGAACCAGGAGAACACGAATGGACAAGGCCGCGGAAGAGTTTTCAATATTAATGTGGCAGAGGCACAGGAAGACCCGGAGCTTGTTACGGGTACGTTTCTTATTGACAATAAATCTGCTTACGTTTTATTTGATTCGGGTGCGGATAGAAGCTATATGATTAGAGATTTTTGTGCTAAATTAAGTTGTCCATTGACGCCTTTGGATAGTAAATTTTTACTCGAATTAGCAAATGGTAAATTAATTTCAGCAGATAATATATGTCAGAATCGAGAAATTAAACTGGTTAGCGAAACATTTAAGATTGATTTGATACCAGTAGAGTTAGGGAGTTTTGATGTGATAATCGGTATGGACTGGTTGAAAGAAGTGAAAGCAGAGATTGTTTGTTACAAAAATGCAATTCGCATTATACGAGAAAAAGGAAAACCCTTAATGGTGTACGGAGAAAAGGGCAACACGAAGCTACATCTTATTAATAATTTGAAGGCACAAAAACTAATAAGAAAAGGTTGCTATGCTGTTCTAGCACACGTCGAGAAAGTACAAACTGAAGAAAAGAGCATCAATGATGTTCCCATTGCAAAAGAATTTCCCGATGTATTTCCGAAAGAATTACCGGGATTACCCCCACATCGATCCGTTGAATTTCAAATAGATCTTGTACCAGGAGCTGCACCAATAGCTCGTGCTCCTTACAGACTCGCACCCAGCGAGATGAAAGAACTGCAAAGCCAATTACAAGAACTTTTAGAGCGTGGTTTCATTCGACCAAGCACATCACCGTGGGGAGCTCCTGTTTTGTTTGTCAAGAAGAAGGATGGTACATTCAGGTTGTGTATCGACTACCGAGAGTTGAACAAACTTACCATCAAGAACCGCTACCCACTACCGAGAATCGACGACTTATTTGATCAACTACAAGGCTCGTCTATTTATTCAAAGATTGATTTACGTTCCGGGTATCATCAAATGCGGGTGAAAGAAGATGATATTCCAAAGACTGCTTTCAGAACACGTTACGGTCATTACGAGTTTATGGTCATGCCGTTTGGCTTAACTAATGCACCAGCTGTGTTCATGGACCTTATGAACCGAGTGTGTGGACCATACCTTGACAAGTTTGTCATTGTTTTCATTGATGACATACTTATTTACTCAAAGAATGACCAAGAACACGGTGAACATTTGAGAAAGGTGTTAGAAGTATTGAAGAAGGAAGAATTATACGCTAAGTTTTCAAAGTGTGCATTTTGGTTGAAAGAAGTTCAATTCCTCGGTCACATAGTGAACAAAGAAGGTATTAAGGTGGTTCCGGCAAAGATAGAAACTGTTGAAAAGTGGGAAACCCCAAAAACTCCGAAACACATACGCCAGTTTTTAGGACTAGCTGGTTACTACAGAAGGTTCATCCAAGACTTTTCCAGAATAGCAAAACCCTTGACTGCATTAACGCATAAAGGGAAGAAATTTGAATGGAATGATGAACAAGAGAAAACGTTTCAGTTATTGAAGAAAAAGCTAACTACGGCACCTATATTGTCATTGCCTGAAGGGAATGATAATTTTGTGATTTATTGTGACGCATCAAAGCAAGGTCTCGGTTGTGTATTAATGCAACGAACGAAGGTGATTGCTTATGCGTCTAGACAATTGAAGATTCACGAACAAAATTATACGACGCATGATTTGGAATTAGGCGCGGTTGTTTTTGCATTAAAGACTTGGAGGCACTACTTATATGGGGTCAAAAGTATTATATATACCGACCACAAAAGTCTTCAACACATATTTAATCAGAAACAACTGAATATGAGTCAGCGTAGGTGGATTGAATTATTGAATGATTACGACTTTGAGATTCGTTACCACCCGGGGAAGGCAAATGTGGTAGCCGATGCCTTGAGCAGGAAGGACAGAGAACCCATTCGAGTAAAATCTATGAATATAATGATTCATAATAACCTTACTACTCAAATAAAGGAGGCGCAACAAGGAGTTTTAAAAGAGGGAAATTTAAAGGATGAAATTCCCAAAGGATCGGAGAAGCATCTTAATATTCGGGAAGACGGAACCCGGTATAGGGCTGAAAGGATTTGGGTACCAAAATTTGGAGATATGAGAGAAATGGTACTTAGAGAAGCTCATAAAACCAGATACTCAATACATCCTGGAACGGGGAAGATGTACAAGGATCTCAAGAAACATTTTTGGTGGCCGGGTATGAAAGCCGATGTTGCTAAATACGTAGGAGAATGTTTGACGTGTTCTAAGGTCAAAGCTGAGCATCAGAAACCATCAGGTCTACTTCAACAACCCGAAATCCCGGAATGGAAATGGGAAAACATTACCATGGATTTCATCACTAAATTGCCAAGGACTGCAAGTGGTTTTGATACTATTTGGGTAATAGTTGATCGTCTCACCAAATCAGCACACTTCCTGCCAATAAGAGAAGATGACAAGATGGAGAAGTTAGCACGACTGTATTTGAAGGAAGTCGTCTCCATACATGGAATACCAATCTCTATTATCTCTGATAGGGATGGCAGATTTATTTCAAGATTCTGGCAGACATTACAGCAAGCATTAGGAACTCGTCTAGACATGAGTACTGCCTATCATCCACAAACTGATGGGCAGAGCGAAAGGACGATACAAACGCTTGAAGACATGCTACGAGCATGTGTTATTGATTTCGGAAACAGTTGGGATCGACATCTACCGTTAGCAGAATTTTCCTACAACAACAGCTACCATTCAAGCATTGAGATGGCGCCGTTTGAAGCACTTTATGGTAGAAAGTGCAGGTCACCGATTTGTTGGAGTGAAGTGGGGGATAGACAGATTACGGGTCCGGAGATTATACAAGAAACTACCGAGAAGATCATCCAAATTCAACAACGGTTGAAAACCGCCCAAAGTCGACAAAAGAGCTACGCTGACATTAAAAGAAAAGATATAGAATTTGAAATTAGAGAGATGGTCATGCTTAAAGTTGCACCTTGGAAAGGTGTTGTTCGATTTGGTAAACGAGAGAAATTAAATCCAAGGTATATTGGACCATTCAAGATTATTGATCGTGTCGGACCAGTAGCTTACCGACTTGAGTTACCTCAACAACTCACGGCTGTACATAACACTTTCCACGTCTCGAATTTGAAGAAATGTTTTACTAAAGAAGATCTCACTATTCTGTTAGATGAAATCTAAATCAACGAAAAACTTCAATTCATCGAAGAACCCGTCGAAATAATGGATCGTGAGGTTAAAAGACCTAAGCAAAACAAGATACCAATTGTTAAGGTTCGATGGAATGCTCGTAGAGGACCCGAGTTCACCTGGGAGTGTGAAGATTAGATGAAGAAGAAATACCCGCATCTATTTCCAGAAGATTCGTCAACACCTTCAACAGCTTAAAATTTCGGGACGAAATTTATTTAACGGGTAGGTACTGTAGTGACCCGAACTTTTCCATGTTTATATACATTAATTGAGATTGATATTTACATGATTAAATGTTTCCAACATGTTAAGCAATCAAACTTGTTAAGACTTGATTAATTGAAATATGTTTCATATAGACAATTGACCACCCAAGTTGACCGGTGATTCACGAACGTTAAAACTTGTAAAAACTATATGATGACATATATATGGATATATATATAGTTAACATGATACTATAATAAGTAAACATATCATTAAGTATATTAACAATGAACTACATATGTAAAAACAAGACTACTAACTTAATGATTTTTAAACGAGACATATATGTAACGATTATCGTTGTAAAGACATTTAATGTATATATATCATATTAAGAGATATTCATACATGATAATATCATGATAATATAATAATTTAAAATCTCATTTGATATTATAAACATTGGGTTAACAACATTTAACAAGATCGTTAACCTAAAGGTTTCAAAACAACACTTACATGTAACGACTAACGATGACTTAACGACTCAGTTAAAATGTATATACATGTAGTTTTTTAATATGTATTTATACACTTTTGAAAGACTTCAATACACTTATCAAAATACTTCTACTTAACAAAAATGCTTACAATTACATCCTCGTTCAGTTTCATCAACAATTCTACTCGTATGCACCCGTATTCGTACTCGTACAATACACAGCTTTTAGATGTATGTACTATTGGTATATACACTCCAATGATCAGCTCTTAGCAGCCCATGTGAGTCACCTAACACATGTGGGAACCATCATTTGGCAACTAGCATGAAATATCTCATAAAATTACAAAAATATGAGTAATCATTCATGACTTATTTACATGAAAACAAAATTACATATCCTTTATATCTAATCCATACACCAACGACCAAAAACACCTAAAAACACTTTCATTCTTCAATTTTCTTCATCTAATTGATCTCTCTCAAGTTCTATCTTCAAGTTCTAAGTGTTCTTCATATATTCTACAAGTTCTAGTTACATAAAATCAAGAATACTTTCAAGTTTGCTAACTCACTTCCAATCTTGTAAGGTGATCATCCAACCTCAAGAAATCTTTGTTTCTTACAGTAGGTTATCATTCTAATACAAGGTAATAATCATATTCAAACTTTGGTTCAATTTCTATAACTATAACAATCTTATTTCAAGTGATGATCTTACTTGAACTTGTTTTCGTGTCATGATTCTGCTTCAAGAACTTCGAGCCATCCAAGGATCCGTTGAAGCTAGATCCAATTTTTTATTTTCCAGTAGGTTTATCCAAGGAACTTAAGGTAGTAATGATGTTCATAACATCATTCGATTCATATATATAAAGCTATCTTATTCGAAGGTTTAAACTTGTAATCACTAGAACATAGTTTAGTTAATTCTAAACTTGTTCGCAAACAAAAGTTAATCCTTCTAACTTGACTTTTAAAATCAACTAAACACATGTTCTATATCTATATGATATGCTAACTTAATGATTTAAAACCTGGAAACACGAAAAACACCGTAAAACCGG
Source organism: Rutidosis leptorrhynchoides (assembly GCF_046630445.1). Lineage (NCBI taxonomy): Eukaryota > Viridiplantae > Streptophyta > Magnoliopsida > Asterales > Asteraceae > Rutidosis > Rutidosis leptorrhynchoides. The sequence continues at coordinate 672,697,329 of NC_092334.1, forward strand.
ATTTACGCCGTCGTAGTAACACCGCGGGCTGTTTTGGGTTAGTTAATTAAAAATTATGATAAACTTTGATTTAAAAGTTGTTATTCTGGGAAAATGATTTTTATTATGAACATGAAACTATATCCAAAAATTATGGTTAACTCAAAGTGGAAGTATGTTTTCTAAAATGGTCATCTAGACGTCGTTCTTTCGACTGAAATGACTACCTTTACAAAAACGACTTGTAACTTATTTTTCTGACTATAAACCTATACTTTTTCTATTTATATTCATAAAATAGAGTTCAATATGAAACCATAGCAATTTGATTCACTCAAAACGGATTTAAAATGAAGAAGTTATGGGTAAAACAAGATTGGATAATTTTTCTCATTTTAGCTACGTGAAAATTGGTAACAAATCTATTCCAACCATAACTTAATCAACTTGTATTGTATATTATGTAATCTTGAGATACCATAGACACGTATACAATGTTTCGACCTATCATGTCGACACATCTATATATATTTCGGAACAACCATAGACACTCTATATGTGAATGTTGGAGTTAGCTATACAGGGTTGAGGTTGATTCCAAAATATATATAGTTTGAGTTGTGATCAATACTGAGATACGTATACACTGGGTCATGGATTGATTCAAGATAATATTTATCGATTTATTTCTGTACATCTAATTGTGAACAACTAGTTGTAGGTTACTAACGAGGACAGGTGACTTAATAAACTTAAAACATCAAAATATATTAAAAGTGTTGTAAATATATTTTGAACATACTTTGATATATATGTATATATTGTTATAGGTTCGTGAATCAACCAGCGGCCAAGTTTTACTTCCCGACGAAGTAAAAATCTGTGAAAGTAAGTTATAGTCCCACTTTTAAAATCTAATATTTTTGGGATGAGAATACATGCAGGTTTTATAAATGATTTACAAAATAGACACAAGTACGTGAAACTACATTCTATGGTTGAATTATCGAAATCGAATATGCCCCTTTTTATTAAGTCTGGTAATCTAAGAATTAGGGAACAGACACCCTAATTGACGCGAATCCTAAAGATAGATCTATTGGGCCTAACAAGCCCCATCCAAAGTACCGGATGCTTTAGTACTTCGAAATTTATATCATATCCGAAGGGTGTCCCGGAATGATGGGGATATTCTTATATATGCATCTTGTTAATGTCGGTTACCAGGTGTTCACCATATGAATGATTTTTATCTCTATGTATGGAATGTGTATTGAAATATGAAATCTTGTGGTCTATTATTATGATTTGATATATATAGGTTAAACCTATAACTCACCAACATTTTTGTTGACGTTTTAAGCATGTTTATTCTCAGGTGATTATTAAGAGCTTCCGCTGTCGCATACTTAAATAAGGACGAGATTTGGAGTCCATGCTTGTATGATATTGTGTAAAAACTGCATTCAAGAAACTTATTTTGTTGTAACATATTTGTATTGTAAACCATTATGTAATGGTCGTGTGTAAACAGGATATTTTAGATTATCATTATTTGATAATCTACGTAAAGCTTTTTAAACCTTTATTGATGAAATAAAGGTTATGGTTTGTTTTAAAATGAATGCAGTCTTTGAAAAACGTCTCATATAGAGGTCAAAACCTCGCAACGAAATCAATTAATATGGAACGTTTTTAATCAATAAGAACGGGACATTTCACAATAGAGGCAGTAGGACGTGTCTAGACTTTAAGGATGATGAGTAATTAATTTTTCGACACTAAACGATAAGCAAAACTTTTGACATGCAGACACGGTCGAAGTCCAGACTCACTAATGCATTCTAACGACTTATCAGCTAGGCACACTATTGCAGACCTGGTTCGCTAAGACCATCGCTCTAATACCAACTGAAAGGACCCGTCCTAATCCATCCGGACGAAGTCCATATTGATTATATACGATTCACAACAGTTGATTACATCGCGAGGTACTTGACCTCTATATGATACATTTTATAAACATTGCATTCGTTTTTGAAAAGATAATCTTTCATTTCAACGAAGGTTGACGGCAGGCATACCATTTCATAATATATCTAACTATAATTAACTTAATAATAATCTTGATGAACGCAACGACTCGAATACAACATCTTTTGAAATATGTCATGAATGACTCCAATTATTATCTCTAAGATGAGCAAAAGCACAGCGGAAGATTTCTTTCATACCTGAGAATAACATGCTTTAAAGTGTCAACCAAAAGGTTGGTGAGTTCATTAGTTTAACATAAATAATCATTTCATAATTTTTAATAGACCACAAGATTTCATAATTTCCATTACTCATAAACATACGTCCCATTCATAGAGACAAAAATATCATTCATATGGATTGAACACCTGGTAACCGACAATCACAATATGTATATAAGAATATCCCCATCATTCTGGGATCCTCCTTCAGACATGATATAAATTTCGAAGTACTAAAGCATCCGGTACTTTGGATGGGGCTTGTTGGGCCTGATAGATCTATATTTAGAGTTCGCGTCAATTAGGGTGTCTGTTCCCTAATTCTTAGATTACCAGACTTAATAAAAGGGGCATATTCGATTTCGATAATTCAACCATAGAGTGTAGTTTCGATTACTTGTGTCTATTTCGTAAAACAGTTATAAAAACATCGCATGTATTCGCAGTCCCAAAAATATATATTGCAAAAGCATTTAAAAAGGGATTAATGAAACTCACGCATATAAATATTGTAAAACAGTTATTTAAAGCATTTGCATGTATTCTCAGACCAAAAACGTAAAGAGTAAAAGGGAGCAAATGAAACTCACACATATAAATATTGTAAAACAGTTAATAAAGCATTTGCATGTATTCTCAGCCCAAAAAACGTAAAGAGTAAAAGGGAGCAAATGAAACTCACACATATAAATATTGTAAAACAGTTAATAAAGCATTTGCATGTATTCTCAGCCCAAAAACGTAAAGAGTAAAAGGGAGCAAATGAAACTCACACATATAAATATTGTAAAACAGTTAATAAAGCATTTGCATGTATTCTCAGCCCAAAAACGTAAAGAGTAAAAGGGAGCAAATGAAACTCACCATAATGTATTTTGTAGTAAAAATATATATAACTACATTGAACAAAAGTAGGGTTGGCCTCGAATTCACGAACCTATATCAATCATATATGTATTAAAAACATATTCTTGTAACCGAATAACTTTATTTATTTTTATTATTGATATAATTGTTATTTTTAATAATTCATATGTTTCATTATTTTTTTTCTCTTTATTTTATATATAGTAATATTAATATAGTTAAGATAAGTATAATAAATATACTTTTTATATAAAGATCATTTGTTTATGAATTTGTTAATTTTGATAATACTACAGTTAGTAAAATAATGATATTATATAATTATATTGATAAAAGTGATAATAATATTAATAATGTTAAAAGAATTAATGATATTAATAATGATAATAATACTAAATTGTATTATGATAACAATAGTTATAATAACTTTAACAATTCCTTTAAATCATAACCTTCGTGTCAACTTTCTACGCTACTGACTATAGTTTTGTAATACATTAATTTGTACTAAAATCATTATTTTTACGAGTATTCGTATACCTATAACTAATTTCTATAATTTCTATCTTATCATCTTTTAATGTGTGTTTATGTTAATAATATGTTTGGTATCATAATGATAATAATAATACTTTTAATACTTTATGATATTACATAATATTAACTAAAATGATAATAATAACAATAATCTTATTAATCACATTAATAATATTTATAGTAATATTCATAATAATACTAATAACAAAGATATTATTAATTATATATTGATATTAACTCTATTAATAATAATTTGAGTTTATACTAATAATTATAATAATAGTCATCACAATAATAATAACTAATAAAAATAATAACAATAATAATAATAATAATAATAATAATAATAATAATAATAATAATAATAATAATAATAATAATAATAATAATAATAATAATAATAATAATAATAATAATAATAATAATAATAATAATAATAATAATAATAATAATAATAATAATAATAATAATAATAATAATAATAATAATAATAATAATAATAATAATAATAATAATAATAGAAAAGAAAGTTAAAGTGTATACCCTTTAAAGGCCATCCTAAAAAGAAATGACTTGTAGGAGACTCGAACCCATGACCTCTCGGACACCGCAACACCCCTTAACCATTCACTCTAATTCGTTTTTCTGATTAAAACCTCTTTCAAATTGTTATAACCCGTACCATTTAATTCTCCCTCCTTCTTCTTCTTTAACTCAGATTTCAATCAGAGATTGAATCCCAATTACACCAATTTAATCGTTGTATTTAGAAACTCTAATCCAAACAGAAACGATCCCCAACCATAGTTTGAATCAATTAAATCAGAAAAAAAAAATAACTAAACTCGCTGTAACAGTTTATAATATACCGTATAAACTCAAAATTCAAATTCAAAGTTAGAACCTTTTTCAGCTTATGATCATAACATGAAAGGTATTCTAAATTACTCCCAGAAGCTTTCTAAATCCTCAATTGAATTCAAAACACTGAGTTGAACTCGAATTTTTGCCAAGAACACGACGGTTGACTTTTTCAAGATAACTTTGACTCCGAAATTAAAAGTCGATAAAAGGAATTGAGAATCGAGATTTTTCCAGATAGTTTGAGTAAAATATTGCTAACAAGATGGCGTTTACACAATTTAAAATTAACTACGAAATCGAAGCTTTGTAATAAAGTAACATGAACAGAGTATATCTCTGTTCTTACGTATTTCTGTTTTTAAAAAAAATTAACACTGCCAATATTAATTGATACCTGATAATGATAATGTGTAGTTGATTGAATGTGTCCATAACTTTGATTAAAACCTTGAATTTATTTCAATTTGATCGACAAAAAAAATTGATTGCTCAGTACGAATAATATAAAAAAAATTAAAGTCAAATTGTGATTTTTCAAAAGTTTGTACGATTGACAAAGTTGTTTAACATATTCAGAGACAGAAATCAAGAGTTGGTATGACTTGATTACGATGTATCAAGGATCCTAAACATATATATCTGATTAAACAGAATTTGTTTTAATAATTAATTAAGTATATAATATTACTAGTAATTATTATATAAGTATAATAAAATTAAATATAATAATAATAATAATATCAATATTTCTAATATTAATAATTAATATATTAATAACAATAAAAATAATAATGATCATAAAAAAATAATTTTATTGAGATCAATAATGGCAATCATTAAAAATGATAATAATAATACTATTAATAACACTACATATAATAATATTATTATTAACGATAATAATTTAATTAATAATAATATAACAACTCGTACATCAATTTATATATATATAAATATATAGATAAAATATAATAATAATATTAATAATACAGTTATAAAAAATATAATGATTATTAATATAACACTTATTCTAAATCTTGAAATTACATTTATTAATAATTGTATCATATTTTATATGAATTCATCTGTTGCATACATACTATCTATTTAGTTTTTAAATGTCATTATTAATAGAAATAACATACATCTATTTATATGTAATCATTTTAATGATATCTTAATTATTCTATTTATTATTTTATATTCATGACAATATTCAGTTAATAATAATCATATCTTATTTATATATAAATTCCTTTTAAATTTTAATATAATTATTCTATATTTTGTTTTTACATATTTAATTTAAGTTATATTTTATTATTTCCATTTACCATATATCCTTACATTTACATATATATATATATATATATATATATATATATATATATATATATATATATATTCACATCTATTTACAAATAATTGTTCGTGAATCGTCGAGCACAGTCAAAGGGTAATTGATTACATGAGTATAGTTCCAAAATTTTTTGAGACTCAACTTTACAGACTTTGCTTATCATATCGGAAACATATAAAGATGAAGTTTAAATTTGGTCGGAAATTCCCGGGTCGTCACAGTACCTACCCGTTAAAGAAATTTCGTCCCGAAATTTGAGTGAGGTCGTCATGGCTAACAATAAATATGTTTTCCTGACGAATATGAGTTGATAAATAGAGTTTTATCATTATTTGAATAATACAGATAAAAATAATTCGATTATTTGAAGAGTACGAATGAAACTATCATGAGAGAGGTTCCAACGGGCATCGTCCACCTTCGCCCAAAAACTTGCCCAAATTTTTAGCCGTTAGTAAAAAAAATTTCCAACGGCTATCCCAACGGTCACGTTTACACTATATAAACACCAACCATATACTTCATTTTATACCCTCAAACATATATTTCTTTTATATTTCCACCATTCTCCAAGTTAAAATCAAACACTCCCAAACTGCAAAAATGTTAACACTTCCCCCAATGATTGTTTCATTCGATGTTCATTACGGAGGTGATTTCCGTAATCAAATGAAGGAATATGAGTGGGGCGACAGTATTTCATTTGAAGATATCGACATTCGTGATGTTGGTTTACAAGACTTGCTATCTTTTCTGAAGGAAAAATTCCGTGTGAATTCACGTCTGTGTTCTTTTATAAAGACGATTATGATGCGGATTGTAGGGCAAGTTTTCTGTGTACCGATGATCAATGGTACTTTATAAAAGATACCCTTGAAGATCGCAGTAAATGCATTTCTTTGTATACGGTTCTTGAAGATGAAGAGACGTTGGGTTATCGTTACCTCGATGAATCAGCTGAAGCAGCAGTTGAGGCATCAAGAGAAATATCGAATGTCTCCAGAGTACCTCACGGATGGTGAAATGACTGGTGAACGCTACTTTGCAGATGACAATTGACGACGGCGAGTAGTTTGATTGTAATCTTTTAATTTTTAATTGTCGTGATGATTTAATTTTTAATTATTGTAATTTCAGTGTTGTTGTCGAGTTTTATATCTTCCTTTATGTTTCGGAGCTCTTCGTATTTTTAATCTCCTCTGGATCTCTAGTAAAATGAGTAATGGTCTAGAATTTGTAAGTATGGAGTTTCGAATGAATTTAATGTTATAATCAAGAAAGAACGTAATAGCACGATTTGATTCGTCAAATTACCAGAATCATTGAGAATAGAGTTATCAAGAATATACTTTCTTGATATGTTCAGAAGTTAATTAGAATGAAAGAGTTATGTAACATGACACATGATGGTGGTATGATCTACTGTGAACCATCATATCCCATTAGAACTCAGCATGACTTACTGTAATATAATCACGTTGATCAAGTGTCATTATATTATACTAACTCATGCATCAGTTCCCAACATTACTTCAATAGCATTCATATTTTAAGCTCGAAAGTTTACAGAATATAGAAACTAACCGTTTCTATATGATGTAATACTGATAGCACGAAGAGATTAATGGTTTCAGATAAGAATAGTTATAAAAACATCTCCAGAAATATGGAGGATATTTATAATGAAAGATACTATAATATCTCGGAATATCTAAGATCAGCGGATGATAGAAACTATAGTCTGCAAGGGTTTAGAGTAAGGAGCAAGATATTCACTAAAGACTTTAGCAGACATTAAATCATTTGGATTCTTTGAAGTCAAACTTATTCTTTGTGATTTGTCCACGGCTTTCTTCCTAGTTTCGCATAATCTGCTTTTTGGTGCTAATTTTTTTTTTTTATTATTGAATGTTTCCAATATAATGATACACAGGAAGCACGAGGAGGAATATAATTTCGAACGAGAATATTTATGAACATATCCTCAGAAATATCGAAGATATTGATGATGATATTTTGGAATTTCTAAGTTCGTTGGTTGATGGAGAAAGATTTTCTGCAAGATTTTAACATGACTTTGGAGCAAGATATTCTCTAAAGATTTCAACAGATTCAGAACTACCTGGATTCTTTGAATATAGGGTTTGGTCCTTTTATTTGTCCTTGGTCCCTTTCGTGGTTAGCTCAATGCGTTTTCCAGTTCCAACTTTTCTGAGCTTTTCCAACATACTATTCTTTATCATCAAACTTCCGATAATTAAGGTCGTTTACGGTTGTCTATGGTTTCTGCTGCTTCATTCAACTTTTTCAACATTTATAGTATTGATTTGTGACTGAGTGCTTTTCAGAATTTCAGAATGAGAGATCATAATTCTAAGAGATAAATGTCATACCTATAACTGTTGATGTAGATATGCTGTGAGTTTTCAAAGTACTGATTGCTGATTCCCTGTAATTGGTATGGTAGTTCTCGTTACAAGATGAGGATGATTATATGATAGGGTTTCAATAAATAAATATAATGATTTGTCAGAGAGATTCAAGTCAAGAAGCAACGAGGTTGCTGGTACGTCTGCTGGTAGTATGGTGGAATATAAAAGAATTCTCCGGTATCAAAAGGGTAATTGTATATATCTGGATTATAGTAAAGCTACTTCGAATGAAAGGTCGAAGCTGACTTGCTAGAGCTATAACAAAATTGGCTACTTTGAAAAGGGATCGCAAAGTTATTTTTGCTAATAAATGCCAAAGGATCTGATGCGGCTACGTGTTAAACTTTTACTCAATTGTCGAGAGTTTTTCAGGTGCATAACTATATGCATCACTCTTTCCTTTCGTAGATAAAGTGCGGTTGATTCATCCTATCGATTGAGGTGTTTTCAAGAATCATGAAAGGTTTGAACGCAGATTAGAATTGTCAAGATACAAATGAGGTTTAAGATGAAATCAAGTGGCAAACTTGAAGAATTGTTTAGTTTCATATGTTATAATCAATATTTTAATTCATTTTAATTGTCAAATGTTGGTAGTCCTCAGTTGATAGTCCACAGTTAGCAATTCCATAATTCATATATAGTTTAATATATAATATTCGAATTAATTAATACGTATCGTGACCCGATATTTAAAGTGCGTAAAATAAATATAGAAATTAAATGACGATAAATAAAATTGTGAGAATGTATATTGCGATAATTAAATTGCGATAAATAAAGTGTAATTAGTTAGCTGGGAACAATTAGCTCGGAACAGTTAGCGTGGATTCTTAACAAAATTTCATATTGTTAATTAGTGTGTTTCTAATCAATTTTTATCGTGTCAATTATTTCTTCATTATGCCACTTGTTGGATTCTGATAAATCAAAATCCAAATATGAAATTGGATGAATATGGTTATTCTGTGGTGAACGGATTTGTATATCAGTGGATGTAAGTAGGATAGTATATGACTGTTGAAACAGATTCGAAGAACGTACAATGTAACTTATTAATGTGAATTTAAATATTCCTCGGGTATTACCTACCCGTTAAAATATTTTCACCATTAACAGTTTGTACAAGAGAATTTTTAATTACAATCTTTATGAAAATATATATATACATATATATTTTCTTCAGATGTATTCATGGATTTAATGAGTTAATATAATACTAAACTCATTTGCTTTTCGGTTGGAACTAGAATAAATAATCTCTAAAACTTTAGAGATTACATATTCACCATGTTGAACGAAGATAAATGAGGTAGAACAATACGTAGAACGAAGATCATACTCAAAGTACAGATGGTGATATTGAAGCATGGATTGTTGATGGTACTGGTGTTATTATTGATGGTACTGTTGGTGCCGGTGATGTTGCTGAAGCTGGTATATTTTACACCATATTCTCCGAATTGATTATTCGAGCGCGAAGTTCGTTGACTTATTACTTCAGGATGATTATCGGTCGGAACGAGCGGATGAATAAGATTCAGAATTGTGGATAGAATATAATCTTGTCGAGTTACCCTGGAAATGAGACTGAAAATGGTGTCTCGAACAGGTTCGCCGGTAAACGCTTCAGGTTCATTGCCAAGAGGTGAATTCGGTTGATGGAAGGGATTGCCTTCTGCGCGTTTCCATTAATTAAGTCGACTACGAACCCATCAGATGAATTGATAATGGCTGATTGGTTGATTTATGCCGATGACACTGTTTTCGGAGCTTAGGTGAACATCTATGTCGGAATAGCTGTCGGAATAACTATCGGAATAACTATCAGAATAGCTGTCGGAATCCGAGGGACTCGAACTAGTTGAAGGATTCATCTCGTACGATCAGATGAAGGATTTTCGATAAGAAATAGATTATAGGATGTAGATTAGTACCCTGCAATACATAGTTTACATATGCATATATAATACTAAAATCCCATAAGTTACGGAGGAATCTACGGAATCTGTCAGGCAAAGGTAACAATAACAGATACGCTAAGATATAAATTTATCTATACACTGTCTATGCAATAGAGGCAGTAGGACGTGTCTAAACTTTAAGGATGATGAGTAATTAATTTTTCGACACTAAATGATAAGCAAAACTTTTGACATGCAGACACGGTCGAAGTCCAGACTCACTAATGCATTCTAACGACTTATCAGTTAGACACACTATTGCAGACCTGGTTCGCTAAGACCATCGCTCTGATACCAACTGAAAGGACCCGTCCTAATCCATCCGGACGAAGTCCATATTGATTATATACGATTCACAACAGTTGATTACATCTCGAGGTACTTGACCTCTATATGATACATTTTACAAACATTGCATTCGTTTTTGAAAAGACAATCTTTCATTTCATCGAAGGTTGACGGCAGGCATACCATTTCATAATATATCTAACTATAATTAACTTAATAATAATCTTGATGAATGCAACGACTCGAATGCAACGTCTTTTGAAATATGTCATGAATGACTCCAATTATTATCTCTAAGATGAGCAAAAGCACAGCGGAAGATTTCTTTCATACCTGAGAATAAACATGCTTTAAAGTGTCAACCAAAAGGTTGGTGAGTTCATTAGTTTAACATAAATAATCATTTCATAATTTTTAATAGACCACAAGATTTCATAATTTCCATTACTCATAAACATACGTCCCATTCATAGAGACAAAAATATCATTCATATGGATTGAACACCTGGTAACCGACATTCACAATATGTATATAAGAATATCCCCATCATTCCGGGATCCTCCTTCGGACATGATATAAATTTCGAAGTACTAAAGCATCCGGTACTTTGGATGGGGCTTGTTGGGCCTGATAGATCTATCTTTAGAGTTCGCGTCAATTAGGGTGTCTGTTCCCTAATTCTTAGATTACCAGACTTAATAAAAGGGGCATATTCGATTTCGATAATTCAACCATAGAGTGTAGTTTCGATTACTTGTGTTTATTTCGTAAAACAGTTATAAAAACATCGCATGTATTCTCAGTCCCAAAAATATATATTGCAAAAGCATTTAAAAAGGGATTAATGAAACTCACGCATATAAATATTGTAAAACAGTTATTTAAAGCATTTGCATGTATTCTCAGACCAAAAACGTAAAGAGTAAAAGGGAGCAAATGAAACTCACACATATAAATATTGTAAAACGGTTAATAAAGCATTTGCATGTATTCTCAGCCCAAAAACGTAAAGAGTAAAAGGGAGCAAATGAAACTCACACATATAAATATTGTAAAACAGTTAATAAAGCATTTGCATGTATTCTCAGCCCAAAAACATAAAGAGTAAAAGGGAGCAAATGAAACTCACACATATAAATATTGTAAAACAGTTAATAAAGCATTTGCATGTATTCTCAGCCCAAAAACGTAAAGAGTAAAAGGGAGCAAATGAAACTCACCATAATGTATTTTGTAGTAAAAATATATATAACTACATTGAACAAAAGTAGGGTTGGCCTCGGATTCACGAACCTATATCAATCATATATGTATTAAAAACATATTCTTGTAACCGAATAACTTTATTTATTTTTATTATTGATATAATTGTTATTTTTAATAATTCATATGTTTCATTATTTTTTTTCTCTTTATTTTATATATAGTAATATTAATATAGTTAAGATAAGTATAATAAATATACTTTTTATATAAAGATCATTTGTTTATGAATTTGTTAATTTTGATAATACTACAGTTAGTAAAATAATGATATTATATAATTATATTGATAAAAGTGATAATAATATTAATAATGTTAATAGAATTAATGATATTAATAATGATAATAATACTAAATTGTATTATGATAACAATAGTTATAATAATTTTAACAATTCCTTTAAATCATAACCTTCGTGTCAACTTTCTACGCTACTGACTATAGTTTTGTAATACATTAATTTGTACTAAAATCATTATTTTTACGAGTATTCGTATACCTATAACTAATTTCTATAATTTCTATCTTATCATCTTTTAATGTGTGTTTATGTTAATAATATGTTTGGTATCATAATGATAATAATAATACTTTTAATACTTTATGATATTACATAATATTAACTAAAATGATAATAATAACAATAATCTTATTAATCACATTAATAATATTTATAGTAATATTCATAATAATACTAATAACAAATATATTATTAATTATATATTGATATTAACTCTATTAATAATAATTTGAGTTTATACTAATAATTATAATAATAGTCATAACAATAATAATAACTAATAATAATAATAATAATAATAATAATAATAATAATAATAATAATAATAATAATAATAATAATAATAATAATAATAATAATAATAATAATAATAATAATAATAATAATAATAATAATAGAAAAGAAAGTTAAAGTGTATACCCTTTAAAGGCCATCCTAAAAAGAAATGACCTGTAGGAGACTCGAACCCATGACCTCTCGGACACCGCAACACCCCTTAACCATTAACTCTAATTCGTTTTTCTGATTAAAACCTCTTTCAAATTGTTATAACCCGTACCATTTAATTCTCCCTCCTTCTTCTTCTTTAACTCAGATTTCAATCAGAGATTGAATCCCAATTACACCAATTTAATCGTTGTATTTAGAAACTCTAATCCAAACAGAAACGATCCCCAACCATAGTTTGAATCAATTAAATCAGAAAAAAAATATAAATAACTAAACTCGCTGTAACAGTTTATAATATACCGTATAAACTCAAAATTCAAATTCAAAGTTAGAACCTTTTTCAGCTTATGATCATAACATGAAAGGTATTCTAAATTACTCCCAGAAGCTTTCTAAATCCTTAATTGAATTCAAAACACTGAGTTGAACTCGAATTTTTGCCAAGAACACGATGGTTGACTTTTTCAAGATAACTTTGACTCCGAAATTAAAAGTCGATAAAAGGAATTGAGAATCGAGATTTTTTCAGATAGTTTGAGTAAAATATTGCTAACAAGATGGCGTTTACACAATTTAAAATTAACTATGAAATCGAAGCTTTGTAATAAAGTAACATGAACAGAGTATATGTCTGTTCTTACGTATTTCTGTTTTTTAAAAAAATTAACACTGCCAATATTAATTGATACCTGATAATGATAATGTGTAGTTGATTGAATGTGTCCATAACTTTGATTAAAACCTTGGATTTATTTCAATTTGATCGACAAAAAAAATGATTGCTCAGTACGAATAATATAAAAAAAATTAAAGTCAAATTGTGATTTTTCAAAAGTTTGTACGATTGACAAAGTTGTTTAACATATTCAGAGACAGAAATCAAGAGTTGGTATGACTTGATTACGATGTATCAAGGATCCTAAACATATATATCTGATTAAACAGAATTTGTTTTAATAATTAATTAAGTATATAATATTACTAGTAATTATTATATAAGTATAATAAAATTAAATATAATAATAATAATATCAATATTTCTAATATTAATAATTAATATATTAATAACAATAAAAATAATAATGATCATAAAAAAAAAATTTATTGAGTTCAATAATGGCAATAATTAAAAATGATAATAATAATACTATTAATAACACTACATATAATAATATTATTATTAATGATAATAATTTAATTAATAATAATATAACAACTCGTACATCAATTTATATATATATAAATATATAGATAAAATATAATAATAATATTAATAATACAATTATAAAAAAATATAATGATTATTAATATAACACTTATTCTAAATCTTGAAATTACATTTATTAATAATTGTATCATATTTTATATGAATTCATCTGTTGCATACATACAATCTATTTAGTTTTTAAATGTCATTATTAATAGAAATAACATACATCTATTTATATGTAATCATTTTAATGATATCTTAATTATTCTATTTATTATTTTATATTCATGACAATATTCAGTTAATAATAATCATATCTTATTTATATATAAATTCCTTTTAAATTTTAATATAATTATTTTATATTTTGTTTTTACATATTTAATTTAAGTTATATTTTATTATTTCCATTTACCATATATCCTTACATTTACACACACATACACACACACACACACACACATATATATATATATATATATATATATATATATATATATATATATATATATATATATATATATATATATATATATATATATATATATATATATATATATATATATATATATATATATATATATTCATATCTATTTACAAATAATTGTTCGTGAATCGTCGAGCAAAGTCAAAGGGTAATTGATTACATGAGTATAGTTCCAAAAATTTTTGAAACTCAACTTTACAGACTTTGCTTATCATATCGGAAACATATAAAGATGAAGTTTAAATTTGGTCGGAAATTCTCGGGTCGTCACAATGCTGACGGTACTGTTGATGCTATTGGTAAAACAGATCTAGCTTGTAAATCGTGCACCATTCCGATTAGGGTTTTATTTCATCATTTCTAATCACTCACTCATCTGGTTTACAATTAGAACTAGAATAAGTAATCTCTAAAACTTTTAGAAACTACATATTCTCTGCAGAATATTTCTTCGATGAAGTTATGAATCAATACTTCATCGTTTGTTGTTGTTGGTATTCCTTGGTATCTATGGTGCGTATGACGTTGATGTTCGAGGTACAGATTGCGATGTTGAGGTGTGGGATGCGGATGTTGTTGTTGTTGGTGGTAATGATACTGTTGGTGTTGATGATGGTGATACTGTTGATACCGGTGATGCTGCTGGTGCTTGTAATCTTTGCACCATATTCTCCAAAGCCACTACCCGAGCGCGAAGCTCGTTGACTTCTTCTACTACACTGGGATGATTGGCTGTTCGGACGAGCGGATGAATAAGATCCAGAATTTGAGATAGTATATAATCATGATGAGATACTCTTGAGATGAGAGAGAAAATGGTATTACGAACAGGTTTACCGGTAAGTGCTTCAGGTTTTCGCCAAGAGGGAAATGTGGTGGATGGAAGGGATCACCTTCTTCTTGTCTCCAATAACTAAGTAGGCTAAGAACTCATCCCCAATTCATCCAGAATAGGTGATGGCTGATTGGTTGATCCATTCCGATTACACTGTCTTCGGAGTTCAGGTAAATATCCATATCGGAATAGCTGTTGGAGTTTAAGGAATTTGAACTAGATACGGGATCCATCTTGTATAATTAGAGAGATGATTTTTGATATGAAATAGATTATAGAATTTAGATTGGTACTCTTCAATACATAATTTACATATGTATATATAATATCAAAATTCCATAAATCACGGAGGAATTTTCGGAAGATGTCAAGCAAAATTTACAGTAATAGATATGCTAAGATATGAATTCTTCTGTACACTATGTATGCAATAAATGCAGGAAACATGTCTAGACTTAAGAATGATAAGCATGTAATTTCCGACAAGAAATGATAAGTAAAACTCGATAAAAACATATACGGTCATAGTCCAGACTCACTAATGCATCCTAACAATTACCAGTTAAACACACTAATGCAAATTCTGGTTCCCTATGACCTCATGCTCTGATGCCAAATGTAATGACCCATCCAAATCCATTTGGACGAATACATCATTCATTGATTTCATAGTGAGGTTTTGACCTCTATATGATACGTTTTGTAAACATTGCATTCTTTTGAAAAGGCACACCATAAATGAATATATAAATCCAAGGTTTTCGACATTTGATGATTTCTACGTATAGACAATCACCGTATATAATAGTTTTTAACAATACATCAGTTGACAATACAGTCAAATAAGATACATGGTGATGATTTTGTGAATGCAAAGTTTTCTCGAATAAAGCATGTATGACTACATGCACATATCTTGTATAACGTATAAGTAAACAGCGGAAGACTTCTAGGAACCTGAGAATAAACATGCTTAAAAGTGTCAACACAAAGGTTGGTGAGTTCATAGTTTTAATGTTGCGCATAATCTGTATATAAAGGTGGATCACAAGATTTCAGTTGTTTCATCCAGAAACGTTTATCAAAATATTCTACAAGATTGAGCACCCTGGTAACTAAACTTTAACGTCTATATAATAAGTACCCATGTTTTAACATACATGCAACCAACATGTACAATACACGCAATCCAACGTGTACTAACCTCAAATAGCATACGTCTGTTTATAGTTCAGGCTAGGGTTTCTATACCTGGAACAGACGGGGATGTCAAGCCCTATGGATCTATATACACTATTCGCACCCACCGGTTATTATAACCAGCAGTTACTAGTTACCAAAGCTAAGGGATTTTCGATTCAAACTCGGTGTAGAATTTAGTATGTACTTGTATGCATTGCGTTTAAAATAAAGTGCATGTATTCTCAGCCCAAAAATATAGATTGCAAAAGCAATTAAAAAGGGATCTATAAACTCACCTTAGCAGCACATAAGGTCATTCACCGAAATGTGACCGAAACTCGGAAAGCAAAATAATCGTAGATCTCAACCTAGAGAACATATGTTGGTCAATACATGTCTAACAAGCTAGGTCAGGTCATAGTGTATCACAATCCTAATGCTCGAGACCGACATACAAAAGTTAACAAAAGTCATCTCAAAAAGTCAACTTTGACAATTGTTTAACAAAACGAGACGTGTCTTATATAAGAATTCATTTACTCGACTAGTAGTATCCAAAAATCAAATTTATTAATCTTATAAATAAGTTGTTTAAATTTTAATTGTAGTTTCAAACACAATTTCAATTAACGTCAAACATAATTTAGTTGACCATATCTTTTAATCCGTTCATCGAAATCTCGAGATTTCTAAATGAAAAGTTATTAATTTTTCGATAGCTTTCAAACGACATGCATATCATATACTTTATATCAGTAGCATATGTATCAAATTCGTAATTCATCATAAACTATCTAACGACAAAATTAAAGCATACAAGCATACATAAACATATATAATCGAGCACTAGACATGGATACACTATTAATATAAAAGATAAGATATGAATGCTCACGTATCAATATTGTGATTCAATATTGCATGAAAATATGTAGACGCAACGGAGATGATAAACGCTAGGTTGACCTTTGACTCATGATCATAACCCCCAAGCAATACTCATGAATTTTCTTAGTTTAAAACGGTTTGAAACCCGAATTAAAAACACCCGTACATAACTTATTGTAGTATATAACTTCTAATATTTTGAAATTGATAAAAACTAATACGGAGTAATATTTCTATGTCAAGAGTCATTCATATATATATCTGTACATATATGTAATATAATAATAAATATAATAATATAAATATAATAATATAATAATTATGATAAGATAATATAATAATATAATAATAATAAACGTGTTAAATTAAAAGCCGCCATCACTTTTTATGTCAACAAACATTACGCGTTTTGCGTAGATGGGTACGCGATCCGCGTATGGTGTCTTCTTGAAAGTTGTAGATTTATGAGTTACGGACGTCTGGACATTGGAATCACCCTTTTTCGAGTCAGTATGATTTAGTTATGATTTTTCTCGTGCAAGTGCGCAGGTTTAGTGATTTCCATCATTTTAACTTGCAATCTTGAGATGAAATGTTGTAGTCTTTTGGTGCTCATTAGAAATCTTTATTTTATCTTTATTTTTATTTTCATATCATTGAAAATCCATAAAAACATTTTATAATCAAATTCTATTATATCGAAAAAAGTGTTCGTACTAAATCAAATAAATATAATTTAGTTTTCCAGAATTAGTTATATTCAAATCATTTTTTAAAAGGTTTCATCTATATCGTAAACGTTTTCAATATTAGAAAACTAAATAATTAACTTATTAAGAGACACGAGACAATTATTGTAAAGCATGCATTGAAAATTATGCAGGAATCTCTACTAACTTTTGTCCAGTTACCGTTAATTGACACTTTTGTTCTTACTTGTAAATCACTTTACCATTTATCCCGAATGCTGTTAACAAGGAAAAATTTCTCAAATCAACGTGGACCTCATAACAGAGACTTATAATAATATCACAATACTTATGGAATTGATAAATGCTAATAAAATATCCGTTAATTAATTCATTTGATATTATCTTTTAGTTCCATCGATAGATATATTAAACATATATTGAAACAATTATGTTCATGTAAAGCATTATATATTTAATACTTTGTTAACGTTTTCAATTAATGTAACTATATATTATATATACGTATCTACATATACATAAATGTTCGTGAATCATCGAGCACAGTAAAAAGGGTAATTGGTTACATGAATATAGTTCCAAAGTTTTTGAGACTCAACATTACAGACTTTGCTTATCATATCGAAATCATACAAAGATTAAGTTTAAATTTGATCAGAAATTTCCGGGTCGTCACAGAGATCTTATTTCATTTGTAGTAACATGTATAAGTAACTTGGAAATCTAGGAATGTAAGATGCGTTTTAATATTATAGAGATTTAAATAAGATTTTAAATTGATGCAAGTGAAAGAATTTTATACAACATTTAAATAATTGTTATCATTTATCAGTATGTATGACAAAAGTAATAAAAATATAATATAATATTTGTGACAAAACTCTTGAAAATTTTATGTGACCATAGCGATCAATAGTTTTTTGTTTTTTATCTTCATTTATTGTAGGATAAATCATACTGTAATAAATTTCATGGAACTCAACTATTTGAGTACACAATTCAAATAATCATTATTATTTATCATTATTTATGATAAAAGTAACCATTATATATATATATATATATATATATATATATATATATATATATATATATATATATATATATATATATATATATATATATATATATATATATATATATGTTAATTATTTAATTATATTTATTACACCATAATTAATGATTTCATTACCTTTTTAACATTATTAAATATATATTTTGTAGTAAGTTTTTTTAACATTTTTACCATTACTAAATTTAATGAGAGGTAAAATATATTTATTACACCATACTTAATTTTTTAGGACTCAATTCTTATAGATATATATATATAGAAGATATAGATATAGATATAGATATAGATATAGATATAGATATAGATATAGATATAGATATAGATATAGATATAGATATAGATAGATTACTAAATTTAATGAGAGGTAAAATCTATTTATTATACCATACTTAATTTCCTAGGACTCAATTCTTATGGATATATAGATAGATAGATATATAGATATAGATACGGAGTATTTAATGAAAAAATCCGTGAGGAAACCTGTGACCCGTGAATAACCGCGGGTACGGGCATAGATCGAAAAGTAAATCTGTCATAGAAGATCCGCGGATTAACGGATTCACAAAAAAATCGCGGGTAAGGATGATGGATCTAATGGATCCGCGCCCGCGACATTTGGGTGTCATTCCTATTAATGTCCAACACATGTACAAGGAAAGAGCAACTCTTGGTTGGGACTTGATGACCATCCTAAGTATGTCAAGATACATTTTAGGAGCACAAGTTATTTTGTAACACTTATGTGTTATCCTTAATCAAGGCTAAAACGTCATTAAGATGTCATTAGGTGTGATTAACCAAGATTAGCGTTCTAGTGACCAAAACTCTTTTTGATATGAAAGGGGAAACTATACTAAGAATGTTGAAAAAGGTTTCGTGAATCATAGATGCCTCGAAGTGGTCAAACATTATTTGGTCAAGAATTTTGGACAGAAGAACTGCGGTAGAACCACGGTCGGTTGTGGTGTCGACCGTGTATCATGCTTCTCCAAAAGTATGGTACAAGACACCCCACATTCAGACCTACGGTCGACCGTGGACTCAAACCGTGCACTACCTGATTTTGTATTTTTTTTTCCTAATGTTTTCACTATAAGCTTCATTTGGGTTGGTCATTTGCTAGAGTAAGTGTGGATTGATGAACTTATATATTTATGTCAAGATATCTATCATCTCTTTTGGTTATGTGTGTGTGTGTCATCATCAAAACACTTATTACCGTTGGTTAAGATTAATATTATTGTTAAGCATAAACCAACATTCTCCCCCAACAGGCTGGAAATCCACCTGCCCTCAGCATCAAACAGGGACTTGTGGTCAGACTTACCCTAACCATAAGGTGGATATGTCTCGTATAATGGAGGGTACCATGACACTACATAAGTAGCTTTATCATATCCCCAGATGGATGATCTCCGTAAAGATCACCACATCTATGTCTGACTGCTTTCAACATACATATGCCTAAACCAAATGAGGTGTACAAACTCATGTCTCACCGATGATATCTGGACGTAATGCAGTATCCTCCTAATCTACATTATTTTCAATCGACATCAATGCAATGTTAGATTCCGTGGGAGGTAGAGTCTCATGAGACTATAAATCATGAACCCAATCCCGGTTAGGGTAAATTTGGAGGTCTATCCAGGGTAGAAACTGAAGCATGAGCGATAGTTTTGCCTTCACAGTCTGCAACAATCATCTATGTTTGTGGATGATTCATGTACATTTTGTCCGTTCCCGGCAACCCCGAAAAACATTTCTAGCATAACAAACAAGAGCGAAAATGGTAGCTTAGTCTCCGTAGTTTCATACTTTTGTACCTTTGGTTCTATTGTCATGGCGTTACATTTGGTGTTCTTATGATCTTACGATTTTTACGCACTTGGAGACTTGGATCTTGCTATTTGTTATACTTCAGAGTTCAGATTTTCTTGAGGGATTCAAGTGTGGGGGATTTGATATTGCTCAAATCACATATGTTTTCTATCATAATATTGGTCCCGTTTGTATTAGTTTCGCGCTTATTCGAAGCTTTATTGATTCGGTTTTGTGGAAGATGATGTCTTTTGTGTCAAGGTGTTACTTGAAGTATTATGGGTAATTTATACTTGTTTCAGAGCTTAAAATTCAGGAAATATTGGTCCATGTTCGAGTCGGAATCAATATATAAGTTCAAGTTATTTTTCAGGCCAAAAGCGAGCTTATGACCTTTCATTTCGCGAGAATTATCTCTCATTCGCGAAGTGTTTATCGAGATATTTTCATGTCGTGACAATAAGCCAAAACGAACACGAGTGCTAAAAGAAGGGACCACGCGATCGCGAGTGCTAAGAGAAGGGACCTCACGATCGCGAGTTCCAAGGCTGTTATTTTTTCGTGATAGCTAGAAGTAGCCGGGGAAGTCATAATTTGTTGATTAAAACGTATTTTCGTGTTTTTATAGGTCATAACTTAATTTAGGTCGTTTTGGGAGCGTAGTTGGGCATTTTGGTGATTCTGGATCCTATCTTCATCAATTTCCAAGGCCTTCAACATCAAGATTGAAGATTAGACATTAGATCATAATTGGTACTCTCAGTATTCATTATTTTAGTGATATAATCATGAATTCTATTGTTTCCATGTGTTTGATTGTTCTTTATGATCATGTTAGGCTAAAACCTTTAGTGTTTACTCAGTTGTGATACATTTATCGTTAAATTATTCTTATATTATGGATTAAATTGTTTGAAGATTATTATTGTTTGAGTTTGATTATAAGAACCATTATTGTAATTGTTCGTTACTTTAATTCAATTACATGAGTTATTGACTGATTGATGTGAGTCGATTAATACTGCAGGACAAATGATCTAGGCTTTCTTTGCTTTTAAGTTTTGTACTTTTTAATAAATTTATATACATAAAAAACTTTTTAACAAAAAACATGAAAAAAATTTATAGTTGATCTTCAAACTTTGTACCAAAAATCAGATTGGGACCTAATATGGTTAGTCCCAAGTTTGAAGCCTAATACTTATTTGATTCAAAATTTAACTGAGCGTGAATACCATCTAGTTAAGGTTTATCCCTAAATCAACCATCTAGCCCGCGTGTTGATGCGAGAAATTATTTCGCTATATACCTTAAAACAAAACAATGATGAAGCCAAGGATTTAAGTCACTGATAGCATAAAATAATACCAATATTTTTCCATCTGTTTTCAAAAGTTGTAACGTAAATTACGGGTGGATATATTATTTATATCCTCTCATGCTATCTATTTTACCATGAATGAGTTCACCACAATTTGCATAATTTTGGATTTCTAACATAGAGTTGGATCTGGAAAAGATATTTGAGTTCTTGCAATTCTACATAATCAATTACTAGTAAGTAAATGTACAATACATAAATAAACAACACAATAATGTAAATTGGAATTACTTAACTAATTAAGATATGAAGCCTATAAATGGGGTGTTTGGATTAGCGTTATGAAAATTGATTATGCGTTTTGGATAATTAGAATCAAATAATCTGCTGTTATAAAACGAGGTGTAGATGAATAGTGTTTGGATAAGATTATCAGGGGCGGTACTTAGTGGAACCCAAAGGGGTTATCCGCCCCACTGAATTTTACGGAACAAAAAAGTTTACACTAAAAAAAAATTTACAAAAAAATAAGGTTTTTTTTAGTGTTTACCCCTGCTGACAATGAAAAATTTATTAAATTTTTACACCGCCCCGTCTGTATTCGAGTTCAAGTTCCGCCACTGTAGATTTGCAGTTTGATATCGCAATAAATAGATGATGAGTTTGTTGAGTGTTTGGAAAAATAAGATTATCTAACACTTACTCGATAAAATGACTAAATTAGACATGTTATTGTTAAGATTAATTTAACATGTAAAGTATTTATTATTTTAATGTAACTATTTATGCTATGTAAAAATAATGTATTGCTTAATAATACTAATATAGTAGCAACTGTACAGAAAAATAAGACCTGATAAATTATATACGGAGTATAATCACTGCCTTATAAAATAATATAATGTAGGATTATTATTATTATTATTATTATTATTTTTTTTTATTATTATTATTTATTATTATATTTATATAATATAATATAATATAAAATAATGATATAATAATACTCCGTGATATCTATATTGAAAAAGTGAGTCCATATAATATTAATCAAACCTCAAATAGATATGTTAGTCACCGAGATTGTGTTAGTCACCCGAGATTGAGGGTTACGTTAGTAAATTTAAATGAACATACCAAAGATCTAAAAGTGCGTTTTGTTTGCAGTAACCCATACCCTACTGTTTGAAAACTGCGATTTCAAGAGAATAAAACGTGAATAATCGATTTCTATATTTATTTTACCAAACACTATAAAGTAATTATTTGCATTTTCAAAAACAATATTCAAAAAATCACATCCAAATCGCAATCCCAAACACCCTCAAAATCTAAGAAAATAATACTCAATGATTCTAAATAGCACAAAACGATAAATAAAAAAAATTATAAATAGCACTTAAAGTTTAAATTAAACTCTAACGATTAAGAATTATAAAAATTAAAACGAATAGCCCAATACAAAAAATCTCGAGCCCACCCATTGTTTCCAAGTCCACAAAAGTTACTGTTCCTAGTCCTGATCATTCCAAAGTTAAAACCAACACGTTCAAGCCCAAAAACATCTCAAACAAACCGGTTCAAGTTGATCCAAATACCCACAAGCATAAGTCAGGTTGCAAAAGAGGTTGTTGTCTTTCAGGGATACGTCGTTGGAAAACATCATCTAGAATGATGAATCTAAAAAACATTGCAAGAAACAAGCAAGCCATTTAACAAATCCGATCTACATGTAGTTCGTGTGCAAATCAGGTTCAGAATACAATCCCAGTTACGAAGAATGACAAAGTTACAAAGTCGGTTAGCTCACAATCGTTTGATCGAGGGAAAACAAGATCTGTAAACTCTTTTGGGTCAATCAATTCTAAATGCGTCCATGATTTTGGATGTAAGCTTGGGTTGAAGTGGCAAAAAAAATCCACCTGCTACTCAACAAGTAAGTCAATCCTTTCTTCATTCTTTGATAGTTTTTAAATGAAGATAACTTCTTACAATATTAGTGGTTTTCGTTTAGGGTAAGAAAAGTAAATTCGGGACAATTAAGAAGATGTTGTTGAAAGAGAAGCCTTCTTTTGTTGCTCTCCAAGAAAAAAAAAATTCACAGTGTTAATGACACTTGGATTCAAAATCTTTGAGGATCCTCGGATTGTGATTTCATTCAACAAGAAATGATAGGGAAATCGGGGGGCAACTTCTAATTTGGGATACAAAAGATTTCGAGGCTATAGATGTTGTTAAGTTTGATCGGGTTATAGGGGTTAAGGGTAAATGGAAAAGTAGTGGTATTGAGCTAAAAATTCTTAATGTGTACGGGTCACATGATGATTCAAAGAAGCAAGTTTTGTAGGTTTCAATTTCTAGGTTAGTGTCGGGTAGTGATGAAGCTTGGGTGGTTTGTAGGGATTTTAATGAAGTAAGAGATGTGTCTAAGAGATTCAATTGCGAGTTTGTTGTTAGTCGAGCTAGGAAGTTTAATGATATGATCACAACGTGTAATCTCTTAGATATCCCATTAGGAGGTAGAGCTTTTACTAGGGTTAGCGATGACGGGATCAGGTTTAGCAAAATTGATCGTTTTTTAGTAACCGAAAAATTCTATCAGTCGTGGGAAAACATATTGGTTATAGCGTTAGAAAGAAATGAGTCTGACCATTGTCCTATTGTCCTCAAAGATGAAGAAAAAGATTATGGCCCAAAACCCTCTAAGGTGTTCGACATTTGGTTAGATCATAATGGTGTTGAGAAGATAATTTCGGATGCTTGGGTTTTGGTCTCAGGATCAGGTACTAGGAAAGATATAATTTTTTTTAAACAAGCTCAAGGCAGTCAAAAGTGCCCTCAAAATTTGGAGTAGAGATGCATTTGGTTTGATCAACAGTGAAATAGAAGTTCAAATAAACATCACTACTTCCTTAGAACTGAAGGCAGAAACGGGGGTTATTAATACTGATGAGATGGAAATTTGGAAGAAAGCGAGAAAAGATTTGATTGAAAAAGAAAACATCAAAACCATTATGCTTAAACATAAGGCTCGGGTTCGATGGGCTCTTGAGGGTGACGAAAACACTAAATTCTTTCACTCAATAATCCGAAACAAATACAATCTGTGCAACATTTGTGGTCTCACTATCAATGGTTCATGGAATGATAACCCTATTGATGTTAAATCCGAAGCATTCAGGCACTTTAGTCACATTTTTACCGAACCTGACACTTTGCGTCCATCATTAGAAGATCTCATATATCCAAGTATATCAAGTGCCGAAGCTGAAATGCTTGAAAACAACTTCTCAGAATCTGAAATATTTGAAGCTCTTAATGATTGTGGTAGTACAAAGGCACCGGGCCCGAATGGTTTCAATATGAGATTCTTCAAAAAAATTTAGGAATTGATTAAAGAAGACCTTGTTAATGCAATCAATTCTTTTTGGTTAAAGGGGAAAATTTTGAGAGGGTGTAATGCTTCATTCGTGACTTTGGTTGCCAAAAAGAATGACCCGATGGGACTTGGCAATTATAGACCGATTAGTTTAATCGATAGCTACTATAAGATTGTGTCCAAAATTCTTTCCAACCGTCTTCGAAAAGTTTTGCCTTCGCTTGTTGGTATTAAACAAAGGGCATTCCTAAAAGATAGGTATATTCTAGATGGTGTGTTAATTGCAAACGAGACGGTTGACTATCTTAAAACAAATAAAAAGAAAAGTTTCTTATTCAAGGTTGATTTTGAAAAAGCATTTGATAGCCTCAATTGAAATTTTTTACTTGAGGTCATGAAGTCCATGGAATTTGGTTGTAAATGGAGGAAGTGCATTTTTTTAATGTCTTACATCGACGTCAATTTCAATTCTTGTTAATGGTTCCCCAACCAATGAATTTTCTCTTGGTAGAGGGTTGAGACAAGGTGATCCCCTTTCCCCGTTCCTTTTCATTCTCGCGGCAGAGGGTCTAAATATTCTCACAAAAGCGGCAATAGAAAAATGCCTTTTCAAGGGAGTTGAAGTCGAGAGTGATAAGGTACTAATCTCGCATCTTCAATATGGGGATGATACCATTTTTTCGGTGTTTGGAGTCGGCTAAATGCACACAACATTATGATCCTACTTAAGTGTTTCGAACTTGCATCAGGCCTAAAAGTTAACTTTCAAAAAAGTTGTGTTTTCGGGATTGGCATTGATAGAATTGAATTAGAAAATATTTCTCAACATATGGGATGCTGTAACGACCCGCACTTTTTCGATCATTCTATACTTATAAGATTAATATTTACATAAATTAAACCTTACCAACATGATAAGCAATCCAAATTGTTGAGACTTATGTTTTTGAAATGAGTTTTACACAACGTTTGACCGTCTAGTTTGACCGATGATATCACGAACTATACAATATATGATAATTATACGTTTGTGTATATATATGTATATATACATATTTAACATGATTTAAGGATGTTTTAATATCTCATTTTGTATTAATAACAATAAGTTATAAGTATATTTTGAAACTACTAACTTAAGTTTTCAAAACGATAACCATACGTAACGTTATTTGACATAAATACTTATAACCTATAATGTTTATACATATATCGTATAAGTAATGTATTTAATCACTTTTAAGAACTTAATTACATAAAACCATATAAGTGTATTCACAAAAGATAGCTATATTTGAATCCTCATTCCATTTTTCACAAGATTTCTATACGTATATCTACGGTATATGTACCCGTATAATACCCACCTTCTAGATGTATTTACTATTGGTATATACCAATAGGAAATACCAATGATCAGCCATGAATGATTAAGGGACATGATAGCAACTTGTGGGAGCCAATCCTTTGTCATTAATCAAGACTTATGAGCTAAAAATCAAAACAAAAAGTCTATATATACATACATATCCACACGTTTTTTTACACACACATATACTTCCATATCAACTTTCTTTCAAGCTAGATTAACTCCTAAACTCTTTCATCTTCAATCTTCAAGTATTCCTTAAGATCTTCATAAGTTTCTAGCTCCATAATCAAGGTAAAACTATGTTTAAACTTTGATTCAATTCATGTAAGTTAATTTATATATAAACTTACTTACAACCTTTGTTTCTTTTCATGAATCACTTTTTAATCTTCCAACTCATCAAGAACAAGTTCATATCTTGTTTATTCAGTAACTTTCTTCATCATACTTGAGGTAGTAACTTTGTTCATAACCTTATTCGATTCATATATATATAGCTATCTTATTTTGTGGTATAAAAATTTAACAACAAGAACATAGTTTGAAAGTTTTCAAACTTGTTTGCAAACTAAATAGATCCTTATAACTTAACTTTTAAAATACTCCAAGACCTGTAATATAACTTAAATATATGCTAATTTAACAAGGTATAACTTGGTTTTTCAAAGATTATCTTAAAAACTGTTTTTACGACGTCGGAGTGCCACCGGGGACTGTTTTGGGTTGGGTAATTAAAAACTATCTTAAACTTTGAATTGGAGGTTTATGTTCTGGAAAAATGATTTTTACTATGGATATGATAACACATAAAAATTCCATGATTTAATTCAAAGTATAAGTATTTTTAGAAAAATAATCATTTAAGGTTGTTTACATAAAGGAAAATGTTTAACTTCATAAGTTTCACTAAAGTTTCACCTATGCGGTATGATTTTGAATACAAACTAAGGTATTTACAGTTCATAGTCTTAAAGAGGAACTCGATCCAAGGAGATGGCAAGTTGAATCAACGAAAACGGATTTGTAACGAAGAAACTATGACCGAAACAAAATTGGTTATCCAAGACTTGTTTAACTTCGGGATTAATTGGGAAAAATTAAATAAATCACATCTTTCTAAGATAACATGATATTTTATACATATGTACTCATAATTCAATTTTATATGGTTCAGGATCACCCGTAAAACAACACGAGAAGATTAATCATAAGATCCCATGATTGTACGCAACACGTCATTTGACAACACCGGTACTTTATGTACGCAACACGTCATTTGACAACACCGGTACCATGGGTCAAGATTAATCTCGACCAATACATATACGATGGGGTTTTATTTATTTAGTTGGGGGTTTTATTTATTTCATTGCGGGTATATTAAACATCTAAATATGAACCATTAAAATTGAATTACTAACAAGGAACTGCTAACTACGGACTAAGGAATTACAAAAAGTATTAAAAGTATAACAAGTATATATATGTGACGTTTGTTTAAAAAGAAAAGGTATTGATATATTATATATGGATAGGTTCGTGATATCAATCGGAAGACCAAGTCAAAAATATATATATCTTCGAGACAACAGTGAGTATATAGTCCCACTTTTAAACTCTAAATATTTCGGGATGAGAATACATGTATTTTATGTTTTACAATATGGACACAAGTAGCTGAAAAATATATTCTACGTTGAGTTGTACCACTGGCATACTTCCCTGTAGCTTGGTAACTAATATTTACAGCGGTATTGTAAACGCGAATCCTGTTGATAGATCTATCGGGCCTGACAACCCCAACCGGACTGGACGACCAGTATTCAACGGTTGCACAGTACTTCGTTTCGTGACTACACTTGGTACAGTGTAGTAAGATTTCATATTAAAGGGAATATGCGACGTGATTAATTGTTAAGTATGGTTAGCAAGTGCTCAACCACTTAGAATATTTTTATTAAACTGTTTATATACGAAATCTTGTGGTCTATATATATATTGCTGCCGGCACTAAACCTATATCTCACCAACTTTATGTTGACCTTTTAAAACATGTCTATTCTCAGGTGATTTCTAAAAGCTTCCGCTGCATTATGTTGAATTTGAGCAGGATCTTGCGTACGCATATTTGTGTCAAAAATAAGACTGCATATCCAAGAACTTGTGTTGTAAAATATGCTAGAAATCGTGTTGTTATCATCATTTGTAAAGTTTGTAAGTCGAAGATTATCGCTAAACGATAATCATCTTTATTTCGTCCAAAGCTTGTATCAAAAATAAGAATCATGGTTTGTAATGTATAATATATGCAGTTTTTCTTTTAAAAATGTCGCATATAGAGGTCAATACCTCGCAATGAAATCATACGTTATCTAACACGTTCTTACGGTTAAGGACGGGTTATGACATGTGGTATCAGAGCGGTGGTCTTAGCGAACCAGGTTTGCATTAGTGTGTCTAACTGATAAGTCGTTAGGATACATTAGTAAGTCTGGACTTTGACCGGGTCTGATTTAAAAACCATTGCTTATCATTGTTGGTTAAAATTTATATGTAAATATTATGTAGTACTAATGGGTTAGTTGTTGTGTGATAGATGTCGGGCTCAAAACTTGTTATCACATTCAGCGACTCCGAACCAGAATCTTCAGATGGTGTTCCAGTCATTAACCTATCCGATGACGAAAATAATATCTTTGGGGAAGACTCACAAATTCCGGATGAACCGACTATAGAGAACCCGGAAAGTGAACCCGAGGAGGAAAGTGAACCCGAGGAGGAAAGTGAACCCGAGGAGGAAAGTGAACCCGAGGAGGAAAGTGAACCCGAGGAAGAAATACAGGAAATTACAAAAGAAGAGTTCGAACTAGGAAAGAAACGAAAGGCTAATGAATTAGAAAATTCAAATCCTTAGTTTAATAAGGATGATGTGGCACCAACTCCACTAGACACTACCACCCCTATTCCCGCTATTCCTATTCGTTCTATCCCGGCATCCAGTTCTTCAGTCCCACAGCCAAAATATAGGCAGACAGCCAGGATAAGCGTTAAGCGATTCTTTGAACCTAAACGTCCTAGAAAATAGACCAAACGATGCGCTGCCGTATTAAACCATGGGATCATATAATGTTTTGTATAATATTATTAGTGTGGTTTGCTTAATGTTCGATGTAAGATAAGCATATGTAAAATAGTGAAGTGTGAAATGCAATAATTTTCCATGGTTAAGTATTATTTAGATGGTAGTAATTGATTCTGTACTAAGCTATTAAGTATGGACATTAACGGGTAGGTACTACCCTAGATATAATTATAAAACGCTAATAAGAAGAAAAGGCTTTTATAATAATACCTGGTTCATATTATTAATAAGCTATAATGTACTGTAAATATACACTACATCTATAATATTCCATGTGAATAATTATTTTCTTTTCATTCTTATAGAAGAATATGGCGCGATTGAACCGAATGACGGAACAAGAAATCCAGGAACTCATCAATCAGCGAGTGAACGACAGAATGTTATGGGTCGAGGCTGCAAGAGGTGCTGCAGTTAACCCAAATCCTCGTGTGGGGTGCACTTACAAAACTTTTCAAGCTTGCAAGCCCTCATCATTCAGTGGAACAGAAGGACCGATCGGTTTAACCCGGTGGATAGAAAAGATGGAGACTGTGTTTAAAATCAGTGGTTGTGTTGAAAAGTACATGACCAAGTATGCATGGTGCACTTTACAAGATAGTGCACTCACGTGGTGGAAAAATTATGTGAAGGCTGTAGGAGGAGATGTAGCTTATGATACTCCATGGGAAGAATTCAAAATAATGTTAATTAACGAGTATTGTCCAAGGAACGAGGTTAGAAAGTTGGAAGATGAATTACGAAGCCTGAAGGCTGTTGGTACTGAAATCACCAACTACAATCAGCGATTCATGGAATTAGTTTTGCTATGTCCTGAATTGGTTCCAACCGAAGAACGGAAGATTGAAATGTACAAAGATGGTTTGCCCAAAAAGGTCAAGGCAAATGTTACAGCATTGAAACCTAAGACAATTCATGAAGCTATAACCATGGCAAACGAGCTAATGGATCAGGTCATCATGGATAAGAAAGTATCCAATACTGATGTGAAGGTATCAGGTAACAAAAGAAAGTGGAATGGAAATTATGATCGAGGTAACCAACAACAATCTTTTAAGAAACAAGAAATCACGCAAGGTGCGGGTAGTGGTTTAAGCTTTGGTTATAAAGGACAAAATCCTTTATGCAACCGATGCCACAAACATCACTCTGGTTACTGTAATGTGGTATGCAACAAATGTAATCGAAAGGGTCATCTTGCTGAAGATTGTAGGGCTCTCGTTACAAATACAAATGGTACCAAGACTCCTGCCACTAATGCAAATAGAACTGCTTTGGCTACTGTTACTTGTTATGGATGTGGGAAACAGGGTCATTATAAGAGCCAGTGCCCGAATCCAGAGAAGAATATCGGACCTGCACGAGGGAGAGCATTTGTTATTAATGCTAGAGAGGCGTGCGAAGATCCGGAGCTTGTTACGGGTACGTTTACCATTAATAACTTATCCGCATCTATTATATTTGATACTGGTGCTGATAGAAGTTACGTGTGTAGAGACTTTCACGCTAAATTGAATTGTTCATCATTACCTTTAGATGCTAAGCACATGATTGAGTTAGCTAATGGTAAACTAATTAAAGCCGATAAAATTTGCCGTGATTGTAAAATAAATTTAGCCGGAGAAACATTTAAGATTGATTTGATACCCGTAGAATTAGGAAGTTTTGATGTAATAATCGGCATGGACTGGATGTCCAAAATAGGAGCTGAAGTTGTGTGCGCCAAGAAGGCAATTCGCATTCCTCGTAAGGATAAAACGCCAGTAATGATTTATGGAGAGAAGGGTAACTCAAAGCTAAAACTCATTAGTTATTTGAAAGCTCAAAAGTGCTTGAAGAAAGGGTGCTATGCTATCTTAGCACATGTTAATAAAGTCGAAAAGAAAGAAAAAGAGAAGTGCATCAATGACGTGCCTGTAGCAAGAGATTTTCCTGAAGTATTTCCGGAAGAGTTGCCGGGATTACCTCCATTTAGATCTGTAGAATTTCAAATAGATCTTGTACCAGGAGCTGCACCGGTTGCCCGTGCTCCATATAGACTTGCACCGTCCGAGTTAAAAGAACTTCAGAGTCAGTTAAAAGAATTACTGGATCGTGGATTCATACGACCAAGTACTTCACCGTGGGGAGCTCCAATTTTATTCGTCAAGAAGAAAGACGGATCTTTCCGAATGTGTAAAGATTATCGTGAATTAAATAAGTTAACTATCAAGAATCGGTATCCACTACCGAGAATTGACGACTTATTTGATCAACTCCAAGGATCATGTGTTTATTCGAAAATCGACCTAAGATCGGGTTATCATCAATTACGTGTCAAAGAAGAAGATATACCGAAAACTGCTTTTCGGACACGTTACGGTCATTACGAATTTTTGGTCATGCCGTTTGGATTGACGAATGCGCCAGCTGTATTCATGGACCTCATGAATCGAGTTTGTAGTCCATATTTAGATAAGTTTGTTATTGTTTTCATTGATGACATTCTTATCTATTCCAAGAGTGAGCAAGAGCATGAGCAGCATTTAAGTTTAATATTAGAGTTGTTAAGAAAAGAACAGCTATATGCTAAATTTTCTAAATGTGCTTTCTGGTTGAAAGAAGTGCAATTTCTTGGCCACGTTGTTAGTAGCAAAGGAATTCAGGTTGATCCAGCAAAAATTGAAGCCATTGAAAAATGGGAGACTCCTAAGACAGCAATGCAGATACGCCAATTTTTGGGTTTAGCCGGTTATTATAGAAGGTTTATTCAAGATTTTTCCCGAATAGCTAAGCCGTTGACAGCGTTAACACAAAAAGGGAAGAAATATGAATGGACTTCTGAGCAGGAAAGTGCATTTCAATTACTAAAGAAGAAGTTAACTACGGCGCCTATTTTATCGTTACCAGAAGGGAACGATGATTTTGAAATATATTGTGACGCTTCGCGACAAGGTTTTGGTTGCGTTCTTATGCAACGGAAGAAAGTTATTGCATACGCATCCCGACAATTAAAGATTCACGAGCGGAATTATACGACGCATGATCTAGAACTGGGAGCAGTCGTG
The DNA here is from genome assembly GCF_046630445.1 of Rutidosis leptorrhynchoides. NCBI lineage: Eukaryota > Viridiplantae > Streptophyta > Magnoliopsida > Asterales > Asteraceae > Rutidosis > Rutidosis leptorrhynchoides. The sequence goes on from NC_092334.1 coordinate 672,730,585, forward strand.
TTTGCATTGAAGATATGGAGACACTACTTGTATGGGGTTAAATGCACTGTGTTTACTGATCATAAAAGCCTTCAACATATTTTTGATCAGAAACAGTTGAACATGAGGCAACGTAGGTGGGTCGAGTTAATAAATGACTATGATTGTGAAATTCGTTATCATCCCGGGAAAGCGAACGTAGTGGCCGATGCTCTAAGCAGAAAGGAACGAGAACCAATCCGAGTTCGAGCAATGAACATAAAAATTCGCATGAATCTCAACTCACAAATCAAAGAAGTTCAACAAGAAGCACTCAATAAAGAAAACATAAGAAATGAAATAATGAAGAAGTATGAGAAGCAACTTGTTATACAGGAAGACGGAATTCGATATTTTGCAAATCGTATTTGGGTACCGAAGTTGGGTGGATTAAGGAAGTTGATATTGAATGAGGCACATAAGACAAGATACTCGATACATCCTGGAGTTGGAAAGATGTATCAAGATCTTAAGACACGTTATTGGTGGCCTAATTTAAAGACAGACGTAGCAACATATGTTGGGGAGTGTTTAACTTGTTCCAAGGTCAAAGCAGAACACCAAAAGCCGTCAGGATTACTTCAACAACCAAAAATCCCAGAATGGAAATGGGATGGTATTACCATGGATTTCATCACGAAGTTACCAAAGACTGCCTGGGGATACGACACTATTTGGGTAATTGTTGATCGTCTTACCAAGTCTGCACATTTCTTGCCTATAAAGGAAACGGATAGAATGGAGAAACTATTACGATTGTATATAAAGGAAGTTGTTTCAAGGCATGGAATACCTATTTCCATTATATCTGATCGTGATAGTAGATTTACCTCAAAGTTCTGGCAATCACTACAGGAGGCACTAAGAACTCGTTTGGATATGAGTACCGCATATCATCCGCAAACCGACGGGCAGAGTGAAAGAACAATTCAGACTCTTGAAGATATGCTCAGGGCATGTGTGATCGATTTTGGAAACGGATGGGATAAATATCTACCATTAGCAGAATTCTCGTATAATAATAGTTATCATGCGAGCATTGGAGCAGCGCCATTCGAAGCATTGTATGGAAGGAAGTGTAGATCTCCTATCTGTTGGAATGAAGTAGGAGATCGACAATTAACTGGTCCCGAGATCATACACGAAACGACTGAGAAGATAGTACAAATCAAGGAGAGATTGAAAACAGCCCGTAGTCGCCAAAAGAGCTACGCCGATGTCCGAAGGAAACCATTAGAGTTTCAGGTCGGGGACATGGTTATGTTAAAGGTGTCACCTTGGAAAGGTGTAATACGTTTCGGCAAAAGGGGTAAGCTGAACCCAAGATATGTAGGCCCGTTCAAGATTATTGAACGCATTGGACCGGTAGCTTATCGACTCGAGTTACCGCAACAACTCGCCGGGGTACATAATACCTTTCACGTCTCAAACCTTAAGAAGTGTCTTGCAAAGGAAGACCTCACTATTCCTCTTGAAGAAATCCATATCGACGAGAAACTACAATTCGTCGAAGAACCAATCGAAATCATGGACCGTGAAGTTAAACAGCTCAAACAGAGCAACATACCGATTGTTAAGGTTCGTTGGAATGCTAGAAGAGGTCCCGAGTTTACTTGGGAACGAGAGGATCAGATGAAACAAAAGTATCCACACTTGTTTCTCGATGACGCAAAATAGGTACAATTTTAAAATTTCGGGACGAAATTTATTTAACGGGGAGGTAATGTAACGACCCGCACTTTTTCGATCATTCTATACTTATAAGATTAATATTTACATAAATTAAACCTTACCAACATGATAAGCAATCCAAATTGTTGAGACTTATGTTTTTGAAATGAGTTTTACACAACGTTTGACCGTCTAGTTTGACCGATGATATCACGAACTATACAATATATGATAATTATACATTTGTGTATATATATGTATATATACATATTTAACATGATTTAAGGATGTTTTAATATCTCATTTTGTATTAATAACAATAAGTTATAAGTATATTTTGAAACTACTAACTTAAGTTTTCAAAACGATAACCATACGTAACGTTATTTGACATAAATACTTATAACCTATAATGTTTATACATATATCGTATAAGTAATGTATTTAATCACTTTTAAGAACTTAATTACATAAAACCATATAAGTGTATTCACAAAAGATAGCTATATTTGAATCCTCATTCCATTTTTCACAAGATTTCTATACGTATATCTACGGTATATGTACCCGTATCATACCCACCTTCTAGATGTATTTACTATTGGTATATACCAATAGGAAATACCAATGATCAGCCATGAATGATTAAGGGACATGATAGCAACTTGTGGGAGCCAATCCTTTGTCATTAATCAAGACTTATGAGCTAAAAATCAAAACAAAAAGTCTATATATACATACATATCCACACGTTTTTTTACACACACATATACTTCCATATCAACTTTCTTTCAAGCTAGATTAACTCCTAAACTCTTTCATCTTCAATCTTCAAGTATTCCTTAAGATCTTCATAAGTTTCTAGCTCCATAATCAAGGTAAAACTATGTTTAAACTTTGATTCAATTCATGTAAGTTAATTTATATATAAACTTACTTACAACCTTTGTTTCTTTTTATGAATCACTTTTTAATCTTCCAACTCATCAAGAACAAGTTCATATCTTGTTTATTCAGTAACTTTCTTCATCATACTTGAGGTAGTAACTTTGTTCATAACCTTATTCGATTCATATATATATAGCTATCTTATTTTGTGGTATAAAAATTTAACAACAAGAACATAGTTTGAAAGTTTTCAAACTTGTTTACAAACTAAATAGATCCTTATAACTTAACTTTTAAAATACTCCAAGACCTGTAATATAACTTAAATATATGCTAATTTAACAAGGTATAACTTGGTTTTTCAAAGATTATCTTAAAAACTGTTTTTACGACGTCGGAGTGCCACCGGGGACTGTTTTGGGTTGGGTAATTAAAAACTATCTTAAACTTTGAATTGGAGGTTTATGTTCTGAAAAAATGATTTTTACTATGGATATGATAACACATAAAAATTCCATGATTTAATTCAAAGTATAAGTATTTTTAGAAAAATAATCATTTAAGGTTGTTTACATAAAGGAAAATGTTTAACTTCATAAGTTTCACTAAAGTTTCACCTATGCCGTATGATTTTGAATACAAACTAAGGTATTTACAGTTCATAGTCTTAAAGAGGAACTCGATCCAAGGAGATGGCAAGTTGAATCAACGAAAACGGATTTGTAACGAAGAAACTATGACCGAAACAAAATTGGTTATCCAAGACTTGTTTAACTTCGGGATTAATTGGGAAAAATTAAATAAATCACATCTTTCTAAGATAACATGATATTTTATACATATGTACTCATAATTCAATTTTATATGGTTCAGGATCACCCGTAAAACAACACGAGAAGATTAATCATAAGATCCCATGATTGTACGCAACACGTCATTTGACAACACCGGTACTTTATGTACGCAACACGTCATTTGACAACACCGGTACCATGGGTCAAGATTAATCTCGACCAATACATATACGATGGGGTTTTATTTATTTAGTTGGGGGTTTTATTTATTTCATTGCGGGTATATTAAACATCTAAATATGAACCATTAAAATTGAATTACTAACAAGGAACTGCTAACTACGGACTAAGGAATTACAAAAAGTATTAAAAGTATAACAAGTATATATATGTGACGTTTGTTTAAAAAGAAAAGGTATTGATATATTATATATGGATAGGTTCGTGATATCAATCGGAAGACCAAGTCAAAAATATATATATCTTCGAGACAACAGTGAGTATATAGTCCCACTTTTAAACTCTAAATATTTCGGGATGAGAATACATGTATTTTATGTTTTACAATATGGACACAAGTAACTGAAAAATATATTCTACGTTGAGTTGACCACTGGCATACTTCCCTGTAGCTTGGTAACTAATATTTACAGCGGTATTGTAAACGCGAATCCTGTTGATAGATCTATCGGGCCTGACAACCCCAACCGGACTGGACGACCAGTATTCAACGGTTGCACAGTACTTCGTTTCGTGACTACACTTGGTACAGTGTAGTAAGATTTCATATTAAAGGGAATATGCGACGTGATTAATTGTTAAGTATGGTTACCAAGTGCTCAACCACTTAGAATATTTTTATTAAACTGTTTATATACGAAATCTTGTGGTCTATATATATATTGCTGCCGGCACTAAACCTATATCTCACCAACTTTATGTTGACCTTTTAAAACATGTCTATTCTCAGGTGATTTCTAAAAGCTTCCGCTGCATTATGTTGAATTTGAGCAGGATCTTGCGTACGCATATTTGTGTCAAAAATAAGACTGCATATCCAAGAACTTGTGTCGTAAAATATGCTAGAAATCGTGTTGTTATCATCATTTGTAAAGTTTGTAAGTCGAAGATTATCGCTAAACGATAATCATCTTTATTTCGTCCAAAGTTTGTATCAAAAATAAGAATCATGGTTTGTAATGTATAATATATGCAGTTTTTCTTTTAAAAATGTCGCATATAGAGGTCAATACCTCGCAATGAAATCATACGTTATCTAACACGTTCTTACGGTTAAGGACGGGTTATGACAGATGCCAAATAGGGGAGTTTCCTTTCATATATCACGAGTTACCCATCGGTACGAAGATGAAGAAATTGAATGATTGGAGCGTAGTAATTGAAAATTTTAAAAATAGACTTTCGGGTTGGAAGAAAAGATCGATGTCCTTTGGGGGAAGATTAGTGTTAATTAAATCGGTTCTTTCGAGTCTACCGTTGTACTACTTCTCACTCTACTGTGCACCGCCTTGTGTGATAAAACTATTTGAGAGTGTGAGGAGAAACTTTTTTGGGGGGCTCGGGTTCGGATTCTAAAATCTCATGGGTTAAATGGGATTGTGTCATTAATTCTTACGGGAATGGGAGGTTAAACATCGGGTCCTTAAATAGTAAAAATCTTGCTTTGTTGGGAAAGTGGTGGTGGAGGTTCAAAACCGAAGCCAATTCACTTTGGGTCAAAATGATTCATAGCATCCATGGTTCGTGTGGTGATCTTGAGTTGGAAGGTGGCTCTAATCACTTTTCAACAAAAGGCGTTTGGTACAATATTGTTCTTGCAGGTAATACAATCGAAGAAAATAATGTTGTTTTTAAGAATTCATTCTCCAAAATAATTGGTGATGGAAGCTTGACGTCCTTTTGGCATGAGCGTTGGATCGGTGACAACAAACTTAGCATACTATTTCCAAGACTTCTAAGGCTTGATGAACTCCAGGATATTTCTGTCAAGGATAGATTTTCAAGCAGTGGGTTGATTTGGAGCTGGAGAAGAGTACTTACCGGTCGTTCACTTGGTGATTTCAATAACCTTATGGCCTTATTGTCTTCTGTTAATCTTGACAGTAACATTTGTGACACATGGAAGTGGTCAAGTGCAGCGAATGGGTTGTTTAGTGTGAAACTTCTGTCAGATTCAAACGATGATCGGGTTCTTGGTTCGAGCATCACAAAAGCAGCCACCTTGCGTAATAATCTTGCCCCCAAAAAAATTGAAGTTTTCATTTGGCGGGCTGTTAAAATACGACTTCCCGTCAAGCTTGGACTTGATAAAGGGGAATGGATTTACATAGCGCAAGGTGTCCGCTTTGCGACGATGATTTGGAATCCGTGGATCACTCGCTTATCTTTTGCAAATATGCGTTGGATGTTTGAGATTGTGTTTTCAAATGGTGGAATATGGGTAACTTTTCAAATTATAGCATCACCGAAATTGCAAATGGCGATAGTTCGAAGAATATGTCATGCTTCGGGAAAAAAGTTTGGCAAGCATTGTTATGGATTAATATATATCTCATTTGGAAAAACCGAAATAATAAGGGGTTCCAAGGTAAAACTTGGAGTGGCCCGGTTGCTCTCAATGAGATCCAAACTATTTCTTTCGAGTGGATTTCTAATAGATCGAAGAAAAAGAAATTTGATTGGCTCACTGGGCTCTCCAATCCGGCTATTTATCTTTTGAGTCCTTAGTTATTAGTTTGGTGGTCTTGAGTTGCAACCTTTGCATCAAGTCATTTTTTTCATGTATTAGGTCGTGTTATTTTTGTTGTCGTGTGCTTCGTGTATTGCTTCTTTCTCGTGTACATTTGGTTCTTTTTTTAATAAATTCTTACTATTCAAAAAAAAGGCGGTTGACGAAACCTAGGAAATAGAGATTTAAATGATAACATTCAGGCCCGTCCTGCTAAATTTATGGGCCCAGTGTGATAAATAAAAGTGGGCCCTAATATACACAAAATTTTCAATTATATAATAATAAAATCTAATAATACTAATAAATTCATAATTACTATAATCAATCAAAATAACGGAAGTAGAAAATGTAGTACAAATTCAATAGAAAACGTTGCATGGTGTATTTTCTATTTTTTAGTTTTTAAAATTATTAATTATCGAATGGACTCATGTATGGATAATGGGCCTACATATGCAACATTATAATATATTTTTTGGGCCCCTATAGATATTGGGCTCTGTGCGGCTGCACGGGTTGCACGGCCCAATATCCGACCCTGAACACTTCACACGAGATGAAAACAAAACGATGCAAATAAACTCCGAATCAAAACATTCAATGCATTAACTATTTTCATTTTTATCTTCAAGCGTTTTACCGCCAAAATAATAACACTCATCACAAAGTGTCTTTTTTAAATGTTCATATTTTTATGCGATCTTGATGCCTGAAAAAAAAATCGAAAAAAAACGAAAAGAAATTACTTCCCCCCAAAAAAGTGTTTCCCTCTTGATTAAATATCTCTCTCTCTCTCTCTCTCTCTCTCTCTCTATATATATATATATATATATATATATATATATATATATATATATATATAGTGTCTTAATCAAGGGGAAGCACTTTTTTTAGGGGAAATAATTTTTTTCGTTTTTTTTTTAATTTCTTTTTTCAAGCATTAAGATCAAGATTGAAAAAGACGCGAGACGGGGCCGAAACGGTAGCGATCTCAAAACGTCACAACGGAAAAAATGGGGCCGAGACGGGGTCGAAACGAATGTTGACTAATGTTGACTTATATACATATAAATATATATTTACACATATTTTAGAGCTAAAAAACTTTCGTTGACAACTTTGTACCTATAATTGCTCTTAGCATTAATATAATACAAAATGGAATACTAAACTAAGTCAATTTTGATTGATTTAACCGACTTATGACCGATTTTAACAGAATTTCTGACTTTTGACCAGCGTTGACCCAATTTTTTCTGCATTTAACCTGACTTTTGACCGTTGACCGGCTTATAAGAAAACGGGACGGGGTCGAAATGGTTTAGTCACCAAAACGTCGCAACGGACGCAACGGACACCGTTTACAACAGTGATTAAGATCACATAAAAATATAAATATTTAAAAAAGGCCACTTTGTGATAAATATTATTATTTTGGCGGGAACGCTCGAAGAAATAAATGATAACATTCATTGCAATGAATGTTTTGCTTCTGTTTTTTTTGTAAGGAGTTAAAATTAGGGTTTAGAAATTAAGGGGTTCAAAATTAGGGTTTAGAAATTAGGGTTTTGGGTTTAGAAATTAGGGTTTAGGGTTTAGATGAAAACAAAACGATGCAAATAAATTCTAATTAAAACATTACTCATGATAAATGTTATAATTTATTTCTTCGAGCGATTTCCCGTCAAAATAATAACATTCGTCACAAAGTGTCTTTTTTAAAATGTTCATATTTTCATGTGATCTTAATAAGTAAAGAAAAAATAAAAAAAAATAAAAATTACTCTTCCCCATTCCCCCCCCCCCCTCCAAAAAAGTGTTTCTCTCTTGATAATGACTATATATATATATGTATATATATATATATATGTATATATATGTATATGTATATGTATATATATATATATATATATCAATATATATACATATAGATATATGTATATATATATATATATATATCTATATACATATATATACATATACATATATATATATATGTACATATATATATATACATATATATATATATATATATATATATATATATATATATATATATATATATATATATATATATATATATATATATATATATATATATAAAGAGGGAAGCACTTTTTGAGGAAGGAAGTAATTTTTTTTATTTTGGTTTTTTTATATTTTTTCCACAAATTAAGATTAGGTGAAAATATGACCATTTAAAAAATACACTTTGTGATGAATGTTATTATTTTGACTGGAAAACTTGAGAAAATGATTGATAACATGGATCATGAGTAATATTATTCATGATAACATTAATCGTGATGAATGTTATTCTTGGAGCGTTTTTATTTGATCTTATGTGAAGTTTTGTTTCAAAATTTCGTCCGATTTAAAGTTTAGGGTTCCCAAACCCTAAAACCTAAACACTAAACTGTTCGTGTTAAAAATTCAATCTAAACCCTAATATCTAAATCCTAAACCCTATTTTTTAAACCCTAATTTCTAAACCCAATTTATAAAACCCTAAAAAAAGCTCGAAGAATAACATTACTCATTATGCATGTTATCATTTATTTCTTCGAGCGTTTTTCCGCCAAAAGGATAACAATCATCACTATGTATCTTTTTTAATGTTCATATTTTCATGTGATCTTATTGTTTGAAAAAAAAAACTTTAAATAAAACGAAAAAAATTACTTCCCCTTCCTCCAAAAAATATTCCCTCTTGATTAGTTATATATTATATATATATATATATATATATATATATATATATATATATATATATATATATATATATATATATATATATATTCATGTAAAAAGATTTTAAAAAAAAGAGAAAAAAATGGAAAGTAAAGAGAAAGAAAAAAGTTTAAAAGAAAGGTAAAAAGTGTCATCTTGTCATATGAAACGACCTATAGAATGAATGATTATTAGTATATATGATTTTATAATTTTACCAAGAGTTGTTACGGAAAATCTTTTGCAACAATTTAATGCGCATATCACGCTTTATACAAAACTATATGTTTTTATTTATTTTACCCATGATGAACCTAATGAAATAAAGAAAACAAAAAATACTCTATTTCAATCGTTAGTATTTATATAAACCGTTAATTATTAATCATTAGTATATATAAAGATTTAAAATTAAAAATTAATCATATACTTTCACTTTTGATTTAATGTAACCTATATACTCTAAAAAATACTAGTGTAGACTATAAACTTAATGTTTATGTGTCATTATCAACATATTTTAGTCTGTAAAACTTTTGTCAATATTACAAGACAATAACTTGACATATACGTGACATCTTGGTGTAATTTTTTTTTGCCCACTTGTAATTAAAAAAAGTATTTGCTAAACATGCTATTATTTAAATTTAAGTATCAAAATTTGATAATATTATAAGTTTTTTATACAGTTTAAAAAAATTATAGTTAAAATTTAGCACTTTCTTTTATAATGTTTGTATATCTAAATGGGTTAAATATTATTTAATTATTCTCTATGTTATTTTTTATTTATTTTAAGAAATATCAATGACATCATTTTTCAACAATAAAATTTCACCACGATGTCACGTATGTGTCAAGTTATCGACGTGTAAACTTGACACATAAACAATAAGTTTATAATCAACACTAGTAAATGTTTTGGATATATAGCCTATATTGAAATATATATATAATATATATATATATATATATATATATATATATATATATATATATATATATATATATAACAAATTTGTAGTTTTAACCCTTAAATTTAATTTAAAATTTGGCAGGTTTTACTAATTCAGCAGGTAACCGGTCACATTTTGTTTACGTTAACACACATTTTGAAAGTTTATGACCTACAATGGTAATGTTTGAGATACATAACTACATCGGAGCAAATAGTGAAAGTATATATTACTTTTGTTTTTGAAAAATAATGCTAATTCGTATAGAAACGAAAACGTTTTTCAAAAGAAAATGTTTTCAATCGGATAATACAAAATGAGAGCATAGAGGCTCGGACCTATAAAGCGTATACAACAAAAACTACAACTATCTATCACCGAGCTCTTACCTATAAAATAAACAAAAGAACCCCGCAAGTAAAACAAACAACCCAGATATAAAAATAAACGAAAGAAACACGAAAGTATATATTACTAATCTGTAACTTTAACCCATATATAAAACCAGAAAGAAAATGAATAATATTTAGATGGAAAAAAAGATTTATAAAATAAATTAATCCTTGTACGAATAGACATTCTCATGTCTATTAGTATAATTAAAATTAAAATGACAATTAAAATAAAAGTTATAATACTTAACACATTATCAACTTTGTTAAACCATTGTCAACGGGCCTCGTGTTGAGCATGCCTTCTGGCTCACCCTTGAGGGCGCCATTAGCATTGGTTTGCCCTCAGTTTGTTCTCAACATGCTGCAACTGCTTCATGCTCATTTGTTTCTTGCATTAGCATATGCCACAAAAAATTTATTTAAACGAATATAAAGTCATTACCCCCATTCCAACAGCTATCTGCAATGTTTATTGTTTCCTCATTTTTTACACTGTATAAATCCACACACAATACATTCAATATATCTTTTACATTCAACACTTAACACAAATCACACCAACACTCTCAGCACAATACAAATTCCTTTACTTCCATACACTTTCACTTCAACCACTTAACAAAAACATTCCTTAGCCTGGTAAGACCCGTTGAAAGCCCAAACTTGGATGGGAGAGGATGATGAGTGCTAATATATTTCTCAAACCAATAACAATTCACATAACGATATTGTAGTAATACACGTCTATTTTGAGGTGAATTTGACTCAAACTTAAAATCATACGTAAATGGAGAGAAAAGATTGTTCAATTATATTAATTCTTTTTGGAAAAAAGACCACAAAATATCACGGATTTTAGGATCAGCTCTTTAATCTGCTCCAATTCCTTTTCCTCCTTTTGGATAGGTTCGTCATTGGTCCTTTTTTTGCACTAAACCTTCGTTCGTGGTTTGGTTTATCGGATTGTATGTGTTTCTCATTTTTACACTAAACCTTCGTTCGTGGTTTGGTTTATCGGATTGTATGTGTTTCTTACTGAAGAAATACATATCTACCACTCGAACGATTTGTATTTCAACGATTGCACTCAAAAATTTGAATTTTCAACATATCCGCAAAAATGGTATGATCGTACATGAAGCCAAGAGACACAACAACACAATTGCGTTGTATCTTTCATTCATAGATGAAAATTTTCATTCAAACTATATTTACGCGAGTAGTGATGAGTCTAGACAAGTGAGTGAGGACATTATTGGATGTTATTGAATTTATATTGTAGGAATTTATTTACTTATGTACTCGTAGTTTTGATTTATGTAATTATATTTTGTAATGTTAATATTAATAATAATAACAGTTTAATATTAAATAATAATAATAATAATAATAATAATAATAATAATAATAATAATAATAATAATAATAATAATAATAATAATAATAATAATAATAATATGTTTTAAACCAAAAATTAATAAAAATAGATCAAATAAATATTAATGATAATGAAATTAATAGTAATAGTTAACAATAATAATAATAACGAAAATAATATTAATAAACTAGATCAAAATAAATATTAATCGTAATAAAAGGTTGAGTCATGTGATGCGATGAAAAGAAAGTATGTCATGATTAACAGCAATATCTCATATATGTTGAAAACGAATCACCTCATAGTTGATTCCGAGTGGTGTTAGACTTGTCCCAACTGTGCCGTCATATGTACGGTCACTTTTCAGAAATAAAAGACGCGATAGGGTGTGGCACGTCGTTAGGTGTCAATATAAAGAAATAGCTTGAGATCGTCTAAAACAAGAACAATAAAGGCACTGCATGTGGGACCAGAAAAGGAAAAAGCATTAGTTTTAATTGGTTAAAAGTTCACCGCGTTTGTTATATGGGTGATGATATCTACACAACTAATTTTTACAAATACACAACCAAACATGCTTTACAGTGTTGTACAGTACAACACTGTAAAACATGTTTGGTTGTGTATTTGTAAAAATTGGTTGTGTAGTTATCACTACCCTTGTTATATACTGTACTCTACAACTCTACAATATTCTATAACAATAACTATTACTGAGTATTATTTATAATAGAATTTAAAAGTTGAAAATATAAAATAAGTGAGTCCAATTTTTTGAAGATGTATATTATGGTTGGTAGCGTTCAGTCTTTATAAGAAACTGTTAGCTAGTTAACGCTGATGTGGAAGTAGAAAACATGTCATGGTCTTAGAAGTAGAAAACATTGCAAAGACTTCTTCTACCTACCCATACCCATTCATCCATCATCATTTCATGAAAATTCAATATTATATACTCTGTATGTGTTTGTGTTTGCCTGTGTCTTTTTAACAAAATCTCACCACCCTTCACTTTATCTGCCAATAATTTTAAATGGAAAGTAACACAAACGCAGTACCACTTCTTACCTCAAAACATGTCACTCAATTCGTCCCCGGCGTCGGAGATATTCCTCCGATCACCGGAGCAAAAGTATTCTTCGACCAATTTCTTATCGAATCTAAAAAGCTTTGGTACCTCGCCGGCCCCGCCATCTTCACATCAGTTTGCCGTTACTCTCTTGGCGCCGTTACTCAAACGTTCGCCGGTCATGTTGGAACTCTTGATCTCGCTGCTTTTTCCGTCGAAAACTCTGTCATTGCCGGTTTTTCTCTAGGCATCATGGTTCGTTCATTACCTCTAATTTAATTTTACTATTTTCATTAAACGTAAAATTCACACCTATTTATCTTTTTGATTAATAAAACCTACTTAAAGTTGGTAATAAGTAAACCAAGATAAAATGGATACGGGTTTTGTTCATGTTACTCGGGTTCGGGAGGGTGATTATTTTTATTTAGATGTACGCGGTCTAATTGGCAAGGATGTCTTAGGATTTAAAAAAATTTGAGCCCTTAGAATCAATAAGACGGCCCTGCTAATTGGGTAATTCTATAAATGTTCACCATCAATTTTATGGTCATCCTTGTAAGTAATTTTTGAAACTGAGATGTTTCGTTAGGATATCAAGACGTCAACCACTAGATATCGTGATGTTTAATGCTCGTAATAATTTTCTCATTTATAAATCACTTTTCAAATTAAAAGTTATGAATGTTTCTAATATTCTATTCTAATTAACTATATTTTCAAACCATTAATAAATATATATACTTATTTTTTTTCTATACAAATAAATCACTTGTTATGTACATTCAGTGATAGTAATTGATTGTATAATTATGAAATCTGTAGCTTGGAATGGGAAGTGCATTGGAGACTTTGTGTGGGCAAGCATTTGGAGCAGGGCAAATGGATATGTTGGGAGTATATATGCAAAGATCATGGATTATTCTATTAGTAACCGCCTTACTAATGATGAATCTATACATATTTGCGACTCCGTTACTCCTGCTTATCGGACAAACCGAGGATATAGCCCGTGCAGCGGGAAAAATGGCGTTATGGATGATACCGCAATTATTCGCTTATGCTTTAAATTATCCGATTGCTAAGTTTTTGCAAGCGCAAAGTAAGATAATGGTGATGGCATATATAGCTGCAACCGCGTTGGTGTTGCATACTTTTTTTAGTTGGTTGTTTATGTTGAAATTGGGATGGGGGTTGGCAGGTGGTGCAGTAGTGTTGAACCTATCGTGGTGGTTCATCGTTGTGTCGCAGTTGGTTTATATTTTTAGTGGGACGTGTGGTAGAGCGTGGTCCGGGTTTAGTTGGGGTGCGTTTAGTAATTTGTGGAGCTTCGTGAAGTTATCTTTCGCATCGGCAATTATGCTTTGGTACGTTGATTTTTTATTTTATTTTTTATTAACATGATTATTTGATCCACTTAGCAACAAAATGTACAAAATGTGACCGTCAATTTAATGGTAGTGTATGTGTCATGCGATTTGGTCATTTACAAGACTACTTCAGTCAACATCAATAATCAGTACGTCCTAAATTACCATTAGATGGTACGTACAATGTTGGGTTGTTTATGGAAAGATGTTATGTTCAACTACTCCACGTACTATTATAGATAAGTGTCCCGTTATGTCTTTTTTTTATATAATCATTAGTCAGAAACAATAATAACAAATACTATAATTCAGTTAGGCACATACATTTCACTAGTCATAAAAAACGTGTTCTAGTTTTCTTATCAAATTTGGTAAGACATAAAGAGAAGCCAATATTTTATTTTTTATTTTTTTGATATATTTAAATATTAATATATTAAATATTAAATATAAATATTAAATTATGTTCAAATAAATGAAAATTAAATTATCAAGCAAATTTTAACTTGATTTTACATATATGTTGCAGCTTGGAAACATGGTACTTTATGGCATTGGTACTTTTTGCCGGATATCTGAAAAATGCTGAAGTTGCTGTTGATGCACTCTCCATATGGTCAGTACTATTTTCCATAAATAAATTTAGGAAAAAAACAACAAACAAGTATAAAAAGGTATTTTCGTAAAATAAATTTTGTCACATGCAGATTTACAGAACTTTTGACAACAGCCTATCTTATAAAATCTACTTACTACGCATACATTTGTCGTGTACTTATTTTCGGAGCAATAGTTTATCACTGACTCCGATCTATCATTTTATCGTTACATGGCGTATTATATTATATTATATACCTATATCTAAAGGGTAGTGATATTTACACAACTAATTTTTACAAATACACAACCAAACATGTTTTACAGTGTTATACTGTACAACACTGTAAAGCATGTTTGGTTGTGTATTTGTAAAAATTGGTTGTGTATATATCATCACCCATATCTAAAAGACCTATAATAGGTGAAATGAATAGTGACCAGGGGTAACTCTGACTTTACACCTTTTTTTTTTAATTATTATTATTATTATTATTTAACCCCAGACTTTTTTCGAAAATTCAAATCGCCCCCCAAAACAGAGGGTTAAAGTGTCAAATAACCATTTTATTAAAAAAATCTTAAACAAACTTCCCCCACATCTTCAACGGATCATATCTTCTCGCTCGCAACGAGTTAAATTTTTCCAACATCATCGTTAAACTCGAAAAAAAATTAGGAACACAATGTCACTCACTATACGCAAAACGGACGCTTTTTAAAAAACGCTAAATACTTAGGGTACTTTTCATACACGTTGAGTTTGTGTTAAATTTTTAAAACTCGACAACTCCATAGCGAAACGCGGAGATGCACATATATTGTTAATTTAACATAACATTTAAATCTTTCACGAGCTATACATTTTATTTCGACTCGAGTTGCGCTTCAACGACATCATCGTTAGTCATGGAATAATTTTACAAACTAAACACAATAAAATACATTGAAAATCGAACCCCCGCCGCGAAGCGAGGGTTCGAAAACTAGTTGAATATTCAGTTCTTACAATTAACCTAAATATAAAACGGAGTGACATTTTTAACAT